>NC_090328.1:108470408-109209838 GCF_035084215.1 Heptranchias perlo | reverse complement strand
TGTGCCGGGCCATGAGGTTACAGATTGTGCTGGAATACAGATCTTCTGCTGCTGATGGCCCACAGCGCCTCATGGATGCCCAGTTTTGAGCTGCTAGATCTGTTCTGAATCTATGCCATTTAGCACAGTGGTAGTGCCACACAACACGTTGGATGGTGTCCTCAGTGCGAAGACGGGACTTCGTCTCCACAAGGACTGTGCGGTGGTCACTCCTACCAATACTGTCATGGACAGATGCATCTACGACAGGTAGATCGGTGAGGACAAGATCACGTAGGTTTTTCCCTCGTGTTGGTTCGCTTACCACCTGCCGCAGACCCAGTCTGGCAGTTATATCCTTCAGGACTCGGCCAGCTCGATCAGTAGTGGTGCTACCGAGCCACTCTTGGTGATGGACATTTAAGTCTCCCACCCAGAGTACATTCTGTGCCCTTGCTACCCTCAGTGCTTCCTCCAAGTGGTGCTCAACATGGAGGAGGACTGATTCATCAGCTGAGGGAGGGCGGTAGGTGGTAATCAGCAGGCGGTTTCCTTGCCCATGTTTGACCTGATGCCATGAGATTTCATGGGGTCCAGAGTCAATGTTGAGGACTCCCTCCTGACTGTATATCACTGTACCACCACCTTTGGTGGGTCTGTCCCGCTGGTGGGACAGGACATACCCAGGGATGATGATGGGAGAGTCTGGGATGTTGACTGAAAGGTATGATTCTGTGAGTATGGCTATATCAGGCTGTTGCTTGACTAGTCTGAGGGACAGTTCTCCCAATTTTGGCACAAGTCCCCAGATGTTAGTGACGAGGACTTTGCAGGGTCAACTGGGCTTGTTTTGCCTTTGTCGTGTCCGGTGCCTAGTGGTCCGATGCCAGGTGGTCCGTCCGGTTTTATTCTTAATATGACTTTTTGTAGTGAGAATTTACAACTGAGTGGCTTGCTAGGCCATTTCAGAGGGTGATTAAGAATCAACCACATTGCTGTGGGCCTGGAGTTACATATCAGCCAGACCGGGTAAGGACGGTAGGTTTCCTTCCCTGAATGACATTCGTGAATTCTATGGGTCTATGGTTCTAAGACCATGTAGAAAAGGAAGATGAGGAGGACAAGGACTGATCCTTGGGGGCTCCAGATTTGATGGTGCAGAGGTGGGAAGGGAAGCTGTTGTTTGAGATGCTCTGTCTATGCTCAGATAGGCAAGAGTGGAACCAAGTGAAGACAGTGCCACCAAGCTGGACAATGGAGAAGAGGCATTGCTGGAGGATGTTATGGTCGACCATGTCAAACACTACAGAGCAAGACACGGAGAGATAATGTACCAAGGTTGCAGTCACAGTGAATGTGATGCATGACTTTGGTTAGGGCTGTCTTGGTGCTGTGGGAGGGCCAGAAACCTGATTGGAGTGATTAAAACGGGAAGTTGCGGCAGAAATGGGTATAGATCCAGAAGGCAACAACATGTTCAAGGGCTTGGGAGATAAAAGTGATGTTGGGCATGGGGCAGTAGTTTGCCAGGACAGAGGAGTCGATGGTGGGTTTTTGAGGATTGTGATAGCTTTGAAAGGAAGGAATGGCAGTGCTTGAGGAGAGGGAACTATATACAATGTCAGCTGGCATGAGGACTAGGATGGGAAGTAGGATGATCAGAAGTATAATGGCAATAGTATTGAGGGAGCAGGAGGTAGTTCTCATGAATGAGATGAGGTCACGAGAAGGGAGAAAATCTGGAGAGAGACAGGGGCTCAAGGCTAGGATTGGGGAGGTTTGGCTTGACGGGCAAGGAAAAGGCAGAAAACAGCAGGAGCAACTGAACGGATGGGGCCACTGTACAGTTTAAGCATGTCATCTTCAGCCTTGAGCTCAACTGACCCAGCAATATAATTAAGCATTTTCTTTATTGTTGCTCCACAATGATTTGATGCTAAGTGCTAATTCCACTACCAGTCCCAGATCTCTTCTACATCACCTTTAGCTATTTCTGCACCATTCAGAGTACACTTATGACATCCATTTTTCCTACCAGATGAAAAAGGAAGCATTTGAAAGCAGAATACCATAAATAGTCCAAACTGTGGTTGAAGAAAAAAAAACAAAATGAAGCATATTATTGGTGCAAATGCCAATGAAAATAAAAATCGTATTTCTACAGGCTCACAAAACAATGACAATGTAATGTTATGAAGCAACTTTAACTGATTTTTCTGCATAACAAAAATTAAAAGTACTCATTAAGTTCGTAACTTTCTGATTCAAAACATACAGGTGTTATAAATAGAATGTGCCATGGCCAGAGAAGTATCTCTACTTGTGGGGTACATGTAACTAATTCATCATCTGGTCACCTTCACTTGTGGAGATATTTATCATAACTCAGTAAATCGAGACACCAAACTAATATAGCCTCCACATAATAACTATCTGTCCCAGTCGTTTCCGTGTCTTACCCTTATGGTGGCCATGTACCAGTTTGGTATTCGTACTGGACTCTAAATCAGCTCTCTAAATTTAACATTGCACCTTTACTTGGGCAAAATGAAGCTCTGCACACATATCTTAGATGGTGAACTTGTTACTGTTCGTAAAACATGACATTCAATAGTTCACTAATGTTACAAATGTAAAATCAGGGGTGGATTTTAACCCGGATCGGGTTTCGGGTGGGAAAATGGTTGAGGGTATGGTGGGATTGGGAGGCAGGCAAAAAAAACATCCATGAGAGGAAACTCCAGCCATATCTCTTTGATATGGTCTTGCACTTCATGAAATTCCAGTCACCCTCTAATAAGCAACTGCAAACCATAGTTATGCCACATGAATGCTATGTGAAAACTGCAGCACTTCGGTACAAAGGCTGCAGCATAACCGGCCTATTGATCTCCAGCATCTAATAATATTTTATAGCAACCATTCTGAGAAATCTTCTTAGTACTTCAGGGAAGCTATTGCATTAAGTATTTACCATTAACCAAATTATCCCTAATATATTAAAAGTCTTTCCTCTGCATGCACTTCCTGTTGTGTAACTGTCACATTTTTTTCTGTTACTGTCATGCTTTTGCTATCACACTTTTGCTGGCATAGTTAGCTGATTGACTCAGGTAAAATGGTATCAAATCAGAAATAAAGAGGTAGTGAAGGTGTGGAAAGTGGCAAAAAACTATCAGTAAGTAATGACTAAGGACTTACGAAAATAACAAATCATGACCAACCAATAAAAGGAAAGAGAAGATGCATCAATTGATCACTCAAAGTGCTTTCTGAAAGTAATTTCTCCCTCCTTTTTTCCCCAGTAACTGAAATTATAGAAAATGAAAACATCAAAATGTTATATATTAACAACAAAATGATTTGAATTTACCGACTGACTTGTCTTTTGTGAATACCTTCATTAAAGTTTTTACTTCAAGCTCTGTATCATTGGCCTAGGCTTTGATTGGATAATTTTCCCCGAACATTTGAAGGGCGTTTGAAGGGAGTTACCAAGCTTGTATTCTGAGCACGTGCGGTTTGCGTACATTCCCAGCAGTATATTTCTCTGAGTTGACGTGGAATGGGTCTCCACTCATCTTGTGAGGAGTTTTGAGTTAATAAAGAAAGACATTGTGACTTTCATGCCCTCAGGATGTCCCAAAAAGCTTTGCAGCTAATGAATTATTTTTGAAGTGTAATTACTGTTGTAATGTCGGCAAATGCAGCAGCCAACGTGCACACTGCAAGCTCCCACAAACTGCAATTTGCTGATGATCTTTTCATCTGTCATCATCGGTGTTCGTTGAGAGATAAATATTTGCTTTTTCCAAAATACTGCAAAACAAATTGGAAACTGAATTCTCAAAGCTTTATTTAATTCAAAATATTAGCAACTGTTCCTATTCTATTACGAATTATTCAGTTAGTACCTCAGATAGTTAGCCAGCATCTGTGATCAACAACATCTGTGGTTGCTTTTATTAAAAAAAAGGCTCGCATTTATATTGCACCTTTCACGTCCTCAGGACAACCCAAAGTGCTTTACAGCTAATTAAGTACTTTTGAAGTGTAGTCGCCGTTGTAATGTAAGAAACATGGCAGTCAATTCGCGCACAGCAAGGTCCCACAAACAGTAATGTGATAATGGCCAGATAATCTGTTTTAGTGATGTTGGTTGAGGGATAAATATTGGCCAGGACAATGCCATGGGTTCTTTTACGTCCTCCTGAGAGGGCTGATTCGGCCTCCGTTTAACATCTCATCCGAAAGGCGGCACCTCTGACAATGTAGTACTCCCTCAGTATTGCACTGAAGTGTCAGCTGACATTTAGAAAGTAAAAGAAAGATTATTTATTTGTTTGCGGGATGTGAAAAAGTTGAAGAGGATTTCAGTTTGTTTTCTAAGTAACTTAAACGTACCTAGAAGATGAATTTAATATACTGGGTTTCTCCTGTTAGCTGCAGTCTATGTCAATCATGATGAGCTACCGCCAACCTTTTTATTTTGGTTCACATTCTATTAAAATCTTTGAGTCTTCTGAGAAAGACAGCAAATCATTTTTGGGGCTTAAAGGTACTTTTTTGTATAAAAATTTGGAAACTGCATAAACTATGAATTTCTGAGCATTTTATGAGGTACTTTATATTTGCTTGTGGAAATTTACATTTATTAAAGACTGTGGGGGTAATTTTGATTTTGGCTGACAGTGTAAAATGGGCAATACTGATTCAACCACCCATAAGGAGATGTAAAATGGGCAACTGAATCGATAACGCCCGTTTTACACTAGCGCTCAAAGTCAAAATTGACCCCTGTAAGTTGGCAAGCACTCTAATAGTGCACTTACTGTTTAATGCAGAAATGTAAAGGCAAAAATCAGCTCACAACAGAGAATACAGCAGGGGAGGGTTACCTGACAATCCAAAAGGAATCACAGATGGGACAATTGGGAACAGGGGAGGCATGCCTGATGGGACCACGGGTCGGTCAAGCTTCATTATCCTGGTCCTCCCCCCTCAAGACTGCTAGACCCTAGACTGGCGTCCCTGGCTCCAAGACCACCTCATTGCTCCCAGCATCTGCTACAATGCTCCTAGATGCCAGAACCTCGAATTCCAATGATTGCAGATTCCAAGATCTGCTCCTGTGCACCCAGAATCCCCCTCTGTGGTGCAGCTAGATTCGGGGTTCCCTCTCCCCATGCTCCCAATAACTGAGACCTCATCCCAGGCCTCTTTCCCAATACTCCCAGATCCAAGGGCTAGCCCAATGTGATAAATCCATGATAGTATTGCTTGGCATAACTCTTGTTCTTATTGAACCTCCAACTCAATGTGAATAGTGCCAAAGAACATCAGTTATTTGTAATAACATTATTGGATTTCCTTTTTAATATTATTATAAAATATATTACAATTGTTGTCATCAACAGTGAGACAAAAGTAGTCTATATTGTCTCTTACTCTCTCTTCCGTTCCCCAGAAGTCAGCAAGAATATCGGTTATATTTACCTGGGATGTTCCTTTTTTACAATGATTGTATCTGCATTCCTGGCCTCCTTACTGCAAAATTTCCTTTTACAATTTCTGAAGTCCCAAATGACCAATATCCTTCTCTAATTTGCATACAAAGATCCAAGCACAAATGACTCAACCATTCCTTCATTGGCTGAAAATCTTCACATCATGCCTTCTACTGTAGTAAGATTAAAATTCACATTACATCGCAGTACTCTAACATTTATGAAAACAATCCAGCATTTCATTTCAGCTAGGAGTACATAATCTGTTAAATTTTATTTAAAAATTTGTGCAGATTTTACCGAACAAATTTGTCAATAGTAATGAAGGATGCAACTATTGATGAGCGAATGTTTCAAATTTATCGTTTAGTACATTTGCAAAGGATTTAGCCCTTTTAGAGGCAAATCGAATCTGGACTGTTTCTTAATCATTGATGGAGTCTGTGAGTAATATTGGTTCTGCTGACATCTAGACATTCAAAGTTTTGATTTGGAGCTGATTCCTATTAATTTCAAGTGACCGTCCTTTCTCCTTTGTCCATAATCTCTGCTTCACAAGAAGCTGGTCACAAAAAAGGATCTGAAAACTAAACCTTGTTTGTGTCACTTCTTTCTAGCTTTGCAGAATAGCTGCTACTGGGAGGGAATTGGGCTCGTGATATGACACATTGGGCAGTAGCAGGTAACACCTGCAGTACAGTAGGGTGCAGTTTGCACTAGTGATACAATATGAAGCCTTCTCCAATCATACCTGTGCAATTGAGGAAATCAATGAGTGAAAGGAAGGTGCTTCCCACAGGCAAGGAGTGGAAATCAGAAGGTGAATCACCCAGAACACTATGGTGCACCTCTTTTGGCCGGTTGCGGAAGAACACTGACAGAGGCCTGAGAGTAGGCCGAACTCCCAGTTCTCTGCATCAGCAAATGATGAGTGGGTGGAACAGAAGAGCATAAAGATCGGAAGAACATTATTATTTGGACAGAAAAATACATTTAAAATATATAAATATCTCAATGTGGAATCTTGATGTATATTTTAATATTCCTGTTGGTGGTGTGGTTAAGATGGATGGGGAAATTCATTTTGACTGCAAGGATTTCTTTTTACTAACATGACAATATCTTAAAATAATAACCCACAGGTTTAAAATGTATACCGAATGCTCGGTTTGCACTGGCTGCTGTATTTTAAGACCTGAGCGGTTTTTGTTCCCCAAAGGATAATGTGAACATATTGAAATTAGAAAATCTATTGTACAGATTGAGAATCAATAACAACTTTCAAATGATGTGTCACTCTCAGGCCAAACAGATCATTCATAAGGAAACGTATTATAAACAAAGCAGTGAATATGTGTTCCAAAACACCTGTGGCATTTTACAGTTTAAAGTGGACCTTCGTTTGAATTAATGTGATGTGGAGATGCCGGTGATGGACTGGGGTTGACAATTGTAAACAATTTTACAACACCAAGTTATAGTCCAGCAATTTTATTTTAAATTCACAAGCTTTCGGAGATTTTCTCCTTCCTCAGGTAAATGTTTCAAGATCTCCTTGAAGCCTACGCATTTATACATATTGAATAATACATGGTGTTTACAGACTGCCTCTGCAACTGCCCGTTGCCAAGGCAATCACCGTATTCAGACAGAGAGGTGTCATCTGCAGAACCCCCGAATACACATTCAACAAAAAAACAAACAGGGAAAAAAAAACAGAGAAAAAAAAAGAGAAAAAAAACAGAGAGAGAGGCAGAAACATCCGGAAGGCAGAGAGAGCCAGCAAATGACCCATTATATTAAAAACAGATAACATTTGTTCGCTGGTGGGGTAACGTGTAGTGTGACATGAACCCAAGATCCCGGTTGAGGCCGTCCTCATGGGTGCGGAACTTGGCTATCAATTTCTGCTCGACGATTTTGCGTTGTCGTGTGTCTCGAAGGCCGCCTTGGAGTACGCTTACCCGAAGGTCGGTGGATGAATGTCCATGACTGCTGAAGTGTTCCCCGACTGGGAGGGAACCCTCCTGTTTGGCGATTGTTGCGCGGTGTCCGTTCATCCGTTGTCGCAGCGTCTGCATGGTCTCGCCAATGTACCATGCTCTGGGGCATCCTTTCCTGCAACGTATGAGGTAGACAACGTTGGCCGAGTCACAGGAGTATGAACCATGAACCTGGTGGGTGGTGTCATCTCGTGTGATGGTGGTATCTGTGTCGATGATCTGGCATGTCTTGCAGAGGTTACCGTGGCAGGGTTGTGTGGCGTCGTGGACGCTGTTCTCTTGAAAGCTGGGTAGTTTGCTGCGAACGATGGTCTGTTTGAGGTTGGGTGGCTGTTTAAAGGCGAGTAGTGGAGGTGTGGGGATGGCCATAGCGAGGTGTTTGTCCTCATTGATGACATGTTGAAGGCTGCGGAGAACATGGCGTAGTTTCTCCGCTCCGGGGAAGTACTGGACGACAAAGGGTACTCTGTTGGTTGCGTCCCGTGTTAGTCTCCTGAGGAGGTCTATGCGATTTTTTGCTGTGGCCCGTCGGAACTGTCGATCGATGAGTCGAGCGTCATATCCTGTTCTTACTAAGGCGTCTTTCAGCGTCTGTAGGTGTCCATCGCGTTCCTCCTCGTCTGAGCAGACCCTGTGTATTCGCAGGGCCTGTCCATAGGGGATGGCCTCTTTGACGTGGTTAGGGTGGAAGCTGGAAAAGTGGAGCATCGTGAGGTTGTCCGTGGGCTTGCGGTAGAGTGAGGTGCTGAGGTGCCCGTCTTTGATGGAGATTCGTGTGTCCAAGAAAGAAACTGATTCTGAGGAGTAGTCCATGGTGAGCTTGATGGTGGGATGGAACTTGTTGATGTTATCGTGTAGTCTCTTTAGTGATTCCTTGCCGTGGGTCCATAGAAAGAAAATGTCGTCGATGTATCTGGTGTATAGTGTTGGTTGGAGGTCTTGTGCAGTGAAGAAGTCCTGCTCGAACTTGTGCATGAAAATGTTGGCGTATTGGGGTGCGAATTTGGTCCCCATGGCTGTTCCGTGTGTTTGGGTAAAGAACTGGTTATCGAAGGTGAAGACATTGTGATCCAGGATGAAGCGGATGAGTTGTAGGATGGCTTCCGGAGATTGGCTGTTGTTGGTGTTGAGTATTGATGCTGTCGCAGCGATGCCGTCATCGTGGGGGATACTGGTGTATAGTGCCGAGACGTCCATCGTGGTGAGAAGTGTTCCTGGTTCAACTGGTCCGTGGGTACTGAGTTTTTGTAGGAAGTCTGTAGTGTCGCGACAGAAGCTGGGGGTTCCCTGTACGATGGGTTTCAGGATGCCCTCGATGTATCCAGAGAGGTTCTCACACAGGGTTCCGTTGCCTGATACGATGGGACGTCCGGGTGTGTTGGCTTTGTGTATCTTTGGGAGGCAGTAGAAGTCTCCCACGCGGGGATTACGTGGGATGAGAATGCGTAGGATGCTTTGAAGGTCTGGATCGAAGGTCTTGATCAGTTTGTTGAGCTGGTGGGTGTGTTCTTTGGTCGGATCTGCGGGTAACCGTCTGTAGTGTTCCTGGTTGTCCAGTTGTCGGTATGCTTCTTTGCAATAGTCTGTTCTGTTCTGTATGACTATGGCTCCTCCTTTGTCCGCTGGTTTGATGACGATGTTGCGGTTGGTCTTGAGAGCGTTGATGGCGTTGCGTTGTGCTCGGGTGACATTCTGGACTGTCTTCTGAGTGCGGCTGATGAATCTGGCATTGACGCATTTCCTGACAGCTTGAGCATACATGTCCAGCTGAGGGCAGCGACCCTCCGGAGGAGTCCAGTTTGACTCTTTCCTCTTCGGTTGCTGTACCGCGGATCCCTCTGCCTGCTGTTCCGGATCGTCGATTGTCTCATTGGGTTCGCTGCTGAAATCTTGGGGTTTGTGGTAGAATTCCCGGAGCCTCATTCTCCTGATGAATTCCTCTGTGTCCGCCGCGAGACTAGTGGGGTCCATTTTGGTAGTGGGGCAGAAATTGAGCCCTCGGCTGAGAACTTCGATTTCGTCTGGTTGAAGGGTGTGGTCGGATAAATTGACAATAGACTTCCCTGTGGTTGCAACCGTGGTACCAGGGGAAGCTTGGTCGTTGCTGGTGGTGATGCCGAGTTTCTCAAGCTTCCTGCTCTTGGTTTTCATGTAGGCAGCGTAGTTCCGTTGCCTCGTCTGTTTGGCGGTATAACGTAGCTGGTCTGCTGTGTCCTGAGTACAGGTTGAGAGTATGGACTCTATCTTGGTTTCGAGGTTGTGGCGTCTGCTGTAGAGTTGGTGTATGAGATGGTTGCGGAGTGTGCGAGAGGTACGGCGGCAGAGTCTCTCAGCGTAATCCGAGTTGTATGTGGACTTGAGTGGGTTCGTGATCTGGAGTCCTTTCGGGATCTTGTCTGCTTTCTTGCAGCTCTGTAAAAACTTGATGTCTGTGTCTAAATGCGCGATCTTCTTGGATATCCTTTCCACTGTGAGCCGGCAGTTTGTGGTGTCGATGGTAGTCATGATGTGGAGATGCCGGTGATGGACTGGGGTTGACAATTGTAAACAATTTTACAACACCAAGTTATAGTCCAGCAATTTTATTTTAAATTCACAAGCTTTCGGAGATTTTCTCCTTCCTCAGGTAAATGTTTCAAGATCTCCTTGAAGCCTACGCATTTATACATATTGAATAATACATGGTGTTTACAGACTGCCTCTGCAACTGCCCGTTGCCAAGGCAATCACCGTGTTCAGACAGAGAGGTGTCATCTGCAGAACCCCCGAATACACATTCAACAAAAAAACAAACAGGGAAAAAAAAACAGAGAAAAAAAAAAGAGAAAAAAAAACAGAGAGAGAGGCAGAAACATCCGGAAGGCAGAGAGAGCCAGCAAATGACCCATTATATTAAAAACAGATAACATTTGTTCGCTGGTGGGGTAACGTGTAGTGTGACATGAACCCAAGATCCCGGTTGAGGCCGTCCTCATGGGTGCGGAACTTGGCTATCAATTTCTGCTCGACGATTTTGCGTTGTCGTGTGTCTCGAAGGCCGCCTTGGAGTACGCTTACCCGAAGGTCGGTGGATGAATGTCCATGACTGCTGAAGTGTTCCCCGACTGGGAGGGAACCCTCCTGTTTGGCGATTGTTGCGCGGTGTCCGTTCATCCGTTGTCGCAGCGTCTGCATGGTCTCGCCAATGTACCATGCTCTGGGGCATCCTTTCCTGCAACGTATGAGGTAGACAACGTTGGCCGAGTCACAGGAGTATGAACCATGAACCTGGTGGGTGGTGTCATCTCGTGTGATGGTGGTATCTGTGTCGATGATCTGGCATGTCTTGCAGAGGTTACCGTGGCAGGGTTGTGTGGCGTCGTGGACGCTGTTCTCTTGAAAGCTGGGTAGTTTGCTGCGAACGATGGTCTGTTTGAGGTTGGGTGGCTGTTTAAAGGCGAGTAGTGGAGGTGTGGGGATGGCCATAGCGAGGTGTTTGTCCTCATTGATGACATGTTGAAGGCTGCGGAGAACATGGCGTAGTTTCTCCGCTCCGGGGAAGTACTGGACGACAAAGGGTACTCTGTTGGTTGCGTCCCGTGTTAGTCTCCTGAGGAGGTCTATGCGATTTTTTGCTGTGGCCCGTCGGAACTGTCGATCGATGAGTCGAGCGTCATATCCCGTTCTTACTAAGGCGTCTTTCAGCGTCTGTAGGTGTCCATCGCGTTCCTCCTCGTCTGAGCAGACCCTGTGTATTCGCAGGGCCTGTCCATAGGGGATGGCCTCTTTGACGTGGTTAGGGTGGAAGCTGGAAAAGTGGAGCATCGTGAGGTTGTCCGTGGGCTTGCGGTAGAGTGAGGTGCTGAGGTGCCCGTCTTTGATGGAGATTCGTGTGTCCAAGAAAGAAACTGATTCTGAGGAGTAGTCCATGGTGAGCTTGATGGTGGGATGGAACTTGTTGATGTTATCGTGTAGTCTCTTTAGTGATTCCTTGCCGTGGGTCCATAGAAAGAGGGATCCGCGGTACAGCAACCGAAGAGGAAAGAGTCAAACTGGACTCCTCCGGAGGGTCGCTGCCCTCAGCTGGACATGTATGCTCAAGCTGTCAGGAAATGCGTCAATGCCAGATTCATCAGCCGCACTCAGAAGACAGTCCAGAATGTCACCCGAGCACAACGCAACGCCATCAACGCTCTCAAGACCAACCGCAACATCGTCATCAAACCAGCGGACAAAGGAGGAGCCATAGTCATACAGAACAGAACAGACTATTGCAAAGAAGCATACCGACAACTGGACAACCAGGAACACTACAGACGGTTACCCGCAGATCCGACCAAAGAACACACCCACCAGCTCAACAAACTGATCAAGACCTTCGATCCAGACCTTCAAAGCATCCTACGCATTCTCATCCCACGTAATCCCCGCGTGGGAGACTTCTACTGCCTCCCAAAGATACACAAAGCCAACACACCCGGACGTCCCATCGTATCAGGCAACGGAACCCTGTGTGAGAACCTCTCTGGATACATCGAGGGCATCCTGAAACCCATCGTACAGGGAACCCCCAGCTTCTGTCGCGACACTACAGACTTCCTACAAAAACTCAGTACCCACGGACCAGTTGAACCAGGAACACTTCTCACCACGATGGACGTCTCGGCACTATACACCAGTATCCCCCACGATGACGGCATCGCTGCGACAGCATCAATACTCAACACCAACAACAGCCAATCTCCGGAAGCCATCCTACAACTCATCCGCTTCATCCTGGATCACAATGTCTTCACCTTCGATAACCAGTTCTTTACCCAAACACACGGAACAGCCATGGGGACCAAATTCGCACCCCAATACGCCAACATTTTCATGCACAAGTTCGAGCAGGACTTCTTCACTGCACAAGACCTCCAACCAACACTATACACCAGATACATCGACGACATTTTCTTTCTATGGACCCACGGCAAGGAATCACTAAAGAGACTACACGATAACATCAACAAGTTCCATCCCACCATCAAGCTCACCATGGACTACTCCTCAGAATCAGTTTCTTTCTTGGACACACGAATCTCCATCAAAGACGGGCACCTCAGCACCTCACTCTACCGCAAGCCCACGGACAACCTCACGATGCTCCACTTTTCCAGCTTCCACCCTAACCACGTCAAAGAGGCCATCCCCTATGGACAGGCCCTGCGAATACACAGGGTCTGCTCAGACGAGGAGGAACGCGATGGACACCTACAGACGCTGAAAGACGCCTTAGTAAGAACAGGATATGACGCTCGACTCATCGATCGACAGTTCCGACGGGCCACAGCAAAAAATCGCATAGACCTCCTCAGGAGACTAACACGGGACGCAACCAACAGAGTACCCTTTGTCGTCCAGTACTTCCCCGGAGCGGAGAAACTATGCCATGTTCTCCGCAGCCTTCAACATGTCATCAATGAGGACAAACACCTCGCTATGGCCATCCCCACACCTCCACTACTCGCCTTTAAACAGCCACCCAACCTCAAACAGACCATCGTTCGCAGCAAACTACCCAGCTTTCAAGAGAACAGCGTCCACGACGCCACACAACCCTGCCACGGTAACCTCTGCAAGACATGCCAGATCATCGACACAGATACCACCATCACACGAGATGACACCACCCACCAGGTTCATGGTTCATACTCCTGTGACTCGGCCAACGTTGTCTACCTCATACGTTGCAGGAAAGGATGCCCCAGAGCATGGTACATTGGCGAGACCATGCAGACGCTGCGACAACGGATGAACGGACACCGCGCAACAATCGCCAAACAGGAGGGTTCCCTCCCAGTCGGGGAACACTTCAGCAGTCATGGACATTCATCCACCGACCTTCGGGTAAGCGTACTCCAAGGCGGCCTTCGAGACACACGACAACGCAAAATCGTCGAGCAGAAATTGATAGCCAAGTTCCGCACCCATGAGGACGGCCTCAACCGGGATCTTGGGTTCATGTCACACTACACGTTACCCCACCAGCGAACAAATGTTATCTGTTTTTAATATAATGGGTCATTTGCTGGCTCTCTCTGCCTTCCGGATGTTTCTGCCTCTCTCTCTGTTTTTTTTTTCTCTTTTTTTTTCTCTGTTTTTTTTCCCTGTTTGTTTTTTTGTTGAATGTGTATTCGGGGGTTCTGCAGATGACACCTCTCTGTCTGAACACGGTGATTGCCTTGGCAACGGGCAGTTGCAGAGGCAGTCTGTAAACACCATGTATTATTCAATATGTATAAATGCGTAGGCTTCAAGGAGATCTTGAAACATTTACCTGAGGAAGGAGAAAATCTCCGAAAGCTTGTGAATTTAAAATAAAATTGCTGGACTATAACTTGGTGTTGTAAAATTGTTTACAAATGAATTAATGTGGTGTGTACTTGGGAGATCGAGCCTGTGATTTGGCTCAGTGCTGGTACCTACAACTAATGAGGTAGGGATTAGTGATGTGCTTGGAGGTCAGTGCAGGATGGGACTGTCAATTTGATGCCGGTGTGTCATCAACGCCAAGCTGCTGTTTGACAAGCAGATTTCATTCCTGAATACCTGAACCTGGCCTCTGCTGAATAGATTATGTCACTGAACTGCATTATTTCACTTCTGGACTTCATTCAAATCCCTCGAGTGCTTTCACTCTGTGTCGCCAACCTGTGAAGTCTTACAGAATGAAAACTTTCCCCTCCCCCTTTTTTTGAATGTGCTGCGATTTGATGGATATTTGTTTTTATTGGGATAATTGTCAAGCATATTGTGCGCTGAATGCTATGCAACGGAGTGAGCTGTGACTTCGTACAAAATGAGTACATTTTCACTATGCGTTCTACGTGCCTCATAATTATCCAACTAAAAATAAATATCCTGTAAATATACAGGTAGATGGTATTAGTGGGTCAAAATCTGTGCATTGATATTGTGATATACTAAAAGATTATTTATCTTTATCTGCAGAATTTGGACAAAGTGCGTATTGTAGGCCTGAGGGGGAAGCGCTCATTCTGAACTGAGTGCGGCAATACCGAGCACAGAGAGGTCAGTAAACATTTCATTACTATTCTTGCCAAAACTTTCCCAAATACTTGATTATTGTTTGTACAGGTTTGTGTTAATCTGGCATCAAAAGCATACGATGGCAGTGGCCAAGGGGTAAGGAATAGTGGGATAATCTTCATTGACACTTGTTGCTGTGCTTAAGGCAATTTACCAGCGTTCTCTTGTCATGGTTTTACTGAAGTAAAGTGGTCTATAGTACAAACAGACTTCTATATACATGTTCAACCTCTTTTTCATCTGCTACAATGTTATAGGAAATCCAGCAGATATACATTTTATTTGGGCTGTAATATCTTATATAAGAGCAAGATTTTCTACTTTTTATCATGATTATGCAAAAGACTGATCTTAACAGCGGATTTGGCACTTTGCTTATTATCCCAAAATCTTGCTCACGTGTTAAATCTACATATTTACAAATCATTTGTGAACTTATTTATTGTTTTGCAATTTGTCAACATGTCACTATTTACAGAAAAAGCCAAGTAGTGCTGGAAACTTCATCTTTACACATCCACGATAGCTTTGTAAAAAGGGGGAATTCTCCATGGCCAGGTCCAGTCTAGGCTGAAAATACTTAAATCGTCTACCTGAATGCCCCCTCTCTTGCTGAAGCCACAGAAGACCTTACAATTTTTAATATTCTGCCAGTCTGCCAGACTGTCGTAAGATGGCTGTCTCAGCATTTCACCTTGTAGTGGCAGAAGCTGCTGGCTTTTCCCAGTGCTTAAATACATTTCAGTGATAGTTTCAAGCTGCATTTACACTGCAAGTTTAGCATTTGTGCAAACAATTTCAGCTCCTTGCCAATGCAAATCTGGCAGTATAAATCTGGAGTCAGGGCACGATTTGACTCCAGAGCGAAACCGAATCAGATTCCCTGTGGGTAATCTCACACCACTTAGAGTGGAAATCCCAGTGTGGTATTAAACCTAGTTTGCGAAAGGATCAGAGAGTCTCTGAGAAACTTTTTAAACCTATCTAAGAATTTAAATGTGTGGAGGGCAAGGATTCTCCCTTCTGTGCTCTCTCAACACTTCAATTTCTAACTGTGGAGAGAGAGTCTGCTTAATTGTATATCCAGGTATGTGTCCAGCTCTGTTCTGGATAGGTAGATTGGAATTGGAGCCAGACAGGAGCCAAAAATGTCAATAAGCTTCGACCTGGCTGGAATCCAAATTGTGCCTATCAGTCTCAGAGAGATAGCTGCAATGTAAATGTACACATAACATTTCAGGAAGCATCTATTGGTCTTCAGGCTAATTAAAAACCTGTAAAATAACCTTTCATCGTATCATAGTAGGTACAGCAGATGAGGAAGCCATTCGGCCCATCGTGCCTGTGCCGGCTCTTTGAAAGAGCTATCCATTTAGTCCCATTCCCCTGTTCTTTCCCCATAGCCCTGTAAATGTCGCCTCTGGCTCTTTTGCTGGTCACCTTAAATCTGTGTCCTCTGGTTGCCGACCTTTTGCCACTGGAAACAGTTTCTCCTTATTTACTCTGTCAAAACCCTTCATGATTTTGAACACCTCTATCAAATCTCCCCTTAACTTTCTCTGTCCGAAGGAGACCAACCCCAGCTTCTCCAGTCTCTCCACATAATTGAAGTCCCTCATCCCAGGCACCATTCTAGTAAATTTGCCGCGAGTTTTTTTAATAGAAACTTCTGGAAGCATGTCTGATCCAGGTTTCAATTTGAAAAGACAGCTCAGATAATTCATTTAACCTGTCAATCATTTGTAACAGTCCCTTCTATTAATTCGTCATAAGATGGAAGAATTTTCTGAAAAAATGTTGCAAGTGTAATGTGTGGTGATTCTAAATTTAAATATATTACAGTAGAAGGTTCTATTGATCTCAGTTTACAACAGTTCAACAGCTACATGATCACTTTTATTAATGCTAGCTTTTTTTTCCCAGATTTTTTTTTGAAACTGAATTGAAATTCTCAAATTGCCATGGTGGGATTTGAACACATAGGGTGCTAAATTGGGCCATGTAGCACCTATTGTTTCGGTGCTACACGGCCTCTCCGACATCCAAGATGGAGTCTTGGATGCGCACGCACGTTTCCTGCGTGACGTACGCCAAACGCCATCTTGGTATAGGAGTTTGCGCAGCTGCAGATTAGAAACGCTGGAATCATGTAAAGTAGGGAGAAAATGGCTTCAATCAGTGTACAACGCTGATTTAAAGTGATAGACACCATTTTGGGACTCAACGTTCAACTCAACGCACAGCCTTAACCCCCGACCATCTGAACGTGTCTTAAAGTGCCTGGATGACCCCCACCCCGGCACTATTTAAAGGGACCATGCGGGATTTACAGGTTAGTGGCTGGATTATTGCCTCTGGCTGCCGCAACGTTTGTAACAGTTTTTGGAGGTCTCCTAGACTTCAATGCTAGGACACGGGGATAAAGCCTAACATTTAGAGCCGGAACGTGCAGGAGTGAAGTTAGGAAATGCTTCTACATGCAAATGGTGGGAGACGTTTGAAACGCTCTTCTACAGACGACAGTTGATGCTAGCTCACTTGTGAATGTTAAATCTGAGATTGATAGATTTCTCTGAACCAAGGGTATTAAGGGATATAGGGCTAAGGCGAGTATATGGAGTTAGGTCACAGGCCCACCATGATCTCACTGAATGATGGAACAGGCTCGAGGGGCTAAATGCCACTGCCACTTGCTGCCTCTTGATATGCGTCACCTTCTCCTGCAAGAAAGCGAGGCCTGTGCCTGGGTGATATGCCTGTCGTGGTTGAATAGCTGCTAGTGTGTGTGGCTGTGAGTTGTGGGTGGGCGGCTTGAAACAGTGGTAATGTGTAAGGGTGGGAGGAAACATCTGATTGGAAGAGTTGAGTACTGATGGAAAGAGTTTATTGGTATGTGGGTGATGGGGGGGTGTAGTGTGTGGTGCAGTTGGTAGGAGACACCACTTGACAGTTGACCTCACTCACCTTGACCACTCATGTCAAAGCATTGAACTTCTTCCTGCACTGCATCCATGCTCATGAGGCTGTGTGCCTGTCATTGACTTCATCCCCCGCTGCCTCCTACTGTCTTTTGAGTATATGTCTGGAGGGTCCCTTCCCTCACCCCCCCACTGCAGATATAGGATGTCCCTCCTTCTGTCCCCCTCTTGCACCTAAGGTCTCTAGTGCATCTGCAGATAACCTTGATGCATGCACTCTCACAGGCCTGGTACCAACTCAGATTGGTAGATTGGTGAGGTCTGATATGCAGATTGGAGGATGTGGGATTTAGTAATGCGCAACCTTTATTCAATGTTTTAACATAACTCATCAGTGTGCAAACATAGGGATGGGACCTGCATCTGTTTTTTACGTGTGTGATGTCTGATCTCTGTTCAGACTCCATGCAGACAGTAGACTGTTATTTTCAGCAAATAACAGGTACAAGCTACCTTTAAGAGATTTCTGGAAACATCTCCCCTATAAGAGATTGCACTCCCCCGGTAGTGAAAAGTGAGAATTGCATTGATTTCACGTGCAAGGCCTGAAATGGAACGCTGATCGCAGGTGAGTCCTCGGGCTGACCCAAACTCAGGTCCTGCCTGCGCAGGGGGCATTGGGTGCAAGGTAATAGCACATCATGCTACCCGCGCCCAAAAATAGCCCTTATCCAATTATTTTATCCCCCACATTCTCTGAAATTATTTGTCTAGGATCACTAACATAACCACTGCACTACCGTACCCAAAGGTTTACAATCACAAACTAGCAAAAGAATTTCATTAAGTTTTCACACTAAAGAAAATGTACACCTTGGTTGTTAACTGCACTTTGAAGTATAAAATCGAAATTACTTGAGTCTCCGAACTAATGCGGACTGTGGTTTAGCTAATGGTGACTAATACTACCTTTATCCCATGCTCAGTGCCAATTTTCTAGCCTGCTGATCTTTATTTTCCCATGTGAGGTGTATGCAGTGATTTAACACTCATAACTATGACTTTCCTATTCACAAAACTGTGGCATTCGATATATCCTATCTGTCACAGGAGGAATTCTTCTGACATCTCTGTTAATGAACATGCTCCTGTAAAGGAGTTTTCTTAAGCTTCTGATTTTAATTGTCTGGTGAATGTGAAGCTCCAAGATTACCAGAGAAGATATCAATTCCCAAATTTGCAAGGCTGCACAGAGTTTCGCCATGGATGTGCATAGTAGGGACAGCAAGAGAAAAGTGGAACCTAAGGAGGCTGCGCTGACGGCCAACATCCAACTCATTGCAAAGGAAGAGTTAAGTTAATAAGGTCTCATTCATGATATTTGAGTGCGTTCCACTCCCAGTCCTCCCCACACCCATATAAGGTGGGAGGATTAGTCAGCCAGTAGCATTGGCCTGATGTCGTTGAATTTTCAAAGCCAGGTTTCTATTCTGAAAGTACATTGAAAAGTTGTGTTGTTTTGGTGGAAGCAGAAGCATTTATTTGCATTTTACTCCCTGCATTTGATTATTTTGATGCGGAGGCTGCCATTTTCCAGTCAGTCCCCTTAGGGGGTTGCTCCTGTTGGTGTCAGGATACAGGTATAGGCTGCCCATGTATCTGCAGTGATAACATAGCCTACTGAAAAGTCCTCCCTGGACTCAGAAGAGTGAGGGCCACCTCAGACACAAGAGGCTCATGATGCCACAGCACAACGAAGTAGATTGGCACCTCTGGCACTTAGGTTTCACTTCAGTGCAGGACCAGGATACAGGCACCAGGGGTAGACACCCTGGTAATAAGAATATATGGGCTAGAAATTGGGCCGTGTAGCGCCTGTTGTTTTGGCATTACATGGCCTCTCAAAATGCCAAGTTGGTGTCCTGGCTGCGCTCGCACGTTTTCAGCTTGACATATGTATTCACAGAGAGCGAATGCCGGCAGCATGTAAGTAGGGAGAAAATGCGTACAATCAGTGTACAACGCTGATTTAAAGTGATAGACACCATTTAGCAACTTAATGCTCAACTCAACGCACAGTCTTAACCACACTCGTGAACATGTCTTAGACAGCCTGGAGGACCCCCACCAGCACTTTTTAAACAGACCATGCAGATATTGCATGTTAGTTGCTGGATTATTGCTTCTGACTGCTGGTGGAATAGGAAATGTTTTTTGAAGCTCCCTATACTTACTGAGAGTTGCTGGAGTGGTTTGGCAGGTACTGCCTTACGGTTTGGAAAGTTACAACCGTGGTTGAACAACATTCCTGGCAACCATGGGTGGTCTGCCATGACTCCCGTTAGGCATTGAGCACGACTGGGAGCATGCAGAGAGGCCACGCACAGCAGGTCAAGCTGCGAGGAGAGGGAGGAGCCTCAGGGCACTGAGCAGGAGGCCCTACCCAATGAGGGCCTTCCGGGACCAATTCTCTTACCTCAACATGAACGAGGAGCATTGCATCCGACGCCTGAGGTTCACCAAGGAGGCCATGATGGAGACCTGTCAACAGGTGTGGCCTCAGAGCAGGGCGAGGACAGCATTGCCTGTGGCTGTGAAGGTCACCGTGGCGCTGAACCTCTACAGCTCAGGATCATTTCAGGCCTCTGCTGGCGACATGTGCAACATCTCGCAGTGTGCAGTGCACTGCTGCATAGGGGAGGTCACAGACTCACTGTACCACATGAGGAACAGGTTTATCACCTTCCCTCTTGGCAGAAACAAGCAGAACGAGCGAGCACAGGGGTTCGCTCGCACTGCTGGCTTCCCCATGGTGCAGGGTGCCATTGACTGCATGCATATGTCCTGCGTGCCCCGCATATCAACTCGGCCGTCTTTGTCAACCGAAAGGGCTTCCACTCCCTAAATGTGCAGTTGGTGTGCAACCACACGCATCGAATCATGGAGGTTGATGCCCGCTACCCTGGGAGCAGTCATGACGCCTTCGCCATGCAGCAGTCCAACGTGCCAGCTATCTTTCACCCGCCTCGGCAAGTCAAAGGTTGGCTACTGGGCAACAAGGGTTATCCCCTCACGCCGTAGCCCATGACTCTGGTCAGGAACCCATGCACACGTGCACATCAGGCCTATAATGAGAGCCATGCTGCCACATGCAATGTCATGGAGCACACCATAGACTTCCTCAAACAAGGCCTCCGCTGCCTGCACCATTCTGGAGGAGCCCTCCCATTCTGCGCTGAGTGGGTGGGAAGATTCGTGGTGGTATGCTGCATGCTGCATGACCTCACTATCATGAGGGACCAGCTCTTGCCACCGATGATCGGAGAAGACCCTGAGCCAGAGGTGGAAGAGAAGGAGGAAGAGGCTGTTGACGAAGAGGATGAGGAGAAGGAGGAGGAGGAGGGGGAGGAGCTGGAGTAGGAAGTGGAAGAAGACGCAAGGGTGCAACAGGAGAACCACACGCCTTGTCTGCAAGGTCTCTTTGTGCTCATCTGATCTGTGCCCGCTATCAATAATGTGAACTACATCCCCCAACTCACCAACAGTCCTACACTCCCCACCTGTCCACTCCCACAAGACAATCAAATCGCCCTCCATCTGATTATGCATTGGTTTCCCCCTCAGCTCATCGCAAAAATAAAAACCACCACCAAATGCAAATTCAAAGTCACATTCATCAATTAACAAATTAAATTATGGAAACAGAACAGGACGATTCACCCTTGTGCATTCCCTTAGTGCCTGTTGTTAGTGTGCCTTTACCTATCCTAGTGTTCCTACGAGGTGCTTCCCCAGTGGCTGGAGCATGGGTGGTGGGAGGCTGCTGGCCTTCAATGGAGGAGAGTGCAGATGGTCTTGGAGGATGACCTCGAGCAGCTCTGGGCCAGAAGGGCCCAGCTTAGACTGCTCCATCTCAGTATTGGCTGCAGCAGTCTGGCCTGGCTGGTCAATAGGCAACAACAGGGGCACTGGCGAATGCTGTCATCCTGAGAGAGGACAACAGGTCCGACTGCCATGGCGCTACTGCCACTCTCCCGCGGCGGTGCCTCAGCAATCCTGGTGATCAGCTGGAGAACGGTTTGCTGGAGTGCTGTGACACCCTGAAAGCCCTGTTCCACAGTGGTCCCCAGAGCCATGATAGCAGCAGTCTGAGCTTCCATTGCAGCAGTCTGAGCTGCAACCGTAGCTTACAGACTTTTGATCACATCGGTTTGTGCTGTAATGGCAGCTGTTTGTGCTGCGATGGAAGCCGCGACATCGGCCATCAGGCGTTGCGTCTTGGTGGGTTCCACAGATGTGTTGATGGAGGTGACCACCCGTTCCATGTGAGAAAGTATGGGCTCCAATCTCTGCGTACAATGAGAAGGGGTATGGAGTGCCAAGTTGGAGTGGGACTGCTCCATGCCCCCTCTCATTGTGCGCAGGCTTTCCAGTGCCCCAAGCATTTGTTGGTGTACGCCCATCAGCCGTCTTCTGTAGCCTGGCCCATCGAAGTCCTCATCTGACTCCTCTGCAGCAGAACTAGTGAGCGACCTCGCCCTCCGGTGAGCTGTCACCTGTGGTATCCGTTCCCTCCGCCCTGGCTCCTGTGCACTTGTGCTCGGTGTCTCACTGCGTGCAGATCCCTCCTCTAACCTAACCTCTAAAGGATGCGCAGTGTCAGTCTCTGAGCTGGTGGAAGCAAGTGTCAGATCGAGTGACGGTGTGGCTTCAGTGTCCTCCTCCTCCTCCTCCCTCTCGGACGGTGCCGTCACGTGTTCTTGGATATCTGCAATGACAAAGGGAAACAGGTTGAGTTGTGGAGTGGGGAGAGAAGCAAATAAGAGGTGTGTGCTGACAGCATCTGCAGCACGTGAGTCAGAAAAGATTATGGGAGGAGGGAGACGTGGGAAACAAGAAGGAGCATTAGATATGCAGTGTCCCCCTTCATTGGGACCTCCAGCGTAGCAGGTGGTCACGGCTGCAGCGTTGGCCCGCCCAATGATCCAAAGTACAGTCTACTCCATGGGGGTGAGGATGTGTAGGTGTGCCTGTCCACGCTCAGGTCTTTCCTGCTGCCGGCTGTTGTGCGCCACCTTCTCCTGCAAGACAAAGGGCAGTGTGTCAGTGAGTATCGTGCAAGGTGTCTGGATGATTTGCCTGTCATGGTTGTATAGCTGCAAGTGTGTGTGACCTGTGAGTGGTGGTTGTGTGGTCTGCAAGTGTGGTGCTATGTGCGGGTGAGATGCAGCATGCCGAGTGCAGCATTGCGTATAGATAGGCAGTGTTTGTTGGTGGGTGGGTGACGGGTGTGATGCGTGGAGCAGTGGTGCAGTTGGTAGGATGTGCCACTTGACACTTGCATTCACTCACCTTGACGACTCGTGTCAAATCGTTCAACTTCTTTCGGCATTGCACCCTCTGGCATGGTGCCATGCTCCTGGCATTCACCTCCTGGGCCACAGCTTCCCAATGCCTGCAGTGCTGGAGTCTGGAGGGTCTCCTGCTACCCTGCGGGTACATCTTGGCCCTCCTTTCGTCCTCCCCCTCTATCAGGGCCTCCATTGCATCGTCGGAGAAGCATGAGGCCCACTCTTGTGCCCTTCCCGCCATCCTTCCAGCCCTCTTTCCCTCCTCCCAGTGGACTGTGCATATGCCATTTAAAATGTGCACCTGCACCTTTAAGGGGTGCAGGCTGCCAATGACGTGCGCTGGCCATGCCCCATTTCAGGCTTCCTGATTCTCCGTGCAGCTAACACTACCCGTGCTGCTGAGAGGCTGCACTGAGCTATCATGCTAATTAGCAGGCAGCACAAAGTTCACGTGCTGCCTACACAGAGGCCACTGGGCATGGGTTAGTAGCAGATTGCGCTACCCGCGCCCAATAATTGGCCTTATCCAATTTAACCCCCTATATGTGCTCAGGAAGCCACTTTGTGATATGAAGTCCATGGTTACTGAAGTCAGTCTGTTTCTTTTTTGGAGGAAGGTTACAATGGGAAAAGATTTTTTTAACACATTCTTACTGAACTGTTGCCTCCTATCTCCTCTTTTGAGATATCATAGGATCATAGGAACAGGAGTAGGCCATTCAGCCCCTCGTGCCTGCTCCGCCATTTGATAAGATCATGGCTGATCTGTGATCTAACTCCATAAACCTGCCTTTGGCCCATATCCCTTAATACCTTTGGTTGCCAAAAACCTATCTATCTCACATTTAAATTTAGCAATTGAGTTAGTATCAATTGCCATTTGCAGAAGAGAGTTCCAAACTTCTACCACAATTTGTGTGCAGAAATGTTTTCTAACCTCGCGCCTGAAAGGTTTTTATAAAGGTTTTTAGACTGTGCCCCCTACTCCGAGAATCCCCAACCAGCAGAAATAGTTTCTCTCTATCCACCCTATCCGTTCCCCTTAATATCTTATAAACTTCGATCAGATCACCCCTTAACCTTCGAAACTCCAGAGAATACAACCCCAATTTGTGTAATCTCTCCTCGTAACTTAACCCTTGAAGTCCGGGTATCATTCTAGTAAACCTACGCTGCACTCCCTCCAAGGCCAATATGTCCTTCCGAAGGTGCGGTGCCCAGAACTGCTCACAGTACTCCAGGTGCGGTCTAACCAGGGTTTTGTATAGCTGCAGCATAACTTCTGCCCCTTTGTACTCTAGTCCTCTAGATATAAAGGCCAGTATTCCATTAGTCTTATTGATTATTTCTAGACAAGCCCTTGAAAATGGGTTGATCTAACTGCAATATTGAGATGTGTCAGCTCCGCAATAACACATTATTTTCCCATTTTTCCTTGGCTTTAAATTCCAGTTGGTAAGAATCAAAAAATGTTGCCTCAGTGCCAAAAAAAGCCTCACAAAAATGCCAAGCTTTAACTAAGCCCTAATTAAATGAAATTAGTGTAGTTTGTCAGTACCTGGGTTGTATTCAGATTTAAAACAGTTTTTTTTATGCTTCTAGAATTTTATGGTGATATCATGACAGGACTTCTCCATTGCAAGTACCTGCACAAAGCTAGTGTTCACGTCATTCTGGGTGACAAATTAGGGGTTTGTCGGAATTAATATAAAAACAGAGGTGTAAGATGAGATGAAGAGGAGAGTGTGATTCAATTACTACCACAACTACAGTGTTTGGAGTAGATTTTGACTTTGAGCGATGGTGTAAAATGGGTGATAGCAATGGGAAAAATATCTGGAGAGATGTAAAAAGTGCTGCCAATTCTCTTTCACTCGTTTTACATTATCTCATAAAGTCAAAATCTACCCCTTTGTCATTTAAAGAGGACAGAGCCCAATCTAGCCCTTCTGCATTGAGTGGGCTTTTATCTCTGTATTTTCTCTTTTGAAGGAGATCACTTTCATTTCAGGAATTTAACTTTTTACAAAATTTTAATTAATGTTATTTATTCCAGGGAAGTATCATGATATTCATGCTCCTGTATAATGGCCAGAATTAAGTGACCCTAAGGCTGCTGCTGTGTTCTGTCCTTTATGGTGAAGTGAATGAATGGAGCTGACGACCAGAAAGTCTAATATGTTAAAAATGTAGTAGTAGTCTGACTTAGTAACTTCATTCTTTCTGCCTTGAGCCACACGTCAGCCCAAGGCACAAGAGACAGTGAGGCTGGTGAAGTACTGACCTCTGCCCTGCGCCCTCCACCCCCCACCCCGCCCCCACCATAGCACTAGGAAAATTAACTCTAAGAAAAAACTTGCATTTATATAGCACATTTCACTCCCAAAGCACTTCGCAGCCAATGAAGTACTTTTTGAAGTGTAGTCACTATTGTAATGTAGGAAACACAGCAAGCAATTTGCACACAGCAAGGTCCCACAAACAGCAATGAGATAATGACCTATTATCTGTTCATAGTGATGTTGGTTGGGGGATAAATGTTGGCCAGGACACCAGAGAGAACTCCCCTGCTCCTCTTCGAAGAGTGCCATGGGATCTTTTACCTCTCATCCGACAGTGCAGCACTCCCTCAGTACTGCACTGAAGTGTCAGCCTAGATTATGTGCTCAAGTCTCTGGAGTGGGATTCGAACATACCACCTTCTGACTCAGAGGTGAGAGTGCTATCAACTGAGACAACCTCTAATGCAAGATACTTTTAACTTGAAAATCCAGAGCAATTTAAAATCAAGAAAGCAGTGAGATCTCCCTCACTGTACCTGTCTCTTTTGGGTTTTTTATTATTACAAAACAGTGGTTCTGCGTGATTTCTCATTGCTTCAAACTATTACCCCCCATGTGATTGATGAGCTGCCTCTGGGGCTGCGACTGGCACCTGTCATTCGCTGGTACTATACTAATGAGGCCGACGGACCAATTTGCCGTAGTCCTCATTAGGCATGTACTGCATGCCCTGTATCCAGATAGCTTCCCGATTCAACCCACTAGTTGGTATTTCCCCTTTCTCTTTATACCAAATCCAAACCAGTATGTAAAATCAATACTGACTCTGATATTTAATGTTCTCCCTTCATATCAGTCCCATTCGACCAAAACAGGCAATCGTGACTCGGCTGGAAATTATGGGAATCTTGGAATATTTTGGATGGAAAAGGGTTAAACAACCTTCCCCTAGTAAAAGCCATGCACTTATCAGTTTTGTTTATTGCATGCCACTGTCTTTAATAATATCATGATACAGACATTACTATTAAACAAATTTGATTTCAATCAGGTAGAAGAAAATCATAGCTATCAAAGTTCCACTAAAACAACAAAAGAATATTTTTTCTTGGATATAACAAAAGCCCAGTGAAAATTAAATCTACTCAAACACTCAGTCAGTGCCTACAGATATTGGTGTAGAATTTCCAGGGGCATTCTCCCAGTCGTCTGCTGCAACTTCGGCAGAAGATCCATGGAAATCCCAGAGATACGGCGTTAATGCCGTTTCTCCAAGGTTTCCATGGACCTTCCATTGAAGTTATGGCAGGAGATCAGAATCTCCGTGGAAATTCATGGCGATTGCCTTTGGCTCAGCACCAAGCTCCCATTCCATCTCCAAAATTGCAGAGCTGAGATGAGAAGTGACAGCTGCTTTGATTTGAACAGGTGACAAATATCAAAGCAAATGTTTCTGTTGATAATACAAATTTACATTTCTCAGGTGTAATATCATATCCTGTCCCTATAGATCAACAAGAAAAGTCAGACTGAATGGTTAGGTCCTACAATTATGAGGACTCAATTCAGTTTCCTAGTCTACCTCATTCTTTCCCAAGACCTCAAAACTGTGGATTTCCATCAGTTCACCCTTCTTCCTACAACCTACAAGCTTTTAAAACCCAAGCTTAGTGATACTTAATCACTATTTTGTGATTAATCTGGATCTGGGCCCCGATATTTAGGGGGAGGCGGAGCGGTTGCGGGTGAGGCCAAGAACGGCTAAAGAACCCGACAAGGCCGGAGATGCAGAGGTCCTGCCAATCTTAAAGGCAAGACCTCATTAACATTTTTAGCTCCATTTCCAGCCTGGCAGCCGGTCAAATGGACAGCCTGGCTGGCGAGCGGGAAGGAACACCAGCTGCAGGGGATCGCAGTTGGGGACACTTGGGGTCAGTCCCTGGCAATCAGGAGGGGGGAGAGGCCTGCGATCGGGAGGGGGGAGAGGCCTGCGATCGGGAGGGGGGAGAGGCCTGCGATCGGGAGGGGGGAGAGGCCTGCGATCGGGAGGGGGGAGAGGCCTGCGATCGGGAGGGGGGAGAGGCCTGCGATCGGGAGGGGGGGAGAGGCCTGCGATCGGGAGGGGGGGAGAGGCCTGCGATCGGGAGGGGGGAGAGGCCTGCGATCGGGAGGGAGGGGGGAGAGGCCTGCGATCGAGGCTGGATGGGGGAGGCCAACAATCTGGGCTGGGGAGGGTAGGCTGGCGATCAGGACTGGAGGAGACCGAAGGTTTCCTTGTGGGGGCCTAGGGGGAGCACGCCTGCTCCTCCTGGCCCACAAGGAGTGCTGAAAGAGGCACTTACCTTGTGGAACTGGCAGATTCTGTCTATCTTTCACTAGTGGGTTTCCCGACCCCCGGGAAACCCGTGCAGCAGCAGCAATAAATTTTAAAACAAGCTCCCAACTGCACTGTGGGAGCCCGATTTAAATACGTTAATGAAGTGTCCCTCCTCTCGATGGCCGGACTTTTGGATGCCCCGATATCCACTGCTGTAAAAAAGGAGGTGAGTGAGTGAGCAGCGTGTTGGGGTCGCATTCCCTGTGTTAAATTTTTTGAACCACCCCTACCCCCCCAATCCATTCCCGCCCTTCGTGGGGGGGTTAATATCGAGACCTTGGTGTCAGTGACCATGAAGCTGTTGTAAATACCCAACTGGTTCACAAATGTCCTTCAGGAATAAAACCTTACCTTACCCACTCTGGCCTATATGTGACTCCAGTCCCACGTCAATGTGGTTGATTCTTAACTGCCCTCTAGCAAGCCACTCAGTTGTACTAAACTGCTAGCAAGAAAAACAAGAATCAAATTGAAGAGACTACTCAGCTACATCCCAGGCATCGAATCAGGACATGACAAAGCCACACCTAGCCCAGTCAACCCTGCAAACTCTTCCTCACTAACATCTTAGACTTGTGCCAAAGTTGGGAGAGCTGACTCACAGACTAGTCAAGCAACAGCCTGACATAGTCATACTCACAGAATCATACCTATCAGCCAACGTCCCAGACTCCTCAATCATCTTGGGCATGTCCTGTCCCACTGGCAGGACACACCACCAGAGGTGGGGTTACAGTCAGCAAGGAGTGATCCTCAACATTGACTCCGGACCCCATGAAGTCTCATGCCTGCAGGTCAAACATCGGTAAGGAAATCTTGAAGGACATAACGGCCAGACTGGGCTTGCGGCAGGTAGTGAGAGAACCAACATGAGGGAATAACCAACTTGACCTTGTCTTCAGCAACCTACTTGTTGATAGATGTTTCTATCCATGGCAGCATTGGTAGGAGTGACCACCGCTCAGTCCTCGTGGAGACCAAGTTCCATCTTCATACTGAGAACACCCTTTCATCGTGGCACTACCACCGTGCTAAGTGGGATAGATTAAGAACAGATCAATGCGCTCAAAACTGGGGATCCATGAGATGCTGTAGGCCATCAGCAACAGCAGAATTTATTCCACCACAATCTATAACCTCGTGGACTAGCATATCCTTCATTCATCCATCATCATCAAGCCAGATGGCTATTCCTGGTTCAATAAGTAACGTAGAAGAGCATGCCAGGAGCAGCCTCAGGTGCACCTGAAAATGAGGTGTCAACCTGATGAATCTACAACACAGGACGACATGCATGTTAAACAGTGGAAACAGCATGCTATTTGCAGGGCTAAACGATCCCACAACCAACTGATCAGGCCAAAGTTCTGCAGTCCTGCCACATCCTGTCATAAAGGGCGGTGGACAATTAAGCAACTAACTGGAGGAGGAGGCTCCATGAATATCCCCATCCTCAATGATAGCAGAGCCCAACACCCAAGTACAAGAGACAGGGCTGAAGCGTTTGCAACCATCTTCAGCCAGAAGTGCGGAATGGATGATCCTTCTCTGCCTCCTCCTGAGGTCCCCAACTTCACAGATGCCAATCTTCAGCCAATTTGATTCACTCCACATGACATCAAGAAACAGCTGAATGCATCTGACACAGCAAAGGCTACGGACCCCGACAACATCCAGCTGTAGTGCTGAAGACTTGTGCTCCAGAACGAGCCGCATTCCTAGCCAAGCTGTTCCAGTACAGCTACAATACTGGCATCTACCCGACAACGTGGAAAATTGCCCAGGTATGTCCTGTTCACAAAAAGCAGGACAAATCCAATCCAGCCAATTACCGCCCTATCAGCCTATTTCAATGGCTTTCAAAAAGGAATTGGATAAATATTTGAAGAGAAAAAATTTGCAGGGCTACGGGGACAGAGCGGTGGAATAGGACTAACTGGATTGCTCTTACAAAGAGCCGGAACAGGCTCGATGGGCCAAATGGACGCCTTCTGTACTGTAACGATTCTTTGATTCTATGATTTTATGATTCTATTCTCAATCAGCAAAGTGATGGAAGGAGCCTTTGACAGTGCTATCAAATGGCACTTACGTAAGTGATAACCTGCTCACTGATGCTCAGTTTGGGTTCTTCCAGGAACACTCAGCTACAGACCTCATTACAGCCTTGGTCCAAACATGGACACAAGAGCTGAATTCCAGAGATGAGGTGAGAGTGACTGTTCTTGACATCAAGGCCACATTCAACTGAATGTTTTACCAAGGAGCCCTGGTAAAACTGAAGTCAATGGGGATCAGGAGAAAACTCTCCAATGGCTAGAGTCATACCGAGCACAAAGAACGACAATTATGGATGTTGAAGACAATAATTTCAGCCCCAAGATATCGCTGCAGAAGTTCCTCAGGGTACCACTCAAGTGCTTCATCAATGAACTTCCCTCCATCATAAGGTCAGAAGTGACCTATTCCCTGGCGATTGCACAATGTTTAATTCCATTCGCGATTCCTCAGATAATGAAGCAACCCATGCCCGATGCAGCAAGACCTGGACAACATCCGGGCTTGGGCTGATAAGTGGCAAGTAACATTCACACCACACAAGTTCCTTTCAAAGGAACAGTTCATCATTTTATTACTAATTCACTGACAACACAAAAATGTGTGTGGGGGTTAGTAATTCTAACTGAAACAATAGGTTGCAAGCCAATTTAGATAAGTTAGGTGAATGGGCCAGCGTGTGTCATTCAACGTGGATAAATACAGTGTCATGCACCGAGAGTTAGGAAACTCCAGACACATTTATACTATGCAGGGTATTGTGCTGCCCATCAAGAAAGAGACCTGGTGGTAATAGTTCATCATTCTTCAAAGGTGCGTAAGCAGTGTGAAGTGACAATAGAGAAAATAGTTGGGTTTCAGGGTGCATTACCAGGACCACTGTATATAAAATGAAGATTATTATACTTTTTTTAATATACATTATGGGATGTGGGCAAGGCCAGCATTTATTGCCCATCCCTAATTGCCCTTGAGAAGGTAGTGGTGAGCCACCTTGAATCGCTGCAGTCCGTGTGGTGAAGGTTCTCCCACAGTGTTGTTAGGTAGGGAGTTCCAGGATTTTGACCCAGCGAGGATGAAGGAACGGCGATATATTTCCAAGTCGGGATGGTGTGTGACTTGGATGGGAACGTGCAGGTGGTATTGTTCCCATGCGCCTGCTGCTCTTGTACTTCTAGGTGGTAGAGGTCGCGGATTTGGGAGGTGCTGTCGAAGAAGCCTTGGCGAGTTGCTGCAGTGCATCTTGTAGATGGTACACACTGCAGCCACAGTGCGCCGGTGGTGAAGGGAGTGAATGTTTAGGGTGGTGGATGGGGTGCCAATCAAGTAGGCTGCTTTGTCCAGGATGGTGTCGAGCTTCTTGAGTGTTGTTGGAGCTGCACTCATCTAGGTAAGTGGAGTGTATTCCATCACACTCCTGACATGTGCTTTGTAGATGGTGGAAAGGCTTTGGGGAGTCAGGAGGTGAGTCACTCGCCACAGAATACCCAGCCTCTGACCTGCTCTTGGAGCCACAGTATTTATGTGGTTGGTCCAATTAAGTTTTTGGTCAATGGTGACCCCTGGGATGTTAATGGTGGGGGATTCGACGATGGTAATGCTGTTGAATGTCAAGGGGAGGTGGTTAGACTTTCTCTTGTTGGAGATGGTCATTGCCTGGCACTTGCCTGGAGCGAGTGTTACTTGCCACTTATCAGCCCAAGCCTGGATGCTGTCCATGTCTTGCTGCATGCGGCCACGACTGCTTCATTATCTGAGGGGTTGTGAATGGAACTGAACACTGTACAATCATCAGCGAACATCCCCACTTCTGACCTTATGATGGAGGGAAGGTCATTGATGAAGCACCTGAAGGTGGTTGGGCCTAGCACACTGCCCTGAGGAACTCCTGCAGCTATGTCCTGGGACTGAGATGATTGGCCTCCAACAACCACTACCATCTTCCTTTGTGCTAGGTATGACTCCAAGCACTGGAGATTGTTCCCCCTGATCCCCATTGACTTCAATTTTACTCGGGCTCCTTGGTGCCACACTCAGTCAAATGCTGCCTTGAGGTCAAGGGTAGTCACACTCACCTCACAACTGGAATTCAGCTTTTTTGTCCATGTTTGGACCAAGGCTGTAGTGAGGTCTGGAGCCGAGAGGTCCTGGCGGAACCCAAACTGAGCATCAGTGAGCAGGTAATTGGTGAGTAAGTGCCGCTTGATAGCACTGTCGACGACACCTTCCATCACTTTCAGTATGTAAAGCTCTGGTATGTCTGCACTTGGAGTATTGTGTCCAGTTGTGGTCCTCGCAGAAGGTGAAAGATATTGTGGGTCTGAAGAAGGTGCTGAGGAGGATGACTAGGATGATGCATAAGTGTCAGCCTTGGGCCATTGGTAGCACTCTCACCTCTGAGCGAAAAGATTTTGAGCACAAAATATAGGCTGAAACTTCGATGCACCACTGAAGGATCCATTGCACTCAGAGGTGCTATCTTTTGGTTGAGACGTTAAACCACATTAAACGTTAAATATCTGACCTCTCAGGTGGATATAAAGGATCCCATGGCACTATTTGAAGAAGAGGAGGGAGGTTCTTCTAGTGTCCTAGCCAACATTTATCCCTCAACCAACACCATAAAAAGCACGTCATTCGTCTCATTGCTGTTTGTGGGACTTTGCCATGTGAAAATTGGCTGCTGTGATTGCCTACATTACAACAGTGACTACATTTAAAAAGTAATTTATTGCCTCGGAAGTGCTTTGGGAAGTCCTGAGGATGCGAAAGGTCTAATGTAAATGCAAGTTCTTCTCTCTCTCATTATGAAGCTAGACTCTGAGAGTTAGGGTTATTTACTTAGGAGGAACCCAGGCTTGAAGGAAATATGATTGAGGTTTTTAAAAGGATGGCCATTGGATTAGGTATCAAGTATCTGTGGGACTGTACCCCATGATGGACTCAGTGCCTTCAGGAGAGTAGGAGTGGGAGGGAAGAAAATTGGCAGAAAGTGGGATATGAGAAAAATAATTGGGATTGGGATTGACACGACAGCAGGTACAACCACATAGGGTTTGTGCCCAGGTTCAACCACACATTGAACATTCCATTTCTTTTTCCATACCTGGACTGCTTCAGTAATACTGTAATGCACATCACCAGCAAGAATAATGCTCAGCTCGTGCTTCCCAATATTGTACATAGGTAAACCCCCAGAAGCTGATCTTATCTGTGCAGAATGTGATGTCACAATGGTTTTAGTAAAATAAAACACGAATCCGGAAAATTGGAGTTTTGTTCTTTTTAGGACAGGGATCCAGATCATATCACATTTCATTAAAAATATCAAATACTTTCAAAGATGACTCACTGAGGATAATCAGAGCAATTGTTCTTTGCGAATTTGACATGAATAATCTGATCGGTTTTTTGTTTACTATCCCAATTAATTGTAAATTTTCTGTTCCAGAAGCATGAACATTTTTTTTAAAAGATGATATTGCAGTTCAGCAAGAATGGCTACTTTAAACTTAATGTGGAAAATCCTATTCAATAAGTGTTTAAGAAATAAACAAAAGGACTGTACACTTATTATTTGAGTACTTTACTGCACCTTTTTCTTCCAAGTACACCAAAGATGTCCATAAGGTGGCAAAGATGTGTGAATGCCTAATATAAATATTGTTCTCAACTAGCTTCAGTGGTGCATGTACTCAGAACATGGAAACTTTGCATCACAGTACAACGTCCAAGTACAAGTTAATGTTGGAAAAATAATTAATACCAGAAAACAGGTAACATTGAGCCTGTTATTTAATGGTAAAACGCAGAGCTAATAAACCATGAAATGGTTAAATATTTCTTTATTTGTATTAAAATGATGGTTTGAAGTGCGTCCAACAATTACAATAAGGAAGACCTAAATACATTACTCATCAGCTATGGATGTTGCTCTGAACAATACCTTCCATTACATTTATAAAAGGTGGCAGTACAAAGATTAATGATAATGATCAGTTTTAGGCCCCAAGCTCAGACTGTGATGATGCGCATGAATACACGCAGTAAATAGGATGCACTTACTTAAATGCAGCTTGGTGTGTAGTGAGAGGTGAATATTTAACAGAATGACGGTAATTCGCTGACATTATTCTATTCTGTCTTCAGTCATGTTGCTAATGATAGCTGACAGTGCCTTAGGCACTCAGGTCGATGAATGTTATGAACACTGTTACATTCCACCAATAGAGTGGGTTTTCTATGTATTGAACTCAGTAGGTGTTGGCATCAGAAATGCATGAGTCTCTTTTGTGAAATTTATAGAAATCCCAGTAGAAGGCTGTCATTATTTTACCAATCGATAATTTTTAGCTTATGGGCATCTAAGGAAATCACTGGGGCCGTGCAATAGAATTGAAGAATAGAAATGTCCAATTTGAATGCTCAGGCACGATTACTTTACTGAAAACACTTTCAAACCATTCACACAATATTCTTTTCAGACCCTTGAATTCATAATTACTCGGCTATGATTCCAAAGGCTCTGAAGCAAAATATCACCACATCTGGTTTAATACTAGATGCTTTACAACACTGAACTGTCCTGTTTTTAAAATTCGTATTAGAGGTATAATGGCATATTGATATTTCCCAGTTTTCAATGGTTGATAAACATTCAATAAATTTGCAATGAATATCTCGCAATTACTAATCCTCCTATGTGGATTCATCGTGACCTTGAAATCACTCTGTGCGATATTAGCGAACGTGCACTTAACAGTGAAATTCCTTTGTCCATTTTTTTTTAAACGGGTTTGTTTATTCATTGAAATAGCAAAGAAAAGGATTTGAAATGAACAGTTTTACGTACTTATTTGCTACTATCACACAGAATAATTTCAAGGCCCAGGTCTCTATGATATGAACCATGCTGGGTGCTAAGCATGTGGTACAACAGATGCTGCCATCAGTCAGAGGAACCCCAAACTGAAAAACCACCTTTCCGTGAACTCTACAGTGTTTATTGTAAAAAGTTATACTCACCCCGGAGTGACTACAGTCTTTAAACTCATTTCGAGGAACGGATGACTGTTTAAGTTGCTTAAGCTTTGCTTCCACGGTTTGCAATGTTCTTTGAGTGTTTTACAGCACTGAAACACACTCTCAGCCATAGCTTATTCTGGGTGTGTTTGTGTGAGGGATATATATTTAGCAATCACTCTCTCTCCCATATATAAATATGCATTTGCTGTCAACTTTTTCCGTGATAAACTCCTTTATACACATTTATAATAAAATCTTATCACACTCCTGTCAGTGGAGCCGCTGCAGTGCCATCACTGATAGGAAGGTGCAATTACAGTTTGACAAGTTTGCACAGGCAGCTTCCATTATAAATATGGGCATAGGAAATTATCATGGCATTATATAAAAACAAGGACAGAATGTATAACATTAAAATGGGAACTGAATTACATCTGCATGCCCTGGTCCAAATAGATACCCTGTCTCACCCTGCAATATCATGGAGGACTTTGTATGTGCGTGAATGAAAAAGTACTGTTTTCTCATGTAATTCACTGAAGAAATTAACCAAGTTATACTTCAGCTCTTGAATGAGAAACTCAATATACCTTCAGGCCGTAAAAATTGATCAGGTTTAAGTCCCAGTGGAGATGGAACTAAGGTACTTTATACCAAGAGAAAGATATGAAAAGGAAACTCACAGCCATATACATATTATTAACAATAATGGGCACCTCTCAGTGAATTTCAGGCAATAACACAGGCCCCTTGAAACTCGCTGGCAACTTTATAATAATATGTAAACCCCTTCAATTGGATCACTGTCTTGTAAATCTGTGAAGCATCCAGTATCTTTTATTACTTAGCACATTAATATTGTATCAGCAATTCACATAACTGATATTTTCATTTGTGTGAGATACTATTAAACGGTTAGCCTTGAAATGGTGAGCTTCTGGGGTAGAAATTGAGCCTTGATGTGCTCGTTTCACAGGCATGAAATGGGTCCAACAAGGTCCAATTTCGGGGACCAATATCCTGCAGCCCAAGGACGCCTGAAAGACGTATGACCTGATATTGGGTCAGGCATCCCTAGCGGCCACCTAAAACGGGCATTAGGCCCCTCTGTGAAATTGGATTATGGTAAGAGGATTCTTCAGCCATTGCTGCGGCCTAAACAGCGACTGCCACCAAAAGGTCAATGTTTTTTTCAATTTGTTCCTGTGGAGCCAGGAGGAGCAGGAGCAGTGTTCTCCCCGACTCCACAGCACTCAGGATCACCCTCCCCTCATTGCTGGTTCTCCCCCCTCCCAACACTTACCTTAGGGCTGCTACCAGCAAGACAAACGGCCTGAAATTCATTTAGTTAAAATGGCGGCCATATCACCACCTTCAGGCCCAAAACCGGGAATCGACGAACTTCTATCCCTCCATTTTTTAAGCAAAGTTTCATGCAATGGGAATGCACATTGGAAAACCAGATGTAGAGTTCAATGCTCCTTATTTCAATTAGTGGCTGAAAAATCGGGATTTCGTGAATTGAACGTGTTGCCCATTTCTGTGACCCACGCTCCCATTGAACGAGACTCCACGCTGGGAGCGCAATCATGCAACTTCAGGGATATTGCGTCCGGCTGACTTCTGTATGATCTTTGCACCCACATCGTGCTCCCTGTAACATGCTCTGCAAGCCCACTGCAAAATAGAAAGAAAATAGTAAAATGTACACCGTATATTAAAAAGAATAGCAATGACCGACAGTGAATTCAACCTCCCGGTTCTGCTGATGTTCGTGAAATGCTTGAGCAGTTTGTGACATTATTAGAGTTGAATCAGTTGAATTACTGCTTTTAACTTGCTGCCAGAAAGCACTGGTCACACATGCAAGCTGATGTTATGACGACAGTTAACCCATATCACACCGCCCAGCAAAATTATCACTCACTTCCCAGAAAAAAATTCAAAGAAAACCATTACAGGAAGGAGGTTTTTATTAATACTATAGTCTCCATATGATTAAGTGCATCGGGATATTTTTGTTATGTTAAAGTTGCTTTATAAATGTATGTTGAATGACTAGGAATAAGATATCAAAATTAATGTTACTCCTGAGAAAGATCTGTATATCCACACTTGTGAAGTAAAAATCAATACAGTCTGTGCTTAATTCAAAATCACTGAAGTCAAATTATCTGATCATTTGGGCATTTGTAGCACTAAATTTCCACTTTGTTGTGTTATTTATGTTGCTTAATTCAAATTATTGGAAAATTCATTATTTTTAATACTTAAAAATGACTTTGAATTATCAGAAGTATACTGTATCTCACTTCTTACGAGGTCTGCATTCTGACATTTACTGTTGCTTATCTAACTACCCACACTTCACTCTGATCAAGAAATGTATAATAATGCAAACTCCTTCTCAGTTGTGTAAGAATGTAAGTGACAATCAGAATAAGAAGGAATGACGTTGGTACTACTTTTTATGTACTATTTTTCCCAAAGTTTAAAAAAGTGATTGCTTTTCTCTACTTCCAAAGGCATTATGCTATCTTTGTTCTTGTAAATGAAATTCTAAGTCTAAATATCAGATGCTGCGTTTTACAAGTGTTAGTAAGATGGGAGTCTGTGTAAACCTCTCCACCTCTTTCTTCTCCTTAAGAAGCTCTTTCAAACCCATCTCTTTGACCAAGCTTTTGGTCACTTGTCCTAATGTCTCCTTCTTTGGCTCGGTGTCAATTTTTTTTTGTTGTCTGATTACACTACGTTAAAGATACTATATAAATGTAAGTTGTTTTTATTGGACCCAACCATTCAATTCAGAATCAGTAAATGAATTTCCTCATTCACCATAGACTCAAATGTAGTTTCATTGTGCTTGCATGTTAAAACTGGCTAATTGGTAAGACCATGGGTTTTCCTGAACCTACACAGTGTTATTTCATTGTGTTTTAAATGTCAGTTTGCCTCGGAGTCATGAGATTTGTGGGTTCGAGCCCGACTCCAGGATTTGTTCACGTAACCTTGGCTGATACTTTAGTGCAACACTGAGGGTGCCCTGCATTGTGGGAGGTACTGTTATTTGGATAGGACACTAAATTCCTGGTAAGGTGGATGTAAAGCATCCCATGGGGCAATTCAAAAAGGAGGAGTGAATTCTCCCATTGTTTTGGCCCAACACCACTAGAAAAAAATAAACTGGTGAATTATTTCATTTGTTTTCTATGGCATCTTGCTGGGTGCAACTTGGTGACCCTGTTTGCCTACAAAATAACGATCACTGTGCTCAAAAGAAATTTGTTGGCTTGGAAGTGCTTTGGGGCATCCTGATCTTTATATTTTGTTGGGGAATCATTTTCAAAATTCATCAGCTTTCCTTCTTCGAAGAAATTAAGTGGATAAAGAGTAGGGTCTGGCCACAGATTATTTTGTTCCTGTTGGATTCTGAGGAGGATTGAGATTCAGTTAATGTTTTGCTTAAGAACTCCATGCGAAACTCCCTCTGTGAGGCTTAGGACATGAGATAACATCCAGTTACTATGGGGGCACAGGCAGAGTGGGCTATCATTCACCATGTGGTACTAAGGACTGTGTTTTATTCTAAGAGACTGTACTAATTGCTGAAGAAGAGCTAGTGATAGCTCTGAGGGATCGGAAAGTCTAGACTTTCATTCTTGTACTGGGTCTGCACTTGGCCTGATTTGGTTCCAGGGATTCAAGGGGCTTGGTGCTGCCCTTTGATGCAAGCCTCGTGAAATATTCCGTCGGTACATTGAGGGGAGCGTTGCATTACTTTGCGTTGTTGGCACACTGCCATCCTGGCGCATGAAAAGAAGCTGAAGCAGAGGGCAGGGCAGCTAGCATGGCTGTCCCTGCAACCTCTTAAAGGCCAACTCACTGTCATTATAACCAACTTTGATAAACATGCCATGGTTTCTTTGTTGTGACAGTTTAATTTGAGGCTGTACTTGACTTGAGAGAATTTTGAAACTTCTGTGTTGTTCGTCCTAATGAAGAATGGAGCAGCCACTTACTGACATTTGTTTGGGAACTCCACTTCGCCATCACAAAACATCCAGGTACTTTTTCTGCCAAAGGCAACTTGACCCACACCATGGGCATTCCTTTAGGAGTTCTGTTATGTCTTCTCAAGATGGAGGATGAGGAAGAAATGGACCAGCAGCAGCAGAGGAAGGCACCGCAGAGGAGTCAGGACAAGAGCCACAGTGTGTGAACCTATCAGTCCGTTTGAGCAGCAACACGCAAAAACATTTCTGGATCAGTTTCTCCCTGGCAAAAAAATAGTGAGGGAGCCTTTAGTGGGCCCAACCACCATCAGTGGAAGATTTCCTGGCAAGGGCAAGGCAAAGGTAATAAAGCTTTCCATGTGGGTATGAAGCTGACGAAGATGAAAGGGTATGAGTATGTTACAGGCATGGCATTACAGACCAGTACAAAGAGATAAGTAGAGGACTGACATACCTCAATTTATGAGAGTCTTCCTTTCTCATCTGGAAGGCTGTTCTCTTAACTTAAGAGATTGCACTCAACTGCTCCACGAACTCTTCCCAAGCATCTCAGTGTTTTGTTGAGGAGGGGTGCCCCTCATATCCTAAGATGGCATGTCTCTTTGCATCTCCTTCAAACATGATCTCCAAGGCGCTCTCAGTAAGACAGCATTCCTGCCTGCACCTTGGGAATGATCAGACTTTGTACTCACATTCCAGCACTTTCACCAAATCTGCTCTCCAAACTATCCTTTTCGGGCCCCACAGGAAATGCCAGTGCAGCTTCAAGGTGTTGCACTTTCAAGGCATTTTTCCAGAATCTGCGCCCCCCTCCCCCCTTCACCCGCCTCTCCATCTTGTTTCTGTGAGCTGGGTATAATGTGCTGGCAACACAGCACCCATCTGCTAATAAGGGTGCAGTGCAAAATCTGGAGACGTCCCTGCAGAGTACATAAAGTGCCCTCCACAAAGTGCCCCTGTGGCAGGGAGGTGCACAATTCAGGCCCTATGTGTTATACATCACAGCATTTTGTATTCTTATACTCATCTCCTTCACTGTATTTTATAACTCCACATAATCTTGCTTAATGAAGTAGCAGTACTGCAATCGGGACAGTTGTTAATCCCTGAGTCTACACATTCTGTGGGGCCAGGAAATGAAATGGCACTGATTTTGGATTGTAAGGGATGTGATCTGCTTATGGAAACTCCAGCCATTGAACAAGAAATAGATGCAAAAGGACCCAAACTGTAATAACCCACGCAGACCACTTTCACACACCTGCAATTTGTTGGGAAAATATTTTCTGAAATCAGCACCAAGGGAACAAAATAATGCTAATTTGTCTTGAAATAGTTTCTGTATTATATTAAAAATAAAGTTGTTGCTTTTTTTAGTCTGTGGAATTGCTGGGAATATCTGCAAGTTCCAAACTGAAAATATGCCAGAATCAGAATTCTTGCAGTAAAAGGGACTTCCAGGACAGTGTGAATCTCTTTCTCTTTTAAAAATGAGCTCTTTAAGAGATCCAGTCTAAAATACTATGCCTCCCTGTGAGCTTTCCATACGGCAGATACTTCCAGTACATACAATTGACATCTTTGCAGTAATGGCCCCTTTAAGAGTAAACAGTCACATTAAGGGCAAACAGTTATTGGGATCTCACGTTTCATTCAAGGCCATATAAACTTTCAGTTGAGATGTATCTTCCCCAAGATCAAGCTTTTGTTCATAACTTCAAAACACCAACAATATTGGACTGTTACATGCAATTGACACCATAATAACTTAGGGCCAGAGCAACCCACCACAGATGATTCAATACAAAAGCCACATGGATCAATATATTAGATTATTCTTGGAATTATATCATTCGTATGATTTTTGATGTAAAGGGCATCAATTATTCCAGAATCACATTGCAGTCTACTTTATTTCCTCAGTTGCTGCCATATAAGACCTACCTTGAAATTTATCCTTCTTAAATAAAATTTATTATCCTTCTTTGTTGCCTGAATCAGCTGCTTCTTTCAGGTAGTTATGTAACTGTGATATTGTTGAGTCACAAATCAATGTGTTATTAAGCATTCTGTTAAAGACTGCAGTAACACTACATAGAGAATAATAGATGGTGATCTCATTGAAGGATTCAGATGATGTTGTAACTGTGAAAGAAAAAGAGGAACAACTTGTATTTATATTGTACCTTTTATGTCTTCAGGACATCCTAAAGTGTTTCACAGCCAATAAATTATTGTTATATAGGAATACATGGTAACCAATTTGCACACAAGGTCCCAGAAACATGAGTGCAATAAGTGGCCAGATAATCTGTAGTGATGTTGGCTGAGGGATAAATATTGGACAGGACACCGGGGAGAACTCCCCTGCTCTTCTTCAAATATTGCCATGGGATCTTTTATGTTTATCTGAACAGGCAGACAGGGCCTCGGTTTAATGTCTCATTCGAAAGACAGCACCTCCGACAGTGCAGCACTCCCTCAGTACTGCACTGGAATGTCAGCACAGATTATGTGCTCAATTGCAGAAACGGGGCTTGAACCCACAACCTTCTAAACTCAGAGGCAAAAGTGCTACCACTGAGCCAAGCTGATATTAAAGTGAAGAATTATCCCTTTATAATATGTATCTATACCATGAATTAAGATTGCAGCATTAACATTGCTGTATTATACCATTAGTTTTAATAATATACAAGGTGACAGTCATTCTCAACCTCATCGTGGTCCATATTTTTGAAGAGAGCGGCTGCCATTCTGAACAACATGGCTGGTGTGCTGCATGTTATTGATGTGTGACATTCAAAGCAGAAGGATTAGCGACCGTGATAGGGCTGCAGTGTTAAGCTGCATTGTCAGAGGTGTCATCTGAGACGTTAAACTGAGACCCTGGCTGTCTACTCAGGCTCTATTTGAAGATTAGCAGTGAGTTCTGGTCTCCTGGCCGACATCTCTCTCTCAACCAACATCACCAAAAACAGGCTACCTGGTCATTCACCGCATTGGGTTTTTGTGGGACCTTGCCGTGTGCAAATTGGCTGCCGCATTTGCCTGCATAACAACAGTGACTACACTTCAAAAGTAATCCATTGGTTGTAAAGCATTGAGGGCCGTCCGGAGGGTGGGAAAAGCAGTGTATAAATGCAAGCTCTTTGTTTCTTTGTAATACCCAGAAGTTTATACATTGGGCTGGATTTTGCTGTAAAAATAATGGTGAGTTATTCATGTGCAAATCGGACAGTAACTTCTGACGACCGCACATGCGCAGTGAAACGCTGAAATTTGGAAGTTGCTGGCTGAGATGTGATGCTCCTCCAAAAACCGCATGAAAATAGCATCTCTCTGTCTGGCTCCCTGTTCAAATGTGTTGAACGGGTGAAGTTCCTGCACTTACCTGATAGATACAGGCTAAACTCCCAAAAAAAGTTAAGTCATGTCATTTTAAGTCTAAGTACCCTTTTAACGGTGTGGTAAGTCTTAATTTCTGCCAAACAACCTCCCTTGAACTGAAAATTAACTTTTACAAGTGTGGAATCTCATTCCTTCAGATTTTAATTATTGCTAATTTTTTTTTAACTTTTTCTTTCTGTCTCTGTTATCTCTGTCTCTTAATTCAATCTTTCTTACCCTGTTTTTATTTCACTTTCTGTACCTGATTTGACATTGAATTCACTATTCTAACTTACACTTCCTGGTTCAGACTCTGCGCTGTTATTAACGATGCTTCAATCTGATTGGTTAAGGAGATACACAGCTGCATGGCTTGTTACTTTTTACAAACATTCAGAATGTTATGTTCTTGGCTAAACTTCCTGAGAAGCTGTGCCCACTGTCTGCATGGAGATGGAAAACAACTTTCTAATGTCATAGGAAATACACAGCAGGTCAATCAGCATCTGTGAGGAGAAATGACAGATTCCTACATTACAACAATGACTGCACTTCAAAACATACTTCATTCGTTGTAAAGTGCATTGGGACATCCTGAGGTCATGAAAGGTGCTTTATAATTGCAAGTTCTTTCTTTTAATGTTTCAGGTAATGATACTTCACCAGATCTCTTATGAAAACACCAACCGATCTTTTCTCTTCGCAGATGCTGACTGAATTGCCGTGTGTTTCCAGTATTTTCTCCTTCTGTTTCAGATTTCTTTTTTTCCGATTTCCAGAATCAATCTGAGTTTTACCCGACATGATCCATGTCTCCATGATGATTCATTGGCAAAATATAAAACAGATTTTTCATTGCTAATTTATTCCTCTCACACAATCAGTGTCGCATTTTATTTAAAATTGTTGTTAAGTTAACAATGAGCTCTTATTTGAGCATCATACGGTGAGATGATTTCCTGGAAAAGGAAATTGAAACCACTTTTGCCAGTGGAAAGCATTTTGCTTTTTTAGAGAGAAAAAAATCAGTCACAATTGCTCTTTTAGGTTCACTCCATGTGAGATCCGGTACAGTGTTAATTTGAAATGCAGTTTAATGATCATGAAAAAGTGCCTGTTGATTTTAGCAAGGAGCTGACTGAGGCCAACATTGTAGCTTTTCTACACAAAGAAAAGCTGAGAATTGAGAACTATGACACCTGTGGAGTGAAAATAATAAAAATGGTTTGTTTTTCTGAAGCTCTGTGTTACTGTTTGCTACATCTTTGACAACACCCTGTGACTCCTGACACTGCCCACTAGCTGATCTATGTGCAACTAATGAATTGGTATCTGTGCCAGAAAATTATGCATGTTCTGCTCAAAAGCAAAATACTGCGGATGCTGGAAATCTGAAATAAAAACAGAAAATGCTGGAGAAGGTCAGCAAGTGAGACAACATCTGTGGAGAAAGAAACAGAGTTAACATTTCAGTTCTGACTGACCTAAAACATTAACTCTGTTTCTTTCTCCACAGATGCTGCCTGACTTGCTGAGCTTCTCCAGCATTTTCTGTTTTGATTATGTAAGTTCTGCTGCCTGCATCACACAGGGCTGTTTGGACAGGGCTTTCATTGTTAATAGAGTCAAATAAACAGTATCCACTTTACTTTTACTCTGCTTACACACAATATATTTCAAACCCCTGTACCATATTTCCTTCAAACCTTAGCAAAATAATCCCATATTTCTTACAAGTACAAAATTTTTAAATTATGTGGTACAAGTCAATGGAATAGAAAGATGGATGTCGCCTGCAGCAGATTTTCTTTCCCGTTTTGTCAAGAATTGCAGAAGTTTTATGGCCAATTAAGGCTACGTTAATAATGGTTCCTTGCTGGACATACGATTTCAGATGGAAAAGCGAGGGCCCACGAATTGAGCCCGGGCCCAGGAATCGAGCACGGGCCCACGAATCGAAAGGAGCCCATGAGTCGAGCCCGGGCCCACGAATCGAGCATAGTTCCACGAATCGAACACGGACCCACGAATTGAGCATGGGCCCATCACGAATCGAGCCTGGGCCCACCACGAATCGAGCCCGGGCCCACCACGAATCGAGCCCGGGCCCACCACGAATCGAGCCCGGGCCCACCACGAATCGAGCCCGGGCCCACCACGAATCGAGCCCGGGCCCACCACGAATCGAGCATGAACCATAAATTTCTGGCACACAAAGCTCTGTGCCATGATTGCTAAAAATGAAAATTTACCACCTTCCAATGGCATAAGGCTCTTCTAGCTTTTGCTCACCTCCAAGTGAAGACAATGCTACTTCATAACCAACTAATTGTTGGTTGACATGTGCTCTTGGTTAATGGTTCACTTTTCATACAACCATTTGTCTTTTTTTGTTATTTGTTCTCGAGATGTGGGCAATGCTGGAGAGGCCACAGAAAATTCCCAATCATATTTGACACTGAGTGGCTTTCTTGGAACATAAGAAATAGGAGCAGGAGTAGGCCTTACAGCCCCTCGAGACTGCTCCGCCATTCAATAAGATCATGGCTGATCTTCGACCTCAAAAGTTATTTGCAAAAGCTATGGAGTAGTGATAACTGGGGACTTCAACTATCCTAATATAGACCAGGATAACAATAATAATATAAAGGGCAAAGAGGTGGAGGAATTTTTGAAATGTGTTCAGAATAACTTTCTTGACCAGCATGTTTCCAGCCCAACGAGGAAGGAGGCATTGCTGGGCTTGGTTCTACGGAATGAGACGAGCCAAGTGGAGCAAGTGTCAGTGGAGGAGCATTTAGGAGCAGCGATCATAGTATCATAAGGTTTAGAATAGCTATGGAAAAGGACACGGACCACTCTAAAGTAAAAATACTCAATTGGAGGAGGGCCAATTTCAATGAGATGAGAACAGATCTGGCCCGGGTAAATTGGAATCAAAGATTGGCAGGCAAAACTGTAATTAAATAGTGGGTTGCCTTTAAAGAGGAGATGGCTTGGGTACAGTCTAGGCACATTCTCACAAGGCAGAAAGGTAGGGCAACTAAAGCCAGAACTCCCTGGATGACAAAAGAGATAGTGACTAAGATGAAACGGAAAAAAGGGGTGTATGACAGATGTCAGGTTGATTAACACAAGTGAGAACCAGGCAGAATATAGAAAGTTCAGAGGGGAAGTGAAAAAGGAAATAAGAGGGGCAAAGAGAGAGTATGAGAATAGACTGGCGGCCAACATAAAAGGGAATCCAAAAGTCTTCTATAGGCATGTAAACAGTAAAAGGGTAGTAAGAGGAGGGGTGGGGCCGATTAGGGATCATAAAGGAGATCTACTCATGGAGGCAGAGGGGATGGCTGTGGTACTAAATGAGTACTTTGCATCTGTCTTTACCAAGGAAAAAGATGCTGCCACAGTCTCAGTAAAGGAAGATATAGTTGAGATTCTGAATGGGCTAAAAATTGATAAAGAAGAGGCTGGCTGTACTTAAGGTGGATAAGTCACCCAGTGCGGACGGGATGCATCCTCGGTTGCTGAGGGAAGTAAGGGTGGAAATTGCAGAGCTACTGGCCATAATCTTCCATACATCCATAGATAGGAGGTTGGTGCCAGAGGACTGAAGAATTGCAAATATTACGCCCTTGTTCTAAAAAGGTGTAAGGATAAACCCAGCAGCTACAGGCCAGTCAGTTTAACCTCAGTGGTGGAAACTTTTAGAAACGATAATTTGGGACAGAATTAACAGTCACTTGGACAAGTGTGGATTGATTAGGGAAAGCCAGCACAGATTTGTTAAAGTTAAATCGTGTTTAACTAACCTGATAGAGTTTTTTGATGAGGTAACAGAGAGGGTAGATAAGTGCAATGCAGTTGATGTGGTGTATATGGACTTTCAAAAGGCGTTTGATAAAATGCCGCATGGTAGGCTTATCATCAAAATTGCGGCCCATGGAATAAAGGGGGCAGTAGCAGCATGGATACAGAATTGGCTAAGTGACAGTAAACTGAGAGTAGTGTTTTTTGGACTGGAGAAAGGTGTACAGTAGTGTTCCCCAGGGGTCGATGCTGGAGCCACTGCTTTTCTTGATATATATTCATGACTTGGACTTGGGTGTACAGGGCATAGTTTCAAAATTTGCAAATGATACAAAACTTGGAAGGGTAGTAAACAGTGAGGAGGATAGTGATCGACGTCAAGAGGATATAGACAGGCCGGTGGCATGGGCGGACATGTGGCAGATAAAATTTAACGCAGATTATTGCGAAGTGATACATTTCAGTAGGAACAACGAGGAGAGGAAATATAAACTAGAGGGTACAACTTTAAAAAGGGGTAGAGGAACAGAGTGATCTGGGAGTATATGTCCACAAATCGTTGAAGGTGGCAGGGTAGGTTGAGAAAGTGGTTAAAAAAGCATACGGGATCCTGGGCATAAATAGAGGCACAGAGTACAAAAGTATGGAAGTCATGATGAACCTTTATAAAACACTGGTTCGACCACAACTGGAGCATTGTGTCCAGTTCTGGTCACCGCACTTTAGAAAAGATGTGAAGGCATTAAAGAGGGTGCAGGAGAGATTTACTGGAATGATTCCAGGGATGAGAGACTTTAGTTACGTGGATAGACTGGAGAAGCTGGGGTTGTTCTCCTTGGAACAGAGACGGTTGCGAGGAGATTGGAGAGAGGTATTCAAAATCATGAAGGGTCCAGACAGAGTAGATAGAGAGAAACTGTTCCCATTGGCGGAAGGGTGAAGAACCAGAGAACGTAGATTTAAGGTAATTGACAAAAGAACCAAAGGTGACATGAGGAAAAGTTTTTTTACACAGTGAGTAGTTAGGATCTGGAATACACTGCCCGATGGGACGGTGGAGGCAGATTCAATCATGGCCTTCAAAAGGGAACTGGATAAGTACTTGAAAGGAGAAAATTTGCAGGGCTACGTGGATAGGGCGGGGGAGTGGAACTAGCTGGAATGCTGTTGCATCGAGCTGGCGTGGACTCAATGGGCCGAATGGCCTCCTTTCATGCTGTAACCTTTTTATGATTCTATGATTCTATGATTCTAATGCCACTTTCCCTCCCTATCTCCATATCCCTTGATTCCCTTAGTGTCCAAATATCCATCGATCTTAGTCTTGAATATACTCAATGACTCAGCATCCACAGCCCTCTGGGGGAGAGAACGCCAAAGATTCACAAACCTCTGAGTGAGGAAATTTTTCCTTCCCTTGGTCCTAAATGGCTGACCTCTGATCTCGGAGACTATGACCCCTAGTTCTAGACTCTCCAGCCAGGGGAAAGAGCCTCTCAGCATTTACCCTGTCAAGCCCTCTAAGAATTTTACACGTTTCAATGAGATCACCTCTCATTCTTCTAAGCTCCAGAGAATTACAGGAAAGATGTGATTGCACTAGAGGGGGTACAGAGGAGATTTACGAGGATGTTGCCAGTGCTGGAGAATTTTAACTGTGAGAAAAGATTGGATAGGCTGGGGTTGCTTTCTTTGGAACAAAGGAGGCTGAGGGGAGAATTAATTGAGGTATATAAAATTATGACAGGACTAGATAGAGTGGATAGGGAGGACCTATTTCCCTTAGCAGAGGCGTCAGTGACCAGGGGGCATAGATTTAAAGTAATTGGTAGAAGGATTGGTGGGGAGCTCAGGAGAAATTTTTTCACCGAGAGGGTAGTGGAGGTCTGGAACTCACTGCCTGAATGGGTGGTAGAGGCAGAAACCCTCAACTCATTTAAGAAGTACTTGGATGAGCACTTGAAGTGCCGTAACCTACAGGGCTACAGACCAAGTGCTGGAAAATGGGATTAAACTGGATATCTCTTTTTCAGCCGGCACGGACACGATGGGCCAAATGGCCTCCTTCTGTGCCGTAACATTCTATGATTTTATGGTTCTATGAAATCCTCTGACTTCGAACATTTCTTCGTCTCTCACCTTTTAAAAAAAATTCTCCTTTTCTATTCTTCCCACCAAAGTTGATAATTTCACATTTCCCTCATTAAGGCATTAAAAAATCAACCACACAATCTGGACTCACATTTAGGCCAGACCAGGTAAGAACAGCAGGTTCCCTTCCCTGAGGGCAGTAGTGAACTAGTTGTTTTTTTAAAATAATCGAGCACCTTTTATGGTCCTATTTCTGGTCTCAGCTCACAAGTCAGTTTCCCAACTTGCCATAGTTGGATTTGAACTCACAACCTCTGTGTTGTTACTCCAGTACCATACCAATTTATCTTTCTTTTAACCCTGAGATGTTTGGTTTTATAAATAGCACAAGGTATATGTTAACCAGTTCTGTTGCTTCACAATAAGAATGTTATGAACCTAGCAACAATTTATTTGCACTGTCATTGTGGAACCCTGACTCTAGGATATGAAGTTATTGTTACATGATGTCTTGCTGCATCACATTTAATCACATCACCAGAGATTAATTACTCGTGTGCTCTAATTAAGCAACTGTTTTGCCTGAAGCGGGTCGGATCTCAAGGTCTGACTCACTTTCATGGATGTGACTGCCTATCTACACAGGATTAAATTGCCTTCTCTTTGGCCAGCAATGCTCCCTGCATCTTGCCCAGGTAGTCATTAGGCCTGAAGCATCTCCATTGCTTTGCCCTGTGCCTTTCTGTATGGTATACCTGGAGTGCTCTGGATGCTTGCTTGGTACCTCACTGGGCACTAGGACTCGGTTGCCTGCACTTCCAGCTGATAATCTAAGCTGATACTTCAATGTAATACTGAGGAAATGCTTTATTAGCTTTCAAATGAGGTGTTGAACTGACTGTTCAGGTGGACATTAAAGAACCCATGGCACCATTGGGAAAAGAGCCAAGAGTTCTCCTGGTGTCCTCACCTACAATCCTCCATCAACTAACGCTATCCAAGATTGGCCTTGAAAATACACGGCCATTCTGGTAATTTGTTGGGAGTATGCTGGAATAGCCAGACACTAGGCCAGGTCTCTGATATGCTGGGTCCTAGTCTTAAGGTGGGGATTCCACAATGGCCTTTTGGGCCAGAACCTCCCCTGCACCAAACATGTGCATTGGTGTAGAAGTTGGGAGTTCCTGCATTCCAGCTGTCAGTGGGACCTGTTGTATGGTGGATGTGGGGATGACCTATGGGTCCAGGTGACGATCATGGCCTAGACCCGCCCCAAAAGCCATATTATTTTAAAGTGGGAGGGAGAACCTAGCACCTGGCATCCCCGTCTCCGGCCTGGCTTTGTTCGCCTGACTGTATGGGCCCTCTCACTAGATGTGCTCCTAGTGGTGCAATTGGTGGACATCCCCCAAACCTGCGAGCTTCAGCAGGGTCAGCGGTAGAGTTTGGACCAGGCATATCTCGGCATTTAGGCTGGGATGCACCCCTCCCTAACCAAAGGATTTTTGTGGCCTTGACCTGGTCATTCATTCATTGTTTATAGGACCTTGCTGTGTCCAAATTGGCTGCCACATTTGCCTGTAAAACAGTGACTGCAGTTCAAAAGTAATCCATTGTTGTAAAGCATTTTAAGACCTCCGGAGAATGTAAAAGATGCGATATAACTGTAAGTTGTTTCTTTCATGGCTGTAAAAATGGAGTTGAGGTGCAAATCAGCCATGATCGAATTAAATGGAGTAGCAGACTCAAGAGGCTGAATGGCCTACTCCTGTTCCTAATGTTCTTATGTTTCTAATTCAGCCTCAAAATTTATTATGAATTTGCACTCATGTTTCATGATGTTATTCTCCACATTCCATTGGTTTTTCTGCATAGAATATAGGATAAAGAGCACTAGGGAAGGAGTATATTGGACAACAATAAGCAGGGTTCCTCTGCAGAGTGCAGCCAGAGCCAAGACCACAGCACCATGGCTGGCCCAGCTGTACAGTGGGGGAGGAGAAAAGTCAGGAGAGCAATAGTGATAGGGGATTCTACAGTTAGGGGAGCAGACAGGGGTTTCTGCGGCTGCAGACGTGATTCCAGGATGGTATGTCGCCTCCCTGGTGCCAGGGTCAAGGATGTCACTGAGCGGCTGGAGAACATGCTGTGGGGGGAGGGTGAACAGCCAGAGGTCCTGGTCCATATTGGTACCAGCAACATAGGTAGAAAGAGGGATGAGGTCCTGCAGGCAGAGTTTAAGGAGTTAGGAAATAGATTAACAACCTGGACCTCAAGGGTAGTAATCTCCAGACCACTCGGCTCCAGACGAGCCTTGGTCCAAACATGGACAAAAGAGCTGAATTCCAGTCGTGAGGTGAGAGTAACTGCCCTTCACATCAAGGCAGCATTTGACCGAGTGTGGCACCAAGGAGCCCTAGTAAAATTGAAGTCAATGGGAATCAGGGGGAAAAGTCTCCAGTGGCTGGAGACATACCTAGCACAAAGGAAGATGGTAATGGTTGTTGGAGGCCAATCATCTCAGCCCCAGGACATTGCTGCAGGAGTCCCTCAGGGCAGTGTCCGAGGCCCAACCATCTTCAGCTGCTTCATCAATGACCTTCCCTCCATCATAAGGTCAGAAATGGGGATGTTCGCTGATGATTGCAGTGTTCAGTTCCATTCGCAACCCCTCAAATAATGAAGCAGTCCAAGCCCGCATGCAGCAAGACCTGGACAACATCCGGGCTTGGGTTCATAAGTGGCAAGTAACATTCGCGCCAGACAAGTGCCAGGCAATGACCATCTCCAACAAGAGAGAGTCTAACCAGCTCCCCTTGACATTCAACGGCATTACCATCGCCGAATCCCCCACAATCAACATCCTGGGGGTCACCATTGACCAGAAACTTAACTGGACCAGCCACATAAATACTGTGGCTACAAGGGCAGATCAGAGGCTGGGTATTCTGCGGCGAGTGACTTACCTCCTAACTCCCCAAAGCCTTTCCACCATCTACAAGGCACAAGTCAGGAGTGTGATGGAATACTCTCCACTTGCTTGGATGAGTGCAGCTCCAACAACACTCAAGAAGCTCGACACCATCCAGGACAAAGCAGCCCGCTTGATTGACACCCCATCCATCACCCTAAACATTCACTCCCTTCACCACCAGCGCACAGTGGCTGCAGTGTGTACCATCCACAGGATGCACTGCAGCAACTCGCCAAGGCTTCTTCGACAGCACCTCCTAAATCCGCGACCTCTACCACCTAGAAGAACAAGAGCAGCAGGTACATGGGAACAACACCACCTGCACATTCCCCTCCAAGTCACACACCATCCCGACTTGGAAATATATCGCCCTTCCTTCATCATCGCTGGGTCAAAATCCTGGAACTCCCTTCCAAACAGCACAGTGGGAGAACCTTCACCACACGGACTGCAGCTGTTCAAGAAGGCGGCTCACCACCACCTTCTCAAGGGCAATTAGGGATGGGCAATAAATGCCGGCCTCGCCAGCGACGCCCACATCCCATGAACGAATAAAAAAAACCTCCCAGTGCCATGCGCTAGCGAATTTAGAAATAGGAGGATAGAGCAGATGAATGCGTGGCTGGAGAGATGGTGCAGGAGGGAGGGCTTTAGATTCCTGGTGCATTGGGACCGGTTCTGGGGGAGGCGGGACCTGTACAAGCCGGACGGGTTGCACCTCAACAGGGCCGGGACCAATATCCTGGTGAGGAGGTTTGCTAGTACTGTTGGGAAGGGTTGAGCTAACTTGGCAGGGGGATGGGAACCTGAGAGGAGATTCAGAAGGGAGAGTAACAAAGCTGGAAGGGTAAAGCAGAAAAGTAGTAAGTGAAACTGGAAGGCAGCGGAAATAAAGGCCACCATCAAATAAGGTCAAAATAGGAGAAAATGTTATTTGAATGCATGCAGCATTCACAGCAAGGTAGATGAATTCATGGCACAAATAGAAGTAAATGGGTATGATCCAATTGCCATTACGGAGACGTGGCTGCAGGGTGACCAAGGCTGGGAACTTAATATTCAAGGATATTCAACATTTAGGAAGGACAGGCTAAAAGGAAAAGGAGGTGGGGTAGCACTGTTAATGAAGGATGAGATCAGTACAATAGTGAGAAAGGATCTTGGCTCAGAAGATCAAGATGTAGAATCAGTTTGCGAGGAGTTAAGAAACAGCAAGGGGCAGAAAACATTGGTGGGAGTTGTTTATAGGCCACCAAACAGTAGTGGTAATGCAGGGCATGGTATAAGGCAGGAAATTAGAAGTGCATGTAACAAGAGTAATACATGGGGGACTTTAATCGACATAAAGATTGGGCAAACCAAATTAGCACTAATACTGTGAAGGACGACTTCCTGGAACGTGTACGAGATGGTTTTCTAGATCAGTATGTAGAGGAACCAAGTAATGAACAGGCTATTTTAGATCTAGTATTATGCAATGAGAAAGGGTTAATTAATTAACGTGTTGTAAAGAAGCCCTTAGGGAAGAGTGACCATAATAAGATAGAATTCTTCATTAAGTTTGAAAGTGATGTAGTTCAATCCGAAACTAGGGTCTTAAATCTAAACAAAGGAAACTACGAAGCTATGAGGCGCAAGTTGGCTATGGTTGATTGGGCAACTACATTAAAAGGTATGACAGTAGACAGGCAATGGCTAGCATTTAAAGAGTTAATATATAATTTGCAACAAATATATATTCCTTTAAGGCACAAAAACCCAACAGGAAAAGTGGTCCAACCCTGGCTACAAGAAAAATTAAAGAGAGTATTAAATGAAAGGAAGAGGCGTATAAAGTTGCCAGAAAAAGCAGTAAGCCTGAGGATTGGGAGCATTTTAGAATTCAGCAAAGGAGGACCAAGAAATTGATAAAGAAAGGGAAAATAGAATATGACAGTAAATTGGCGAGAAACATAAAAATGGACTGTAAAAGCTTCTATTGGTATGTAAAAAGGAAAAGACTGGTGAAGATTGGTGGCATTGTGGACAGCGAAGAAGGTTATCTCGGATTGCAACGGGATCTTGATAAATTGGGCCAATGGGCCGATGAATGGCAGATGGAGTTTAATTTAGATAAATGTGAGGTGATGCATTTTGGTAGATCGAATCGGGCCAGGACCTACTCCGTTAATGGTAGGGCGTTGGGGAGAGTTATAGAACAAAGAGATCTAGGAGTACAGGTTTATAGCTCCTTGAAAGTGGAGTCACAGGTGGATAGGGTGGTGAAGAAGGCATTCAGCATGCTTGGTTTCATTGGTCAGAACATTGAATGCAGGAGTTGGGATGTCTTGTTGAAGTTGTACAGGGCATTGGTGAGGCCACACTTGGAGTACTGTGTACAGTTCTGGTCACCCTATTATAGAAAGGATATTATTAAACTAGAAAGAGTGCAGAAAAGATTTACTAGGATGCTACCGGGACTTGATGGTTTGACTTACAGGGAGAGGTTAGACAGACTGGGACTTTTTTCCCTGGAGAGTAGGAGGTTAAGGGGTGATCTTATAGAAGTCTATAAAATAATGAGGGGCATAGATAAGGTAGATAGTCAAAATCTTTTCCCAAAGGTAGGGGAGTCTATAACGAGGGGGCATAGATTTAAGGTGAGAGGGGAGAGATACAAAAGGGTCCAGAGGGGCAATTTTTTCACTCAAAGGGTGGTGAGTGTCTGGAACGAGCTGCCAGAGGCAGTAGTAGAGGCGGGTACAATTTTGTCTTTTAAAAAGCATTTGGACAGTTACATGGGTAAGATGGGTATAGAGGGATATGGGCCAAGTGCAGGAAATTGGGACTAGCTTAGTGGTATAAACTGGGCGACATGGACATGTTGGGCCAAAGGGCCTGTTTCCATGTTGTAACTTCTATGATTCTATGATTCTATGATAAGGCAAATGTGGGTCCCTTACAGACAGAGACAGGAGAATTTACATTGGGAAATAAGGAAATGACAGAGAAATTAAACAAATACTTTGTGTCTGTCTTCACGGAAGAAGACACAAAAAACCTCCCAGAAATACTAGAGAACCAGGGATCTGGCAAGAATGAGGAACTGAAAGAAATTAGTTTTAGTAAAAAAATAGTACTAAAAAAATTAATGGGACTGAAAGTCGATAAATCCCAAGGACCTGATGATCTACATCCCAGGGTTTTGAAAGAGGCGGCTATCGGGATAATGGATGCATTGGTTGTCATCTTCCAAAATTCTATAGATTCTGGAATGGTTCCTGCAGATTGGAGGGTGGCAAATGTTACCCCACTATTTAAGAAAGGAGGGAGAGAGAAAACAGGGAACTACAGACCTGTTAGCCTGACATCATTAGTAAAGAAAATGTTAGAATCTATTATAAAGGATGTGATAACAGGACACTGAGAAAATAATAATAGGATTTGGCAGAGTCAACATGGAATTATGAAAGGGAAATCATGTTTGACAAACCTATTTGGAGTTCTTTGAGGATGTAACTAGTAGAATAGATAAGGGGGAGCCAATGGATGTGGTGTATTTGAATTTTCAGAAGGCTTTTGATAAGGTCCCACCGAGGAGGTTGGTGAACAAAGTTGGAACACATGGAATTGGGGGTAATATACTGGCATGGATTGAGAACTGGTTAACAGACAGAAAACAGAGAGTAGGAATAAACGGGTCTTTTTCGGGGTGGCAGGCAGTGACTAGTGGGGTACCGCAGGGATCAGTGCTTGGGCCCCAGCTATTCACAATTTATATCAATGATTTGGATGAGGGAACAAAATGTAATATTTCCCAGATTTGCTGATGACTAGATGTCTTTGCAAACAGCAGAATGCAGTTCTCCCATATCATCTCCCATGCCACTCAGACCTGAAGCTGTTTTCCTGTTTCTGCCTCAGATCCCAGCACAAGGCCCTATGAGGCCCTGCACTGGGAGTGCATCTAAACCTTGCAAATGGCTGGGACAAGAAATACTGTTCACTCCCCTCCTGTTCCCGGCAAAACCCACTTCAGATACCCTTGTAGACGCTCAAAGAGGTAAATTGGCCCCAATATGTTTCTCCTCTTGGACACTTTGCTTTTCTTTTTCTTCCTGGTGCTGTTTTCCTTTGTCTTCTCTGTTTTTCTTCTTGCTTTTCATATGTTTTCTGTATATGTTGGCTTTTGATGTTCATTTTTAGGTACATAGGAATAGGAGTAGGCCATTCAGCCCCTCGAGCCTGTTCTGCCACTCAATTAGATCATGGCTGATCTGTATCTTAACTCCATCTACCCGCCTTAGTTCCGTAACCCTTGCCTAACAAAAATCTATCAATCTCAATTTTGAAATTTTCAACTGACCTTGCCTGAACAGCTTTTTGGGGGAGAGAGTTCCAGATTTCCACTACCCTTTGTGTGAAGGAGTGTTTTCTGACATCACCCCTGAACAGCCCAGCTCTAATTTTAAGGTCATACCCCCTTGTTCTGGACTCTCCCACCAGAGGAAATAATTTCTCTCTGTCTACCCAATCAAATCCTTTCATCATCTTGAACACCTCAATTAGATCATCTTTTAATCTTCTATACTCGAGGGAATACAAGCCTAGTCCATGCAACCTATCCTCATAATTTAACCCTTTTAGCCCCAGTATCATTCTAGTGAATCTGCTCTGCACTCCCTCCGAGGCCTATATATCCTTCCTGACATGCAGTGCCCAGAACTGAACTCAGTCCTCTAAATGGAGTTTAACTTGGTGTCCTGGCCAACATTTATCATCAATCATCACCACTAAAAAGACATTTTTTGCTTTATCTGTGCCTCTCTGCTGTCTCTTTGTTGTTTCTTTTGCTTCACTGTTGTGTCTTTGCTAATTATTTATGTCCATTTTTAATTCTTTCATTTGCTCCTGGAGTCCCTGTTGTCAGGACCATAAGGTAAATAAAAGTGCACGGTGACAAAATAGGCACTCAGCTTGATCTGACATGTAGTTATCATTTGTATGTTGGACAATAACAGCAAGTACTTATATTACATCTTTAATCTGGAAAAGCAAAGAACTAAATTTGGGTCATTTTGGGTTCTGGAGCAGTTTTTGCTTTAACAAAATGGTACTACACCTGAAGAACAGTATAAAATGCACAGGAAATGCCTCCAGTTGCTCGAGCTCAAGCTGAGGGTTTCTGAGATTGAGGGGCAGCTGGAGTCACTGCAGAACATAAGGGAGGCTGAAGGTTTCCTGGATCGTTCATTCCAGGAGGTGGTCACCCCACAGCTACAGGGAGTTCAGGATAGCAAGTGGGTGGCCATCTGAAACAGTAGGAAGAGGCAGGCAGTGCAGGAATCTTCTGGGTGTGTGGCACTCTCAAACTCACAAACCTGTATGAAACGGTATTCAGCATTGAGTACCAGTGAGGGTTATGACACCTCGAAGGAGTGCAGTCCATGAGACAAAGGAATGCACAGGGGGCTACAGTGAAGTGTAAAATGCAGTAGTCATAGGGGACTCGATAGTCAGGGGGACAGTCAGGTGTTTCTGTGACTGCCGATGTGAATCCCGTGTGGTGACTTGCCTCCCTGGTGCCAGGGTAAAGGACATCACGGGAAGGATGCAGAACATTGTGTGGGGGGAAGGGGAGCAGCCAGAAGTGGTGGTCCTTGTGGGTGACATAGGGAAGAAAAGGGATGAGGTCCTGTGGTCAGAGTTTCAGGAGCAAGGGAGGAAGTTAAAAAGTAGGACGTCAAAGGTAGTAATCTCAGGATTACTCCCAGTGCCACGCGCTAGTGAGCACAGAAATAGAAAGATAAGGCAGGTTAATGCATGACCAGAGATATGGGGCCCGATGTTAGCAGGGCTGCAGGTTCTCGGCGGGGGGGTTATCGGGCACGTGGGTAACGCGCCCGTTAAAATCAGTGTGATTCGCGCACAATTGTAGCATACAATCCACTAATTGGATCCACTTACCTGCTCCTCCAGGTTCCCCACTGCTGATCTGCGCGTCGGGCGGGCTGCGCATGCGCAGTAAGATCTGTCAGCTGGAGGAGCTCTATTTAAAGGGGCAGTCCTCCACTGACAGATGCTGCAACAAATAGAAAAAATCACAGCATGGAGCAGCCCAGGGGAAAGGCTGCTCCCAGTTTAATGATGCCTCACTCCAGGTATCAATACATGGGGTGAGGAGGAGGGGGAGGACAGAGATCTTCCTCCCGGCGGGCGGGAGGAAGCGGCCTGCCTCTGCCACCAGGAAGGCCTGGCTCGGGGTGGCAGAGGAGGTCACCAGCACCACCAACATATCGCCCACAGTGCAGGAGGTGCTCCAATGACCTCAGTAGGTCAGCCAAAGTGAATACACTTACTCTTTCCCCTACACTCCATCTGCCACATCACCGCCCCCAACCCACATCTCCTTCTGCACTGCCAACAGTACTCTGTCACATCACCCCTCATACCCACTCAAACCTCATCCTCATCGTACCTGCACCTACTCACCTCGCCAGTACTCATCCCGCCACTACCACTCAACCCAATCCTCATACAATCTCATGGCTCTATCTCGTACTCACCCTCTCAAGCATCTCTTTTACGGCCAGCCTCACTCAACCTGCCACTACCTGTGCTGCAGCCACAGGGCATGCATCACATATATGCAGCAGGCAGCGTAAGGCAAACGTGTCGTGAGCATGAAGGGGATGCACAAGGGTGTTTGAGGGTTTGTCATGGTTGTTACTTATATTGAATTTCTGACCAACTCACATCACATATTATATTGGCACCACTACTGCCACGTCTTCGCAAATCTTGTCTGGTCTGTGCAATAATGCCCTTTCCTGAGGATCACTATGAAGACCCACAACTGATGCCACCCATTGTGTCACTGCAGAGTGGGAGTAGGTGTATTTGCAGGGCTCTTTTGTGCAGACGACTGAGAGATGTCGGCGATGTCCCCGGTTGCACCCTGGAAGGATGCGGAGGAGAGGTTGTTGAGGGCAGTGGTGACTTTGACAGCGACAGATAAGAAGATGGTGCTCGGGCCAGCTGGGAGCAGCTCGGCATGAAGGAGGCTGCAGATGTCCATGACTACATGTCGAGTGACTCTGAGCCTCCGTGTGCACTGCTGCTCAGAGAGGTCCAGGAAGCTGAGCCTCGGTCTGTAGACCCTGTGGCGAGGGTAGTGCCCTCTGCGACGCACCTCTCTCTGCGGTAGCCCTCCCTACTGCTGTGCAGGTGGATGTGTCACAGCACTGTGTTGAGGAGCTCCACGTGTCAGAGGTGGACGGTGTGGATGGCGAGGCTGGTGATGCTGTTCGCCCTCCGAGGAGGTCATGACTGCAGCTACGGCGGCCCCCATCCGGAAGATGTACATCTGAGGGGGTTCGCAAGGTAGGTACATGTGTCTGGACACCGGGGTAAGTGTGCAAGTTGGTGACTTTGTTTGTCAGGAGGAGGGTGGTGGAGGCCAAACTTTGTCCCAAGTGACAGAGTGGCCTCCTGCAATGAGTGAGGGTCTTCCCCCCCCCCCCCCCCACCTGTCAAATGGACCTTTGCAGCTGCCACAGGCTGATGGCTGCAACAGGTCCATTTGAACTGGGATTGTTTCCCCCAGTGTGGGAAACAGTCCCAGTTTGCTCTAAAATCCCACCCCTCCTCACATAATCCCTTAATCAGGTCAGTTAATGACCTGAACAAGCCAAATAAATACTTTCAAGTGGCATCCCGCTGGCTTTAATTGCCTGCGGGATTCCCACCAGCGGGGGCTGCGCGCGCACGCCGGCGCGTCAGCGGGGAACCCGGAAGTGCGCGGGTTCGAGGCGGGCTCCGGTCCCGCTCCGGGATTTCACGATTTTCGGGGGCCCCCCGCCAGGAACGCACCCACTGGTGGGTGCTAAAATGCTGCCCATGGTGCAAGAAGGAGGGTTTTAGATTCTTGGAACGTTTGGACCAGTTCTGGGGCAGGAGGGACCTGTTCAAAACGGACGAGTTTCACGTCATCAGAGCTCGGACCAATGTCCTTGTGGGGAGGTTCACTTGTGCTGTGGGGGAGCGTTTAAACTAATTTGGCAGGCGGATGGGCCCTAGGATGTAGCATTGGAGAGGAGAAAGAAGGTGCACAAAGGATCGGGAGAGACAGATAGCACAAGAGTAAGAAATAGTGCAGTATTTGGAGGGATCAGACTAAAAGAGAATAAGAGAAGGTCTAAGATAGCTACCAAAGTCACTGTAAAAGAGGAGGTAGTTGAGATACTGGATGGGCTAAAAATTGATAAAGAGGAGGTACTAGAAAGTCTGGCTGTGCTTAAAGAATATAAGTCACCATCATTTTCCAATCCTCCCCGGCCACAGGCATGGTGCCGGAGGATTGGAGGACTGCTAACGTTGAACTGTTGTTTAAAAAGGGAGAAAGATATATACCGAGTAATTATAGGCCAGTCAGTCTAACCTCGATGGTGGGCAAATTATTGTCATCGATTCTGAGGAACAGCATAAATCGTCATTTAGAAAGGCATGGGTTAATCAATGACAGTCAGCATGGATTTGTGAAGGGAAGGTCAAGTCTGACGAAATTGATTGAATTTTTTGAGTAGGTAACAAGGAGGGTCGATGAGGGTTTGATGCAGTGTACATGGATTTTAGCAAGGCTTTTGACAAGGTCCCACATGGCAGACTGGTCAAAAAAGTAAAAGCGCATGGGATCCACAGGAAAGTAGCTAGTTGGACCCAAAATTGGCTCAGTGGCAGGAAGCAAAGGGTTATAGTTGACGGGTATTTTTGCGACTGGGAAGGCTGTTTGCAGTGGGGTCCCGCAAGGCTCAGTACTAGGTCCCTTTCTTTTTGTGGTATATATTAATGATTTGGACTTGAATGTGGGGGGCTTGATGAAGAAGTTTGCAGATGATATAAAAATTGGCCGTGTGGTTGATAGTGAGGAGGAAAGCTGTAGACTGCAGGAAGATATCAATAGACTGGTCAGGTGGGCAGAAAACTGGCAAATGGAATTCAATCCGGAGAAGTTGAGGTAATGCATTTGAGGAGGGCAAACAAGGCAAGGGAGTACATAAGAAATGGGAGGATACTGAGAGGTGTGGAGGAACAAAGGGACCTTGGAGTGCATGTCCACGGATCCCTGAAGTTAGCAGGACTGGTAGATGAGGTGGTTAAAAAGGCATACGGGATACTTTCCTTTATTAGCTGAGGCATAGAATATAAGAGCAGGGAGGTTATGCTAGAACTGTATAAAACATTGGTCAGGCCACAGCTTGAATACTGCATGCAGTTCTGGTCACTACATTACAGGAAAGATGTGATTGCACTAGAGAGGATGCAAAAGAGATTTACGAGGATGTTGCCAGGACTGGAGAATTTTAGCTATGAACGAAAATTGGATAGGCTGGGATTGTTGTCTTTGGAACAAAGGAGGCTGAGGGGAGATTTAATTGAGGTATATTAAATTATGACAGGACTAGATAGAGAGGACCTATTTCCCATAGCAGAGGCGTCAGTGACCAGGGGGCACCGATTTTAACTAATTGGTAAAAGGATTAGAGGGGAGCTGTGGAGAATTTTTTTCACCCAGAGGGTGTTAGGGATCTGGAACTCACTGCCTGAAAGGGTGGTAGAGGCAGAAACCCTTAACTCATTTAAAAAGTTCTTGGATGAGTACTTGAAGTGCCGTAATCTACACGGCTACGGACCAAGTGCTGGAAAGTTGGATTAAGCTGGATAGCTCTTTTTCGGCAGCCACAGACACAATGGGCTCGATTTTACCGTCGGGTTTCCTGTGCGTTTCCAGCGGGCGGGCCCCGAAAATCCCGATATCCAGTCACGTGACGGGATCCCGCCACGATCCCGCCCACTTCCGGGTTCCCCGATGACGTGCGGGGGTGCGTGTGTGGCCCCCGCTGGTGGGAATCCCGCAGGCAATTAAAGCCAGCGGGATGCCACTTGAGGTTATTTATTTCGCTTGTTCAGGTCATTAACTGACCTGATTAAGGGACTGTGTGTGATTTTGGAGAAACACGGGACTGTTTCACACACTGGAGGAAACAGTCCTAGTTGAACTGGACATGTTGCAGCCATCAGCCTGTGGCAGCTGCAAAGGTCCATTTGACAGGTGGGGGGGGGGGTGGGGGGGAGACCCTCACCCATTGCAGGAGGCCGCTCTGTCACTTGGGACAAAGTGTGACCTCCACCACCCCCCTCCGGACGGTCAAAGTCACCAACCTGCACACTCACCCCGGGGTCCGGAGACATGTGCCTACCTTGCGGACCCCCTCAGATGTACATATTGCGGATGGGGGCCACCGTAGCTGCAGTCATGACCCCCTCGGAGGGCGAACAGCATCACCAGCCTCGCCATCCACGCCGTCCACCTCTGACACGTGGAGCTCCACAACAGAGTGCTGTGACACATCCACCTGTACAGCAGGAGGGAGGGCAACCACAGAGAGAGATGCATCGCAGAGGGCACTACCCTCACCACAGGGTCCACAGACCGAGGCGCAGCTCCTCGGACCTCTCCGAGCAGCAGTGCACACGGAGGCGCAGATTCACTCGACATGTAGTCGTGGAGATCTGCAGGCTCTTTCATGCCGAGCTGCTCCTGGCTGGCCCCAGCACCATCTGCTTACCTGTCGCTGCCAAAGTCACCATTGCCCTCCACAACTTCTCCTCCGCATCCTTCCAGGGTGCAGCCGGGTACACCGCCGATGTCTCTCAGTCGTCTGCGCGGAAGAGCCCTGCAAATACACCTGCACCTACTCTGCAGTAACACAATGGGTGGCATCAGTGGTGGGTCCTCATAGTGATACCCAGGAGCGGGCATTATTGGACACAACAGACAGGATTCGCGGAGACATGGCAGTGGTGGTGCCAATATAATGTGTGATGTTTGTTGCTCTGAAATTCAATATAGGTAACACCCATGGCAAACCCTCAGACACCCTTGTGCATCCCCTTCATGCTCACGACACGTTTGCCGTACGCTGCCTACTGCACATATGCGATGCATGCCCTGTGGCTGCAGCACAGGTGGTGGCAGGTTGAGTGAGGCTGGCCGTGAGAGAGATGCACGAGAGGGTGAGCACGGGATAGAGCCATGAGATTGTATGAGGATTGGGTTGCGTGTTAGTGGCGGGTGAGTACTGGCGAGGTGAGTAGGTGCAGGTAAGATGAGGATGGGGTTTGAGTGGGTATGAGGGGTGATGTGACAGAGTAGTGTTGGCGGTGCCGAAGGAGATGTGGGGTGGGGGCAGTGTTGTGGCAGACAGAGTGTAGGGGAAAGACTACGTGTTCTCACTGTGGCTGACCTACTGCGGTCATTGCAGCGCCTCCTGCACTGTATGCAGGTGGGCGATATGTTGGTGGTGCAGGTGACCCCCTCTGCCACCTCGAGCCAGGCCTTCTTGGTGGCAGAGGCGGGCCGCTTCCTCCCGCCCGCCGGGTGGAAGATCTCTGTCCTCCCCCTCCTCCTCACCCCATCTGATGATACCTGGGATGAGGCATCATTAAACTGGGAGCAGCCATCCCCCTGGGCTGCTCCATGCTGTAATTTGTTCCATTGGTTGCAGCATCTGTCAGTGGAGGACTGCCCCTTTAACTAGAGAGCCTCCAGCTGACAGATCGTACTGCGCATGCGCAGCCCGCCCGACGCGCAGGCCAGCGCCGCGGACCCCGGAGGAGCAGGTAAGTGATTCCAATTAGTGGATTGCCTGCTACGATCGCGCGGGCAACCCACTAATTTCACCGGGCGCGGAGGCCACGCACCCAAAACCCAACCCGCCGGAAACCCGCAGGCCTGCTAAAATCAGGCCCAATGGGTCAAATGGCCTCCCTCTGTGCTGTAACGTTCTATTCTATGATGTCACCCGGTCCAGATGGGATGCATCCTAGGTTGCTGAGGGAAGTAAGGATGGAAATTATAGACGTGCTGGCCATAATCTTCAAATCCTCCTTCGATACGGGGGTGGTGCGAGAAGACTGGAGAATTGCAAATGTTGCACCCTTGTTCAAGAAAGGGTATAAGGGTAATCCCGGCAACGATAGGCGTTGGGGAAGCTTTTAGAATCGATAATCCAGGACAAAATTAATACTCATTTGAACAAATGTGGATTAATAAAGGAAAGCCAGCATGGATTTGTTAAAGGCAAATCATTTTTAACTATCTTGATTGAGTTTTTGATGAAGTAACAGAGATGGTTGATGAGGGCAATGCAGTTGATGTTGTGAATATGAACTTTCAAAAGGCGTTTGATAAAGTGCTACATAATAAGCTTGTCAGCAAAATTGAAGCCTATGAAATAAAAGGGGCAGTGGCAGCATGGATACAAATTTGGCTAAGTAACAGGAAACAGACAGTAGTGATGAATGGTTGTTTTTCGGACTGGAGGAAGGTATACAGTGGTGTTCCCCAGGGGTCGATACTAGGACCACTGCTTTTTTTGATATATATTAATGACTTGGACTTGGGTGTATAGGATACAATTTCAAAATTTGCACATGACACAAAACTTGGAAGTGTTGTAAACAGTGAGGAGGATAGTGATAGACTTCAAGAGGAAATAGACAGACTGGTGAAATGGGCAGACACATGGCAGATGAAATTTAATGCAGAGAAGTGCGAAGTGACACATTTTGGCAGGAAGAATGAGGAGAGGCAATCTAAACTAAATGGTACAATTCTAAAGAGGGTGCAGGAACAGAGAGACATGGGGGTATGTGTGCACAAATCTTTGAAGGTGGCAGGACAGGTTGAGAAAGCGGTTAAAAAAGCATACGAGATCCTGGGCTTTCTAAATTGTGACATAAAGTACAAAAGCAAGGAAGTTCTGTTCTTTATAAAACACTGGTTCAGCCACAGCTGGAGTATTGTGTCCAATTCTGGGCATCACACTTTAGGAAGGATGTGAAGGCCTTAGAGAGGGTGCAGAAAAGATTTACTAGAATGCTTCCAGGATTGAGAGACTTCAGTTACATGGATGGACTGGAGAAGCTGGGGTTGTTCTCCTTAGAGCAGAGAAGGTTGAGAGGAGATTTGATAGAAGTATACAAAATCATGAAGTGTTTACATAAAGTAAATAAAAAGAAACTGTTCCCATTGGCAGAAAGGTCGAGAACCAGAGGATGCTGATTTTAGGTGATTGGCAAAAGAATCAAAGGAGACATGAGGAAAAACGTTTTTCTGCAGCGAGTACTTATGATCTGCAACGCGCTGCATGAAAGCGTGATGGAACCAGATTCAGTAGTGACTTTGTAAAAGGAATTGGATAAATACTTGAAGGGAAAAAATTTGGAGGGCTACAGGGAAAGAACGGGGAATGGGACAAACTGGATTGCCCTTTCAAAGAGTGGGCGCAGGTTCGCTGGGCCGAATGGCCTCCTTCTGTGATGTAACCATTCTATGATTCTATAAAATGTCCTTTGATGCATGTGTGATCTAGGTCTGGTGTACCATTATGCTGCCATTAAAGGAATATGTGTACCAAAACATGTGTTGATGCTTAGAAGTCTAATGAAATGTACTAAATCCTTGATAGTCCTGTAATGTATTGCATCAGGTGGTACATTGGGTGCGACAGTAATGTATCAAATTCTTGATAGTCTAATGGTGGCAGGTGATCTCTGGTAGCTTAATTTGGGGATGTTACATACCTGGCAGCTGTGTTTACGAAGATCATGCATTTACTATTTGGTAGTCCAGTGATGACATGTCCTCTGGTTGGTGAAAACCAAAAACTTGGCCTTTGCAACCAGCGATAATTCTTCGAAATATAAGCCCTACGTTGCAGGCCTCCTGTCTTTGGCACGAATGGCGAAAGAATTAAGTTAACATTTATTTTATTACTGCTAATGTTCTTGCTAAATATCAGCCTTGGATCATTGGTATCACTCTCGCCTCTGAGTCAAAAAGTTGTGGATTCAAGCCTCACTCAAGAGACTTGAACACAATAATTGACGCTGACACTTCAGTGCAGTAGTGAGGGAGAGCTGCATTGTTGAAGTCTTTCAAATAAGATGTCTGCTGTTTCAGGTGGAAAATAAATCCCACGGCACTATTTGAAGAAAAGCAGGGATGTTCTCTTGGTGTCCTGCCCAACATTTATCCATCAGCCATCACCATTAAAAAGACAGATTGGGTTATAAATTGTTCAGGGGCGGTCGCGCAAAATAGGCTGCCGACTAGCTATTGCCCATGTTGCACTTCCGCTCAAGATGAATTTCTACCCCTTGATCTGGTTGTTTATCTCGTTGCTGTTTACGGGATCTTGCTGTGCTCAAATTAGCTGCCACATTTCTCTATATTACAACAATGACTACAGTTCAAATGTATGTCATTGGCTGTGAAGCACTTTGGGATGTCCTAGGTCATAATATCTAAGAGCAGTATAGAGCATTGATGTCTTTCTCCCATGCCTTTAGAGTTTTATAGTGTCATGTGACTGTCATGAAATGAAAAAAAGGGGCTGATGACAGATGTCAGGTTGACAAGTAAGAACCAGGCAGAATATAGAAAGCTCAGAGTGGAAGTGAAAATGGAAATAAGAGGGGCAAAGAGAGAGTATGAGAAGAGACTGGTGGCCAACATAAAAGGGAATCCAAAAGTCTTTTACAGGTATGTAAACAGTAAACGGGTAATAAGAGGAGGGGTGGGGCCGATTAGGGACCATAAAGGAGATCTACTCATGGAGGCAGAAGGGATGGCTGAGGTACTAAAAGAGTACTTTGCATCTGTTTTTACCAAGGAAGAAGATGCTGCCAGAGTCTCAGTAAAGGAAGATATAGTTGAGATACTGGATGGGCTAAAAATTGATAAAGAAAAGGTACTTGAAAGGCTAGCTGCACTTAAAGTAGATAAGTCACCCGGTCCGGATGGGATGCAGCCTAGGTTGCTGAGGGAAGTAAGGGTGGAAATTGCGGAGGTACTGGCCATAATTTTCCAAACATCTGTAGATACAGGGGTGGTGCCAGCGGACAAAAAAGGGTGTAAGGATAAACCCAGCATCTGTCGGCCAGTCAGTTTAACCTCAGTGGTGGGGAAACTTTTAGAAACGATAATCCGGGACAGAATTAACAGTCACTTGGACAAGTGTGGATTGATTAGAGAAAGCCAGCACGAATTTGTTATCATAGAATCATAGAATCATCGAAAGTTTACAGTACGGAAGGAGGCCATTCGGCCCATCAAGTCCGCGCCGGCTCTATGCAAGAGCAATCCAGGTCGTCCCACTCCTCCGCCCTATCCCCATAGCCCTGCACTTGTTAAAAAGAAATCGTGTTTCACTAACCTGATAGAGTTTTTGATGAGGTAACAAAGAGGGTAGATGAGGGCAATGCAGCTGATGTGGTGCATATTGACTTTCAAAAGGCGTTTGATAAAGTGCAGCATGGTAGGCTTATCATCAAGATTGCGACCCATGGAATAAGGGGGCAGTAGCAACACGGATACAGAATTGGCTAAGTGACAGGAAACAGAGAGTAATGGTGAATGGTTGTTTGTCACACTGGAGGAAGTGGTGTTCCCCAGGGTCGGTACTAGGACCACTGCTTTTTTTGATATATATTAATGACTTGGACTTGGGTGTACAGGGCACAATTTCAAAATTTGCAGATGACACAACACTTGGAAGTGAGGAGGATAGTGAGAGACTTCAAGAGGATATAGTCAGGCTGTTGGCATGGGCGGACACATGGCAGATGAAATTTAATGCAGAAAAATGCAAAGTGATACATTTCGGTAGGAAGAACAAGGAGGGGCAATATAAACTAGAGGGCACAATTCTAAAGCGGGTACAGGACCAGAGAGATCTGGAGGTATATGTGCACAAATCATTGAAGGTGGCAGGGCAGGTTAAGAAAGTGGTTAAAAAAGCATACGGGATCCTGGGCTTTATAAATAGAGGCATAGAGTACAAAAGTATGGAAGTCATGATGAACCTTTATAAAACACTGGTTTGGCCACAACTGGAGTATTGTGTCCAGTTCTGGGCACCGTACTGTAGGAAAGATGTGAAAGCCTTAAAGAGGATGCAGAAGAAATTTACTAGAATGATTCCAGGGATGAGGGACTTTAGTTACGTGGATAGACTGGAGAAGCTGGGGTTGTTCTCCTTGGAACAGAGAAGATTGAGGGGAGATTTGATAGAGGTATTCAAATTCATGAAGGGTCTAGACAGAGTAGATAGAGAGAAACTGTTCCCATTGGCAGAAGGGTCAAGAACCAGAGGACATAGATTTAAGGCAAAAGAACCAAAGGTGACATGAGGAAAAACTTTTTTACGCAGCGAGTGGTTAGGATCTGGAATGCACTGCCCGAGGGGGTGGTGGAGGCAGATTCAATCATGGCCTTCAAAAGGGAACTGGATAAATACTTGAAAGGAAAACATTTGCAGGGCTATGGGGATAGAGTGGGGAGTGGGACTAGTTGGATTGCTCTTGCATAGACCTGGAGCGGATTCGATGGGCCAAGTGGCCTCCTTCCGTGCTGTAACCTTTCTACGATTCTATGACTATTTTAGTTATTTACACTTAAGACTTTCTGATTCATTATCCTCCATGTACCATGGGAGACAAACTGGTAAAATGGTGACATGCCTGTCCAATTTAGATTTTTTTAACTACATCATTTGCCTTCTGGCATCAGTGCTTGAATGAGATCCACATCTTCATGACTTTCTCTTAAACTGTCAAGTATCATTAACATTTGCACACTGGCAAGTGAGTAAGAAAATGCTGTCTGTTAAATAGTACAAAACACATTTTGTGAATTCAAACATGTTTTCTCACTTAATATTTCAGTAATTATTTGACATGTGCTCAGAATCTGCGTAACATGCCAGAAGGAACTTTCATCATTGGCCATTGTAGTAATGGCTCCAGTGCTTTCCTTCTGAGTGAGACTTTATATTGTCAGAATTCCATAAGATGTTCAAGGGAAGAGCCAACAAAAAAGTTCAAAGAGCTCATGAAATCCATGGTCACAGAAACAACAGGTACCTTTTCGAATCCAAGCCCAAAAAGAAGGCCAAGCTGGCTCACAAGTCAAATGAAGGAAACAAAGTTAACGTTTCAGTTTAATGACCTTTTCTCAGAACTGGAAGATGTTCGAGATGAACAGCTTTTAAGCAAATACAGAACCTGGGAAAAGGGGGCAGGAAAAGATGGGTGGAGGGCAGGAGTGATTAAATGACAAAAGTGATGATGATGCAAGACAAAATGAGGTGATAATGAGACAAGTATAGAAACAAAAGATGGGTCTAGAGGAGGTGTAAATGGTGACAGCAGAATAGCAGAGGAGGAGTGAAGCATGGAAATCTGGCTCCCATGTCCTGGGAGTGTGGCGGAAGAAATTCGGTATCAGCGTTAAGGCAGTATCGGGATTGAGGCAGACTAGTAGCTATGTAACTTATCCTTAGTCTCATTATCAGTGCAACATTGACATCTACTTCTAGCAATACACTAATGCCTATTTTCCTTGTACAACATAATGGGCTCAATTGCGGGTGTGTTGGGGGCGGAGGGGGGGCTCCGAAAATCACAGAAATCCCGTTCGGGTTCGGAAGCCAGCTCCAACTTGCTGACTTCCGAGTTTCCGAAGGACGCACCTGTGTGCACGCAGGCATCCTGAAACCGGAAGTCCCGCCCGCAATTAAAACCGGCAAGATGACAGTTAAAGAGCCAAATGTACCTCATTGACGTACTTAAGGCACTTTACTTGTGACAGATTAAGTGATTATAAAGATTTTTAATGTACCTGGGTGGCTTGCCCACCGCTTCTGATTCACGCCTGGTTTCACCAGGAAAGGGCCGGATCAGGGAAAAAGAAACGGAATAAAGTATATCAAAAACCATAGAAGGAATTTAAAACACAAAATCAACCTACCTTTCCACCCTGCTCTGATGTCCGATGACTCCCTTTCTGATGTCCCCCTCTTCACCCCCCTGATGTCCTCCCGATGCCTCCCTCTTCACCCCCCCCGATATCCTCCGAATGTCCTCTTCACCCCACCTCCCCCCACGACCATCCCCTCTCCCCCCGAACTTCCACACTCCCCCCCCACCCCGATCTTCCACTCTCTCACCTGATCTTCCCCTCTCCCCCCACCCTGATCTTCCCCTCTCACCCCCCAATCTTCCACTCTCCCACCTGATCTTCCCCTCTCCCCCCACCCCGATCTTCCCCTCTCACCCCCCAATCTTCCACTCTCCCACCTGATCTTCCCCTCTCCCCCACCCCGATCTTCCCCTCTCCCCCCACCCCGACCTTCCCCTCTCACCCCCCAATCTTCCACTCTCCCACCTGATCTTCCCCTCTCCCCCCACCCCGATCTTCCCCTCTCACCCCCCAATCTTCCACTCTCCCACCTGATCTTCCCCTCTCCCCCCACCCCGATCTTCCCCTCTTCCCCCCCGATCTTCCGTTCCCGTGCCCGATGACGTCTCTCTCTTTCTCTCTTCACCCCCCCCCCCCCCACCATGTTGCAGCTCCTGACGGCAGCCAGCCTGTCAATCAGGCTGGCTGCCAGGTGCAAAACCCGGAGAGCACGTTAATCATCAGCAGTCACCATGCGACCGCGTCGGAAACGGTAAGTTTCAATTATGCAGGTTTGCCACGGCGCACCTTAACGCCCCCCTGCTGCCAACCCACCACCATTTCAAAATTGAGCCCACTATATCTGGCCTGAGTTCCTTGGCTGCCTGCTGTATTGTTTTGGGACTAGGAACATTGCAGAAATTTATTAGGTCGTATAAAATACAGAATGCACAAAATCCTCCCAACAAACATTAATATGAAAGCAAACACTTCAGGAATCCAAGTACAAATCTCGATGAAATGCTTGTTGCTCATTCATGGTACACATTGCTAAAAGGATAAAGAAACCCAATATAAAATATACTTGGTTCTTCACACCATGACAATGCATCTTTATGCAACTCAAAAATAACACTATCAATTCATAGAATAGAATCATCGAAGATTTATGGCACAGAAGGAGGCCATTCTGCCCATCGTGTTCGCGCCGGCTGAGAAATGAGCCACCCAGCCTAATCCCACTTTCCCGCATTTGGTCCGTAGCCCTGCAGGTCACGGCTCTTCAGGTGCACATCCAGGTACTTTTTAAATGAGTTGAGTGTTTCTGCCTCGACCACCCTTTCACGTAGTGAGTTCCAGACCCCCATCACCCTCTGGGTGAAAAAATGTTTCCTCATTCCACTCTAATCCTTCTACCAATCACTTTAAATCTATGCCCCCTCATTATTGACCCCTCCGCTAAGGAAAATAGGACCTTCCCATCCACTCTACCTAGGCCCCTCATAATTTTGTACACCTCAATCAAATCAGCCTCCTCTGTTCCAAGGAAAACAACCCCAGCCTATCCAATCTGTCATCATAGCTAAAATTCTCCAGTCCTGGCAACATCCTCATAAATCTCCTCTGCACCCTCGCTAGTACAATTATATCCTTCCTGTAATGTGGTGACCAGAACTGTGTGCAGTACTCAAGCTGTAGCCTAACTAGTGTTTTATACATTTCCAGCGTAACATCCCTGCTTTTATATTCTATGCCTCAGCTAATAAAAGAAAGCATTCCATATACCTTCTTAACCACCTTATCTACCTGTCCTGCTACCTTCAGGGATCTGTGGACATGTGCTCCAAGGTCCCTCACTTCCTCTACACCTCTTAGTATCCTCCCATTTCATTAGATCAAGACAATTCATTTGATCCTTTTTACTCCACATTCATCCTTACAAGACAAACCTGAAAATGAAACCAACCTCCAATTCGAGAACACCTCTTTTCCCTCTATTTTAAGAAATATAATCCTGATTATTTCTCATACTGTACTGTCATCTCTGTATCTGTATATATTCCAAACTTGCATCCTTGCCCACTCCTAGGCTTGTTTTATTGAATTTGTATCAAGCTTCCTGAAAGTCTTCATTTTTTAGCTCACAATTTTGATCATAAATTATTTCTCACTTTGTCAGAGCAGATTCATCCATTAAATTATTGAAAAGGCTGAGCCCTCTCTGCCATTCATTTTTTGCAAAAGAAACCTTGAAAAATATACATCCCACATCTTTTTTTCATCATTTCACCTCTCTCTAATACACCTTTTTAAATCATACATGAAATTTAGTAAAGAAAAAAGCTTTGTACTGAAGTGTCCTTCTGTTCACCTGTTAAACTATGATGTAACACATTGCTCTAAATCTTCTCAATCACTTCCTTTGGAAACTTGGCAATTAGTAAAATTGGGCAATTTTCCTTATCACCTGTGAGTCCAATTCTGAAAGCCAGCGAGTCCAAATTATATTTGAATATAAAATTTCTATATCCTCTTTTAATTGAACAGTGGGCTTCATGTGTCTTTTTTCACGAACCTTCGGCTTTGTAAACCCTTCGCAAACAAAAAAAAAACCTTTTGAGTTTGTTCAAACCTGGCACACACAAGCGGCCAATAAAATCAAAAATACGCCAGAAATCTCCTTCTTAACCAAAACTACTTCTCTTCCACATTTGCCATATGCACCCATAAAAATTTAAATATTGACTTACTTGTGAGCTGTTGCTTGGAAGAAAAGTTCTTATGACGTGCAACATTGAGGGTACAATCTCCACCTTGATTACTAACATTCTTCTAGTCCAGTAGAGAAACCTTCACTTTAATTCTCAGTAACATCTCTGTAAAGCTTCTCGCTGTATAAAAATCACTTCCAAGCCTTCCACGTACTTTAACCCCCTCTAACCGAAGTGAAGTACATTGGCAATCTCTTCCTGTCTTCTAAAATCAAAGCCTCGCTTTTACTAGCATTCATCTTGAATCAAGACACCTCCCCAAAAAGTGATAGGAATTACTCTGTGATAGATATTGATGGGTTGTCCCAACCAAATTATTGCTACATCGTTCATTTTGGCTGTTACCTTAACTTGTTTCCCTTTATCTCCTGATATGAGCATCTCAGATAGCATGCAAAAAAGGCTCCAAAGAAGAGATATACATTAATGGAAACAAAGACCAACTTTGTTTTGCCTCAACTCCATGATAATAAAAGCTCTCCAAAATCTTGCTAACTAAATACGTACACATGACTGTTAGGAATGCCAGAAAATTACTCCCGAAAATGTGTTTCTCTAAAATTACATAATCATGGATTACTCTATTGATTATTGATTGACTTCTTTAATCTATGGTCCCGGATATGAGCCAACCTTCCCCTCCCTTACCTTGGTCCTTTGAGAAATCATCAGTCTTTGGAACATATGTTCCACCTATCCACGTAAATTGCACCTTTTAAATTCAGTACAGTCTTTGCTATTATGGTTGCCCATATTTTCTACACTTACTTTCTGGGTACACTGCCACCAAATGTCCTACTTTGCCACAATTTCTGCATTAATTCAGCATCTCATTAATAATTCACAAAAACTCTGGCCGAACCCAAAGCAATGCTGTTTGGTGAATGCCTGGGCTTAAAGTTTTCAACATTAACTGAATCTTCCATTTCTTGCATCAATCCAGATTCTATCTTTTTAATTTAGACACTGGTAACAATACTTGAAAGCATAGTTTCCACCACATCTCAACAATATAATTGCAAAATGCATCATTGTAATGTTGTATCTTAACCACTTTTACTTCTCTGCCCAACAAAGTCCCTCATGCATTCAATGGTGCTTCATACTTCTTTTTGTTATTATTATTCCAAAATACTCTTTATGCACTCTTATAGCTCACCTCTTCGTAGAATTATAGAAACATTACAGCAGAGAAGAAGGCTATTCAGCCCATCGAGTCTGTGCTGGCTCTATGCAAGAGCTGGTCCCATCCCCCACCCTATCCCTGTAGCCCTGCAAATTTTTTCCTACAAGTACTTATCCAGTTCCCTTTTAAAAGCCACAATTGAATCTGCCTCCACCACCTCCCAGCAGTGCATTCCAGATCCTAACCACTCGCTGCGTAAAAAAGGTTTTCCTCATGTCACCTTTGGTTCTTTTGCCAATCATGTCCTCTGGTTCTTCATTCTTCCGCCAATGGGAACAGTTTCTCTCTATCTACTCTGTCTAGAACCCTCATGATTTTAAATACCTCCATCAAATCTCCTCTCAACCTTCTCTGTTCCAAGGACAACAACCCCAGCTTCTCCAGTCTATCCACGTAACTAAAGTCCCTCATCCCTGGAATCATTCTCGTAAATCTTTTCTGCACCCTCTCCAAGGCCTTCACATCTTTTCTAATGTGCGGTGCCCAGAACTGCACACAATACTCCAGTAGTGATCGAACCAGTGTTTCATAAAGGTTCATCATGATTTCCTTGCTCTTATACTCTATGCCTCTATTTATAAAGCCCAGGATCCCATTTGCTTTTTTAATCGCTTTCTCAACCTGCCCTGCCACCTTCAATGATTTGTGCACATATATCCCCAGATCTCTCTGTTCCTGTACCCCTTTTAGAATTGTGCCCTCTAGTTTATATTGCCTCTCCTCGTTCTTCCTACTGAAATGTATCACTTCACATTTTTCTGCCACGTGAGCGCCCATTCCACCAGCCTGTCTATATCCTCTTGAAGTCTATCACTATCCACCTCACTATTCACTACACTTTCAAGTTTTGTGTCATCTGCAAATTTTGAAATTGTGCCCTGTACACCCAAGTCCAAGTCATTAATTTCTATCAAGAAATACAGTGGTCCCAGCACTGACCCCTGGGGAATACCAGTGTACACCTCCCTCCAATCCGAAAAACAACCGTTCACCACTACTCTGTTTCCTGTTACTTAACCAATTTTGTATCAATGCTGCTACTGCCCCATTTATTCCATGGGCTTCAATCTTGATAACAAGCCTATTATGCAGCACTTTATCAAACGCTTTTTGAAAGTCCATATACACCACATCAATCACATTGCCCTCATCGACCCTCTCTGTTACCTCATCAAAAAACTCTTTCAAGTTAGTTGAACACGATTTGCCTTTAACAAATCCATGCTGGCTTTCCCTAATCAATCCACACTTGTCCAAGTGACTGCTAATTCAGTCCCGGATTATCGTTTCTAAAAGTTTTCCCACCACCGAGGTTAAACTGACTGGCCTGTAGTTGCTGGGTTTATCCTTACACCTTTTTAGAACAAAGGTGTAACATTTGCAATTCTGCAGTCCTTTGGCATCACCCCCATATCTAAGGATGTTTAGAAGATTATGGCCAGTACTGCTGCAATTTCCATCCTTACTTCCCTCAGCAACCTAGGATGCATCCCTTCCGGACCGGGGGACTTATCTACTTTAAGTACAGCCAGCCTTTCTAGTACCTCCTCTTCATCAATTATTAGCCCATCCAGTATCTCAACTAGATCTTCCTTTGCTGAGACTCTGGCAGCATCTTCTTCCTTGGTAAAGACAGAAGCAAAATATTCATTTCATACCTCGATCATGCCCTCTGCCTCCAAAAGTAGTTCTCCATTTTGGTCCCTGGTCAGCCCCACCCCATTCCTCTTACTACCCGTTTACTGTTGACATTCCTATAGAAGACTATTGGATTCCATTTTATATTGGCCGCCAGTCTATTCTCATACTCTCTCTTTGCCCCTCTTATTTCCTTTTTAACTTCCCCCCTGAACTTTCTATATTCAGCCTACTTCTCACTTGCGTTATTACCTGACATCTGTCATATGCCCCTTTTTTCTGCTTCATCTTACTCTCTATCTCTTTTGTGATCCAGGGAGCTCTGGCTTTAGATGCCCTACCTTTCTCCCTTGTGGGAATGTACCGAGACTGTACCTGAGCCATCTCCTCCTTAAAGTCCACCCATTGTTCAATTACAGTTTTGCCTGTCAATTTTTGATTCCAATTTACCCGGGCCAGATCAAATCTCATCCGACTGAAATTGGCCCTCCTCCAATTGAGTATTTTTACTTTAGAGTGGTCCATGTCCTTTTCCATAGCTATTCTAAACTTTATGATACTATGTTCCTCCACTGACACTTGTCCACTTGGCCCGCCTCATTTCCCAGAACCAAGTCCAGCAATGCCTCCTTCCTCATTGGGCCGGAAATGTGCTGGTCAAGAAAGTTCTTCTGAACACACTTCAAAAATTCTTCCCTCTCTTTGCCCCTTCTATTATCAATCTCCCCATCTCCTGGGATCTCGATTTTAAAAAGTACAGATCAAATGAATCAAATCCTAACATTTTTTGTAACACTTGCCTGCAAAAGTCAATCCTCAAAAGCCTTTCTCTATCTTTCTTCATTAAGACCATTTTTACTCCATTTACCCACTTCATCTTCACCGAACATTTTCTCACCCACAGGTTCACTTCATCAGGTCAAGCTCCTCCAAATGCTGTCACCAGCCTTTCTAATTATATTCTTGATTGTTTGTATGTTCATTCAGCAAGACTATTTCATTTGAGGTATAAAATATGAGAAGTATAATGCTTAAAGTTAGTCTTCCACAATTTACAGAAATCCATGTAATCACAATAAGGTCCCATGTTACTGAAGACCTGTTCTGGAGATATGGATTCCAGGGCTTGAATGGCCAATTTATTTCTATCATCTGAGTAATTAGGATGATAGTTTAGAACTGTTGTATTGGGTGGAGGATAAATGCCAACACGTACTGGTTCGGCCAAATGGCCTGTTTCCGTGTTGCAACTTCTATGTATTTCTCTGTAGATGCCAAGTGCTGCTTTATTGCATTCAAAGAGATCTGAAGCAACTTTATTTAATGTACTTTTGATTGCCAGATATTGTCTGTGCTGTTAAGTGAGGCAGGAAGCATAGAATCATCGAAAGTTACAGCACAGAAGGAGGCCATTTGGCCCATCGTATCCATGCTGGCCGAAAAAGAGCTATCCGGCTTAATCCCACTTTCCAGCACTTGGTCTGTAGCCCTGTAGATAATGGCACTTCAAGTGCACATCCGAGTACTTTTTAAATGAGTTGAGGGTTCTGCCTCTACTACCCTTTCAGGCAGTGAGTTCCAGACCCCCACCACCCTCTGGGTGAAAAAAATTCTCCACAGCTCCCCTCCAATCCTTCTACCAATTACTTTAAATCTATACCCCCAGGTCACTGACCCCTCTGCTAAGGGAAATAGGTCCTCGCTATCAACTCTATCTAGTCCCATCATAATTTTATATACCTCAATTAAATCTCCCCTCAGCCTCCTTTGTTCCAAAGAAAACAACCCCAGCCTCTCTAATCTTTTCTCATAGCTAAATATCTCCAGCACTGGCAACATCTTCGTAAATCTCCTCTGTACCCTCTCTAGTGCAATCACATCTTTCCTGTAATGTGGTGACATGAACTGTATGCAGTACTTAAGCTGTGGCCTAACCAATGTTTTATACAGTTCCAGCATAACCTCCCTGCTCTTATATGCTATGCCTCGGCTAATAAAGGAAAGTATCCCGTATGCCTTTTTAACCACCTTATCTACCTGTCCTGCTATCTTCAGGGATCTGTGGACATGTACTCCAAGGTCCCTTTGTTCCGCTACGCCTCTCAGTATCCTCCCATTTATTGTGTACTCCCTTGCCTTGTTTGCCCTCCCCAAATGCATTACTTCACTTCTCTTGGTTGAATTCTATTTGCCACTTTTCTGCCCACCTGACCAGTCCATTGATATCTTCCTGCAGTCTCCAGCTTTCCTCCTCACTATCAACCACACGGCCAATTTTTGTATCATTTGAAAATTTCTTGCTCAAGCCCCCCACATTCAAGTCCAAATCATTAATATATACCACAAAAAGCAAGGGACCTAGTACTGAACCTTGCGGGACCCACTGGAAACAGCCTTCCAGTCGCAAAAACACGTGTCGACCATTACCCTTTGCTTCCTGCCTCTGAGCCAATTTTGGATCCAACTAGCCACTTTCCCTTGGATCCCATGGGCTTTTACTTTTTTGACCAGTCTGCCATGTGAGAACTTGTCAAAAGCCTTGCTTAAATCCATGTACACTGCATCAAACGCGTTACGCTCATCGACCCTCCTTGTTACCTGCTCAAAAAATTCAATCAAGTTAGTCAGACACAACCTTCCCTTAACAAATCCATGCTGAGTGCTTGATTAACCCGTGCCTTTCTAAATGACGATTTATGCTGTCCCTCAGAATTGATTCCAATAATTTGCCCACCACGAGGTTAGACTGACTGGCCTATAATTACTCGGTCTACCTCTTTCTTCCTTTTTAAACAACGGTACAATGTTAGCAGTCCTCCAGCACCACGCCAGTAGCCAGGGAGGATTGGAAAATGATGGTCAAAGCCTCCGTTATTTCCTTCCTTGCTTCTCTTAGCAACCTGGGATACATTTCATCCGGGCCTGGTGATTTATCTACTTTCAAAGACGCTAAACCCCTTAATACTTCCTCTCTCACTATGTTTATCCCATCCAATATTTCACACTCCTCCTCCTTAACTACAATCTCTGCATCATCCTCCTCTTTTGTGACGACAGACGCAAAGTATTCATTAAGAACCATACCCCCATCTTCCACCTCCATACATAGCATAATTTTTCACAAGATTATTTTATAGCTTGGTTCAGTCTTGGCCAATTCATAATCTGATGGGTCAATTTCACTTCCATTTCTCCACACCTATATATCCCACATGACATTTTGAAACATTTCTTTACACAGGCTGAGAAGAATTACCTCTTGTCTGCCTTTGACAACGAGACCCTTAATCACGGAGATTGTCTCCTCAATTCCAATAACCCACAGTTAAGTAGTGCATTGGAGAATCTGCACATCTCTGTCTTTCTGTCTGATCTTTTCAAGTCTTTGTCCAGAAATTGGTTACTGATGCTATCACACTATGCACTAACGCTGTTGCTTCATCATCACTGGAACTCCAATAAATCTTTACTCAGAGTTTCAAACAAGATTGCAGCTGTGTAAATTAATTGTCCATGTATAGAAATCATGTGTATGTCATACGTAGATCATAGTTCTGCAATATTAGGAGTAATCTTTGTAGCATTGGCAGGCAATCATTGAGTGACCAAAGGCTCCACTTTTATAATTTGACCACAGATATACTGGTGGAAATGTTGACAAACAGATCTCATTGCTGTTGTTATTTGAGCATATCTGCACTTACTGTCTTTCATCCAGCAAGAGACATGGGTGATCAATTTTTTGTCTGTCACTAACTGTGGCTCAATTTTCAAAATTCATATGGTGTAGACAGCCACATACTGGTCGATAGTTTCATATAATCTTTGAACCCTGCGATTGTACTTAATGTCTCTCATATGTTGTGTTCTTATGCAAGTTACATCAGAGCTTGAAAACACTCAAAGTGCACATCAAGCTTATCATTTTGTTCCTCTGTAAGTGTAAATGTATTGGAAACTTATCTTAACCATCTTAAGCAAAGTCTTGCCGGAACAGGAACACCTGCTTTTTTTCACCTGCAGTATCAGTCAGGTACAGGTGAAAACTTCACTTCTAATCTCACCATTTTTCATTCAGATTGCCTTCTCGGCTCAAAGATCGAGACACTTTCAACTGCGACCATTTTCTATAACATTTATGCAATTCTACTTCTTGATATTGTATAGTATTTCAGGCATTAACAATGTCACTGAACTCAGGAAACCTTTGTTATCTTGCAAATGAACTACCACTTTTGTGTCAGTTCCTGCTTCGCATGGACACACAAGTGGAAGTATAACTCAGGAGTCAAACTGGTGACCCGACTCCCAAGCAAATGAATAAACAGACCAGAGCAGCAAAAGGCCCCTCCTCCACCCCTTCTCTAGCTGCCTGAGTTTGGATGCAGAGCAGAAAACTGGAGAACCATGCCACAATCTGAACCTAGGAGCCACATTAGTAAATCCCATTATGGCTGAAGTGCTTGCCCCAAGGAATACATTGGGGCCAATTTTCGGATGGCTGAGTGGGTACGTTGGGGGTGGGGGGTCTCCTAAAATGGCGGAATCCTGGAGCGGGTTCGGAGCCCGGCTCCAATCCGCTGACTTCCGGGTTCCCCAGTGACGCGTTCGGGTGCGCGCGCAGCTCCTGCATGCGGGACTCCCACCGGCAATTAAAGCCAGCAGGATGCTGCTTTACATAGTTACTTAGATACTTCAGGTACTTGACAGACCTCATTGAGTGGAGATTTTGGCAGGGGTGCAATTTTGAAGGATCCTCAGCATGTGTCCCGTGCTGTGGGAAACACTCCCTGTTGGAGCAGACGTGTTTCAGCCAGCAGCCAGTGGGAGATGCAAAGGATTATTTGACAGTTGGGGGAAAACCTTATTTATTGCAGCAGGGCACTCTGTCACTTCAGACAAAGTTTTGGCTCCAACACCTTTGTCTTTTCACTCAAAATTCTTCATTTATACCCCAAACTCTGCTGTGCAAACACATTTACCTACTTTGTGGACCCCCTCAAACTCACACCGTCAGAGTGGGGGGGTGCCATAGCTGCATTCATCACTTCATCCGAGGACGAGCAACATCACCAGCCTCGCCAGGCACGCCGTCCACCTCCGCCACGTGGAGCTCCACAACAGAGTGCTGCGCCACAGGCATCTGCACAACAGCACGGAGGGCATCAACAGAGAGAGCGGCGTCGCAGGAGGCACTACACTCGCCACAGGGTGTACAGACCGAGGCTCTGCTTCCTGGACCTCTCTGAGGAGCAGTGCATATGGAGGCTCAGAGTCAGTCGCCAGGTCGTCGTGGATCTCTACAGCCTCCTTCATGCCAAGCTGCTCCCGGCTGGTCCGAGCAGCATCTTCTTACGTGTCGCTCTCAAAGTCACCACTGCCCTCAACTTCTTCACCTCCGGATCGTTCCAGGGTGCCACCGGGGACATCACCGGGGTGTCTCAGTCGTCTGCACACAAGTGCATAAGGCAGGTCACCGACGGCTTGTTTTGCAGGGCCTCGCACTATATCAACTTCCTCATGGATGACCTCAGCCAGACGGAGAGGGCAGTGGGCTACCAGGCTGTGGCTGGCTTCCCACAGGTGCAGGGTGTAATCGATTGCACCCATATAGCAATCTGAGCATCTCCACACGAGCCAGGACTGTTCATCAACAGGAAAGGCTATCAATCCATCAACACTCAGCTCATCTGTGACCATCGCAAAAGATTCCTTCACATGTGTGCCAGATACCCTGGCAGCTGCCACAATTCCTTCATCCTCTGGGAGTCCAACATCCCGCCCCTCTTTCACGCACCGAACACCGTCAAGGGCTGGCTCCTTGGGGACAAGGGGTACCCCCTGCACACGTGGCTCTTGACCCTCTGAGGAACCCCACCACCGAGCAACAGCGTTGATATAACGACAGCCACATCGCTACCAGGTCTGCATTTGAGCATGCCATAGGCCACCAGACAGAGTGGGATGCATTATAGTCATCCGTTGTGCCCTGCACAACATGGCACAACAGAGAGGAGTGCCGTTGGAGGAGACCCCATCCACATCCGGCACCCATATTGAGAAGGAGGAAGAGGACGAGTCGGAGGAGGAGGAGGTAGAGGAGGAGGAGCAACCCATGGGCAGAACAACAGCTCACCTGGCTGCTTGTGAGGCCGGGGAGTCACTGATATGTGAACGGTTCTCCTAACATCGGACTGTGTGAAGAGTCCAGTCCTCACCACCTGGACAGAGGAGCAGCCACACCACCACCCCCACCCCCACCCCCTTCACAAGATAGCCGTGCAACTACACATACACCCACTGTCGAGTGACTCATTGGGTGGCATCAAGTGTGGGAGTTCGTGGTGAACCTCACAAGAGGGACTTATTACACAAGCCAGTCAAGAATGGTGACGATAATAATATTTAATGTGCCATTAACAAAAAACAAGTATAAATAAAAAACATGAAAAACCGTCAAACACCCTTGTGCATCCTCTTTGTGCTCACAAAACCTTTGCCTTACGCTTACGAGTACTCCTACATGATGCCTCCCCTGTGGCTGCAGCAGAGGCAGTGGCAGGTTGCTCTTGGTCATGCCCTGACCGTTTAGATGCTTTGGGCCTATGTCCGTGAGGGCCCCTCCAAAGACTGCTCCACTTGCGCCTGTGCAGGGGCAGACTCGACCACCTGGAGAGGAGGCAGCATTGCCGGTACTGGTTGAGAGGGGGGCAACGGGTGAGACATGGGGGCACTTTGAGTGGCATCCCCACTTCCATGTCCCCTTTCACCATCATCCCTCTCCTGGGCCAGGCCCACACCACTCCTACCACTCTGCTGGACGACAGTTTGAAGGACATGTGTGAAGCCTTGCAAGGCCAGTGCCAGAGTATCTGCCTGTCTGTTCAAAGTGGCAGAAAGTTGCTCACCCTCAGTCCGAAGGGCCGTTGTCAGGGCCTCAATGGATTCATTGGTGAGCCGTGCTTGAAGCTCCATGGAGGCTAGCCTTCCCTCCCATCGCAGACATTCTCGCACTTACCCACGACACTATCTCAGAGATGCCCTCACATCCCTGTGACAGTATCTCAGAGATTCCCTCCTGTACCTGTGCCACCATTCCACTCATGCAGGAGTTGGACTCCTCCATCCTCTGCGCGATTGTAGAGAGTGCGCTTGGCACCTGTTCCAGCACCTCGCAAATGTGCTGCTGCCCCTCGATCATTCTCCTTTTAAAGGATGGCCCCCAGGGTTCAGCATCTGTGTCCAGCTGAGCAGAGCCTGGAGAAGAGTGCTCCCACCGATGTGGACTCTCCACAGCTGCCTCTGCCACCAGTGTCTGCTCGTGCTCATGTGTGGCTCACCATGTGCGACCCCAACTAACTGCGGACAGGGACCCACCGAGGTGTGTGTATCTGCGCTGGTGGACGGTGCCCCCTCAGAGGCCGGCAGGTCCTGTGAGGAATTGCCCTCCACCGTTACGGCGGTCGCTGAAGGCCCTGTAAGAGAACAGAAGGCAAAATTAAGCATGATGGCAGATGTTGAGGTGCTGAAGATGGCAAGGCATGTTAGCATAATTTGCTATTGTGAGTGCTGAATGTTAAAGTTCTGTCACCAGCCGTTTATCGGGTGGCAGTCTCGGTGTCCCCGACGGACAGGCACTCGAGGGTGCGGCTTAGTTCAAGACCCTCCTGCTCCGCGTCCGTGAGGATGACCAAATGTTGCGGCCCCCCTCCGGTCTTCGCCCTCTCCCATGCATTCTGGGCTCTCTTCTCCTATAAGGGGAGAAAGCAGCGAGGGCGTGAGTGAGGGATGGTGCCGTGGCCAATCGCTGAATGCATTGGTTTGGGTGAGGCTGACCGTGAAAGAGATGCATCAGAGGGTGAGTATGAAACAGAGCCATGACATTGCATGAGGATTGGGTTGAGTGGTAGTGGTGGGATGAGTACTGGGGAGGTGAGCAAGTGCAGGTAAGTTGAGGATGAGGTTTGAGTGGGTGTGAGGAGTGATGTGATAGAGCAGTGTTAGCAGTGCAGAAGGAGTTATGGGGTGGGGGCAGTGATGTGGAAGACAGAGTGTAGGAGAATGAGTAAGTGTACTCACTTTGGCTGACCTAGTTAGGTCATTGAAGCGCTTCCTGCACTGGATCCATGTGCGGGAGACGTTGCTGCTGCTGGTGACCTCCTCTGCTACCTCGAGCCAGGCCTTCTTGGTGGCAGAGGCAGGCCACTTCCTGCTGTCTGCTGGGTAGAAAATATCCCTCCTCCCCCTCACCCCATCCAGTAGGACCCAGAGTGAGGCATCGGTAAATCTGGGAGCAGCCTTTCCTCTGGTCTGCTCCATTCTATACTTTTGGTTCTTTGCTACAGGAGCAGCATTGGAGGACTGCCTCTTTAAATCGGGCTCCTCCAGCTGACAGCCTGTGATGCGGGTGCGCAGTCCGCCCGCTGCGCAGGCTGACGATGGGAAACCCAGAAGCGGTAAGTGGCTTCAATTTACCCACGATCGCATGGGGAACAGACAAATTTTACTGGCCAGGTTACCCATGCGCCCAGTCGCCCCCCCCCGCCCTGCTGCCATCCTACCTCCCTGGTAATATCGGGGCCATTGTATTAACTGCAAACTCTTACTCAACATCCCATTTTGCAATGCATTTTACTGTGCGCATGAACATTCTTGCTTCGATGTGTCATCACATCAACATCATTCAAATGACTGTCCATGGTGATGAAATTGCTCGCTCATCATATAAAGTATGAGAAAAATTCTACCCCATGGTCTGGTAACAAGTTCACAGTAATGCACTATTTTCCACACTGTAATGCCTGATATTGGATTTGTTAGGACACATACATAACTGATAAGCCAATTATTTCTATTTAAGGCCTAGCATGTATGATATTCATGCACATATTTTATAAAGCAAAATTATATCTTTGAAAATCAAAATAGGATTCCACAGCTTACTTCAAAGTGCAGTAAAACACTGCCAGTGTATACTTAAAACTGCAATGCTGAAATCTTCACTGTTATAGTTACAGGTGCGAAGCTGGTTACTGTAGCAGCAGCCAACTCCTATTCACTATTTGTCTCATCACAACCTGGAAATACAGGGATCCTTCTCAAGTACTGAACTTAAATGCCTCTTACTCTGTGGAAAAGCAGGTTGAGTGTAAATGGGCTTCGTAAATGGCAACAGATGTGTTGACCCTATGTATGTAATCGTTTACAACATATTTACATCATGGCATTTCTGCCTTTGCGTGTGAAAACTTGCCGTACCGCAGAAGCATAACTGATGGACTTGGCATTAATAGTAATACATGCCCTCGGCACCCACATGGTGTTTGTGGGATGTGGAACACTTTCCCATCACAATAGCCTGTGGTTTTCTCCACTTTCTATGCAGTTTGCTTCCCCACTCTCCCATATGGTGTTTTTCACTGTTTCAGTTCACCTTCCAAATCCTTCCTGTGCTCTAACGCCAGCTGTAAACAGGCCAAATTATATCCCTCTGACAAGTGGGGTCTACAGCAGAAGAATTTTTCACAAGGCCTCTGCCAAGGTTGCCCTGATACTGTTTACGTAGCCAGTGAAAACCAGTTCCTTATGAAATAATTACTTACAGCTGCTACGCATAATAGTAGACAGATACTGAAGTATCAAAATCAGACCTGGTATTAGATTTGTTGACTGTTTGGCAAAAATGTGCTATTCTTGCTTGTATAATTTTGGCTTGATGGGTATCCCTTTACATCCAGGGAGAATGCATAAGCAGTTTAAAGCCAGCTGCAATATAAGATACAAACTGATGTCCCAGCCAAATTGGATATAAATGTTCAGGTTAGTTCAATCTGTGTTTTGAGTTGATGGCTTGATGGCAGGAATCAATCTACTTTTGAACAAACATAGAGGCCCAGAAATTGGGCCATATAGCGCCCGTTTTTCAGGCGCTACGCGGCCTCCTAAGTCCCTAAAATGGTGGACAGGAAGCACATGCACATTTCTGACCAGAAATGTCCCGCCGCCATATTGGTTAACGACAAACAAGAGGCTCCACTACCTACGCTTGAAGCAGACATTAGACCCTATGGATATGCAAAGAAAGGGCTTAATGCCTGCTTGAGGTCCCCACTGCAAGATTGGTTTTCCCTGAGAGAGCTGGTGCCATCGCAGGCTGCACTCAGGGGAAACCAGCCCTACAGAACACCTACCAACAAAAAAGGTAAGTTACTTACCTGAATGTGGAGCTGAGAGGAGCAGGAGTGCTCCTCCCCATCCTCATTAAAGGACCCTCCCGATTGCCACCACTCCCGGTCCCTCCGACCCCGAGATCCCTGACCCCCGATCTCCAGGCCCCGAGACCCCCGCTTTCTCTTCCCCTCCGACCCCGAGATCCCCGAACTCCCTCCCCCCAATTCCCGACCTCGATCTCCCGGCCCCGTGATCTCCGATCCCCAATCCCGCTGTTGGCTGCTGCCACCCCCCACCCTCCCCTGGCTACTGATCTCCCCTCCCGAGTTCAGGAATCTCCCCCATCCCAATGCCAACACTCCCTCCCCGAGACCATCACTTACCTGCAGTCCACTCCTCTTCATAGAGTCATAGAGTCATAGAGTTATACAGCACGGATGGAGGCCCTTCGGCCCATCGTGTCCGCGCCGGCCATCAGCCCTGTCTACTCTAATCCCATATTCCAGCATTTGGTCCGTAGCCTTGTATGCTATGGCATTTCAAGTGCTCATCCAAATGCTTCTTGAATGTTGTGAGGGTTCCTGCCTCCACAACCCTTTCAGGCAGTCAGTTCCAGACTCCAACCACCCTCTGGGTGAAAAAGTTCTTTCTCAAATCCCCTCTAAACCTCCCGCCTTTTACCTTGAATCTATGTCCCCTTGTTATAGAACCCTCAACGAAGGGAAAAAGCTCCTTAGTATCCATCCTATCTGTGCCCCTCATAATTTTGTACACCTCAATCATGTTCCCCCTCAGCCTCCTCTGCTCCAAGGAAAACAAACCCAATCTTCCCAGTCTCTCTTCATAGCTGAAGCGCTCCAGCCCTGGTAACATCCTGGTGAATCTCCTCTGCACCCTCTCCAAAGCGATCACATCCTTCCTGTAGTGTGGCGACCAGAACTGCACACAGTACTCCAGCTGTGGCCTAACCAGTGTTTTATACAGCTCCATCATAACCTCCTTGCTCTTATATTCTATGCCTCGGCTAATAAAGGCAAGTATCCCATATGCCTTCTTTACCACCTTATCTACCTGTTCCGCCGCCTTCAGGGATCTGTGAACTTGCACACCAAGATCCCTCTGACCCTCTGTCTTGCCTAGGGTCCTCCCATTCATTGTGTATTCCCTTGCCTTGTTAGTCCCTCCAAAGTGCATCACCTCACACTTTTCCGGGTTAAATTCCATTTGCCACTGTTCCGCCCATCTGACCAACCCATCTATATCGTCCTGCAGACTGAGGCTATCCTCCTCGCTATTTACCACCCTACCAATTTTTGTATCATCAGCGAACTTACTGATCATACCTTTTACATTCATATCCAAGTCATTAATGTAGACCACAAACAGCAAGGGACCCAGCACCGATCCCTGTGGTACCCCACTGGCCACAGGCTTCCAGTCACAAAAACAACCTTCGACCATCACCCTCTGCCTTCTGCCACTAAGCCAGTTTTGTATCCAAAGTGCCAAGGCACCCTGGACTCCATGGGCTCGTACCTTCTTGACCAGTCTCCTGTGGGGGACTTTATCGAAGGCCTTACTGAAATCCATGTATACCACATCCACTGCGTTACCCTCATCCACACGCCTAGTCACCCCCTCAAAAAATTCAATCAAATTAGTCAGACATGATCTTCCCTTGACAAAGCCATGTTGACTATCCCTGATTAATCCTTGCTTCTCCAAGTGGAGACTAATTTTGTCCTTCAGAATTTTTTCCAATAATTTTCCTACCACTGATGTTAGGCTCACTGGCCTGTAGTTCCCTGGTTTTTCCCTACTCCCCTTCTTGAATAATGGTATTACATTAGCGGTTCTCCAGTCCTCTGGCACATCCCCTGTGGCCAGAGAGGTTCTGAATATATGTGTCAGAGCCCCCGCAATCTCCTCCTTTGCCTCACACAGTAGCCTGGGATACATTTCGTCCGGGCCTGGGGATTCATCCATTTTTAGGCCTGCTAAAACCGGCAATACCTCCTCCCGCTCGATGTTAATATGTTCGAGTATATCACAGTCCCCCTGTCGTATTTCTCTGTCTACATCGTCCTTCTCCATAGGACTCCTCCCGCAGGGCCATCTTCTTTCCGATGAGATCTGAGGCCCAATGTTCGGATCTCCTCGGACTTCTCCATTCGTGTGCAGGGCAGCCAATTTGAGCACAGACAAATGGATACTCCCGAACCTCTCGGCCAGATTGTGATTTGTCCAGTTAAAAATATGGCCAGCAATTTGCATCTAACTGGCGTTCCAAAAATCCAAATGAGACATAGGGGTTGATTTTGAAATGGTGGCGGGTTGGCAGCAGGGGGATGAAGGTGCATGTGGTAAACCCGCATTAACAAAACTTAATGTTTCCGACGCGATCGCATGATGATTGCTGATGATTAATGTCCTCTCCAGGTTTCACGTCCGGCAGCCAGCCTGATTGACAGGGAGGGGGGGAGAGGGGAAGATCGGGGGAGGAGAGGGGAAGATCGGGGGAGAGAGTGAAAGATCGGGGGAGAGAGGGGAAGATCGGGGGGGGTGAAGAGAGGGATGTTGGGAGGATATTGGGGGTTGAAGAGGGGGACATCGGAGAGGGAGACATCGGACATCGGAGCAGAGTGGAAAGGTAGGTTGATTTTGTGTTTTAACTTCCTTCTATGGTTTTTTGATGTACTTTATTTTGTTTCTTTTTCCCTGATCCAGCCCTTCACACCAGGTTTCACCAGGCATGAATCAGAAGCGGTGGGCAAGCTGCCCAGGTAAGTTAAAAATCGTTATAATCACTTAATCTGTCACAAGTAAAGTGCCTTAAGTACCTCAATGAGGTACATTTGGCTCTTTGACTGTCATCTTCAGGTTTCGAGTCGCCCACGTGTACACAGGTGGGTCCTTGGGAAACTCAGAAGTCGCGGGTTGGAGGCGGCTTCCGAACCCGAACGGGATTTCTGCGATTTTCGAAGCCCCTCCCCGACTCCCAACGCACCCGCAATTTCCCCCTAAAATTGAGCCCATGACATCTGGTAAAAGGGTATTTAAATGGCTGGATCGGTTCTATCAAGTGACGGTTAGCAAGAGCAATTGGAATCTTTACAAGAAATGATTAAGTAGATTAAGTAGCTCCTGTAGTTAGAAAAGATTACAAGAAAGAAAAAGAGAACAGATAAAGACCTTGCGTTTATAGTGCCTTTCATGACCTCAGAGTGTCCCAAAAGACTTCACAGCCAATGAAATGCTTTTTGAACTACAGTCGCTGTTGTAATGTAGAGAATCGTCTCAGCCAATTTGAGCACAGCAAGATCCTTCAAATAGCAATGAGATTATGACCAGATAATAGGGGGAAAATTCAACTTTAGCGAGGGCACAAAACAGGTTGGAGCAGATCGACTGCCTATTATACGCCCAACCCAATATTCCTTTCCATTGCTTTTTGCACCCTGCCAATGTTGAATTTTACTCCTAATCTGTTTCAGCAGTGTTGGTTGTCGGATAAATGTTGACAAAGACACTGGATAACTCCCGATAAATATGCCCATGGGATCTTTTACGTCCTCTTGAGAGGATAGTGGGGGGGGGGGTCAGTTTAATGTATTATCTTTCGGCGCAGACTCGATGGGCCAAATGGCCTCCTTCCGTGCTGTAAACTTTCTATGATTCTATGATTCTATCTGAAAGACAAAGGCCCCGATATTTGCGGGGAGGCGTGAAGGGAGGGAGACAGTCCCCGGCAATCGGAAAAGATCGGAGCATGGTGTTGGGGGGCGGCTCAGAGCGCAGCTGTGAGGAGGGAGGGAAAGATCGGGGCAGAATGGTGTGGGTCAGCAGATCACAGTAGAAGATTTGCTTGAGTGGCTGGGGGGAAGTACTCCTGCTCCTCCTGGCCCACAAGCAGTACTCTTAAAAGCACTTACCTGCTGGATCTGGCAGCTCCCGCCACCTTTTAGCTGCCGGGTTTCCTGAGCCCTGAGAAACCCGACCCACAGCCATTAAATTCAAATGGTTCCCAAAATCTGAGGAACGGAGCTTCATTTAAATATTGTAATCACTGACCCGGCTCTCCAGACCAGGTTACTGGGACGCTGCCAAGCCCAGCGTGGTTAAACCGGAAGTAGGAGCACTCGCGGCGGGTTGGGGTCGGGTTACTTACCGATTTAACCCCCGCCCGAACCTCTCCCTCCGCCGTGGGGGAGGTTAAAACTCCCCCCATACACTCTCTCAGTACTGCACTAAAGTATCAGCTTTAAACTATGTACAAAAGTCTCTGGAGTGGGGCTTGAACCCACTGAGTCAGCAGCAAAAGTGTGCCAACTGAGATGACGCCTGTTTAACATTAGATTATGACTTTTTAATTGCTTTTTTCTATGCAAGCAGTTAGATTGTAGATTTTCTGTTGCACATATATAATTGTACGATATCACTCAGTTATTGGCTTGTTTATTGTTCAGTAAATTTACTTCAAATGAGGCTGAATGTGATGCTGTGCTGGGGTTTTGAAGACTGGAGAGATACTATGGAGGAAATGGATAAATTCCAGCAGGTAAAAGTAATACCAGTCTGGGTTTTCTGTTTTATTATCCTGGGGATGTTACAAAAACCTTGCAAAGATATAGGTGAGGTGGAGACTCTCAAAAAATTGGGACTGGCCCATGAAAGTGACCGAAAATACAAGAGCTGAAATAATCTGGAATAAGAAGGGTAGAAAAGATCCAACATTGTAATAGGCTGTATAAATGGTTGTACAACAAGCAGCAGTTGGTATTTTCAAATGCTCTCTGTGAACTTCCTTGGGGATTCACTTGATGGGCTGCCCTAACTTCGGTGGAAACCCCATTTACATATTTATCCGGGTTCCTGCTGACCTTCTGCTGATGTTACGGGGCCGATCAAGAAAACCCCTGGGGAAATTCCCAGAGTCGTCCTCAAAAACAGAGAGTTGGGGGAGAATAAAGGAGACTATGATGGTATGAGAGCGGAATTGATTAAAGTGGACTGGGAAAATAGATTAAAGGGTAAGACGGTACATGAGCAGGGGTGTTCATTTAGGGAGTTATTTTACAACTTTCAAAATAAATATATTCCACTGAGGAAAAAAGGGTGTAAAAGAAATGACAGCCATCCGTGGCTAAGTAAAGAAATCAAGGATAGTATCCGACTAAAAACAAGGACATATAAGGTCGCCAAACTTAGTGGGAGGATAGAAGATTGGGAATTCTTCAAAAGACAGCAAAAAGCAACTAAAGGATTGATTAAGAAAGGGAAGTTAGATTATGAAAAGAAATTAGCAAAAAATATAAAAACAGATAGCAAGAGTTTCTACAGTTATATAAAAAGAAAAAGGGTGGCTAAGGCAAACGTCGGTCCCTTAGAGGATGAGACCGGGAAATTAATGGTGGGAAACATGGAGATGGCAAAAATGCTGAACAAATATTTTGTTTCAGTCTTTACAGTAGAGGACACTAAGAATATCCCAACACTGGACAAACAGGGGACTCTACGGGGGAAGGAGCTAAATACGATTAAAATCACTCAGGAGATGGTACTCAGTAAAATAATGGGACTCAAAGCGAATAAATCCCCTGGACCTGATGGCTACCATCCTAGGGTCTTGAGGGAAGTGGCAGTAGGGATTGTGGATGCTTTGGTGATAGTTTTCCAAAATTCCCTGGACTCAGGAGAGGTCCCGGCAGATTGGAAAACTGCTAATGTAACACCGTTATTTAAAAAGGGTAGTAGACAGAAGGCTGGAAATTATAGGCCAGTTAGCCTAACATCTGTGGTGGGTAAAATTTTGGAGTCTATTATTAAGGAGACAGTAACGGAACATTTAGATAAGCATAATTTAATAGGACAAAGTCAGCATGGCTTTATGAAGGGGAAGTCATGTCTGACAAATTTGCTTGAGTTCTTTGAGGACATAACGTATAGGGTGGATAAAGGGGAACCAGTGGATGTAGTGTATTTAGACTTCCAGAAGGCATTCGACAAGGTGCCACATAAAAGATTATTACTTAAGATAAAAAATCACGGGATTGGAGGTAATATTCTGGCATGGGTGGAGGATTGGTTATCGATCAGGAAGCAGAGAGTTGGGATAAATGGTTCATTTTCGGACTGGCAACCAGTAACCAGTGGTGTTCCACAGGGGTCGGTGCTGGGTCCCCAACTCTTTACAATCTATATTAACGATTTGGAGGAGGGGACCGAGTGCAACATATCAAAATTTGCAGATGATACAAAGATGGGAGGGAAAATAGAGAGTGAGGAGGACATAAAAAACCTGCAAGGGGATATAGACAGGCTGGGTGAGTGGGCGGAGATTTGGCAGATGCAATATAATATTGGAAAATGTGAGTTTATGCACTTTGGCAGGAAAAATCAGAGAGCAAGTTATTATCTTAATGGCGAGAGACTGGAAAGTACTGCAGTACAAAGGGATCTGGGGGTCCCAGTGCAAGAAAATCAAAAAGTTGGTATGCTGGTGCAGCAGGTGATCAAGAAAGCCAACGGAATGTTGGCTTTTATTGCTAGGGGGATAGAATATAAAAACAGGGAGGTATTGCTGCAGTTATATAAGGTATTGGTGAGACCGCACCTGGAATACTGCATACAGTTTTGGTCTCCATACTTAAGAAAAGACATACTTGCTCTCGAGACAGTACAAAGAAGGTTCACTCGGTTAATCCCGGGGATGAGGGGACGGACATATGAGGAGAGGTTGAGTCGATTGGGACTCTACTCATTGGAGTTCAGAAGAATGAGAGGCGATCTTATTGAAACATATAAGATTGTGAAGGGGCTTGATCGGGTTGATGCAGTAAGGATGTTCCCAAAGATGCGTGAAACTAGAACTAGGGGGCATAATCTTAGAATAAGGGGCTGCTCTTTCAAAACTGAGATGAGGAGAAACTTCTTCACTCAGAGGGTGGTAGGTCTGTTGAATTTGCTGCCCCAGGAAGCTGTGGAAGCTACATCATTAGATAAATTTAAAACAGAAATAGACAGTTTTCTCGAAGTAAAGGGAATTAGGGGTTATGGGGAGCGGGCAGGAAATTGGACATGAAGCTGAGTTCGGATCGGTCAATGCCCTGTGGGTGGCGGAGAGGGCCCAGGGGCTATGTGGCCGGGTCCTGCTCCGACTTCTTGTGTTCTTTAGATTTGTGGTTGGGATCAGATCAGCCATGATCTTATTGAATGGCGGAGCAGGCTCGAGGGGCCGATTGGCCTACTCCTGCTCCTATTTCTTATGTTCTTATGTTCTTATGTAAGCAGTGCTCATGGATGAATGCTCCATTGGTGCTCTATGCACACATTGCTCCACTTTATACAACTGTTTATGTAGTCACGAAATGTCACAACAGGGCTAAATTTGACCCCTTAGTGTTTTTAACACAAAAAATGTTTTAGTGTATGGCTGCTTTTATACAGACCAACTGTAAGTGATTATCTAATGAGCAACCAATTTCCAGTGACTATATAAACAGCATCAGGAGAGCAGGATATGAATTTTTTTTTTGTATCCGTTCATGGAATGTGGGCTTCTCTGGCGAGGCCAGCATTTATTGCCCATCCCTAATTGCCCTTGAGAAGGTGGTGGTGAGCCGCCTTCCTGAGCCGCTGCAGTCTGTGATGAAGGTTCTCCCACAGTGCTGTTAGGTAGGGAGTTCCAGGATTTTGACCCAGCACTGATGAAGGAACGTGATATATTTCCAAGTCGGGATGGTGTGTGACTTAGAGGAGAACGTGCAGGTGGTGTTGTTCCCATGTGCCTGCTGCCCTTGTCCTTCTAGGTAGTAGAGGTCATGGATTTGGGAGGTGCTGTTGAAGAAGCCTTTGCGAGTTGCTGCTGCAGTGCATCCTGTAGACGATACACGCTGCAGCCACTGTGCGCCGGTGGTGAAGGGAGTGAATGTTTAGGGTGGTGGATGGGGTGCCAATCAAGTGGGCTGCTTTGCCCTGGATGGTGTCGAGCTTCTTGAGTGTTGTTAGAGCTGCACTCATCCAGGCAAGTGGAGAATATTCCATCACATTCCTGACTTGTAGATGGTGGAAAGGCTTTGGGGAGTCAGGAGGTGAGTCACTCGCCACAGAATACCCAGCCTCTGATCTGCTCTAGTAGCCACAGTATTTATGTGACTGGTCCAGTTAAGTTTCTGGTCAATGGTGACCCCTAGGATGTTAATGGTGGGAATTCGGCGATGGTAATGCCATTGAATGTCAAGAGGAGGTGGTTAGACTCTTTCTTGTTGGAGATGGTCATTGCCTGGCACTTGTGTGGCGCAAATGTTACCTGCCACTTATTAGCCCAAGCCTGGATGTTGTCCAGGTCTTGCTGCATGCGGGCTCGGACTGCTTCATTATCCGAGGGGTTGCGAATGGAACTGAACACTGTGCAATCATCAGCGAACATCCCCATTTCTGACTTTATGATGGAGGGAAGATCATTGATGAAGCAGCTGAAGATGGTTGGGCCTCGGACACTGCCCTGAGGAACTCCTGCAGCAATGTCCTGCGGCTGAGATGATTGGCCTCCAACAACCACTACCATCTTCCTTTGTGCTAGGTATGACTCCAGCCACTGGAGAGTTTTCCCTCTGATTCCCATTGGCTTCAATTTTACTCGGGCTCCTTGGTGCCACACTCGGTCAAATGCTGCCTTGAAATCAAGGGCAGTCATTCTCACCTCACCTCTGGAATTCAGCTCTTTTGCCCATGTTTGGACCAAGACTGTAATGAGGTCTAGAGCCGACTGGCCCTGGCGGAAACCAAACTGAGCATTGGTGAGCAGGTTATTGGTGAGTGAGTGCAGCTTGATGACATTGTCGACGACACCTTCCGTCACTTTACTGATGATTGAGAGTAGACTGATGGGGCGGTAATTGGCTGGATTGGATTTGTCCTGCTTTTTGTGGACAGGACATATCTGGGCAACTTTCCACATTGTCAGGTAGATGCCAGTGTTGCTGTTGCTCTGAAACAGGTTGGCTACAGGTACAGCTGGTTCTGGAGCACAAGTCTTCAGCACTATCGCCGGGATGTCGTCGGGGCCCATAGCCTTTGTTGTATCCAGTGCACTCAGCCATTTCTTGATATCATGTGGAGTGAATCGAATTGGCTGAAGACTGGCTTCTGTGATGGTGGGGACATCGGGAGGCGGCCGAGATGGATCATCCACTCGGCACTTCTGGCTGAGGATGGTTGCAAACCCTTCAGCCTTGTCTTTTGCACTCATGCACTGGTCTCTGCCTTCATTGAGGATGGGGATGTTCACAGAGCCTCCTTCTCCCATTAGTTGTTTAATTGTCCACCACCATTCAGTTTAGCATGCATGTAGTCCTGAGTTGTAGCTTCACCAGTTTGGCACCTCATTTTTAGGTACGCCTGGTGCTGCTCTTGGCATGCTTTTCTACACTCCTCATTGAACCAGGGTTGATCCCCTGGCTTATTGGTAATGGTAGAGTGAGGAATATGCCGGGCCATGAGGTTTCAGATTGTGCTGGAATACAATTCTGCTGCTGCTGATGGCCCACAGCGCATCATGGACGCCCCGTTTTGAGCTGCTAGATCTGTTCTGAATCTATCCCATTTAGCACGGTGGTAGTGCTACACAACACGTTGGATGGTGTCCTCAGTGTGAAGACGGGACTTCGTCTCCACAAGGACTGTGCAGTGGTCACTCCTAGCAATACTGTCATGGACAGATGCATCTGCAACAGGTAGCTTGGTGAGGACGAGATCAAGTAGGTTTTTCCCTCGTGTTGGTTCGTTCACCACTACCGGAGGCCCAGTCTAGCGGCTATGTCCTTCAGGACTCGGCCACCTCGGTCAGTAGTGGTGCTACCAAGCCTCTCTTGATGATGGACATTGAAGTCCCCCACCCAGAGTACATTCTGTGCCCTTGCTACCCTCAATGCTTCCTCCAAGTGGTGCTCAACATGGAGGAGGACTGATTCATCAGCTGAGGGAGGGAGGGAGGTAGGTGGTAATCAGCAGAAGGTTTCCTTGCCCATGTCCAGAGTTAATGTTGAGGACTCTCAGGGCCACTCACTCCTGACTGTATAATTACTGTACTGCCACCTCTGATGGGTCTGTCCTGCCGGTGGGACAGGACATACCCAAGGATGTTGATGGAAGAGTCTGAGACGTTGGCTGAAAGGTATGATTCTGTGAGTATGGCTATGTCAGGCTGTTGCTTGACTAGTCTGTGGGACAGCTCTCCCAATTTTGGCACAAGTCCCCAAATGTTAGTGAGGAGGACTTTGCAGGGCCGACTGGGCTTAATTTGCCTTTGTCGTGTCTGGTGCCTAGTGGGCCGATGCCGGGTGGTCTGTCCGGTTTTATTATTATTGTACAATCTCGCTACAGAAAGTCACAACTGAGTGGCTTGCTAGGCCATTTCAGAGGGCAATTAAGAATCAATCACATTGCTGTGCGTCTGGAGTCACATATCGGCCAGACCGGGTAAGGACAGCAGGTTTCAATGACTCATTGCAAAAGCCATTGGGATAGAGTCATTGCAACTTGCCATCACTGTAATGTCAGTAGGGTGTGAGACCTCAATACGAATTAATTCTCCTGAATGAAAAGGAAGTGCCACCATCGGGCATAAGTAACTTCTAGGATCTCATTTCTCATTCCTGTAACTGCTGTTGCTCCCTTGCAATGTGGTACAGTCCCTAGCGCTTATAGCGAGCGCGTTGGTGTCAATGCAATTTGCCCGCTTTACGCGGTGGCTGGTGTAACGAATAAATTTTAATGAAGCATGGTGGGCATCTTCATCCTCCGTCTCTCCATTTCTCTCCTGCTCCCAGCCACTGTGAAACAAAATAGTTAAATATAATGGTGCTGTTCTCATAGAAATTCATAAAGCATTTATGTTAAATTCCACTCCATGCTTTTTTAAATGCAGGCTTTAATCTGGTTGGACAAAATGTCCCAAAGATTCGGACGCACCAAATCTCACTTATTAGGAGAGACAGTCACTTTGAGCTTCTTTTCTTGTCTGTTTTTAAATATGTTTGTGGAAAATATTATAACAACAACAACTTGCATTTATGTAGTACCTTTAATGTAGTAAAACGTCCCAAGGCGCTTCACAGGAGCGTTATTGAACAATATTTGACACCGAGCCACATAGGAGATATTAGGACTGGTGACCAAAAGCTTGGTCAAAGAAGTTGGTTTTAAGGAGTGTCTTAAAGGAGGAGAGAGAGGTAGAGAGTTGGAGAGGTTTAGGGAGGGAATTCCAGAGCTTTGGGCCCAGGCAGCTGGTGGGATGGTTAAAATTGGGGATCTGCAAGAGGCAAAAATTGGAAGAGTGCAGAGATCTCGGGGTGGGTGGGGGTTGTAGGGCTGGAGGAGGCTGCAGAGATAGAGAGGGGCGAGCCCATGGATGCATTTGAAAACAAGGATGAGAGTTTTAAAATCAAGGCGTTCCAGGACTGGGAGTCAAGCTATGCGAGATGGAAGCTTTTTCACCATACTCAAATATGGAGATCTGAAAGGGGCTTAAGTATGCAACGATCTGGTCAGTTTCACCTCTGATCAATTTCACCTCTGGTCAGTTTCATCACTGGTCAGTTTCACCACTACAGCTGGTAAATGCAGTTCGAGTTTCAGCAGGCTGTGACAGAAGGTGTCTTTCATCTTTGCCACTTGTTTGTGAGAAGCAATCGCAGGAGTTCTAGAGAGCATGTAAGGTGGGTCGGTGGGGAGGTGAATGAAGGTGATGTGGGGCTGCTTGGAAATACTCGTGGCAGGTAATCACACTTTAACGAGGTGCGAACAGCGACTTGATTTGCCCGAAATATTCGGCCCGCTTTTACAGCCTTTGAAATTGATACCTAAGGTAATGGCAAATGGTTTGCACCGATATAGGTGGCTGTCCGGGATAAGCAGGGATGGTGTAAGTGGTCAGCAGTGTCATTCCTATCCTGGAAGCCAGTGTAAGCGCGACATCTCATTGACAGTTGTGGAGTCTCAGTTCAACTTTGACCAACAGAGAAGGCAATATTCCCAGGTATTTTGGAGTGTTGGTGTTCCACGTGGTAAATAACGACCTCCAGAAGAGGAAGGATTAAAGTATTGTTCATCGAAAAAAGAAAAAGCATTGGGCATCAAAATGGTACCAATTTAGGTAATCCTGGACAGACCGCTTTCAGTTGATTGGCAACGCAACTGCCATCCTCTTTCATATCAGTAGATGGTGATGTGGGCACCAGCACATTGTAAAGGTTGACACATGATTATGCACCATTTCTTTACATTAATCTTTCTTTTTGGCATTTTCAGATTATCCGTAAATACTTCAGCATCAAATGTTTACATGAGGGATTGCAGATTTACAGCTCTGTGCTGGCTGTCAAGTCTGCCAGAGTACAGTGAACCTGTCAGACCCATTCATATCAAGCTGGCATCCAGTCATACTATCTCTCTCTCCCTCCTGCTCGTCTCTGCCATATGTGTATTTCCTTGGTGAATTAAGAAGTTATCTTTTACCGGAGATACAATTCTGCTTAATAGTGGGGCAGGTGCACTTAAAGTTGGAAATTCTGTGACAGTCGCTATTAATTGCAGCCTGGCATGAATGCACTGCTCATATTCTGTGACCTGTTTTGAAAAGTATGTACTGAGAGAAAAAGAAATCATGTTATTTGGACAAATCAGTGACTGCAGCAAAATATACTGACTGTAATTATATTTTCCTAGCTATAATTTTTTCTGATTATACATTTATTAATTTCATGGGAGCAGGAAATTCCTGTTGCAAAAAAAAACTGCTCAGTTGTTCATGCCCTGTGGAAATAAAATCTTCCGTAAGTTGGTCGCCAAACAAAGGGTCACTTATTAAATATATTCATATTATTAGCTTGAAGGGAGAATTTTCCTTGGTACAATTAAGAACCATTCAGCACAAGGACCAGCCATGTAGATAGGTTACCCTGAGCTATGTTTCACTGGCATGGAGTAATCCACATGGTTTACCCAAAGGAATATTGTTTGACTAATACCAGCTGTAGTAGTCATTCTTGGAATGAAGTTATCCTCCACAGACAAGACTTCTCACTGCCCTCATCAGGTTATCATTAGTCCACATTAATTGGCTTCTCAGCTTGGAATTTCAGGATTATGCTCTAAAATGTAACTAACTAGTATGGATGCCCAAGAAATGACTGTTGGTAATATTGCTAAATAACCACTCATTTGACATTCCTCTCTCATTTATTTTATATGGGTTAACACCTCTCGTAAAATAATGGACACGGGAATGTCACATGAATGAGTTAAATGTTCATCAGCTAATAGTACAAACATCAATTTCTAGGCTTATGCGTCTGTGTATGTGTGGCAGGTGTACCATTTGGTGTGCGCTTTAATCCAATTGACTGGTATATTTGAGGCAGTGAGTAAGAAGATCCTGGCTGAATTTCCACACATCACAAGACAAATATGTGGCAGATAAGTCATCATGTATAATCATCAGCACACCAAGAAATGGTCTCTTCCAGGAAGTAAAATACGTACAAAGATACATATCTGTGTCCTTGTAATCTTTGCATCATGTGATTCATGCTAAAGTACAGTTCCACAGATGCTGGCAGCCATCGGATACCTCACCTGACTTGAGGCTTGTAAATTTTCCATTTGTGTCCTCTAGTACTATGCTCATTGTTCAACTTAAGTAGTTTGCTTACTTCCACCCGGCATTATTTTGAAGACCTGCACCATGTCTCTCCTCAATCTTCTTTCCTCCAATCAAAGTAAATTTAGTTGTTGAGCTTTTCTTCACAACTTAGTGCCTGGGATCCTAACCACTCTTCTCTGAATCCTTTTTGAAATCGGGTGACCAAAAATGCACATCACGCTCCAAAACACGCCTCACCAGTGTCAGTTTAATGGAACATAGGAACATAGGAACAGGAGGAGGCCATTCAGCCCCTCGAGCCCGCTCCGCCATTTGATAAGATCATGGCTGATCTGTAAGGGTTCTGATTTATAATTTGGTGCTTTGCAGAAGCAGCCCTGCACCAAGGATAACATTTAAAATTAATGTATTTTGGATCTGTATGACCAACCGATTCTTTAACTGATAAGTTGCAGTGTTAAAACACCAAGAAATCTGTACAGTGATTTACAGTTTAGGCAAGATCTCACGCTCACTAAGATCTGATGGTCTGATTTGGCATGGCTATTGGAGGTTCAATTTAAAATTTTGTTTAGTCAAGAGAAATGGTTGATGGTGACAGTGCAAAATGATGGGATTTTTATTTGTAAACAATCAAGGCCCTTAAAAAGTCAGTGTAAAAGCCAGTCACAGTATCCAAGCTTTGTGGATGCATTTTGTTCAGTAAGGCCAGGAAAAAGGGAAATAAATTCAGATTACTTCTCATAATGTAAATTATTTACAATACTTCAATGGCTTCTAAACATTGAGTGTGAAAAGAGAATAGAGAAGAGACAGGTATCTCAGGAAATACATTTGGAGATCTCAGAGCATTTTATTGCAGTCCTGGGGTTGTTAAAGCTGCAGATGCCTTGTGATTTGAAATGTCCCTGATGTGTAGGTTGAAGCTAAAAAACCTGTCCAAATAAAAAGGCTTCCTATCACCACCTATTATGAAGATATTCAAATTTTTGTAGGAGCGATCATACTCAGCAAAATGCTGCATCTGACCTCCAGTCGTAACCCTGAGCACCAGCTCTGTGATTGACAGGAATGCAGGCAAATGGTACTGGGATGGGGTTGAGATGAAGAGCACAGGTCAGGTGTCTAAGTACACAAAATGGTATCCCTAATATTGAACTCTGCTGTGGAAACATGAATATCTTTAGAACAGATGGTGCTCAGAAGAACATTTTAACAGGTAGGCAACCTTACCTCCTGTCTATATGTCAGAAAAATGTAATTACAGGACAGCATAGACCACTGCTGGTTTAAGATCTGCTGCCAAGTATAAAAAGGTTCGGTGTTAGCAACAAAAGGAGGGATATGCTGATAGGGTTAGATGAAGAGGGGTGGGAGGAGGCTCGTGTGGAGCATAAGTGTCGGCATAGACCACTTGGGCAGGATTGCCTGTTTCCATGCTGTAGATTCTATGTAAAAAAAAAGGACGAATTGGATTTATAGAAACCTAAATCTATAGTGACACCCTAAAGGACAAATCATTAAGGCTACAAAATAGTATAATGTCCTTAAACCTCCAGGACCAAGTTAGTTTGTGTGCAATAAAGTGAAATACAAAATTACCTTCTTCCTAAATTTAAAGAAAATACTGTGAATAAGGAAATGCTGTGCTTCTGTACATTTACTTAATCCAATTTTCTGGATTGAAACAGTATTTGCACATTTATAAAACTTATCAGCAAATTAATGGGACGGATTTTGCTCTGAAAATAATCACGAGCCTAACAGCGCTCACCGTTATTTCAGTGCAAATGATAGAGCAACTTCTGGTGACTGCACATGTGCAGTTAATCACAGAAATCTGTAAGCTTCTCCTGCTCCTCTGTAAGCTTCATGGGAAGGAAAACTCGCCGGCTGAATCACCGTTCAGATGAATGGAGTGGCGTGAAGTTCCTGCACTGCCCTAATGGATATGAAGTAGTCTCACCAAAAAAAGGTGCGTCAAGTTAAAGACTCATAGAAAGTTACGTGGCACAGAAGGAGGCCATTCGGCCCATTGTGACCATGCCGGCTGAAAAAGAGCTAACCAGCTTAATCCCACTTTCCAGCACTTGGTCTGTAGCCCTGTAGGTTATGGCACTTCAAATGCACATCCAAGTACTTGTTAAGTGAATTGAGGGTTTCTGCCTCTACCGCCCTTTCAGGCAGTGAGTTCCAGACCCCCACCACCCTCTGGGTGAATAAATTTCTCCTCAGCTCCCATCTAACCCTTCTACCAATTATTTTAAATCTATACCCCCTCATCACTGATGCCTCTGCTAAGGGAAATAGGTCCTCCCTAACCACTCTATCTAGTCCCATCATAATTTTATCCATCTCAATTAAATCTCCCCTCAGCCTCCTTTGTTCCAAAATATAACAACCCCAGCCTATCCAATCTTTTCTCATAGCTCAAATTGTCCAGCCCTGGCATCATCCTTGTAAATCTCCTCTGCACCCTCTCTAGTGCAATCACATCCTTCCTGCAATGTGGTGACCAGAACTGTATGCAGTACCCTCGCTGTGACCTAATTAGTGTTTTATACAGTTCTAACTTAACCTCCCTGCTCTTATATTCTATGCCTCGGCTAATAAAGAAAAGTATCCCATATGCCTTTTTAAACATCTTATCTTATCTACCTGTCCTGCTACCTTCAGGGATCTGTGGACATGCACTCCAAGGTCCCTCTGTTCCTTTACACCTCTCAGTATCCTCCCATTTATTGTTTATTCTCTTGCCTTGTTTGCCCTTCCCAAATGCATTACCTCACACTTCTCTGGATTGAATTCCATTTGCCACTTATCTGCCCACCTGACCAGTCCATTAATTCCTTCCTGCAGTCTACAGCTTTCCTCCTCACTATCAACCACACGGTCAATTTTTGTATCATCTGCAAACTTCTTAATCATGCCCCCTATATTTAAGTCCAAATCATTAATATATACCACGAAAAGCAAGGGACTGAGTACTGAGCCCTGCAGAACCCCACTGGAAACAGCCTTATTTAAGAGTAAGCAAACTTTTAACGGCATGATAAATCTTAATGATTGCCAAACAACCTCTCTGGCATTCTCTGAAAATTAACTTTTACAAGTGTGGAGTCTCATTCCTTCAGATTTGAATTGTTGGACATTTAAAAAAGATTATTTTAATTTTTTTACTTTTTCTTTCTGTCTCTATTATCTCTGTCTATTAATTCAATATTTCTTACCCTCTCTTTACTTTGCTTTTTGTACCTGATCTGGCATTGAATTTACTATTCTAACTTGCACTTCCTGGTTCTGACTGTGTGGCTTATTAACATGCTTCAATCTGGTTGGTTAAGGGGATGGACAGTTGCTTGCCCTGTTCACACATGTCCCAGATGCCCGACAGAGGGCGCCACACTGCATTGAGAGCCCCATGAAAGGAACTTGCCGTGCAAAAACCCATGAAAAGTCTATGGGCAAGTCCAACAAATGGCACATGCCGTTCGTTCACTGCTCAGTCTGCCCCAATATTTGTAATCAAGCAGTTTCTTTCTAAAAGGGCATAGAACAAGAAAATGACAAACTGCCCATCAAGTCAGCTCTTCTTCCAAATCATTTACAATCTTCTCCGTCATGGACTCTCTTTGTTTCTCCTTTCTAATATTGCTAGTCGATCTCCCATGGCGGTGCAATTAGGAAGTCAAGATCAAGTAAAGTGGGTTTAAAGTGTGGAGATGTAATTCAGTCTCCTTTTTGAAATCATACTTCCTGTCCTTATTTTTATATTTCAAATGCTGCACTGGTGGGAGTGTGTGATTATAACGTGACAAATTTACATAGGCTGCTTCCATTATAAATGTGGACATAGGAATTTATCATGGGAAAAGTTGACAGGAATTGCACACTGGTGAAGCTTTTTAATATATCATAGTTAATGGGGTAGCATTTCTATGGGAGTTCTCCTGATCTCCCACTGTAACTTCAACAGAAACACCGGAGAAATTATCTAAACTGCTGTTTACAGCATTGCTCCAGGGTTTCTGCTGATCTTCCGCCAAAGTTATGGCAGAAGATCAGGAGAAACCCAGTGGAAGTTCTATCTCAGTATAAATTTATATGTTATTATATATTTTCCTGCATGCGTTGCACCTTTCATGCATTTCCCTAGTGATTGTATAAGTACAACTTCAAAATATTATTATTTCACTTATTATTGATTTCTCTCCACACTTTTCTTGGTACTTTTTTTTGTGTAAAGGCATATATAATAGGCCAATTTTGCCCCAGAGCAGGCGGAGGGTGAGGCAAATCTTATCTCAGCAGTATGAGGCCTGAGCGATTTTAACTGCCAGGCCTTATTTCTATTCCCCCAGTCAGTTGGCAGCTGGTCGGTAGGCGGGAGCAGAATGTTGGATGGCAGGAGGCCACCAGGCAGTACTCAGGTAAGTCGCAGGGAGGGGGCTTCAGGAGGGTCTTGCGTTTGGGAAGGGGGGAGCCCAGGGCAGGGGAGGCTCCTGCTCTACCTGGCCCCACAAGGAGAGTTAAAAAAAAATTAAAAGACTTAGCTGTTTGGGCCTGTTCTGGCCCCGGCTTCTCCTCCTGCTATCTTCTCCTAGCGTGAAATCCATAACAGCTTTGCCAGGCAAGCTCCCAGTTAAAATTGCAGTCAGGGCCCAAATACATCATCGAACCTTGATCTGCATATTTAAAGAATGACACCACCAGCTTCAGATGCAGGTCCTTGAAGCCTGCTGAGAAGAGAAGATTAAAGTAGAAGAGAGCAGCAACGATTTGGGACGTTGGCTAGTATGTCTCCCTGCTCATTTTGAGTGCCCTCTCCTCCCACAACAACAACAATTTGAATTTATGTAGTGCCTTTAACAACGTCCCAAGGCACTTCACTCAAGTAGAATCAGACAAAAATTGACACCGAGCCAAAGAAGGAGACAGGACATGTGACCAAACGCTTGCTCAAGGGGGTAGGTTTAAAGCAGCATCTTAAAGGAGGAGAGGTAGAGAGGTGAAGAGGTTTAGGGAGGGAATTCCAGAGCTTAGGGCCTAGATGGCTGAAGGCACGGCTGCCAGTGGTGGAGCGAAGGAAGTGGGGATGCACAAGAGGTCAGAGTTGGAGAAATGCAGAGTTCTCGGAGGGTTGTAGGGCTGGAGGAAGTTACAGTGATAGGGAGGGGCAAGGCCATGGAGGGTTTTGAACACGAGGATAAGAATTTTAAATTTGAGTCATTGGTGGACAGGGAGCCAATGTAGGTCAGCGAGCACAGGGATGATGGGTGAACAGGACATGGTGCAAGATAAGATATGGGCAGCAGTCCCTTGTTTTTGCCGGGCGAATAGGGTCAAACTCATCCCTATTGAAGTATATCAGCAAGACAATACACAAGAAAAATACAAGGTAAAAAATTGTTAATCTATATAAAAATCAGATGATGATCTGAGAAATATTGGTTGCCAATGTCAAAAATTCTGTTGCAAATGTGATTCCACTTCAATTTCTACAGAGTGAGAGCTTCATAGGCACTCCTTTCTACAAAGGTTAATGACTTGAAATCATGCAAAAATAAAACTATTTTAAAAAAACTGCAGCACACTTGCTTGCACGCTTCTCTTTTTAATTTAACTTTTCTGACCGTCTCACTGCAGTTACATCATAGGTATCACATAAGCTTGTGCCATAATTGTTCCACTTATCCATCCTTTCATACAGGACAACTCATGTGAGTCAGAGAAATGTGTAAACCTGTTCCTGGAAACCTGCAATTAGAATCCAGATCTCGTAGCATTAAAATGTGTTTCCTTGCCCTGACCTTGGTAACTTAACATTATATTTGAGAAGATTGTAAACTCCCTACATATGCACAGTGGGGAGCTGTGCATTACTCTGAAGAACTAGACAGAAATAACAGCTTTACTGGGATATCACACTGCATAAGAAAAAGTGTTACATTACAAAACTGTTTCCTTATCTCAGCAACCTTTGAATTGCAAGAGGAAAATAAATTTTGATCACATGGAATATGAGAGAAAATTACTTGTGAACTTGCGAGAGAAAATTACATGCAAACCTTATTTTGTACAACATTAGCAGTTAATTTCAACAGTGCAGATCAATTTACATTTCCATATTTACTTATGACAAATGTAAGGTTCATAATACAGTAGAGAACCAGGCTGAATACAGAAAGTACAGAGGAGATCTAAAAAAGGGAATGAGGGGCAAAGAGAGAATATGAGAATAGATTAGCGTCTAACATAAAGGGAACCCAAAAGTTTTTTATTAACATATAAATAGTAAAAGGATAGTCAAAGGAAAGATCGGGCCAATTAGGGACAAAAAGGAGATCTTCTTGTAGAGGCAGAGGGCACGGCTGAGGTACTAAATGAATACTTCACATCTGCCTTCACTAGAGAAGAGAATGCTGCCATTATAGCGGTAAAGGAAGAGGTAGTAGCGATATTGGATAGGATCAAAATAGATAAAGAGGAGGTACTTAAAAGATTGACAGCACTCAAAGTAGAAAAGTCATCCAGTCCTTTGGGATGCAACCTAAGTTACTGAAAGAAAGACTTGCATTTATATAGCGTTTTTCACAACCTCAGGACGTTCCAAAGCGCTTTACAGCCAATGAAGTATTTTTGAAGTGCAGTCACTGTTGTAATGGAGGAAATGCAGCAGCCAATTTGTGCATAGAAAGCTCCCACAAACAGCAACTTGATAATGACCAGATAATCTGTTTTAATGATGCTGGTTGAGGGATAAATATTGGCCAGGACACCAGGGATAAATTCCCTGGCTCTTCTTTGAAATAGTGCAATGGGATCTTTTATGTCCACCTGCAAGGACAGACAGGGCCTTGGTTCAACATCTCATCTGAAAGACGGCACCTCCAACAATGCAGCACTCCCTCAGTACTGCACTGGAGTGTCAGCGTAGATTTTGTGCTCAAGTTCCTTGTGTGGGACTTTGAATCCACAACCTTCCGAATCAGAGGTGAGAGTGCTACCAACTGAGCCACAGTCGACACTGAGGGAAGTAAGGGTGAAAATTGTGGAGGCTCTGGCCACAATCTTTCAATCCTCCTTAGATAAGGGGACGGTGCCGGAGGATTGCAAATGTTACATCCCTGTTCAAAAAAGGGGAGAGGGATAAACCTGACATTTACAGGCCAGTCAGCCTGATGTCGGTGTTGGGAAAATGTTCAGAGACAATAATCCGGGACAAAATTAATTGGCACTTGGAAAAGTATGGGCTAATAAATGAAAATCAGCACGGATTTGTTAAAGGGAAATCGTGTTTGACTAACTTGATTGAGTTCTTTGATGAAGTTATGGAGAGGGTTGATGAGGATAGTGCAGCTGATGTTGTCTCTATGAACTTTCAAAAGGCATTTGATGAACGACCACATAGTAGACTTGTTAGCTAAATTAAATTAAAGGGACAGTGGCAGCATGGATACAAAATTGGCTAGGGGACAGAAAGCAGAGAGTAATGGTGAACAGTTGTTTTTCTGACTGGAGGAAATGATGATGTGGAGATGCCAGTGATGGACTGGGGTTGACAATTGTAAACAATTTTACAACACCAAGTTATAGTCCAACTATTTTATTTGAAATTCACAAGCTTTCGGAGGCTTCCTCCTTCCTCAGGTGAATGTTGTGGAAATGAAATCCTCGAATCCTTTGCATTTATAAATCACAGAACAATGCCTGGTGATTACAGATAGTCTTTCCAACTGCCCGTTGCCACGGCAATCACAGTGTGTAGACAGAGAGGTGTTACCTAAAAGGCCACCGAATATACAAACCACCAAAAAAAAAGAGAGAGAGGCAGAAACAAACATAGAAAAGACAGCAAATGACCCGTTATATTAAAAACAGATAACATTTGTTCGCTGGTGGGGTTACGTGTAGCGTGACATGAACCCAAGATCCCGGTTGAGGCCGTCCTCATGGGTGCGGAACTTGGCTATCAATTTCTGCTCGACGATTTTGCGTTGTCGTGTGTCTCGAAGGCCGCCTTGGAGTATGCTTACCCGAAGATCGGTGGCTGAATGTCCTTGACTGCTGAAGTGTTCCCCGACAGGGAGAGAACCCTCCTGTCTGGCGATTGTTGCGCGGTGTCTGTTCATCCGTTGTCTGCATGGTCTCGCCAATGTACCATGCTCTGGGGCATCCTTTCCTGCAACGTATGAGGTAGACAACGTTGGCCGAGTCACAGGAGTATGAACCATGCACCTGGTGGGTGGTGTCCTCTCGTGTGATGGTGGTATCTGTGTCAATGATCTGGCATGTCTTGCAGAGGTTACCGTGGCAGGGTTGTGTGGTGTCATGGACGCTGTTCTCCTGAAAGCTGGGTAATTTGCTGCGAACTATGGTCTGTTTGAGGTTGGGTGGCTGTTTTTAGGCAGTGAGTTTAATGATCTGGAATGCACTGCCTGAAAGGGTGGTGGAGGCAGATTCAATAGTAACTTTGAAAAGGGAATTGGATAAATACTTGAAGGGAAAAAAATTGCTGAGCTATGGGGAAAGAGCTGGGGAATGGGATTAATTGGATAGCTCTTTCAAAGAGCCGGCACAGGCATGATGGGCCAAATGGCCTCCTCCTGTGCTGTACCTACTATGATACTCTGCATCTATACCAATTTCATAATGCCATTCAATCTATAGCAAAAAAAACTCCATAATAAAAGGTAATTAGCTAAAATGCAGTTTAAGACGCTGTGGATGTGACTTGGCTGAGGGTCCAGAACTAAATCCTGGTTAATACTGTTTGAGAGCACTTTCTGTTTTGTTCCAGTGCTCACATCAGTGACCTCTTAAGTATTTTCAGCAACCTCTTTTGGAGCTATTTAGTTAGTTAGGGGTGGGTATGCACAACTCTATTTTCTTGTCCAATTAAGAATAATTAGCAGGAGATTGAGAATCCCAATGTTCCCAGAACATGCTGGGGGAAAAAATTGGATAAGGGTCCGTTCGCAGGCAGCACGTGAACTTCGTGTTACTGCTACTTACCATGAAATCTCCGTGCAGCAAGCGCAGCCCTCGCTGCTGAGAGGCTGCACGGAGAATGAGGAAGTTGGAAATGGGGCGTGGACAGCGCACGTCGTCAGCAGCCTGCACTACTTAAAGGTGCAGGCACATTTCCAATGGCAGATACACAGTCAAGGATGAGAAGGGAGAATGGCATCACGAGTAGCTGCACCAGCAAGAGAGCGGGCACTAAGATTCTCCAACGATGCTCTGGAGGTCCTGGTGGAAGGTGTGGACCAAAGGAGGGTAGTCATGTACCCTCAAAGTGGCTGGAGACCGTCTAGACTACAGCCGCGTAGGCATTGGCAGGCCACGGCACAGGAGGTGAACGCGAGGAGCGTTGCACCACGCACGTGGGTGCAGTGCCGGAAGAAATTTAATGATTTGACACGAGTGGTCAAGGTGAGTGAATGCAAGTGTCAGGTGGCACATCCGACCAACTGCACCAATACTCCATGCACGACACCTCCCATCACCCACCCACCCACCAACAAACACTGCCCACCATACGCAATGCTGCATCTCACCCGCACATAATGCCACGCTTGCAGGCCACACAACCACCACTCAAGTCACACAAACTAGCAGCTATTCAACCTTGACAGGCACATCACCCACACATCTTGCAAGACACTCACTGACACACTGTCCTCTGTCTTGCAGGAGAAGGTGGCGTGTAACACCCGCCAGCAGGAGGGACCCGTGGCTGCATGGGCATGTCTGCACGTCCTCACCCCTGTAGAGGAGACGGTGCTGCGGATCATTGGGCGGGCCGTTGCTACAGCCGTTACAACGTGCCGCGCTGGAGGTCCCGGTCAAAGAGGGTCTCTGCATATCTAATGCTCCTTCTCCTTTTCCACATCTTCCTCCTCCCATAATCTTTTCTGACTCACGTGTTGCACATGCTGTCAGCACACACCTCTTACTTGCTCCTCTCCCCACTCCGCAGCTCAACCTGTTTCCCTTTGTCACTGCAGATATCCAAGAGGAGGAGGAGGACGACACTGAAGCCACACCGTCACTCGATCTGACACTTGCTTCCACCAGCTCAGAGACTGACACTGCGTGTCCTTTAGAGGTTAGGTTAGAGGAGGGATCTGCACGTGGTGAGACACTGAGCACAAGTGTGCAGGATCCGGGGCGGAGGGAACGGATACCACAGGTACCAGCTCGCCAGAGGATGAGGTCGCTCACTAGTTCTGCTGCAGAGGAGTCAGATGAGGACTTCGATGGACCAGGCTACAGAAGACGGCTGATGGGCTTACACCAACAAATGCTTGGGGCACTGGAAAGCCTGCCAGAAAGCCTGCGCATAATGAGAAGGGGCATGGAGGAGTCCAGCTATAACTTGGCGTGGGGCTTTGCGCAGAGCTTGGAGCCCAACCTTTCCAACATGGAACGGGTGGTCACCTCCATCAGTGCATCTGTCGAACCCACCATGATGCAGCGTCTGATGACTGATGTCACAGCATCCATTGCAGCACAAATATCTGCCATCCAAGGTCTGACTGCTGCATTTGCAGCTCAGACTGCTGCCTTGGAAGCTCAGACTGCTGCTATGATGACTTTGGGGACCACAGTGGAACGGGGCTCCCAGGACGTCACAGCACTCCAGCAATCCGTTCTCCAGCCAATCATCAGGAGTGCTGAGGCGCCGCCCCGGGAGAGTGGCAGTGGCGCCATGGCAGTCAGACCTGCTGTCCTCTCTCAGGACAACAGCATTCCTGCTCCCACCCCTGCCACTCCGCCAGTACCCCTGTTGTTGCCTCTCGGCCAGCCAGGCCAGACTGCTGCAGCCCATGCTGAGATGGTGCAGTCTGAAGCCGGGCCCTCCAGGCCCAGAGCTGCTCGAGGTCGTCCTTCAAGACCATCTGGATGTTCCTCCATTGAAAGCCAGCAGCCTCCCACCAACCATGCCCCAGCCACTGGGGAATCACCTTGTAGGAGCACTAGGATAGGTAAAGGCACATGAACAACAGGCACTAAAGGAATGCACAAGGGTGAATAGTTCTGTTATGTTTGCATATTTTCATTTATTAATCCATAAATGAGAGTTTGATTTTGCATTTGGTGGTGGTTTTTATTCATGCAATGAGCTGAGAGGGACATCAATAAGTAATCTGATGGAGGGCGATTTGATTGTCTTGTGGGAGGGGAAAGGTGGGGAGTGTAGGACTGTTGGTGAGTTGGGGGATGTGGTTCCAATTATTGATAGTGGGCACGGATCAGGCGAGCACGCACAGCCCTTGCAGACAAGGCCTGTGGTTCCTGCTGCACCCTTGCGTCTTCCTCCACCCCCTCTTCCGGCTCCACCCCCTCCTCCGGCTCCACCCCCTCCTCCTGCTCCTCCTCAGCCTCTTCCTCATCCTGCTCCTCCGCCTCTTCCTCCTCATCCTCCTCCTCCACCTCTGGCTCAGGATCTTCTGCAGTCATTGGTGGCAAAGGCTGGTCCCTCATGATGGCAGCAGACCACCACGAATCTGCCCACCCGCTCAGGGGAGTACTGCAGGGCTCCTCCAGACTGGTCTAGGCAGCGGAAGTGTTGTTTGAGGAGGCCTATGGTGTGCTCCACGATGTTGGGTGTGGCAGCATAGTTCTCATTATAGGCCTGCTGTGCACATGTGCGTGGATTCCTGACCTGTGTCATGAGCCATTTCATGAGGGGATAGCCCTTGTCGCCCAGCAGCCAGCCTTTGACTTGCCGAGTTGGGTGAAAGATAGCTGGCACATTGGACTGCTGCATGACGAAGGCGTCGTGACTACTCCCAGGGTAGTGGGCATCGATCCCCAAGCTGCGATGCATGTGGTCGCACACCAGCTGCGCGTTGAGGGAGTGGAAGCCCTTTTGGTTGACGAAGACAGCCGAGTTGATGTGTGGGGCACGCAGGGCAATATTTGTGCAGTCAATGGCCCCAATGGGGAAGCCAGCAATGCGGGCGAACCCCCGTGCTCGCTCGTTCTGATTGTCTCTGTGGAGAGGGAAGGTGATGAACCTGTTCCTCATGTGGTACAGTGCCTCTGTGACCTCGCTTATGCAGCAGTGCACTGCATACTGCGAGATGTTGCACATGTCGCCAGCAGAGGCCTGAAATGTTCCTGAGCCGTAGAAATTCAGCGCCAAGGTGACCTTCACAGCCACAGGCAATGCTGTCCTCACCCTGCTCTGAGACTGCAGTTGTGGCCGCACCAGTTGACAGATCTTGGTGGCGGCTTCCTTGGTGAACCTCCGGCGTCAGATGCAATCCTCCTTGGTCATGTTGAGAATTGATCCCTGAAGGCCCTCATTGGGTAGGGCCTCCTGCTCAGTGCCCTGCGCCTCCTCGTCCTGTCTCTTCGCAGCTTGACCTGCCCAGCGGGAGCCCGAGCAGACCGCCCATGATCGGCAGGAATGTTGTTCCACCAGGGTTGTAACTTTCCGACCCGTAAGCCAAAGCACTCTCAAAAGTAGTGTAGGAACTCTCAATAAGAAAAGGGAGCTTCAAAAAACACTTCCTACTCCTCCAGCAGCCAGAAGCAATAATCCAGCAACTAACCTGCAACACCTGCGTGGCCCCTTTAAATAGCGCTGGTATGGGGTCCTTCAGACACTGTAAGAAACGTTTAGATGGTCGGGGATAAGACTGTGCGTTGAGATGAGGGTTAACGTCCAAAATGGTGTCTATCACTTTAAATCAGCGTTACAGACTGATTGCAGCCATTTTCTCTCTACTTTACATGCGTCCAGCGTTCGGCATTTGCGAATGGGCTAACTCCTATACCAAGATGGCGTCTGGCGCACGTCACGCAGGAAACATGCGTGCGCATCCAAGATGCCATCTTGGATGTCGGAGGGGCCGTGTAGCACCGAAACAACGGGCACTACACGGCCCAATTTAGTGCCCGCTCTGTTTTACCTACCCACATTGGAGTTCAGAAGAATGAGAGGCGATCTTATTGAAACATATAAGATTGTGAAGGGGCTTGATCGGGTGGATGCGGTAAGGATGTTCCCAAGGATGGGTGAAACTAGAACTAGGGGGCATAATCTTAGAATAAGGGGCTGCTCTTTCAAAACTGAGATGAGGAGAAACTTCTTCACTCAGAGGGTGGTAGGTCTGTGGAATTTGCTGCCCCAGGAAGCTGTGGAAGCTACATCATTGAATAAATTTAAGACAGAAATAGACAGTTTCCTAGAAGTAAAGGGAATTAGGGGTTACGGGGAGCGGGCAGGAAATTGGACATAAATTTAGATTTGAGGTTAGGATCAGATCAGCCATGATCTTATTGAATGGCGGAGCAGGCTCGAGGGGCCGATTGGCCTACTCCTGCTCCTATTTCTTATGTTCATATGTGGGCATCGCTGGCGAGGCCAGCATTTATTGCCCTAATTGCGCTTGAGAAGGTGGTGGTGAGCCGCCTTCTTCAAACGCTGCAGTCCGTGTGGTGAAGTTTCTCCCACAGTGCTGTTAGGTAGGGAGTTCCAGGAGCGGCGATACATTTCCAAGTCGGGATGGTGTGTGACTTGGAGGGGAACCTGCAGGTGGTGTTGTTCCCATGTGCCTGCTGCTCTTGTCCTTCTAGGTGGTAAAGGTCGCGGGTTTGGGAGGTGCTGTCGAGCAAGCATTGGTGAGTTGCTGCAGTGCATCCTGTGGATGGTACACACTGCAGCCACTGTGCGCTGGCGGTGGAGGGAGTGAATGTTTAGGGTGGTGGATGGGGTGCCAATCAAGCAGGCTGCTTTGTTCTGGATGATGTCGAGTTTCTTGAGTGTTGTTGGAGCTGCTCTCGTCCAGGCAAGTGGACAGTATTCCATCACACTCCTGACTTGTGCCTTGTAGATGGTGGAAATGCTTTGGGGAGTCAGGAGGTGAGTCACTCACCACAGAATACCCAGCCTCTGACCTGCTCTTGTAGCCACAGTATTGATGTGGCTGGTCCAATTAAGTTTCTGGTCAATGGTGACCCCCAGGATGTTGATGGTGGGGGATTCGGCGATGGTAATGCCGTTGAATGTCAAGGGGAGGAGGTTAGATTCACTCTTGTTGGAGATGGTCATTGCCTGGCACTTGTCTGGAGCGAATGTTACTTGCCACTTATAAGCCCAAGCCTGGATGTTGTCCAGGTCTTGCTGCATACGGGCACGGTCTGCTTCATTATCCGAGGGGTTGCGAATTGAACTGAACACTGTGCAATCATTAGCAAACATCCCCATTTCTGACCTTATGATGGAGGGAAGGTCATTGATGAAGCAGCTGAAGATGGTTGGGCCTCGGACACTCCCCTGAGGAACTCCTGCAGCAGTGTCCTGCGGCTGAGATAATTGGCCTCCAACAACCACTACTATCTTCCTTTGTGCTTGGTATGACTCCGGCCACTGGAGACTTTTCCCCCTGATTCCCATTGACTTCAATTTTACCAGTTCTCCTTGGTGCCACACTCGGTCAAATGCTGCCTTGATGTCAAGGGCAGTTACTCTCACCTCACCTCTGGAATTCAGCTCTTTTGTCCATGTTTGGACCACGGCTGTAATGAGGTCTGGAGCCGAGTGGTCCTGACGGAACCCAAACTGAGCATTGGTGAGCAGGTCATTGGTGAGTAAGTGCCGCTTGATAGCACTGTCGACGACACCTTCCATCACTCTGGTGATGATTGAGAGTAGACTGATGGGGCGGTAATTGGCCGGATTGCATTTGTCCTGCTTTTTATGGACAGGACATACCTGGGCAATTTTCCACATTGTCGGGTAGATGCCAGTGTTGTCGCTGTACTGGAACAGCTTGGCTAAAGGCGCGGCTAGTTCTGAAGCACAAGTCTTCAGCACTACAGCCGGGATGTTGTCGGGGCCCATCGCCTTTGCTGTATCCAGTGCACTCAGCCGTTTCTTGATATCACGTGAAGTGAATCGAATTGGCTGAAGACTGGCTTCCGTGATGGTGGGGATATCCGGAGGAGGCAGAGATGGAACATCTACTCGGCACTTCTGGCTGAAGATGGTTGCAAACGCTTCAGCTTTGTCTTTTGCACTCACGTGCTGGACTCTGCCATCATTGAGTTTGGGGATGTTTACAAAGCCTCCTCCTCCCATTAGTTGTTTAACTGTCCACCACCATTCACGACTGGATGTGGCAGGACTGCAGAGCTTTGATCTGATCCGTTGGTTGTGGAATCGCTTAGCTCTGTCTGTAGCATGTTGCTTCCGCTGTTTAGCATGCATGTAGTCCTGAGTTGTAGCTTCAACAGGTTGGAACCTCATTTTTAGATGCACCTGGTGCTGCTCCTGGCATGCTCTTCTACACTCCTCATAGAACCAGGGTTGATGCCCTGGCTTGTTGGTAATGGTAGAGTGAGGAATATGCCGGGCCATGAGGTTACTGATTGTGCTGCAATACAAATCTGCTGCTGCTGATGGCCCACAGCGCCTCATGGATGCCCAGTTTTGAGCTGCGAGATCTGTTCTGAATCTATCCCATTTAGTACAGTGGTAGTTCCACACAACACGTTGGATGGTGTCCTCTGTGCGAAGACGGGACTTCGTCTCCACGAGGACTGTGCGGTGGTCACTCCTACCAATACTGTCATGGACAGATGCATCTACAACAGGTAGATTGGTGTGGACGAGGTCAAGTAGGTTTTTCCCTCGTGTTGGTTCGCTCACCACCTGCCACAGGCCCAGTCTGGCAGTTATGTCCTTCAGGAATTGGCCAGCTCGATCAGTCATGGTGCTACGGAGCCACTCTTTGTGATGGACATTGAAGTCCCCCACCCAGAGTACATTCTGTGCCCTTGCTACCCTCAGAGCTTCCTCCAAGTGGTGCTCAACATGGAAGAGGGCTGACTCATCAGCTGAGGGAGGGCGGTAGGTGGTAATCAGCAGGAGGTTTCCTTGCCCATCTTTGACCTGATGCCATGAGATTTCATGGGGTCCGGAGTCAATGTTGAAAACTCCCTGGGCCATTCCCTCCTGACTGTATATCACTGCACCATTACCTCCGGTCGGTCTGTCCTGCCGGTGGGACCAGACATACCCAGGGATGGTGATGGAAGATTCTGGGATGTTGGCTGAAAGCTATGATTCTATGAGTCTGGCTCTGTCAGGCTGTTGCTTGACTAGTCTGTGGGACATCTCTCCCAATTTTGGTCCAAGTCCCCAGATGTTAGTGAGGAGGACTTTGCAGGGTCGACTGGGCTTGGTTTGCCTTTGTCGTGTCCGGTGCCTAGTGGACGGATGCCGGGTGGTCCGTCCGTTTTTATTCTTATTATGACTTTTCGTAGCGGGATTTTACAACTGAGTGACTTGCTGGGCCATTTCAGAGGACGATTAAGAATCAATCACATTGCTGAGGGTTTGGATTCACATATAGGCCAGACCGGGCAAGGACAGCAGGTTTCCTTCCCTGAAGGACATTAGTGAACCAGATGGATTTTTAACGACAATCTGGTAGTTTCATGGCCACCATTACTGATATAAGTTGTTTTCTAATTCCAGAATTTTTATTTAATTAATTGAATTTAAATTCGCCAGCTGCAGTGGCGGCATTTGAACTCATGATTCTGGATTACTAGTCCAGTAACATAACCATTATGCTACCGTACCCGTTTTGTCCAGGGATTGTGTCTGGCATTTGTTTAAGGCAACTACACATTTGGGGTTTCAGGGCTGCCCCATCTGTAAATAGTTGTTTGCAACCTCCTGGGTCTTCCAGAAAGGCAAGTAGGTTAATTATTATGCAGCAGGCCTTCACAGTGAGGATGGAGGGAAGATACTGAACAACTTGCCTTTGCATAATGATACAAAATAATGAAAATGCAACACTTCCCCACATCAGTGCATCATCTTGCTTGATTTTTAACTTTTCTCCTGGATTCTCACCTTCTCGTCATCTTTGCTGGACCTGATTGTGTTCACAGCTTTCATAGGAACATAGGAACACGAGTCAGCCATTCAGCCCCTCGTGCCTGCTCCGCCATTTGATAAGATCATGGCTGATCTGTGATCTAACTCCATATACCTGCCTTTGGCCCATATCCCTTAATACCTTTGGTTGCCAAAAAGCATCTATCTCAGATTTAAATTTAGCAATTGAGTTAGTATCAATTGCCGTTTGCAGAAGAGAGTTCCAAACTTCTACCACCCTTTGTGTGTAGAAATGTTTTCGAATCTCGCTCCTGAAAGGTCTGGCTCTAATTTTTAGACTGTGCACTCTACTCCTGGAATCCCCAACCAGCGGAAATAGTTTCTCTCTATCCACCCTATCTGTTCCCCTTAATATCTTCCAAACTTCGATCAGATCACTCCTTAACCTTCTAAACTGTAGAAAATACAACCCCAATTTGTGTAATCTCTCCTCGTAACTTAACCCTTGAAGTCCGGGTATCATTCTAGTAAACCTACACTGCACTCCCTCCAAGGCCAATATGTCCTTTCGAAGGTGCAGTGCCCAGAAACTGCTCACAGCACTCCAGGTGCAGTCTAACCAGGGTTTTATATAGTTTCAGCATAACTTCTGCCCCCTTGTACTCTAGTCCTCTAGATATAAAGGCCAACATTCCATTAGCCCTATTGATTATTTTCTGCACCTGTTCATGACACTTCAATGATCTGTGTCCCTGTACCCCTAGGTCCCTTTGGACATCCACTGTTTTTAACTTTTTAACATTTAGAAAGTACCCTGTTCTATCCTTTTTTGATCCAAAGTGGATGACCTCACATTTGTCTACATTGAATTCCATTTGCCACAGTTTTGCCCATTCACCTAATCTATCAATATCGCTTTGTAATTTTATGTTTTCATCTACACTGCTTACAATGTCACCAATCTTTGTGTCATCCTTTCTTTTTTTTAAAGAACATGACTGACGTGTTTATGTTTGTTTCTGTCTCTGTTTTTTCAATCTCCCTGTGTTGCCTACCAAAGGGAAGGGCCTATACCAGGCAACCCCTGCTAAGTGCCCAGGACTAGATACCTCACAACATGATGAGTGTGAAGTGTTTTATCGATTACTGAGACAGGCTTAATGTTAACAGTCTTCAAAGAAACAACTTCAAAATGGGGAGGAAACCCAGCGGAATGGGATCCACCCCAACTTCCAGCCCTGAGTGGGTACAAACACATTCCAGCACCAAAATATAATTGAAAAAGTTAAGAACGCTTGGGACCATATGTCTTTTATTGCTTTTAAGTTATCAGATGAAAGTAGGAATGCAGCATCCCACTACGTGCAATGGACTAGCCTCGCCCTGCGAGAAACAACTTCTTGACACGGTCTCGTCCTACTTATCAATTTAGCAAATTACTGATTTGAGTTATCCCACTGACAAATGGCTTTATAACAGTCCACTAGTTTGGATTTAAAATGTAACTTTGGAGCAGAAATAAGAAATTTTATTTCTTAAAATATCCTTTCCTTACATTTTCTATTGACTTTCAGAAAACATGTGATCTGAGTGCTTAAAATGAAACTGAAGCAACTGCTTGAGAAATATAAACAATGCACAACAAAATAAATGAATTAAGTTGATTAAGTGAATCTTACTCTTTAACGTGTCGCAGGTTAAGGTCACAAGTAAGAACTGTTAAATTGCATTTAATGGTTGTTTCATGACATTAAAAAAACCAATACCCTAAAATGTCAACACCTCGTGTTGAAGAAATACCTCTGTTCTATTCAGTTATCAGCAATTAGTACCTACCCTCACCATGTATTCTGTGTTACCTTATTTTTTCTAAATGAAATGCAATTAAAATAAAATAGATTTCCTCGCTTGCAACAGAAGAATTAATATGTCTGACTCTCTTCAGCTTATTAACATTTTTGCAGCTCGGAGAGTATTATGCATGCCAGCTTTCAGTTTGACTTTGCAGAACCCTTTATGTTCAGTTTCTAAAGCAGCAGCAGCATTTATTCTTTGCAGATGTTGCCTGTATTGCCAAATTGTTTGGTGGGGGTTTTCATTAGCTAGGTGGACTAGTAACTGCTGTTTGTATTAGCAGTATCTCAAAAGCTGTTAGACAGTGATCTCATCTTTTAGCTGGTTCAAGGTCTACTTTCTATTAACCTTGAAGAATATAAAAGGGCTTTTATATAGAGCATTTCTACAAATTACGAGGAGCATTCTCAAAGCACTGCTTTGTGAATTCCTTCCACACTTACATGCCTCTAAAGAGTTCTTTCAATAAAGTTTTCAGAGGTAGTAACAATACTGCTCAGAGCTATTTTATCCATGTATTTTCTCTTCAGTGATTCATTCGGTAGTTATTGAAGAATTGGTGTTTATTTTGGAGTTCTCCATCTCCAGAATGCTAAATGTTCTGGATTTCAACAACTGTGTGAAAATGTCACTTTTATTTTTTGCAAAATGAATGAAATTCTTTTCTTTTTGCTTTCTAATCAACATTTACTGTGCATTTGTTCTATTAATGTCTTTAGCGTATAGGCAGAAAGTTATGTTTACTTCAAAAAAAAATGTGCATTTCGGCACAGAATGTAGCATTCATTGATTGAATGGTTAAAGGAGGCTGCACAGAGATAATTTACATTTTCAATTTGCATTATCTTGTGAGCGCAGCTGTAAACAGCAAGTGGAGACTGAGGTTCCTCTGAATGATTCAATGTTTTGTTCAGGCAGGGCAAATAAACACAGGAGTGAGTGTGCAACAAACTTGTGGGACTTTTCACTATTTATCATCAAAGCAATGGACTGTATTTTGAAGGGCCTGCTGGACTGAAGGTCTCCTTATTATTTTGTACTACTGTTTTACATTGAAGCCCATCAGAAACAACTCCATTTTACATCTTAAACTGCAGAAAATAATGATCACTTCTCAGTTCTTCTGAACTTAAAGATATAGGATGCAAAAATATTCTTACATATTTTATCACATCTTTATATGTGATTGTTTGATGCCTTGTTACCAAATTCCTCTGTGCACTTCAGCATAGCAATTGTGGTGTCCAAGTTTTTGCCTGAAAAATCTGACATGGTTCTTCCACAATGTAAAACACGCCTCACCATTTTATATCGAACAGTAGCTTATTTTAAAGGGGAACTCCAATAATTTTAAAACCAAAGCTGATCACCATTCACTAAGTATTGTCCCACTTTACATTACAATGAAATAGAAAGGATAACATCACTAAAAACTATAGGACAGAATATTTTCATTTTGTAAGGATTTGAATCTCTATTTTTCTTTCTGGGCCCCAGTCTCCCTGGGCTATCGATCATTTTCGGCCAATAGGGGCAGGAGTAGATCAGCTTTGAACTGAGGCAGGCCCATAAGAGCAGTACAGAGATAACACTCTGACTTTCCCTCCACTCAGTGCCTCCACTGAGCAGTTTATCTGAAATCAGCATCTTAACAATGTAAATAATTGAACCCGTTCTTCAAAGCTTTGGGACTGTGTCATTCAGCTGCACTATGGACACATGAAAAGAAGGGCAAGATCATCATCTCATTCAGTGGACAGTGTAACCTCACACAGCATCCTCCTACCCACTAGTTATAATACCGTCTGTCAGAAAAGACAAAAGGAAAACAATTGTTCCAATTCAGGAAAAAATGAAGAATTTCCTCTCCAGCTCTGTAAGGCAATGAAGCACGCCCCAGGAGACCGCTGGATCACAATCAAAATGAACTAACCACTGACCGTTATAGCTTACACCATTCTCTCGAACATTTAAAGGACAGTAATAGCTTTGTGATCATCGTGTTACGACGGTTTGTTTCAGAGGCTTGTGACTCTCTTCAAAGAGAAATGCTTCCAGCTGTCCAACCCAGCTCTTTGCCTACAGATTTTATTGACAACATTTTTGAGGTCTCCATTTCAAATAACCTATCTAACCAAACTGCATCCAACCCCTTCATCTTTTAAAAAAAATGATCAGATCCCCTCCAAACCTGTGCTTTTCTAAAGTGATTAACTCTAACTCTTACAGTTCTTAGTTATGAGTCACCGTCCTCTGCATCTGTTCCAGACTCTCAATATGCTTCACTGTGTGGGAATGTAACAGTTCCTTCTACAACCTAAGTATAGAGCTCTTCATTTTTTGTTTGATGGTCTTAGGTGTGCAGCCTAAAACCCTACTTGCTTTTACGACAGCCCCTCTCACTGCTTGTGCACCTTTTATGTGGTGAATTGGAACCCTCAAGTCCCTTTGCTGGTCCATTTCTTTTAACATAGATATTACCCAGCTTTTCCCAACACCATGTGCACAACATTATACTTGTCTGCATTAATTAACATCTGCCATATATGGGTCCTTTCACTCAACTTATCTAAATCAGCCTGTATCCTATTGATTTGTTCTGCATTACTAACCCCTAGACACATTTTATAACCTCAGTGGACTTGAGAATGGTTCTGTTTAAGCCTTCCTCTAGATCATTAATGAAAATGATGAACAGTAATGGACTCATTAGAGTCCTGAGGAACTCTGCTCATAACTGAGCCCCATTCAGACCCACTACTATTAGTAGCAACCCACTGTTTATGTGGTTTCAACCAGCTGCCTATTCATTGTGCTAACTACCCTATAATCTCAAGAGATCTACTTTTCCGAGATACCTATCTATGTGGTACTTCATAAAATGCTTTTTGAATTCAGGATATACAACATCAACCAGTCTATTCATCCACCATTCTGGTCACTTCCTCAAAGCACTCAATAGATTTTGTGAAGTAGGACCTGTGTTCCTAACGCCACCTTGCATATCTATAATAATCACTAAACCCTCTGAGTGATCATATAACACATTGTGCAAAATAAAGAAAGAAAAGATTGAACTTGTATTTATATCGCACCTTTTCATGTCCTCAGCCAATGAATTGCTTTTGAAGTGCAGCCACTGTTGTTATTTAGGCAAACAGCAGTCAATTTATGCACAGTAAGGTCCCACAAAGAGCAAATGAATGAATGACCAGATCATCTTGGTAGTGTAGATTGATGAATGAATATTGATCAGGATACCAGGAGAATTCCCTTATTCCTTCAAATAGTGCCACGGGATCATTTATGTCCATCTGGGCAGACACACAGGGCTTCACTTAGAATCTCATGTGAAAGACCACACTCCAACAAGGCAGCACTCCCTCAGTGCTGCACTGAAGTGTCAGCTTAGATTGCGTGCTCATTCCTGTAGCGGGGTTTTACCTACCAGCTTCTAACTGAGAGGCATTCCATAGTTGCCCTACTACCAAAGTTAAGCTCACAAGCCTCTAATTTTCAAAGTCTAATTTCTTCCCTTTCTTAAATAGTGAACCACGTGAGCCAATTCTTGAGGGACAAACTGGAAATCAGTGAGCTATTGAATATGTGAGCCAGTGGCACTGTCCAACTCCAAGCTCTGGTATATCTCTCACTTGTTTGACATTAGGACTGAAGCATTGTCCAGATCTGCAATCACTACACTAGTTGCAGGCCACCCACATGCCTGCCTCTTGCCCTAGCTGTACCTACCTGTATGCCATGGTCCCGTCCTATACTCATTGTTGTTTGACAGACATGGCAAATGTGATGGAAAAAAATGTTAAAAATATAAATATATTCCGCACACACACATAAATACAGGGCCTCCATCTATCTCTTGTATTTCTTTTCACCCACTCCCTCAATAGAATGTCCTCAATCACCACAATTACTGACCTCCATCGCAGATAGCACAGCAAGTAAAAGAACTTAGGTCAACATCAGTCAGCAGTAGGGACTCAAGCCCTGCCTTTGGGTTGAAGCAGTGGGAGATTACATTGGATAGCAACAACAGTGGGATGCAGGCCAAGGATTTTTCGGTCAGGCCATTCTTTTTAAGAGATTAAGGTCCATGGTATAAAGGTAAAGAAAAAGTGGCATGGACAGAGGGATGTCTGAAGGATAGAAAGCAGAGAGTAAATGAATGTTTCTTGGATTGGAACAATGTAGTTAGTGATGTGTCGCAGAGATCTGTACTGGGACCTGCCTCATTCTCTTGTATACTTCAATGATTTAGACATGGACATAGTATTAAAATTTGCTGATGATGCAAAGTTAGGTGACATGAGGAAGAATGCAGGAATGAAGGATGACAACATACATGGGATAGGGAAGTGACCAGTTTTGTTGCAGATGCAGTTTAATATGAATAAGGAAGAAGAACAGAGATTGGAAATAAAGCCTCAGTGATAACACTCTACTAAGTGAAGAAACAGAGAGATCAAGGAGTGCAGATACACAAATCTTTAAAAGCAGGACTGCAGATGGAAAAAGCCATAAAAACAGCTTTTGTGATTATACAGGGGCATTGAATCCAAAAGGAAGGAGATGGTGATGACATTGGTTATGCCACAGTGGGAATATTATGTACAGTTAATGGGCACCCCATTTTATTAAGGATATTGGCGCCATGGAAAAGGTGAAACATAGATTCACATGATAATATGAGAGGATATATTTATAATTGGAGACTTGAAAAACAAGGATTGTATTCAATGGAGCAGAGGAGGTTAAAAGGGGTCAATTAGAAATACTGTTGGTAGCAATCCTGTTGTGCTCCTGCTAAGAATATCAGTCACTGTTTGCTGTCTATTTTTATTCCCACAGTCTCACCAACAGACCAGCTATTTCTACTGCCAGTTTTCTTTTGGGGGGGTGGGGGTTAGCACAGTTTATCAACAACGCTCACTTCAATTATTTATGGCTCTGTGGGGGAAGGACCTGTTAAAAGGACTAGCTCCACAGGCTGGATCGAATTGGGAAGTGGCCCTAGGGCTGAACACCTCACCTGCACACTGGACCACTGATAATGCAGCTTCTGCTGTCCCGCCTGAGTCCCCACCTGAGCCCTACCGCTGGTGCCCCCAGTTTGCCCATTTACCTGAGACTGATGCTGCTTCCTCTAACTCAGTCACTCATCTTAGCCTTGATACTGTGCTTCTAACTCACCCTCTCACTTGACCTCAAATACTGGTGCCTCTAACTCACCCTCTCACCTGAGCCCTGATACTGGTGCCTCTAACTCACCCTCTCACCTGAGCCCTGATACTGGTGCCTCTAACTCACCCTCTCACCTGGGCCCTGATACTGGTGCCTCTAACTCACCCTCTCACCTGAGCCCTGATACTGGTGCCTCTAACTCACCCTCTCACCTGAGCCCTGATACTGGTGCCTCTAACTCACCCACTCACCTGAGCCCAGATACTGGTGCCTCTAACTCACCCTCTCACCTGGGCCCTGATACTGGTGCCTCTAATTCACCCTCTCACCTGGGCCCTGATACCGGTGCCTCTAATTCACCCTCTCACCTGGGCCCTGATACTGGTGCCTCTAACTCACCCTCTCACCTGAGCCCAGATACTGGTGCCTCTAACTCACCCTCTCACCTGAGCCCTGATACTGGTGCCTCTAACTCACCCTCTCACCTGGGCCCTGATACTGGTACCTCTAACTCACCCTCTCACCTGAGCCCTGATACTGGTGTCTCTAACTCACCCTCTCACCTGAGCCCTGATACTGGTGCCTCTAATTCACCCTCTCACCTGAGCCCTGATACTGGTGTCTCTAACTCACCCACTCACCTGAGCCCTGATACTGGTGCCTCTAACTCACCCTCTCACCTGGGCCCTGATACTGGTGCCTCTAACTCACCCTCTCACCTGAGCCCTGATACTGGTGCCTCTAACTCACCCTCTCACCTGAGCCCTGATACTGGTGCCTCTAACTCACCCTCTCACCTGGGCCCTGATACTGGTGCCTCTAACTCACCCTCTCACCTGAGCCCTGATACTGGTGCCTCTAACTCACCCTCTCACCTGGGCCCTGATACTGGTGCCTCTAACTCACCCACTCACCTGAGCCCAGATACTGGTGCCTCTAACTCACCCTCTCACCTGAGCCCTGATACTGGTGCCTCTAACTCACCCTCTCACCTGGGCCCTGATACCGGTGCCTCTAACTCACTCTCTCACCTGAGCCCAGATACTGGTGCCTCTAACTCACCCGCTCACCTGAGCCCAGATACTGGTGCCTCTAACTCACCCTCTCACCTGAGCCCTGATACTGGTGCCTCTAACTCACCCTCTCACCTGAGCCCTGATACTGGTGCCTCTAACTCACTCTCTCACCTGAGCCCAGATACTGGTGCCTCTAACTCACCCGCTCACCTGAGCCCTTATACTGGTGCCTCTAACTCACCCGCTCACCTGGGCCCTGATACTGGTGCCTCTAATTCACTCGCTTACCTGAGCCCTGATACTGGTGCCTCTAACTCACCCTCTCACCTGGGCCCTGATACTGGTGCCTCTAACTCACCCGCTCACCTGGGCCCTGATACTGGTGCCTCTAATTCACTCGCTTACCTGAGCCCTGATACTGGTGCCTCTAACTCACCCACTCACCTGGGCCCTGATACTGGTGCCTCTAACTCACCCTCTCACCTGGGCCCTGATACTGGTGCCTCTAATTCACCCTCTCACCTGGGCCCTGATACCGGTGCCTCTAATTCACCCTCTCACCTGGGCCCAGATACTGGTGCCTCTAACTCACCCTCTCACCTGATCCCAGATACTGGTGCCTCTAACTCACCCTCTCACCTGAGCCCTGATACTGGTGCCTCTAACTCACCCTCTCACCTGATCCCTGATACTGTTGTCTGTTCAAAATTACAGAAACAAAGAGAAGAGAAAGGTAAAAGTAGAAATGTTATAAAGGGAAAGAAAAAGGAAAGTGAAAAGAAATTAGTGGAAGGGAAAGAGAAATAAAGGAGAATGGAGAGAGACAGAACTGAAGGTAGAAAGGAAGAAGAACATGAAGGAGAAAGAGACTGAAGTGAAAGAGGAGGGAAAGAAAGAAACAAAGTGGGGAGGAGAGACTAAAGTGAATGGGGGGGGGGGGAAATTTAGATTGAAATGAAAAAGGAAAACGAGAGACTGAGGTGGAGGAGGAGGAAAAGAGAGACAAAAGTGAAGGAGAGAGAGACTGAGATGGAGGAGGGAGAGAAGAGAGGTAAAGATAGAAGGAAAGATAGAAGGAAAGAGAGACAGATAGACAAAAATAAAAGACAGAATTTGAAGAGCGAAGGAGGCAAATAGAGAGAAGACAGATGGGCAGAAGAAGTAGATAAGCAGAAGTGAAGGAGATGATTAAGAGGAACATAAGTGAAGGCATGGTCAAAGCATTACAATAAATGTGAAATAGATTGGGAGTTGGATGTGGCAGTTAATCATGACTCAAAAGTGATTTAATCAGAACTGGCCCCCTCATTAGTTGGATCACAAAGATTAAATCCACTGTCCTAAAAGGATGAACCCTTGTCCTACTACATGTTTGTTCCTGTATTTCAGGTCAGGTTAGGAGAGACTTCTGCCTAACCTAGGTCAGTGATACCAGCAAGATTGAAATCACAGGCTGATTAGTTAGACAATGGCCATTTCCAGCACAGAGCACAGGCAATGGCAAGTGAGAACAGGAAAAGATGAATTTTCTGTTTAAAACCTTGGCGACTAGAAGGTAGTTAGTGCCAAATGGTGGAATAGGGCAAATGGGCAGTGGAATTATCGATCCATTTCCCAATTATTTTTAAAAATGCAATATTCTTTTTCATCCTTTTCTCTCTTATGCTGTCACTGTGGTAACACACCATTCCTGGCTGAGAGGGCAGGAAGGTGTCCTTTTCCCAAGACTTTGCTTATGCTGCTCTATGACTGAGCATCAGGGGGTGTAATAGAACTCTCCTGCAAATTCCCTCCTATGGCAAAAGTAGCTGGTCTCTGCTCTGCAACTCTTTATGGTGGCATGCTTGGTGCTGGTAACTCACTGAATGGAAAATCACTTGTGTGAACTCATATGTTGCTACTTCACTACATGTCGCCCTGCACCCCCAATGCCCTGTGCTACGGAGCTGCCCTAACTTACAGGTTTTCCTGTGTTCATGGTGATGAGACCCATGCACTGGTGAGGTTTAATTTTTAATTTTTCCAACAGGCTGGTATAATTTCATCAGTGAAGCAACACTGGGTGTTCAAAACGTATTGTGGGGGGTGGGGCACAACAGAGAGATTGCACTGGTTTAGAATTCAGCTCCTACTTGTCTCTTCAGCCAGGCTTCCTTTGCACTGTTCAGTGCCAGCAGCGGCCCTGTTTCCAGCATAAACACAAGCCCATTAGCACTAGCAATACAAAATGTGCCAAGGTTGGCAGAATTCCTGTCACTGATAGCTTCCTGCTGGGAAGAACATCGATGCTCTTTGATCAAAGGCAGGTTTTAGCTGTACGCTTTTATTGGAGTTTCTATTGAAACAATAACAGTTACTTACGGTCGGTGATTGCTATCATTGCTGCGAATATTAAAACATGATGTAAGCATAAATTCAAGTGAGGGAGATACAGCGAAAGCTTGTGCAAGAGCTACGTGGCCCAAATAGACAAGCTGAAAACCAAGTCCTTCCTGGGTCACAGTTCACAACTATAGTGAAGGATGTATCAATTCAATCCTCCACCCACTATGGAAAAACTCTATTGGGATAAAACAGGTGCAGGAGCTCCAACGTAACCAATATGCTTTTAGATTAGGGATTTTGGTAGAATTATACAACATCATGAAACGTACGCCTAATGTTGAACATTGCTTCGATAAGATAACTTTACTGTACTCGTGTGTATTAAAATGGAGAGTTTGGGTGGAGCTCACATGCATGATTTCCCTGGAGTCCAGGAATAACAGACACAGTTAGGAATGGATGGATGAAGGTTAATGACCCATGCTGTATTAATGGTTCAACAAACTACGACATGACTGTGTATGCAGCACACTCTCTGAGCCTGCCTAAGTACATTAGCTTGTCAGACTGAAAATGGAAGAGGCAGTTTAAAATATAACAAAGATAACAGACAAATGATTGATACAGGTCTGGTTACAGCAGGTTGGTGGGTGTGCAGAGTTAGCTGCACAGGCAGGGTTTTATGTACAGAGAAAATACCAATGCTCTGCAATACATTATTGTAATTTTAAAATGTAACCCAGTTGAGCACCTTCACTATATAAATGATATCAAAATCACAGTTCCAGAGCACTTTGGAAGGCTGAGTAAGTAAATACACCACTCAGTGTGATATTGAATTATACTACTACTACTACTACTACCACTACCACTACTACTACTACTACTACAACAACAACAACAACAACAACTTGCATTTATGTAGCACCTTTAACGTATAAGATGTCTCAAGGTGCTTCACAGGAGTGTAATCAGACAAAAATTGTGACCGAGCTAAAGAAGGAGATTAGGACATGTGACCAAATGCTTGGTCGAAAAAGTAGGTTTTAAGCAGCATTTTAAAGGAGGAGAGAGAGGTGGACAGGCAAAGAGGTTTGGGGAGAGAATTCCAGAACTTAGGGCCTAAATGGCTGAAGGCATGGCCCCTGATTGCAGGTCGATGTAAGTAGGGGTTGCACAAGAGGTATACAAACCAGGAAAGTCCCAGGTTCAATCCCCAGTCTGTGCTGGGTTCGCTGTTCTCAGCCAGGGCAGTAGGTGGGGCACTACAATTGGCATTCCCAGGTTAGGGAATGGGAAAACGGGTCCGAATCTTTGAGGAAGTGATCAGGTTGTGGTCACTGTGACCTGCTTCACAGTTGAGGAACCTGCTGACAGTCATTGTCTAGACCCACGCAATGAAGAATGGTTGGGCAAAGTTCCAAAAGGTTTCTAACAGCTGAGGAACTAAACCCCAGAACAGACAACACCTTCAAGAAAGGAGGGAGAACAATGGGGAAAAAGCACTGTGTGACCCGGGCCAGTAGATCGAATCGGGCCAGGACCTACTCCGTTAATGGTAGGGAGTTGGGGAGAGTTATAGAACAAAGAGATCTGGGAGTACAGATTCATAGCTCCTTGAAAGTGGAGTCACAGGTGGATAGGGTGGTGAAGAAGGCATTCAGCATGCTTGGTTTCATTGGTCAGAACATTGAATGCAGGAGTTGGGATGTCTTGTTGAAGTTGTACAGGGCATTGGTGAGGCCACACTTGGAGTACTGTGTACAGTTCTGGTCACCCTATTATAGAAAGGATATTATTAAACTAGAAAGAGTGCAGAAAAGATTTACTAGGATGCTACCGGGACTTGATGGTTTGACTTATAGGGAGAGGTTAGACAGACTGGGACTTTTTTCCCTGGAGAGTAGGAGGTTAAGGGGTGATCTTATAGAAGTCTATAAAATAATGAGGGGCATAGATAAGGTCGATAGTCAAAATCTTTTCCCAAAGGTAGGGGAGTCTATAACGAGGGGGCATAGATTTAAGGTGAGAGGGGAGAGATACAAAAGGGTCCAGAGGGGCAATGTTTTCACTCAAAGGGTGGTGAGTGTCTGGAACGAGCTGCCAGAGGCAGTAGTAGAGGCGGGTACAATTTTGTCTTTTAAAAAGCATTTGGACAGTTACATGGGTAAGATGGGTATAGAGGGATATGGGCCAAGTGCAGGCAATTGGGACTAGATTAGTGGTATAAACTGGGCGACATGGACATGTTGGGCCGAAGGGCCTGTTTCCATGTTGTAAACTTCTATGATTCTATGATTCTATGATGACCCACACTGTGATACCAATATGATAGTACTCCAAATCTTTGATAATCTTTGCTTCAGAATTAAGCAGCATCCTAACAGAAGCCAAATGTCTGCCATTCCCTTCTAAACGACCATACCTATTTTCTAGATGAGTTAATACTGCTCACTGCATTGCTGTACCACATGTGTGTATTTGAATACAGATTCAATATTTACTACAACACAAGCAATTCATTACACCGTAGTCAAACCTAAGGCTGCACAGCATATTCCCAAAAGCCAGAATTTTTGCTTCAGAGTTAGTACAACAGAGATTATGTGAATCATGATGGAAAATAAAGCAAATTATAGCTGTATTTTCAAAATGATGGGAGCTATGAAGACAACTACATCAGTTCACTTGTGTAATAGAGCTGATGTCACATACTTCATTTAAGAGTCATGTATCTCAGTCACTGCATTAGGTGCATATAGAACAGTGTTGCATGAGAGTGAACAAACTGAGATTCATGATTCAAATCAAATATAAATCACCAAAATAGCTTTAAACAACAAACAAAACAGTGCTGTTGCAGTGAAACATTGTGGTTTTCCACTAAAGAGTCCATACAGGGTGAATTCCTTATTTCAACCAGGCTGCTGGGGGAAGATGACAAGTAAATAAGTACCTGTGAGTTCAATTCTACTCCAGAGACTTGAGCACATAATCTAGGCTGGCACTTCAGTGCAGTACTGAGCGAGTGCTGCACTGTCAGAGGTGCCATCTTTTGGATGAGCCCGAAGCCTCTTCTGCCTTCTCAGGTGGATGTAAAAGATCCCATGGCACTATTTGAAAAAGAGCAGAGGAGTTCTCCTGGTGTCCTGGCTAATATTTATCCCTCAACCAACACCTAAAATAGATGATTTGGTCATTTATTTCATTGTTGTTCTTGGGAGCTGGCTGAGCACAAATTGGCTGCCTTATTTCCCACACTGCAACAGTGACTACACTTCAGAAGTACTTCATTAATTGTAAAGCACCTTCGAATGTCCTGAGGTCATGAAATGTGCTACATAAATGTGTGTTTTCTTTCTTTTTACCTTTCAAAGGAGGAGCAGGGGAAGAAAAAATAAGAGGCATGTTTGAAGTGATATTGGCAGAACCTGAAAAGAGATCAGCTGCTTGCCTCTTGAATGAGGATTTGAATGAGGCAGGGAAGCACCCAAAAATGGTGGGATGGACGTAATTTTCTTGTTTGCTGTAATGGCAGTGGATGTTTGGTAGGTTGGGATAGGACTTTGAGCTGCCCCTTGCCTGTACCCATGACCCTTACCCATTTCCTGGCATCAAGTTGATTTACATAATTAGTGTGAGTGCCAGGTTGATTTATGGATCCATGTGGGTGCCTGCCTTGGGCATGGGTAGGGCCAGAAGGAATGGTCTCATCGCTTTGCAGCAGCTTGGTGTGAATTTTTGTTATATAAAATTGGAAATATTGACAATTCCCACTTTGACTAAGGCAACCAATTGCTGTGTAGCCATTTAAACTTTAATACATCCTAAAGCAACGCCAGGAATGCACCAGCGTTGCTAGTACACAAATGATGGGAAATATACCATATGACATCAGCTTGTTATTTGTGTCCTTTGTAATGTACCCACCCATTTTTCAGTGGATATATTGGGGTAAATTTTAACCCCAAGAATGGGTGGACCCTGCTCCAACTTGCCCACGCCTGGGTTTAACCCAGGAAGGTTTGTATGTGTGTGGACAGCAGACACCAGGAAGTTCCACCCCCACTTAAAACTGGCGGACTGATACTTAAAGGGGCAATGTACCTCTGAGATACTTGAGGTACATAATATTTTATGTATTGGACAATGAAAATGAATTTAACCTTTCTTGTTCAGGTTTCCCATCCCTTCTGAATCACGTCAGGTGAAAGCAGGTGGGAAGGGCCGGATCCATGAGGTGAGTGCCTTTATTGCACTGCTTCTGGGCCTGGAGGGGGAGGAGTGCTTCATCCAGGCCCAACAAGCTCACCTGGCTGACAGGAATCCTGCGATCGGCCACCGCCCCCCACCCCCAACAACAGTGGACTCCCCCCCCCCCCCCCCCCCCCCCCACCATGGTGGACCCTCACCTACCTCCGACTCGTCACCTGACCTCCAACGACCTCCGATCTTCTTCCCAGCCCCCAGTCTTCTTCCCAGTCTCCCGATCTTCTTCCCAGTGCCCTGAATTGCTTCCCAGCCCCCCGATCATCTTCCCAGCCCCCCCAATCTTCACCCCGGCCCATGATGCCTCCCTCCCTCCGATCCCCGGCTGATGCCTGATAGCCAGCCAGCCTGTCAAAATTAATTGGCCTCATTAAGATCGCGATCCACCTATTTACCTTTCAAGTTTTGCACCCTAAAATCTTTCCCCCCGCTCCCTTCCTGGATCAAAGTTAAAATTTACCCCATTGTGCATCTAATGTCAGGCAAAAACCCCCAACATGGCATTGGGTGGCGGAAGCTAGCAGGACAGCTCCCTGCCCAATACCCTTCCCTGGCCCTCCCAGGTTACTGGCGTAACATTTGATGAAAATGGGAGCCAGGATGTGTGGTAGATTTACACTGTTTTAATATTGGTGTCAGTGGAATGTTGTGACGCCAGTTCCCAAAACACGTGTCTTGCACAGCCAGTAACAATTACAGCGTAAGCCTGCCAGATTCTTTAAGGTCTTAGCAGACCCCAGCAGCTTCACCTTCAAGTTGTGAGCTGTGTGAGAGCCACGTGTCGGAAACAGGCAGTCTTAGCATGGATCTCGCACAGTATGAGTACAGCCAAGACTGACTGCTCTACAGATTAGTACTTTTGTTTCCAGTGTGAAAGAACACGTAGGAACTAAGTTTGGAAGATGTTAATAGATCCATTTTTCAAGGCTCTGTTAATGTCACTTTGTAACATAGCCTCTTACTTTTCTCTCCCATCCTGTTGAGATATGGTATAATAATTTAATTTCAAACTAAAATGAAAGCTGCATCAAATACTTCAATTACAGTACCACATTACACTTCAAAGTCCAGGTGCTTCTGCACTTAACAGATTTATACTGCATTATGTTAATTTCTTTGTTGTGCTGCCAATATACATACTGGCCTCCGGTTTTGAGCAGTCATAGAAGCTTCCCTCTTCCCTGGAAATGTGAACCAGAGATTAGAACAAAAAAAGCTTTCGTACCACTCATTTGATCTCCTGAGAAACTTGCTTATCAGGGTATGGTACATGTCGTACTGAAAATGTCACATGACCTTGAGCGATTATCATCAGTTTGTGTTTATTTATCTTGCATTAAAGTGTCATACAAATAGCATTTCTGATTACAAACATTAGGAAAAAAGCAAAATTATTTACCTCATAGTGTCAGGGAGTCTGCGACCATGAGCTTGTGGGTGATATCTTCCATGAGCTCGTGTATTATTTTGTTGCAACCATCACCATCTGTTAATTCATTGATATTGAACCCATCACTTTAGCGTCACAAGCATTTGTAAATGATGTGAGTGATACATTTATCATTTTGATATTGTTGAATGATAAAACTGCAATAAATTGCAGGGAGATTGTTTTGTTACCTTGAGTGTCTGCAGTTTGTTTACAAAAATTATGTGAAGGTAAGAATATTTGAACATTTGAAATTAAGTAAAAAACAGTAATTTCGATTTCGGCACTCCATAACTATTAGCCATTAACAGTATTGGTTGGTAGGGGTGAGCAAAGCAGGCTTGGTACAAAGGGTCAGTTTAGACTGGCACAATGGGTAAGTGATTGGTGCAAAGGGTGACTTTGGTCTGATATGAAGGGTCAGTGGTCCTAAGAAAATCCATGTGTTTGTCTTTGAGGGAAATCAACGGTGAAACCACTCATTGTCACTTATGTGCAGAGATTATATTAAATGATAAAATGAAGAAAAAGATTCCAGGCTGTGTGTCCTCAGTGTGATATCTTTGCCCTGATTGTAAACAGAGCAAAGATACTTAAGCAGAATGCCTAGCCTTTGATATTGTATTCCTGCCTTTCAGAATCCCCTGTCATCTGGTTTATTGATGTAATTAAATATAAGATGAGAAAACAGTTCTACTGTATACTGAGACACCACAATATTGTTTCACCTCTGGGACTTGGGTTCAAATTGAGAAATAGAAATCTCTGATGGGATGGAAGTCCCTTGTGGGACAGGAGTCTCTAATGGGATAAAAGTCTCTTATAGGAAATAAATCTCTGATAGGATAAAAGTCTCTGATGGGGTGAATCTCGGATGCAATAGGAGTCTCTGATGGGATAGGAATCTCTGATGGGATAGGAATCTCTGATGGGATAGGAGTCTCCAATGGGATGGGAGCCTCTGATGGGATAGGAGCCTCTGATGGGATATAAACCTCGTATTGGGTAGGAGTCTCTGCTAGGATAAAAGTCTCTGATGGGATAGAATCATAGAATCATAGAAAGGTTACAGCATGGAAGGAGGCCATTTGGCCCATCAAGTCCGTGCCAGCTCTATGAAAGAACAATCCAGCGAGTCCCACTCCCCACTCTTTCTACGTAGCCCTGCATATTTTTTTCCTTTCAAGTACTTATCCAGTTCCCTTTTGAAAGCCATGATTGAATCTGCCTCCACCATCCCCTCGGGCAGTCCATTCCAGATCCGAACCACTTGCTGTGTAAAAACGTTTTTCCTCATGTCACCTTTGGTTCTTTTGCCAATCACCGTAAATCTGTGCCCTCTGGTTCTTAACCCTTCCACCAATGGGAACAGTTTCTTTTTATTTACTTTATCTAAACCAGTCATGATTTTGAACACTTCTATCAAATCTCATCTCAACCTCCTCTGCTCTGAAAAGAACAACCCCAGCTTCTCCAGTCTATCCACATAACTGAAGTCCCTCATCCCTGGAACCATTCTAGTAAATCTTTTCTGTACCCTCTCTAAGGCCTTCACATCCTTCCTAAAGTGTAGTGCCCAGAATTGGACACAATACTCCAGTTGTGGCCGAACCAGTGTTTTATAAAGGTTCAACATAGCTTCCTTGCTTTTGTACACTATACCTCTATTTATAAAACCCAGGATCCTGTAGGCAATGTTTTCTCTAAAATTAGCGAATAGAGGAATCCTCCCCCCAATGTTGGCATTCACACTCAGAGAGGTGACAAAGAGTCATGGGTTGAGGTGAGGAATCATTCACACTGATACAGTAGGGTGCTCGGCTTCCGGTGCTGCATTGCGCTCTTTCATGCTTTTCTCTTTCCCCAGCTAGTGGATGCCCCAATAACGTGCATCCTCCTGGTTTCTTTTTGTGATCTCTTCCTGCTTTGCTTTGGCCCACTGGTGGCAATATAAAATTATATATTGTTATGAATTCTATGAAATTTTAAAAAATTGGGCAATATTTTTCATTCAACCAACATCACCAAAAAGAACCCAGATCAATTATCTCATTTGCTATTTGTGGGACCTTGCAGTGCACAATTTTGGCTGCCATGGTGGCATGCAAAAGAACAGTGATTACATTCATTGTGAAGTGCTTTGGGATAAATGAGGATATCAAGGGCAGTATATGAATGCAAGTTCTTTATTTTTAATTTTTAAAAAGTAACATACTGCCGCTAACATCACTGAGTTCCTAGTTCTTGAGTTGCAGCAATGCTTCTGTGCAGAAGACCAACAGGTCCATCCCTCCCTCCCCAACTTTGATGAGGTGTGCTGCTGACTTGACTTCGTGGTGTGACTCAGTCCAAAACTCAACAAGTTGAATGACACTGAGACTCTCATTGTGTTAACCGAGCCACAGCAAATTAAATGTAAATTTGTGAATTTGTTCTACTTGCAATATCAAGTGATCCAGAGATAGCCTTGCTCCTTATGTTGGACTAGCTTTGGAGGTTACACTTGTGGAAAGACTGGTAGACACTCACCAACAACAACAACAAGCTGCATTTATATAGCACTTTTAACGTAGTAAAACGTCCCAAGGCGCTTCACAGGAGCAATTTTAAACAAAATTTGGCACCGAGCCACATAAGAAGATATTAGGACAGGTGGCTTGGTCAAGAGGTAGGTTTTAAGTAGTGCCTTAAAGAAGAAGAGAGAGGTTGAGAGGCAAAAAGGTTTAGGGAGGGAATTCCAGAGCTTTGGGCCTAGGCAGCTGAAGGCACAGCTGCCATTGGTGGAGAAATTGAAATCAGGGATGCGCAAGAGGCAAGAATTGGAGGAGCGCAGAGATCTCAGAGGGTTGTAGGGCTGAAGGAGGTTACAGAGATAAGGAAGGGCGAGGCCATGGAGAGATTTGAAAACAAGGATGAGAATTTTAAAATTGAGGCGATCCCGGACTGGGAGCCAATGTAGGTCAGCGAGGACAGGGGTGATGGGTGAACAGGACTTGGTGCGAGTTAAAATACGGGCAGCAGCATTTTGGATGAGCTCAAGTTTATGGAGGGTGCAAGGTGGGAGGCCAGCCAGGAGAGCATTGGAATAGTCAAGTCTAGAGGTAACAAAGGTATGGATAAGGGTTTCATCAGCAGATGAACTGAGGCAGTGGAGGAGACGGGAGATGTTACGGAGGTGGAAGTAGGCGGTCTTGATGATGGAGCGGATATGTGATCGGAAGCTCATCTCCAGATCTCTGACCATCATTAGAGAAATCTTCGAGGCTCACAGAGTGTATGACCATATTGTCAGATGTAGTTATTATGAAACTTTTGCCCTTTTTTTAATAGAGTAACCCAAGTGCAGATGTTATCATCATTAGCTGAAATAGCACTCACAACTGTCACATATTGTTACATTTTATTCCCAGTTGTGGACTTTATGTTTCAAGGATGATGGTATTTGACAACACAGGCCACTGTTTGGCTAAACTAATAATTACACTTACACAATGTTATTTTTATTCTCAGCGGTGGACGACTTGTGCTAGGGATGATGATGATTTCTAGATAGTCACACACTGTTAGATTTTATTCTCAAATGTAAACCGTACCACTATGACTGATGATAGCATTGCAGCCTACGTTGTGGCTAAACTAATAATCGCAGTCGCACACCATTTCTATTTATTCTAAATTATTGATTTCTGTATTATCCAGCATTGAGCTACAGCCCAATCTTGCCCACAATGACCAGTAAACTGTAAAAATAAAGCAGGCAAGATTTTGTCCTTACAATTGTTGTTGCTCAGGAGAATTTACAGTTAAAACAAAATGATGATAACGATGATGATTAAAAACCTCTGTTTTTAATATTTTTTAGTCGATCTCCTGTAGCATGGCACACACAAAGTCAAGACCAAATGTAGTCTTCAGGTGAAGTGGGGTTAGAGACCGGAGGATAATTGGAGCAGGATGTGCAGACTGTGATTTTAAAGTCATATATTCTGACCTTATTTTTGCAATGCTTATTTTTTACATTATTATTTTATAAATAACTAGCAAAATGGAAGAAGGGAGAGGGGATACATGAAAGAAGTGGGGAGGAGAGATAGAGAAGGAGGGTGTGGGGGAGAAAGGATAGCAGAGGATGTGAGGGCAAGAAATGGGGAGGGGAGAGAAGAAGTGATGGGTGGAGGAGGCAAAGGGATGGAGAAATGAGCAATGGAGGATGGTGGAACAGGGGAGAGGGGGTGGGGAGTGAGGACGGGGAGTAGCAGAGGGAGGACGAGGAGGGAGACAAGAAGAGGGATCGGAGAGGTGAGAAGGAGGAAGAGGGAAAAGGAAGCGGAAGGAATGAAGACGAGGAGGGGGAGAAGGGGCAGAGGGGAGCAGAGGGAGAGAATGGGGAACAGAGGGTAGTATGTAGGGGGGAGCAAGAGGAAGGGAGCAGTAGTGGAATAGTAGCAAAGGGCGATGAGGGAGAGCATGGGATAGGAGGATACAGCAGCAGATCAAAGATTAAGGGGACAGGTTCATTTTGATATTCTGCCTTCGGTCTTTGCCTCACTCACTCCCCCTCCCCTTCTTTCTTCCTTCCTCCCATTCCCCTCTCCCCCTCCCTTCTCCTCTTCTCCCTTCCCCATTTTGCCCTTTTCTCCTTCCCCTCTTAACTGCCCTTCTCCATCACTCCCCATCGTGCTCTCTCTCTCTTTCCTGTCCTCCCCCTCTCTTTCTCTTTCTTTCCTGCCCTCCCCTCTTCTCAGTTCCCCATTGCCATCTCCCTTACACTCTTCTTCCTACCCCCTCCTCCTCGAGAGCCCTTCCATTGTCTGCTCCGCCTCTGCCCGCTTCTTCTCCTTTCCCCATTCTGTCCCTCCTCTTCCTTGACTTCTCCCCTTCCTCCCGCTCTTCTACCTTCTTCCCCTCCTCTCCCCTCTTTTTTGCATTCTCCCTTCTTCCCCCTATTCTCCATCTCATCCCCTCCCCTCTGCTGCTCTTTTCACTCTTCCCCCATCCCCATCCTCTCCCCTCTGTCCTCCCTTCTCTCTTCCCACCCCTTTTCTCTCACCTTTTTTCCTCTCTTCCCCCTTTCCTTTCCTCCTCTTCTCCCATGCCCTCCCTTCTCTCTGCTACACCCCACCACCCTCCTCGCTCTCACAGAGAAGACATCCTGTATTCCTGTAGTATCTATCCTTTCATATGCAACATACTTTGTGTGTTGCATGTCACCTCACATCAATTAAATGGAAACTTTTATAGTTGATTTATAGATTTCATGTGGGTTCTCTTATCTCCTTGTGAGTGCAGTCAATGACATCAAAACTTTAGGGCGGCCAGCAACGGTGGAGAAATGTTGCTGTCTCTCCAACTGAAACTCTTTAGCAGCAGATGAGCCTATAACTCCTCTGTCACCACATGAATGCAGGTGGACTGAGCTCGTGATCAGTGTGCCTTCACAGACTGATCAGTTCGAGACACAGTGAAATAATGTCTTAATATTTGAACAGAACTTCAATAGGTGCCTTGCTGCAGAGCCTGAACCTCCATATACATTTCTCCTCCAATAATCCCAGGTATATTCAGGATCAATTTAGCCTTTTTTCAGATGTGATTATCTCCTGAGAGAGCATGAAGCAAAGGTTCCTTTTGCTGATCTTGGTGTAAAGAATTGCCTGGGTGCAATACAGAGAGGGAAATTGGGGGGAATTTTAACTGGGAGAGGGGCGGTGGTTGGTGGGGGTGATTAAATTCTTAAAAATCTGAAAGTCCACCCAATCCGCCACGAAAGCGCATACTTCCGGTTTAACCGGGGCGGGTTGGAGGGTGGGCGAATAATCTGCTCTCGAGAGGCCGGTCAGTAGTTTAAATATGTTAATGAGGTTCTGTGCCTCAGATTTTAGCGGCCGTTTAGATTTAACGGCTGCAGGCCGGGTTTCCCAATGCTTTGGAAACCCAACAGCTGAAGAGAGGCGAGAACTGCTGGATCCAGAAGGTAAGTGCTTTTCTAGCACTGCTTGTGGGCCTGGAGGAGCAGGAGTGCTTCCCCCGGCCTCCCTACCTAATCTGCCACAATCGGCCTGCCTCCCTGGGATCCGCCGACCCCCTCCCCGCGATTTCCAGACCCCACACCCGCGCGACCTGCCGATCCCCCAACCTCCAGGCCGACCTGCGACCTCCAGGCCGACCCAAGATTTCCAGGCAGACCTATGATTCAATGCCCCCCCGCCCCACTCCCCGATCTCCTCCCGGCCATCTCTACCCCCCGGCACGATCTCTCCCTCCTTCCCTCCTCTCCGGTTCCAGGCTGCGGCCTTCTAGCGCAGGCCTTCCCGTCCCACCAGCCAACCAACCAGCCTCTCAATTTGGCTAGCTGCCAGCCAGGAAATGAGGAAAAAAAAATTCAAATGATGTTCTGTCGTTAAATTCGGCAGGACCTCCGTGTTCCCCACAATAGCGGGTTTCCCGACCGCTACAACTCCCCTCCGCTCCTTCCCTGTCTCCCTGTAAATATCAACGCCATTGTGCGAGCTCCATTAGTGGCATGTGATCCTCTCTGGCCAATATTCCTCTCCATGCTGCACCCAGGAGATACCGAGTGCAGTAACAGGAAAATCTGTCCCCATAAATCTGCGCCAGAAACTGGGAATTTCCGTCCACAGTGAGCTACCTTTTTGATTTCATAATATTATTTGTTCTGGATGTTTTACGACCACTGGAGATGTCACCTATCCCTGAAAACACCCCCAACTTGTCAGTGGGAAAAAAAAAGCAAACCATAAAACCCTCTTGCACTGAAGTATTTAACTTAAACAGTGGCAAAGTAATTTGTCATAAAAATATGGTAAAATATTTCATTATCATATCACAATGACATGACTTTTACACTATCATTTTTTTCAAAGCTTAAAATTACATGAAGTGAAGATATTAAATAAATACCTTCAATTACATTTCATAAAATATAGTGGCACAGTAAATCTGTCACATCAAGACATATTTTAAATTGTAAGGAAGAAATTTAAACATGAAATAAAATGGTAATTATACTTCTTTTTAAATCAGTCAAGCATATTTAAGCAGGTTAGGCTGGATGGTGCTTTCACGTCATTATACTTCTGTTTCTTCACTGCTGTAGTTTCAAAGACTATTAGCGGAAACAATTCAGATCTGTTAAACATGGCTGAAGTTTTATCGGCTTCTAAAGAGAAAGAATTATAGAATCTCCTTCATCTGGCTCCATAATTTGGTTCCATTCCGTATGGAACTCTGCAAGCAATAGTCATGAGGTGCTGCTGCCGGTGATTACCACATTCTTCATAGCTTGATATGTAATGACAGGTAGAACAGCATATAGGTTTATGTTGGAAATTATTTTCAGAATATTTAAATAGCCTAATGCTTTCATTTCAGCCTGAATGATTTAGCAACCAAAGAAGGTGAATTCATCTTTCATTATATAAATTTATATCAGCCAGATCTTTTTTAAAATAAACCATCAGAAGTAAATACTCAACTTTTGCTCAAATCAGCTACTGTTGGATCTGGATTGCGATAACGTTTTTTTTTAAATAAAGGTTGAATGAGGTTCCCCGAATAGCTGGGTGGTGAATGGACTTCATCCTTTGCTATTCAGCCATGCAGACCAGTAAAATCCTGAGGGATCATTTTAACTTTTAGTGTGGGGCGAAAACGGGTGGAACAGAAAATTGGGTGAGGTGCAAAACAGGCTGCCGGATGCTATCTCCTGCTTTAGCCCCATGATAAAAGCTAAAGCTACCCCCTTCATCTCTGCTATTAGCTTGTGTCAGCTCGGGTGATAATGGAAGCACTACAATTGTGAAAACATTCTGTTTGGTTGATTGGTTTATAATTCTGCCCTGGATCTTGGACAGGCGAGTCCCTGTGAGTAAGCAACCCAAACTATATAACTGAATGAACAAGAAAGGTGGGTTCTTCAACCTTGTGTGTGATGCCTTTCACTTTTTAAGTGAAGATTAAACGCCACAACGTACGTTCACCGGCTTTGGACTCCCAGCAGGGAGCCACACTCAGAGGAAGGTCAGAGATAGGACTAAAACAATACAGCATGATTCTCTGATTCGCATTCCCTTCTAGTGTGGCTTCAATCTAGCAGTAGGCGATGAGTGAATTTACTCAAGTTTATCATCCCTCTCTCCTTCCCTGTGGACGGAGATTGAATGTTCTCCTCGGACTCCAGCGGCTGGAGTCATACCTAGCACAAAGAAAGATGGTAGTGGTTGTTGGAGGCCAATCATCTCAGCCCCAGGACTTGGTGCAGGAGTTCCTCAGGGCAGTGTCCTCGGCCCAACCATCTTCAGCTGCTTCATCAATGATCTTCCCTCCATCATAAGGTCAGAAATGGGGATGTTCGCTGATGATTGCACAGTGTTCAGTTCCATTCGCAACCCCTCAGATAATGAAGCAGTCCGTGCCCGCATGCAGCAAGACCTGGACAACATCCAGGCTTGGGCTGATAAGTGGCAAGTAACATTTGCGCCAGACTAGTGCCAGGCAATGACCATCTCCAACAAGAGAGAGTCTAACCACCTCCTCTTGGCATTCAACGACATTACCATCGCCGAATCCCCTACAATCAACATCCTGGGGGTCACCATTGACCAGAAACTTAACTGGACCAGCCACATAAATACTGTGGCTACAAGAGCAGGTCAGAGGCTGGGTATTCTGACTCCCTAAAGCCTTTCCACCATCTACAAGGCACAAGTCAGAAGTGTGATGGAATACTCTCCACTTGCCTGGATGAGTGCAGCTCGAATAACACGCAAGAAGCTCGACACCACCCAGGACAAAGCAGCCCGCTTGATTGGCACCCCATCCACCACCCTAAACATTCACTACCTTCACCACCAGCGCACAGTGGCTGCAGTGTGTACCATCCACAGGATGCACTGCAGCAACTCGCCAAGGCTTCTTCGACAGCACCTCCCAAACCCACGACCTCTACCACCTAGAAGGACAAGGGCAGTAGGCACATGGGAACAACACCACCTGCACGTTCCCCTCCAAGTCACACACCATCCCGACTTGGAAATATATCGCCGTTCCTTCATCGTCGCTGGGTCAAAATCCTGGAACTCCCTTCCTAACAGCACTATGGGAGAACCTTCACCACATGGACTGCAGCGGTTCAAGAAGGCGGCTCACCACCACCTTCTCAAGGGCAATTAGGGATGGACAATAAATGCTGGCCTTGCCAGTGACGCCCACATCCCATGAACGAATAAAAAAAAGGACTTTAGTTTCTACAGCTACCTGTAGAGGTCAATAATGTGACCCTGGCACAGTAGCAGTAGGACTGCTGCTCTTTGAGAACTGCATGTATCTGTAGCTCTGTGAGCTGATTTTGCACTATAACATGCAGTTACTCTGCATAAATTCTCAGCATTCCTGGTACACAGCAAGTGAAGCAAGATGCATGTTACCTGGCGCCAGCATCTCTTAAAGTACTGCTGGTCACCTTAAAGGTGTACTGCTATTGAAGGGGAGAAATGGCTGCAGCAAGATTAGGATGGCAGATGGCACCTTACCAGGATGCAGCTTTGGATGTCCTGCTTCAAGAGGTGGGGGATAGAAGGAGCAGATGGGCAAGTCCCTTTGAAGAGTATCATGAAAGCAGCTTGAATAGAAGCAGCAGAAAGAATGAGCACAGTCTCACCTGTGGCCAGATCCTGGGAACAGGTGAGGAAGAAAGTTGCTGGTCTTCAAACGTTTGCCAAGATCAGGTCCTCTTTAGGCAAAACTCAATTACAGTACCTTTGGCTAACAACATAGTTGGTAATGAGAAGCTGCTTTAAGAAGTGAAACCATGAAATATCCTATGAAATTGCATAGATCAACAAACAATTACTGTTGTGGATTCAAACCTCAATCCAGGATTTGAACATATAATCTGACTGACACTTCAGTGTAGTATTCAGGGAGTGTTGCATTGCTGGAGGTGCCATCTTTTAGATGAGATGTTACACCAAGGCCCCATCTTCCTGCTTAGGCACTATTGAAGAAAGAGCAGTGGCGTTCTCCTGGCATTCTGGTCTACCTTTATCCCTCAACCAACACCATCAAAACAGATTCACAGATCATTTATCTCATTGATGTTTGTGAGACCTTGCTGTGCACAAATTGGCTGTTGCATTTTCCTTCATTACAACAGTAATTAGGCTGCAAAATCAATTAATTGTTTATAAAGCACTTTGGGATGTCTTGGGAACTTGAAAGGTGCTATATAAATGCAAGTCTGTCTTATTCTTTTACTTGATATAATTAGCAAGGAGACTGCTCTTTAAGGAACATAACTAAATGGGCCAACCATGCAGCGCCTGTTTTAATGGGCGCTGATTTCCACTAGGATGCTCCCTGGAATGAGAAAATACAAATACGAAGAAAGGTTTGAAAAATTGGAGCTTTTTTCATTAGTTCAGTGCAGATTACCAATAACCTGCTCACCAATGCTCAGTTCAGATTATATCAGAAGTAAAGTAAATGAACTGTAGCTGTGATCAGGCCCAAACCTGTGTTTTCAAGAATGGTTTCATGTCTGAATGTACAAATGATTTTTTTCCAAGTTACAATGTTACAAAGGTTTTCCAATCGATTAATACTAAGTAAAATTGACTATCTTTTACCAATATCCTCAGTAACTGTTCAATTCCAGCTGGAGGCTACAGACCTCAATACAGCCTTACCCGAGACATGGATGCAAGAGCTGAATGCTGGAGGAGAGGTGAGAGTAGCTATGCTGAACAGCAAGGCAGGATTCAACCAAGGAGCCCTAGCAAAACTGAAATGAATGGTGTTCTGCCGAATGGTCAAAATACTAATGAAAGCTTGACCCCATTATTTGTAGCCACACTGCATTTTCTGAATAGTTACACGGTGCACACATGATAAGATATAAGTCACACGCAGAACAGAACTACACTGGGTGCAAAACGCAGCAAGAGGAGAGCAATCTAACGGTTGCTCCTGCCGTGACAGCTATTGTGCTTTCGGGTATCAAATAGGAAGGCTGGACGTACAAATGAAGGACTATCAGGGGAAGACCTGATCATGGAAAGGATGTACAGAGCCAGAATGGCTGACCCAAGCCAAAGAGACGATTAGCATATAAGGAGGTTTAATCTTTGCAGAGAGGCACTACAAAAGTTTGTGAAATGCTAGCAGGATACACAGCATGCCTTAAAATGCTCTGTTTGTGGCTTGAAGTATCACAGTCGTTTTGAACTTTGTTTACCATTTCACTATTTTTGCATTATCACATGTTCATTCATTTCCACAGGTGTGCAGATAAACAATTGGAAACACAATTTTACAAATTTTCACACCTGACACAGAGTTTACCCCTCCCTGCACCCCTGGAACACATGTCGTGATTTGGGGCATGAAGATCAGTGGGACCCACAGGATTTTCCATCCATACATCCCAAAATATTACCCATGGTGTGTGCCTATTGAAGCACAGGCATAGGTGAAAGCAGTTTTTGCAATTCATGTTATAAGCTAAGCAGCATATTAGTTGCAATGTGGTGAACAATATTGCATGAATAGGAAAGCACTAACTGTTTTCATTGGCAATAACCCCATATTGACCTCTGTTACCTCCTCGAGATGCTTGAGGTCACACAGTTGGGCTACATCTTTTTTTGGCTTTGTGAACACTTTTAGTTGCTATATCATCTCCTAGTACTCTTCTAGGCCTGGTGATTGAATGCAATTTTTTTTGTTGTTTTTTTTTACATTGTTAAGCCATATTTCAGGCCTCCTGCCAAGTCCTTTGGTTGCTGAAGATGGCATTAAGCTATCTTAGATTTTCTCCTCAGCTTATTTTGTGCCAAATGGAGCACAGTCAGTTGGGGGAGAGCATTCTTTTGCCAAAGATCCTCTATCCTAGCCATTAACTCCTGTAAAATGCACATTCTGTATTTTGTGGTCCAATTTTCATACCAGCTTGGTTGCTTGGTGAACTGCAGTATGTAAGGGTCTCTTTTCCTGCTTCTTAAGGTACTGAACAGTCATAACTGTGGCTAAGTGCTAATTGCGAGTCATGCTCTGTTTATTAGATGCTGCTGCTGCCTGGGTAGTCCCCAAGGGAATCCTCAAAGAATAACTGCTTAAAGAACCTTAAAATCTGGCACCTGAAAAGCCATCCTAATAGAGTTATTTTTATTCATTCATGGGATGTGGGCGTCACTGGCAAGGCCAGCGTTTATTACCCACCCCTAATTGCCCTTGAGAAGGTGGTGGTGAGCTGCCTTCTTGAACCGCTGCAGTCTGTGTGGTGAAGGTTCTCCCACTGTGCTGTAAGGCAAGGAGTTCTAGAGTCTCACCTTAACTCATGTAATGATGTCTTGCAGGAGAGGAATTCATCTATTTTTGACAAGCATTGGAGTTGTTCAATATGAGTTTAAATCAAACAATAGTTGCAAGATCTTAAATGCTTAAATGTTCAAAAAGTGGACCTCTGTCTATGAAAGCCCAAAGTTGACCATTGACCATTCTGTTGCTAAGCTTATAAAGGTTAAATCTTCCAAAGAACAAAGTACAGAATCAATATTATATTACTTTAGCTGGGATCGTGTCATTTGGCAAGCTCCACCTCTGAGCCAACTTTTAGAATGTCACTGTTTCTATTTTGCTTATTTTTGAATGCAAAATTGCTCTATTTTTCCTTTTGTTTTCACTCCACACGAGCCTTGGCCCGGCTTCACACCACTTCAGCTGCAAGGATGTGTGTTTGTCTTGCTGCTAGTATCTTCCAATATTGTTCTTCAAGGGGATGATAGGAGGCAGGTGATGGTGACCTTTGGACTTGTGTTCCTTGGGATTTTCTTTCCATTGTGAGACGATATTGAGTGGGAGTCAGACACCCACAGTTATGTGACTAAGACTGGGAACTCAGTAGAAGTGGCAAATCCAACCTACCACCTCTCACTCCACAGTGCTGTGTCCATAAGTTATTCTTATGGACAGGACGCCATCTTGGTAAAAGCATTTGCGCATGCGCCCCTAACGAGCGCCAGCAGCATGTAGGGAGATTATGACATTGATCAGTGTGCAACGCTGATCTGAAGCAGCCGGCGACATTTTCGAACTCCCCGCTCCAGCCAATGCCCTGTCCTAACTTCGCACAGCTAAACAGGACTTAAAGGGCATGAAGGACCACCCACCAGTGCTATTTAATGGAGCATGCGGGAGTTACAGGTTAGTTGCTGGATTAGTTATTCTGGCTGCTGGTACAATTGTGGAATTTCCCTAAACCTGGAGAGAGTTGCAATATTATACAGAAAGTGGTCTGGGTGGTCTTGCAGTACATTTAGTGGCATTTAAAATAGTGTTCTGAACAAGGTTTCTGCCAACCATGGGTGGCCAGCTAGGGCTTCCTCTGCGAATTGAACATGACTGGGAACATGCAGAGAGGCCATGCAGAGCAGGACAAGCTGCTAGAAGAGGGAGGAAGAGGAGGAGGGGCAAGGCACTCAGCAGGAAGCCATATGCAACGAGGGTCTTCAGGGACCAATTCTCTTACCTCAACTTCAGCGCCGACCAGTGCGTCCGACAGCTGCGGTTCATGAAGGAGGCCATGACTGAGATTTGTCAACTGCTACAGCCTCAGAGCAGGGCAAGGAAAGCATTGCCTGTGGCTGTCAAGATAACCGTGGCGCTAAATTTTTACGGCTCTGGCTCCTTTCAGGCTGCTGTTGGCGATATAAACAACATCTCTCGGTTTGTAGTGCACTGCTGTATAAGGGCGGTCACGGAGGCTCTGTGTGGCTCAGAAACAGATTCATTACATTCCCTCATGTCAGAGACAAGCAGCATGAGCGAGCGCGAGGGTTTGTTCGCATAGCAGGCTTCCCATGGGTACAGGGTGTCATTGACTGGACACAAATTGTCGTGCGTGCTCCACATCTGAACTTGGCCAAATTCATGAACAGAAAGGGATTCCACTCCCTCATTGTGGAGCTGGTGTGCGACCATACGCAGCGCATCATGGAGGTCAATGCCCACTGTCCTGGCAGCAGTCATGACTCCTTCATTCTACAGCAGTCCAACCGCCACCTATATTTCAACCAGCATGGCAAGTCAAAGGCTGGCTACTGGGCGACAAGGGCTATCCCATCATGAAGTGGCTCATGGAGCTCGGCTGTTGGAAGGCTGCTGATCTTCAATTGAGGAGAGTGCAGATGGCCTTGGAGGACGACCTCGAGTAGCTCTGGGTTGGGAGGGCTCGGTTGCAGACTGCACCATCTCGGCCGGGGCTGCAGCAGTCTGGCCTGGCTGGCTGACAGGCAACAGCAAGGGCACTGACAGAGTGGCAGGGATGGGAGCAAGAATACTGTCATCCTGAGAGAGGACAGCAGTTTCGTCTTCCATGGTGCTACTGCCAATCTCCCGGGGTGGGGCCTCAGCAATCCTGGTGATCGGCTGGAGAACAGATTGCTGGACTGCTATGATGCCCTGGAAGCCCTGTTCCACAGTGGAACCCAGAGCGATTATAGCAGCAGTCTGAGCTTCCAAGGCAGCAGTCTGAGGTCCAAATGCAGCAGTCAGACCTTGGATGGCAGATGTTTGTGCTGCAATGGAAGCTGAGACATCCGTCAACAGATGCTGTATCATGGTGGGTTCCACAGGTGTGCTGATGGAGGTGACCACCCGTTTCATGTGGGAAAGGATGGGCTCCAAGCTCTGCCTAAAGCCCTGTGCTAAGTTGGAGCTGGACGACTCCATGGCCCTTGACATTTTGCGCAGACATTCTGGCAGGCTTTCCAGTGCCCCAAGCTCTTGGTGGTGTACGCCCATCAGCCGCCTTCTGTAGCCTAGCCCATCGAAGTCATCATCTGACTCCTCTGCAGTTCTGGTTAAGTGTGCGACCTCGCCCTCTGGCGAGCTGGCACCGTGGTATCCATTCCCCCCCCCCCCACCCCGGCTCCTGCGCACTTGTGCCCGGTGTCTCACCATGTGCAGATCTCTCCTCTAACCTAGCTTCTAAAGTACCCACAGTGTCAGTATCTGCGCTGGTGGCTTCGAATGTAAGATCGAGTGATGGTATGTCTGCATCATCACCGTCATCTTCCTCTGCCTCCTCTGATGGTGCCACTTCCAGTTCTTGGGTATCTGCAATGACAAAGGGACATGGGTTGAGTTGTGGTTAGGGGAGTAGAGAAAGTAAGACGTGTGTGCTTACACTATCTGCAGCACGTGAGTCAGAAAAGATTGTGGGATGAGGGAGAAGTGGGAAGCGAGAAGGAGGATTAGGTACGCAGAGACCCTCATCATCGATACCTCCAGCACCATCAATGGCCATGGCCGCAGCGACGGCCCACCCAATGATCGACAGCACTGTCTGCCCCATGGGGGTGAGAATGTGTAGATGTGTCTGTCCACCCCCAGGTCTTTCCTGCTGCCCGTTGTTATGCGCCGTCTTCTCCTGCAAGAAAAAGGGAAGTGTGTCATTGAGTGTCCTGCAAGAGGTTTGGGTGATGTGGCTGGCATGGTTGAATAGCTGCCAGTGTGTGTGACCTGTGAGTTGTGGGTGTGCAGCTTGTAGCAGTGGTAATGTGTGAGGATGAGATGCAGCATCTGATTTGAAGAGTTGCGTACTGATAGAAAGAGTTTGTTGGTAGGTGGGTGATGGGGAGTGTAGTGCGTGGAGCTGTGGATGAGGCTAGTTGGTAGAATATGCCACTTGACAGTTGAAGTCACTCAACTTGATCACTCGTGTCAAATCATGGAACTTCTACCTGCGCTGCATCCATGTGCATGGTGCAATGCTCCTGGCATTGACCTCATCCACTATTGCCTCCCATTGCCTCTTCAGCATGTGTCTGGAGGGCTTCCTACCCCCACTACAGATATAGGATGCCCCTCCATCCATCCACCTCTTGCACCAAGGCCTCTAATGCTTCATCCGAGAACCTTGGTGCACGCTGCCTCGTGGGCCCAGCCATTCTTCAGTATATTCCAGCACAAAGTTCGTTGCCATACCAATTCCAAGTCTTCCTGCAGCCATAATGCACCTCCCCTTTAAGAGGTGCAGGCTGCCTTTAAGTAGTGCTAACAACTCCTGATATCGGAGCACCCTACTGGTGCGTGCAGCCAATCAACAGCACAGGTAGCGCTGGCTGCATGTAGCAATCACTGCAATCACGAGGCAGCACGAATGTCACATGCTGCCCACATCTCAAAGACCAGGCGCGGGGGTCAACCAATATGACCCCCACTAAGTAAGCTTTAAAGTGTAATGCCTACCCTGAAATGTAACTCATTGTAATGGATATTCCCCAACTTCTCCCCATAGCATGGGCAAAGAGCTGATCTTCATCCACTCCCCTTATGTTATTTAAAGTATAAGGAATCCAACTGGACTATAACCTGGTGTTGTAAGATTCCTTACACTTGTCAACCCCAGTCCATCACCGGCATCTCCACATCATTATTTAAAGAACACCACCTGCAGACAGTATTCTATGTAGTCTCCACCCCGTCTCAGCTCATCTGCTGCTGAAACCCTCATCCATGCCTTTGTCACCTCTAGACTTGACTATTCCAATGCTCTCCTGGCCAGCCTCCCATCTTCCACCCTCCATAAACTTGAGCTCATCCAAAACTCCACGGCCCATATCCTAACTCACACCAAGCCTTGTTCACCCATAACCCCTGTGCTCGCTGACCTACATTGGCTCCTGGTCCGGCAATGCCTTGATTTTAAAATTCTAATCCTTGTTTTCAAATTGTTCTATGGCCTCATCCCTTTCTATCTCTGTAACCTCCTCCAGCCCGACAACCCTCCGAGATCTCTGCACTCCTCCAATTCTTGCCTCTTGCACATCCCTGATTTTAATCACTCCACCATTGGTGGCTGTGCCTTCAGCTGCCTCGGCCTTAAGCTTTGGAATTAGCACCCGAAATCTCTCCGCCTCTCTACCCCTCCCTCCTCCTTTAAGACACTCCTTAAAACCTACCTCTTTGACCAAACTTTTTTGCCAGCTTGTACAGGTCCCACCTCCCCCAGAACCAGTCCCAATGACCCAGGAATCTAAAGCCCTCCCTCCTGCACCACCTCTCCAGCCACGCATTCATCTCCTATTCCTATATTTGCTAACGCGTGACACCGGGAGTAATCCGGAGATTACTACCTTTGAGGTCCTGCTTCTTACTTTCTTTCCTAACTCCTTAAAATCTATCATCAGGATTCATAACCACAAGCTTTCCAAAGTCATCTCTGGTAAGAAGACATTTTTATGAGCAATATTAACACACCCTAATTTATAGAAGTGATGTCCATTTGAAATAACATTGTTTTAAAGTCCCATTTTTTTCCATTAAGCTCCCTGTCTAATAACAGATCCCCAGGCATGTGCAACACACTCAAGAGATACAGTTGATGGCATAAATTCCAAGGTTATTTTTTCCCTTTGAAACAATTCTTGTGTTTTTATTCATGTTATGTGACATATACAAGACTTTGTGGAGCTTTTTTACTTGTTCCTGTTGAGGGGTTATTGGTGTAGAATCTGACTGAAGACCTGATGTACAGTGAGAACAGACTGTGGGAAGTTCATCAGCCTGAGTATAATGGTGTGGGAGAGAACTGAATGTCACTGTACTCTGGCGATGTCCTGACTCAAATTACATGATATTGTGATTCACATTAAGGAATCACACACTTTTTCTTTGCTGGTGAGTACCTTCCTTCAAAGTAAGTGTGCGACAATAAAGTGACAGCTGATCCACTGCCATGATAACATATCTCTTATAACTCATACACACAAACACACACACGTAGAAAGACAAGCATTTATATAGCGCCTTTCACAGCCTCAAGGCATCCCAAATCGCTTTACAGCCAATAAAGTAATTTTGAAGTGTAGTCATTGCTGTAATGTAGAAAATGTGGCAGCCAATTTGCACGCAGCAAGTTCCCACAAACAGCAGTGTGATAATGACCAAATAATCTGTTTTAGTGATGTTGGTTGAGGGATAAATATTGGCCAGGACCCCGGGGATAACTCCCCTGCTCTTCTTCAAAATAGTGCCATGGGATCTTTTACGACCACATGAGAGGGTAGATAGGTCCTCGCTTTAACATCTCATCCAAAAGACAGCACCTCCAACAGTGCAGCACTCCCTCAGTACTGACTGGAATATCAGCCTGGATTAGGATTTATTTTTTATTGATACAATTGATATTATTGGGGAGTAAGACTGTAAGTTACAAAAATTAGGCCAGCAATACTATTCGTGCCAGCCAGTGACATTAGGATGCTGCAGACATAAGCCTTTAAGCATTGAATTATGTCCATTGTTTGAATATTAAAAAAACATTTGAATTATACTGTCACGTTAACTTTTTATTTGAACCATACAGACCAGGAGGGTCTCAGGTTCGATCAACTCTCTGCACTGAGCTAGCGAGTCACATGCAATGAGGCATAGGAGATTTCCAGTTGGCCTCAGGATGATTGCTGTCCACCCTGGAGAGGTGTGTGTGTGTGTGTGTGTGTGTGCGTGTGTTAAAATGTTAGCAATGGCTCAGTGGTAGCACTCACGCCTCTAAGTCAAGAAGATTGTGGGTTCAAGTCCCATTCCAGAGGCCTAAGCACATAATCCAGGCTGATATTCCAGTCAGTACTGAGGGAGTGCTGCACTGTTGGAGGTGCTGTCTTTTGGATGAGATGTTAAAGCGAGGACCTATCTACCCTCTCATGTGGTCGTAAAAGATCCCATGGCACTATTTTGAAGAAGAGCAGGGGAGTTATCCCCGGGGTCCTGGCCAATATTTATCCCTCAACCAACATCACTAAAACAGATTATTTGGTCATTATCACACTGCTGTTTGTGGGAACTTGCTGCGTGCAAATTGGCTGCCACATTTTCTACATTACAGCAATGACTACACTTCAAAATTACTTTATTGGCTGTAAAGCGATTTGGGATGCCTTGAGGCTGTGAAAGGCGCTATATAAATGCTTGTCTTTCTACGTGTGTGTGTTTGTGTGTATGAGTATGGACATCGGTTGAGGACAGGATCGGACTTGGATACGATGGTTCACTCATGAAGAATGGCCATTAGGGTGAAGCACTCTAGGGTTGCTGGCACCCTTGGAGCAAAACCTTAGCATGGATCAGAACTCTCAAGAGAAAAGGAGATAAAAATTGGGGAACAGAATGGTGTACAGTACAATTTCAGTTTTCAGATCGGCTCTGGAGATGTAGTTTATTTTAAATATATGTTCAGATAACCAGAAGTCAGCAGCTAAAGAATTAATTTGACCACACAATGCATTCGATTACCCAAAGTCAGACGAACAAAATAGACAACAGTCAACGGTTTCTGTTCAGACTGAAAACTCAGGAGGCACCTTTTGCCTTGTTGCTGGAGCAGTGCTGGCTTAGAGGTATGGAAGGCTGACTTCAAGCAGTGTCTTTCACTTCAGCAGCTGTTGCTTATTGATTAACAAGCTTTTGGTGCTTGCTTCTGAATACAACCATTGATACAGTTATCAAAAAAGATATGAGCTGTTTTCCCCACAGTAGCATTTATCTACAATACATTAAAGGTCTTACATGGAGCTTGCACTTCCTGTCACAATTACTTCCTGTAAGACCGTGCCCCCTCACACTTTTTTGATTTGTTGTGAGCAATGCCACAGGAGGACCTGCACCATTTGTGTCCAAGCTCCCAGAATGACTTTGAACAGAAGACAGCAGAATAAAGAATACTTCCAGAAGGTTCCTCATGGTGACACATCTTTGGATAATCAGTTGTGTTATTCTTTGTAAGGATATTTCTGTTGCTCTTATTTCATTTTTCATATCCAGCTGCAAACTAGTTCTCGTATCAATTGTCAATGACAAAAGCAGCTCAGCCTTTGCCAGAGTAGTGTGAGACTAGGTATTGTATAAAACTAGTTGACAGTTCTGATAAATGATTTGTTAAATATGTTTGGAAAAGATTCATAGCCTGCTTTATTGAACCTACAAATGCAATAAATTCTTCAGGATCGGAGTATCTGGATCGAAATCTGTCACATAAAACTCATAAACTAGAATTTGAGAGCTTTTCTTCCAGTCAGGTAAATCGTTTACATTTATATGATTGAACAAGTAGCTTATTTGACAGATACTGTTATTTTTATAAAACTGGTTTAGATTAATATGGCACATGGTATATGAGAATTATTTGATGAATCAGTTTTTGAAAAAAATCTGTATTGCTTTTGTGCTGAAAATGATTGACCTGATGATTAAAAGATAGCTACAGCGGATTTTCTCACCTATTTAAACAGCGGCTGTGTCATCATTTTCATCATTTCCCTATGTATTTTAGTTGCAGCTGTCACATTATAATGTGAAAAGCTGCTCTCGTCATTGACTGCAAAGTCAAATAATGAAAAACAAGAAGTTCAGCAGAAACTGCCTTTTGGACCTTTTAGTAAATAGCAAATTGAGTCAATAGAGGTGATTCCCCGATCACATACTGCCAGCGGGAGCCATGTTCGCCAGGAGCACAGGTCGGGTTGAGGTCACAGAACGAACCTTAACCCTAACTCCCATGTATCCCAAAGGCCGCAATGGACTTTGGAAGGAGAAGGAAGATTTGCCTGAGGTGAAAGGATTAATATTGCCTGGAACCTGACCTATTTAAGTATTACTTTCTAGTACTTTGCCTTGATTACTGCTCTGCACGGTGCATTTGAGACTATAATGCCCCCAGTAGAAGAAATCGATCATGGTGCAATACAATCTTTTTTCAGTTGGAGCATCTCCCAGGAATGTTCCAGTTGATGATGTTGAGGATTAAGGTCTATTCTCCAAGACGTGATAAAAGCCGATATTGATATGCTTGAAAACAGATTGGGGACAGCCGTGACAGGGAGATTTAGGGATCTTGCAGCACTTCAACAATCTCTGCTCACAGAGACCGATGGCCAGAGTCAGAGCTTGGCCTCCAGTAGCAGCATGTGCACAAAAGCACAGGAGCAAACAGGCAGCTTTCAAGAGATCACCAATCCCGTGTCAGCACCTGCCTCTGGGAAAGTGACAGAGGAAACCCGAAGCACGCAGGCCCACACAGGTGGAATAGGACAGGCTATTCTCGGCACACAGGCAGGACAACAACAACTTGCATTCATGTCGTACCTTTAACGTAGAAAAACATCCCAAGGTGCTTCACAGGGGCATAATCCAAAGAATAGATGCCGGGCCAAAGAAGGAGGGGTGAGCAAAAGCTTGATCAAAGAGGAAGATTTTAAGGAGGAAAGGGAGATGGAGAGGTGATGGAGTTTAGGAAGGGAATTCTATAGTGTGCGGCCTAGAAAGAAGACATTTGTACTCATAGAAGAATGGGATAACATAGCAGTACATCACAGAAAACATACTGCACACTTCACTCATACTAACAGGAGCAAATGCTGAAATCATAACATTCTTAATGATACATATTTTTTAACTGCCTGGTAAAGTTTGATCAGACTTTGTTGGTGGATCTCACACTGCATTGGGTACTATCCACTCCGACAACATCATACCCCCTTCCCGAACTCTCTGTTCAACCGACTCTGACATTTTGTACTCCTTTGGCGACCATGTCTTCAGTTGCCTAGGCCCCATACTCTGGAATTTCCTCCCGTTCCTCCTTTTAACGCCCTTAATTAAAACCCATCTCTTTGACCAAGCTTTTGGTCATTCCTACTAGCATCTCCTTCTTTGGTTCAGCGTCCATTTCTTTTCTGATTATGCCTCTTTGAAGTCCCTTGGGATGTTTTTCTATGTTAAAGGCACTATATAAATACAAATTGTTGTTGTATCAAGTCCTGAAAGTCTATTTCTTAATACTTAAAGCTTATGGGTCATGGTCTCCTACTATTACAGTTCCTCATTTTCAAAACGATCTAGCTCTACCAGACATGATGTGACTCCTATGATGTAGAGGTCAATGAAAGCCAATATCTCTTGCTCTGCTCACCACTGATAAATTTCCAAGTTCCCTCCAGTGCTTTGACACTAGCTTCAAATGGGAATAAAGTAAATCCTTACTAAATCTGCACATTTCCTGTTAAAATGTTTTACTACCTAGTCTATGTGTTAATATTCATTTGGAAACATTTATTCCCAGAAGTAAGATTAGGAGCATGGGCTGAAGTAAACACCTGTTCACTTTTAATGTTGGCTTACAAAGCTACTTTTACATAATACACAATTGGTGCATGCGTTAGTTTTGATGGATAAAGCTGGTTAAACTGCCAGATGAGCACCATGAACCTCATTAGGAGAGCAGCGGTGGCCTGCAAAGACCAAACTGGCTCCTGGTGCAGCCTGGTCCAAAGTGGCCGACACTGACCTACATTGACCCTGTGCTCACTCACCTACATTGGCTCACAATCCACCAACACCTCAAATTTAAAATTCTCATCCTTGTGTTCAAATCTCTCCATGTGTCGCCCCGCCCTACCTCTGTAACCTCCTCCAGCCCAACAACCCTCCGGGATCTCTGCGTTCCTCCAACTCTTGCCTCTTGTGCATCCCCCACTTCCTTAGCCCCACCATTGGCAGCCATGCCTTCAGCTGTCTAGGCCCTGAGTTCTGGAATTCCCTCCCTAAACCTCTCTGCCTCTCCACCTCTTTATCCTCCATTAAATGCTCCTCAAAACCTGCATCTTTGACCAAGCTTTTGGTCAACGGTCATACTGTCTCCTTCTTTGGTTCGGTGTCAATTTTTGTCTGATTACACTCCTGTTCAGAGCCATGGGACGTTTATAGCTATATAAATGTAAGTTGTTGTTATTGTAATCATGATAAAATGCATGATTTGGGCACAAACTATGATCCGACCAATTTTTAAGTAATACCTAATTGAGACTAGGTTGTAACAGCTACCAGCAGATAAAATGTTTTTTCCTTCTACATTAAAGTGGCAGCATAATGTTAAGTATATCAGCAAATATGATAAATTTTATGAGATATGTTCCTGGGGGTCTTGCATTCCATTTGCTCCATTTATATAAAAGCCTTTACTGAGGCAACATACAGCTTGACTCAGATTGACTCCAAACGAAATGCAAACTCCCAAGTTCTACACTGAGTGCTGCTCAGATCTGATTTGTGTTCTGTGCAGCATTTAATTACTAGCCCAATATAAGCACTGATGTTTTATACAGCAAATGGCAGGAGATTCACAACACACCCCCTGCTTTCTAGTGCAAGTAAACAATGAAGCCAGAGGAAGGAGATTGCACATGAAATGTTGAATAGCTCAGCCCCCTTTTGCTTGACTGTTTCATGCACATCAGCTGCAAATATAATACTGTATAAAAGATTGTGGGCTACAGATAAGCAACAAGTTGCTTCTGTTTTGGTACGTTGTGCAGAACTTGTTGCATAGAATAATATTTGAAGTAAAAATAGTTAATCTATGAGATATTTATGTTATCTATACGTTTGGAACGTCCAACTCATATTTGAAACCTATGAAATGGTACATGAGAGATTCTTGTAAGGGATGTGCGGTTGATGTGTATATGGACTTTCAAAAGGCATTTGATAACGTACCATATAATAGACTTGTTAGCAAAATTAAAGCCCATGGGATTAAACAGACAGTGGCAGCATGGATACAAAATTGGCTAAGGGACAGAAAGCAGAGAGTGATGGGGAACGGTTGTTTTTCAAACTGGAGGGAAGAATATAGTGGTGTTCCCCAGGGATCAGTATTAGGACCACTGCATATACATATGACCTGGACTTGGGTATAGAGGTTATAATTTTTAAAGTTTGCAGATGACACGAAACTCAGAAATGTAGTAAACAATATGGAGGATAGTAACAGACTTGAGGAGGACATTGACAGGCTGGTAAAATGGGCAGACACGTGGCAGATGAAATTTAACGCAGAGAAGTGTGAAGTGATGCATTTTGGTAGGAAGAATAAGGAAAGGCAATATAAACTCAATGGTACAAATTTAAAGGGAGTACAGGAACAGAGAGACCAAGGGTATATGTACACAAATCTTTGAAGGTGGCAGGACAAGTTGAGAAGGCTGTTAAAAAAGCATATGGGATCCTGGGCTTTATTAATAGAGGCATAGATCAGAAAAGCAAGGAAGTTATGCTAATCCTTTATAAAACACTGGTTAGACCGCAACAGGAGTATTGTGTTTAATTCCAGGCAGCACATTTTGGGAAGGAAGTCAAGGCCTTAGGATGCAAAAGAGATTTACTGGAATGGTACCAGGGATGAGGGACTTTAGTTCTGTGGAGAGACTGGAGAAGCTGGGGTTGTCCTCCTTAGAACAGAGAAGGTTAAAGGGAGATTTGATGGAGGTGTTCAAAATCATGAACGGTTTTGATAGTGTAAAAAAGGAGAAACTGTTTCCAGTGGCAGAAGAGTCACATATTTAAAGTGATCAGCAAAGAGACAGAACCGACATGAAGAAACATTTTATTATGCAGTGAGTTGTAATGATCTGGAATGCACTGCCTGAAATGGTGGTGGAAGCAGATTCAATAATAACTTTCAAAAGGGAATTGGATAAGTAGGGAAGGGAAAACATTTACAGGGCTCTGGGGAAAGAGCAGGGGAATGGGACTAATTGGATAGCTCTATCAAAGAGCAGGCACAGGGACGATGGGCCGAATGGTCTCCTCCTGTGCTGTACCTACCATGATACTTTGATATTCAAGTATTATGGTGAGGGCTATTGGGATGGATTGCTGTTTGAGTCAAGTCTCCAGTGAAGCTTAAGTACTTTCATGTGGGGGAGGAAGAATCAGTGGACAGTTCATCTGGTCTGGTCTCGTACATCTCCTAGTGCTTGGCTTATCCAGGTGGCCATTATTCATTTGAATATTAATGGGCTGTTTCACTGCAGGGGCATCACAGATAAGCACAATGCTGTTCTCATGCACACACATTTCCAGCACGAGTCTAGCAATTAGGAACAGGAACCCTGGATGATTTTCCCCCTCTCCCCCCTCAGCACACAGGCTAATTGTAGCTGCCGTGCATTTGGTTCAGCACAGAGTAGGGATCAAAATTAGGATCCTTTTGATCTGTATTGCTCAGCTGCTCACTGGAAAAACTCACTCAGCCATCAGGGCGGTCAGTGAGAGCTCATATTGGGGTAAATCTTATAAGTTAGTGACCCAGTGCGGAGCCCTGCTCAACGGGATAGTATGTTTGGTCAATGAGGGCAGCACATCTGATCCAAGTCTTCCAGTCATTAAAATTAATAACCAGGAAATTGGGAATGCCGTAAATGGAGCCTGTTGATCCCTATTCCTGATCGGCCCTCCCATTGAGTATGGCTTTGTGCCTGGATTGCAAACTCATGAGATTTATCCCATTAAGCGAAATATAATTCCTGGTGATCACAGGTCATGTAGAGCTAGTGGAATAAGTGGTCAGTTAAAGAGAGAGGTATAGAATACAATATGTTGCTGCTCTTAAGCTGCTGCTAATATCAGTTGGATAACACAAATTCTACCATGGGATATTAGAGGAAATTCAATTAGATAAATACACGTCACATCCACGTCACAGGAAATTCCAATCAGGTGGAACAGCAGCCAAGACAGCCTTCCAAAAAACACATGGCTACATGAAAAATGTTATTGCTACATGCTTTTGAAGCAACTATATCTGATTCTCTATTCTATATGTAACGTTCTTTCAAAAAAAAGCAGCGAGCTGTGCTATCTATTTGCTCTCTGTCACTCACTTTCCACCTAATACAACATTTAATCAATTCCATGTGCTCGTTATTTTGCACGCAATCCGTCTTTCTTAATGCTATACAGTTTCATGGATTGTTTATATGATTGTGAATATGCAAAAAGAGAACTTTGTTTTCTGTGAATGAGGGGCTTTCCTCACAAGTGAAATCAGCTGGGTTTTCCACACTGTTCTCCTCTGTGTGCCGCATGTGTACCGCATGATAGAATTCTAATAATCAGTTGAATGAGGATTTTTGTGCTACATTCATAGTTTCATAGTATCGTGGTAGGTACAGCACAGGAGGAGGCCATTCAGCCCACCTGCCTGTGCCAGCTCTTTGAAAGAGCTATCCATTTAGTCCTATTCCCCTGCTATTTCCCCATAGCCCTGTAATTTTTTTCCCTTGAGGTATTTATCCAATTCCCTTTTGAAAGTTACTATTGAATCTGCTTCCACCACCCTTTCAAGCAGTGCATTCCAGATCATTACAACTCACTGCATAAAAAAATGTTTCCTCATGTCGCCTCTGGCTCTTTTGCCAATCACCTTAAATCTATGTCTTCTGGTTACCGACCCTTCTGCCACTGGAAACAGTTTTTCCTTACTTACTGTCAAAACCGTTCATGATTTTGAACACCTCTATCAAATCTCCCCTTAACCTTCTCTGCTCTAAGGAGGACAACCCCAGGTTCTCTAGTCTCTCCACATATCTGAAGTCCCTCATCCCTGGTACCATTATAGTAAATATCTTCTGCACCCTCTCTAAGGCCTTGACATTCTTCCTAAAGTATGGTATCCAGAATCGGACACAATACTCCAGCTGAGGCCTAACAAGTGTCTTATAAAGGTTTAGCAGATCTTCCTTGCTTTTGTACTCTTTGCCTCTATTAATAAAGCCAATGATCCCATATGCTTTTTTAACAGCCTTCTCAACTTGTCCTGCCACCTTCAAAGATTTGTATGTGCACCCCCAGGTCTCGCTGTTCCTGCGCCCCCTTTAAAATTGTACCCTTTAGTTTATATTGCCTCTCCTCATTCTTCCTACCAAAATGCATCACTTCACACTTCAGTGTTAAATTTCATCTGCCATGTGTCTGCCCATTTCACCAATCTGTCTATGTCCTCCTGAAGTTTGTTACTATCCTCCACATTGTTTACTACATTTCCAAGTTTTGTGTCATCTGCAATCTTAGGAATTATACCCTTTGTACCAAACTCCAGGTCATTAATATATATCAAAAAGAGCAGTGGTCCTAATCCCTGGGGAACACCACTGTATAGTTCCCTCCAGTCTGAAAAACAACCCTTCACCACTACCCCCTGCTGTCTGTCCTCTAGCCAATTTTGTGTCCACGCTGCCACTGTCCCTTTAATCCCATGGGCTTTAATTTTGCTAACAAGTCTATTATGTGGCACTTTATCAAATGACTTTTGAAAGACCATATACACAACATCAACCGCACTACTCTCATCAACCCTCTCCATTACTTCATCAAAGAACTCAATCAAGTTAGTCAAACACGATTTTTTTTAACAAATCCGTGCTGTCTTTCATTTATTAGCCCATACTTTTCCAAGTGTCAATTTATTTTGTCTTGGATTATTGTCTCTAAAAGTTTCCCCACCACTGACGTTAGGCTGACTGGCCTGTACTTCTCGGGTTTATCACTCTCGCCTTTTTTGAACAGGGGTGTAAGATTTGCAATCCTTCAGTCCTCCAGCACCATCCCCATATTTAAGGAGGATTGGAAGTTTGTGGCCAGACCCTCTGCCATTTCCACCCTTACCTCCCGCAGTAACCTAGGATGCATCCCCCGCAACCGGGTGACTTTTCTAAGTGACTTTTTGAGTACTGTCTCTTTATCTATTTTTATCCTATCCAATATCGCTACTACCTCCTCCTTTACTGTTACACTGGCAGCATCCTCTTCTCTAGTAAAGACTGATGTGAAGTATCCATTTAGTGCCTCAGCGTGCCCTCTGCCTCCACAAGATGATATCTGTTTTTGTCCCTAATCTGTCCCAAGCTTCCTTTGACTACGTTATATTGCATAATAAAATGGGGCAGCATAGAAGAAGTGTAATAAGGGCAGATGTTTCAGATATGTAACTTTAACAGTTGCTGGAGGAAGAGAAAGACTTGGAAAAATAGTATAGGGTACCAATGGGTAAGTTTGAGTTCCCATAGCCTAATGTGTGCTCCAGCAAGTGATCAGCAAGTGATGGTTAACTCTATACATGAACTTCTGCTCACAAGGGACAGAATTCCAGGTGATGGCGTTGTCTGAGAGGAAGTTCTGCAGGCCGGAATAGTTTTTAAAAATTTATTCATTCATGGGATGTGGGTGTCACTGGCAGGGCCAGCATTTATTGCCCATCCCTTGTTGTCCTTGAGAAAGTGGTGGTGAGCCGCCGCCTTGAACCGCTGCAGTCCGTGTGGTGAAGGTTCTCCCACAGTGCTGTTAGGAAGGGAGTTCCAGGATTTTGACCCAGCGACAATGAAGGAACGGCGATATATTTCCAAGTCAGGATGGTGTGTGACTTGGAGGGGAACGTGCAGGTGGTGTTGTTCCCATGCGCCTGCAACCCTTGTCCTTCTAGGCGGTAGAGGCTCCGGGTTTGGGAGGTGATGTCGAAGAAGCCTTGGCGAGTTGCTGTAGTGCATCCTGTAGATGGTACACACTGCAGCCACGGTGTGCCAGTGGTGGAGGCAATGAACATGGTGGTGGATAGGTTGCCAATCAAGTGATGTGTGAAACTTTGCAGCTTTTATTCCGGATGGACCATTCTGATAGCTACTGCAGCCCCGAAAACCCGTCGTATCCCAGATTGAAATGGAATGCAATTTGTGCTGGTGGGAGCAGAGTTTGGAGCAGAGTTTGGGGCAGGACCCAATTGCGTAGGGTCTCTGCCCTGTTGGGTATCTGCCCTGTTTGGGTGGCACTAGGGTTTTCTCAAGTATTCTGGGTATAGATGCCATAATCAAGGCAGAGTGAGACTTGCATCAGCTTGTCCCAAGTGCACTGGCCTCGTCAGAATTGCTGAGGGAAAGGTATTTATATAAAGTGAGCGGGAACCCAAGATTCTGGCCTTGAATCAGCTAAAGGAACCACTGAATCCAATCTTTATCCTTCATGAAACAATCAAGGTTTTCTTTTGGCTTTTGCCTAAAGTAGATTACAAAATGTCTCATTTTATAGATGCAGTTGTTGCTTTTTGCTGGCATAACTAGGAGTAACTTGAACACTACAAAGTTTGAGTTTGCCGACCGTTGAATTGATCCCAACATATGGACCTGCTGTGGGGCTATCACTACATATAAGTGGCACCTTGGCTTGATCAGTAGCTTTTGCGTCTCTGCATCAGAAAATTATGGGTACAAGCTGCACTCCGGGACTTGAGTGCATAATTTAGACCGACACTTTAAAACAGTACTGTCAGAGGTGAGAAGTTACAACAAGGCCCCATCTCTCGTGCCACCATCTAAAAAAGTGTAGGGAGATTCCCCCTCTGGCCTTCCCCAGCCGACACCATCAAAAGAAAATTAACTCATCATTCTTGCTCATCTGCTGTCTGTGGGAACTCCTGTGCAAATTGGCTGCCATATTTTCTACATAACAAAAGCAATTTGTTGATTGAAAAGTGATTATGTGAGTGGGTAAAACTGTGGCAGATGGAGTTCATTGTGGGAAAGTGTGAGGTCATCCACTTCAGACCCAAAAAAGGTAGATCAGAGTATTTTCTACGTTTTCCGGATCCATAACAGGCGCCATAAAGTTGAATTTTGCAGTGCAACGTTCTGCACCTCAGTGGCGCTGTAAGTGTTAGCAATGCCATATTGGTTCAGGAACTCAATAGGTCTTCCTTGTGGCCGTATGTAACAAACGTCGACACAATTTAGATACGTTAGTAAGGGTCTTGAGCCACAACAACAACAATAATAATAACAACAACATCAACTCGAATTTATATCACATCTTTAACATAGTAAAACGTCCCAAGGCACTTCACAGGAGCAATTATCAAACAAAATTTGACACCGAGCCACATCAGGAGATATTAGTCATGATGTGGAGATGCCGGTGATGGACTGGGGTTGACAATTGTAAACAATTTTACAACACCAAGTTATAGTCCAGCAATTTTATTTTAAATTCACAAGCTTTCGGAGGCTTCCTCCTTCCTCAGGTAAATGTTCAGGAGCTCCTCGAAGCCTACGCATTGACACATATAGAACAATACACCATGTATTGTTCTATATGTATAAATGCGTAGGCTTCGAGGAACTCCTGAACATTTACCTGAGGAAGGAGGAAGCCTCCGAAAGCTTGTGAATTTAAAATAAAATTGCTGGACTATAACTTGGTGTTCTAAAATTGTTTACAGGAGATATTAGGACAGGAAGAGGTAGGTTTTAAGGAGTGTCTTAAAGGAGGAGAGAGAGGTAGAGAGACAGAGAGGCAGTGTGACAAATGAGAGACACCGGAGGGGTTGAGGGAGGTGGTTGTGAGGTAGAACTGGGTGTCATCAGCGTACATGTTTTCAGAAACTTTTGATTATTTGGTGTCTGTGTGCATCTGTAACATCACTTCCTAAACCTGACTAGCATGTCACGGTGGGAACAATTGGCAAGCAACTTTCACAAGCGGTATTTAAAAGAATCTTCACATCCATTAAAGTAGATCTCTGGTAAGTCGTTTTAAGCTGCTTGGCTGCTTTTGGGACAGATTTTTGGATGTTTTGGCAAGTGCTTCTATGTTTAATACGTTTGCAGAGGGAGTTTATGGAGGGCAAGAACTGTTTTACAGGATTTGCTTGTTCTGAATTACTGAACATAGGAATGCTGTTGGGCTTACCATTAAGGCTCCCAAATCAGGAGGCAATGCAGCAGCAAGGAAGGCAGCCAAGACCTGCACAGGCTGCAAGAAGAGGGTGCAGGAGACATGACAGCATGCAGGTCTTCAGAAACAGAACATCATACCTGAATCTCACAGAGGATCAGTGTGTAAGGCAGCTGCACTTCAACAGGTAGACAGTCACTTACTTGTGCCACTTGTTGCAGCAAGAATTGGAGCCCAACACCAGGGCATGCACTGCACTGCTTGTGACAGTGGAGGCCTTTGGTTCCTTCCAAACTGCTTCTGGTGACATCAACAACATCAGTTTGCTTTGCACATGGCAATCTGACAGGTCACTGTTGCACGGTTTGCGAGGCATCAACAGTTCATTAGCTTCCATGAGGAGCTTAATAAGCAGACAGAAAGAGCAATGGGATTTGCCCGCATTATTGGATTTCCACGAGTGCAGGGCTTCATAGACTGCACGCACATAGCTTTGTGCGCTCCCCATCACGAACCAGCTATGTTTCTCAAGAAGAAGGGCTTCCATTCAACCAATGTTTATGACCACAGGCAGTGACTCATGCAGGTCTGTGGCTGATTTCCTGGTAGTAGTCTTGACGCTTTCATTCTGTCCCAGTACTCAAAATTCCCTCTGTTTCACCGAGACCATCGGGTGGCAGGTTGGCTGCTGGGGGACAAGAGCTGTCCACTCACCAGCTGGATCATGACTCCTCCCATGAATCCAGACCGACGTGAAGTGCTGATATAATGAGAGCCATGGAGCAAAAAAGTTCCTGAAACAATATTTCGCTTGTCTGGACAGCTCGGGACGTGTCCTTCAGTACAGCCCAGAGCGAGTCTCAAGATTCATAATCGTTTGCTGCATGCTCCACAAACTTGTTGTAAAAAGGTGAGTTGCCTTGGAGTGCCTGAGGAGGAAAAAGTGGAGCAGGAAGATGAAGAAGGGGATGAGGAACCGAAGGATGTAGAGGAAGAGCATGGCCCAGCAGTGTTGCAAGCTGCCAGAGCTGTAAGGCAGCAAATTATTGAGGAGAGTTTCTCCTGAACCATCCCTCCCCAGAGCATCAATACTCCCTCCTTCCATCTGATGCAGTCCTGACACCCACCATATCAATTCCCACAAACAGGGTTACATCACTGAGATTTTGAAGACCAACAGCCATAGCAAAACAAAACATTTTACTTCACTACTCCAAAAGACTCCATTCTTGATTTGACCTGATTACATGAATTATGCTTATCCATAAATCACCCTTGGGTAAAGCCCTGTTTTGTGTGCTTGATTACCTATTCTAGTGCTCCTATGGGGTGGTTCTCCAGTGGATACAGTTTGGCAGGTGAAAGGGTGCTGAACATTTGCTGAGGGCACTTGAGATGTTCATGGTGGGCGATCTCAAGGAGCTCTGGCCGGATGCAGACTGCTGGGACTTGGCTTCAGTCAGCGCAGTCAGGGCCATCTGGCTTTCTGGCACCAACAAGGGCTCTGATTGATGGAGATTCTGGACCCCAGAGCCAAGATGGCAGTAGTTTAACCCCCCATCGAAACTGCCAGAGCTGTTGTCAGAGGCGCCATCATTTTGGGAACCCCTGCAGTGCTCATAGAGCTGACCACTAGTTCCATGGTTGACCTCATGGTCTCGATACTGTGCATGAAGACAGCACACAAGTTGGAGCTGGCCTCCTCTCTGCTCTCTGACATTGTACGCAAGCTCGCTGGCAGCCAGCCCAGTGCACTTAAAGGGCCTGTGTGGTTTGCCATCAGTCTTCTTATGTATGATGGGCCCTCGATGTGTTCATCGTACCCTGTTCTGCACGGCTAGGATGCGAGCTCTCCCTCCAGCGAGCTGCTTCCTGGGCTGTCCTATATCCCTGCCCTTGTTCCTGCATATTAGTGCTGGCTGAATCTCCACGTGCAGACCCTTCTATCCCACCCTCTGAATTACACACAATGCCAGTCTGAGAGCTGGTGTCTGCAAGTGTAACGGCAAGTGACACTTCCTGTTCTGCAGTGCTGCCCTCTTAGTCATCTTCTTCTTCTGAGGGTTGTGTGGAGCTTCTGGACCTGAAATAGAAGAAAGGGACAAGAGTTAACATTTAGTGGTATGGGTAAGCAGAGACAGATGAGTGGCTTCTGAAAGCAGCGGCAATTTATCATGCATAAGACCGTAAGAGACCATAAGAGATAGGAGCAGGAGTAGGCCATTCGGCCCCTCGAGCATGCTCCACCATTTAATGAGATCATGGCTGATCTGATTTTTCCCTCAACTCCACTTTCCCGCCTTTTCCCCATATCCTTTGACTCCCTTTGATGATCAAAAATTTGTCTAACTCAGCCTTGAATGTATTCAATGACTCAGCCTCCACAGCTTTTTGGGGTAAAGAGTTCCAAAGATTCACGACCCTCTGGGAGAAGAAATTCCTCCTCATTTCCGTCTTAAATGGGCGACCTCTTATTCTGAGACTATGCCCCCTAGTTTTAAATTCCCCCATGAGAGGTAACATCCTCTCAGCATCTACCATATCGAGTCCCCTCAGAATCTTGTATGTTTCAATAAGATCTCCTCTCATTCTTCTAAACTCCAATGAGTATAGACCCAATCTGTTCAATCTTCCCTCATAAGACAACCCTTCCATACTTGGAATCAACCTAGTGAACCTTTTCTGAACTGCCTCCAATGCAAGTATATCCTTCCTTAAATAAGGGCACCAGAACTGTACACAGTACTCCAGGTGTGGTCTCACCAGCACCCTGTACAGTTGTAGCATGACTTCCCTACTTTTATACTCCATCCCCTTCAAAATAAAGGCCAATATTCCGTTTGCCTTCTGAATTACCTGATGCACCTGTATGTTGACTTTTTGTGTTTCATGTACGAGGACACCCAGATCCCTCTGTACCGTTGCATTTTGTAGTATTTCTCCATTCAAATAATATTTTGCTTTTTTTATTTTCCCTCCCAAAGTGGATGACTTCACATTTTCCCACATTATATTCCATCTGCCAAATTTTTGCCCATTCGCTTAACCTGTCAATGTCCCTTTGCAGACACTTTGTGTCCTCATTGCAACTTGCTTTTCCACCTATCTTTGTATCATCAGCAAATTTGGCCACAAGGCACTCTGTTCCTTCATCCAAGTCATTGATATATATTGTAAATAGTTGAGGCCCCAGCACTGATCCCTGCGGCACCCCACTAGTTACAGATTGCCATTTTGAAAATGACCCTTTTATCCCGACTCTTTGTTTTCTGTTGTTAGCCAATCCTCTATCCATGCCAGTATATTACCCCCAACACCATGAGCTCTTATCTTGTGCAGTAACCTTTTATGTGGCACCTTATCGAATGCCTTTTGGAAATCCAAATATACTGCATCCATTGCATAATGTGTAAGGGTGAGATTAAGTGAGAAGGGAGGGAGGGAAAGATGGGTTAAATCCCTGCAGTACTTGTCCTTCAGTCTCGCCAGACGCGTCACTTGCCCATGATATCCATAACCTGTTCTTCAAATGGGGACAATACATGGATGGACCTTGGCCCTCCTCCTGTGGCTGCCTACTCCCTATTATTATTTGTGAGCTTGCCCTGCAAGAAAGAAGGAGGTGTGTCAATGTTAGAATAGTGAGAAGTTTTGAAGACATGCATTTCAGCATACAATAATGTTGCTGGTGTGTGAAAGATGGCAGAGGTGGGAGGAGGTGAAGGAAGTAATAATGAGGAGAGTAGCAGGTGCAGAGTGCTGTGTGCTGCAGTGATTGGAGGAGACTGCAAGTAATCAGGGGAGTGAAGAGTTGTGAGTGCTGGGGGAAAGGTAGTGCAAGCCTGGTCAGATTAATGAGAGGTTTTAGTTAGAAGGCTTACCTTAGCCATCCTTGGGAGGTCCTTGTATATTTTCCTGCATTGCAGCCTTGTCCTGGGGGCGACATTTCTGGTACTGTCACGCTCTGCCACCTCTGCCTACTCCTGGGCAGTTTGCCTTGATATTTTCCTGCCACCTGGAAGATAGAGGATATCCCTCTTCCTGCCAATCTCCTCCACCAATACCTCCAATGCAGCATCAGAAAACTGGGGGGCCCTTGCAGTTTCTCCTGTGCCTGCCATTGTCTGCAATCTTCAATTATAGTTGCCTGCAGCCAAAGTGCACCTCTCCTTTAAGAGTTGCAGGCTGCATTTAAGTGGCTTCAGCAATATGCAATATTGACTCCCCCCATTATACGAGCTGCCAATGAACAGCGCAAGTAGTGGTGACAGCCTGCCCATTTTATTTTAATTAATCAGGGGCACCAATTTTGGGCCTTAGTGTCGTCCACGTGATTGGGCACATGCTCCGAGCGCAACACCCATTCTGCATCCGAAAATACACTTAAAATAATTTCTACCCCAGAATATCAACCTCCTGAGTGTATGTGCAGGAGAAGAAGGGCGTTTGATGCAGATGTGATGCCAAAAAATACACTTGAATGCAGTTGAGAAATCAAGAAATATGGGGGTAAATTTCCATCTGCACCGCATGGGCAGTAATCTGGTGGAGCAGATCACTCACCATTTATGGAACCCGCCTGATTTTCATTCTATTGATTTCAATGCATTGAAAAGCAGATGGGTTCCATAACAGGCAGGCGATGCACTCCACCAGATTACCACCATGCAATAAAGACAAAGATTTACCTCATGGTTTGAACATCATGGACCCTCCTTCCACTTCATTGAGAAGGAAGAGAAAATTATTGCTGAAACTTCAATGGAAATACATTTGTGAAATTTCTCTCTGACCCTAGAAGGTCTACAAGTTAAACTTTCGGCGAGAAGTTAGAAGTAAATTTAAATGGATTAACACCTCTGTTACAATTTTTGGGTCTGTCTTAGATGTTGTCTTCTGTACAATGGTGCTGGACACTCCCATAAGCAGTCTGAATGTTTTATATTCAGGAGTGTGCCCATACTACCCAATATCTGATTATCCGATAGTGTAACCCAGGGGTGTAATAATATGACGCCCCCTATTATCTTAACTGGATGTTGAGTCTTTCTCACGTCCTCAAATGCATTTGTCAATCTTTTTGAAGGTGGATTGAAACACTTGAAACACTTGGTGTGATGAAGCCAGGTACAAATGGTTAAATTATTTTATTTCATAGACGGCAAGTAACAAAGCAAATTCCATTTACTTAGCTCAGTCTCACTTCTTTCCTCGAAAACATAGGAAAAGAAGCCTAGGGCTGTGTGGCACATAGAAATACATAGAATTTACAACATGGAAACAGGCCGTTCAGCCCAACCAGTCCATGTCAGTGTTTACTGTCCACATGAGCAGATAGTTCTAATCACATTTACAGCCCCTTTTTCTTCATCCACCTATCCAATCTAATCTTGAATGTTTGCACAGTCCCATGCTTAAAACCTGCCTACCCATGTGGCTCTTATGTGTCCCCAGCTTGGGGAGGGCGACAACACTGATTTCTTTCCTGTAGTGATTCACCAGTAGGCTTGTCAATAAAACCAGTTATCTCACCTCCCCTGCAGGGTGTAAGTTTTGAAGAAGGCATCTCCTGCTGTTCTCAAGATGAATGTGGGCCATCTAGGCTAATAAGCCTGGGATAAGACATTTGACCCTCGTTGTATCAGTTTAAAGCTGACCACATTTCACAAACTGGCCCATTTGGTTTCTTCAATGCCTGCAGCTTGTGGTTTCTCACATTTTAAATATGTACAAATTCACTTTGTGTCAAAACACAACACTTCAACCCAACTCAGTACCAAAATTCTTCCCATGAAAAAAAAAATCAGAAATCCTGACAAGTGACAGCCTGTGTTAAATTAGCAGACGGGGAACTTGATAGCAACATGTTAGGATTTGTCCACTGTTATTTCCAACAGTCATTTCTAGCCTTTAGTCATCTACACCTATACTTATCCTCATAATTTTCAGTCTCAATGTTCAACTAGGTATTCATCCAGTTCTTGTTTAAAGGAATTAGTTGCCCAACCCATAACTGATTTTAATGGAAGTCTATTCTGCATCTCTCCTATTCTGCAAAAAACATAAATAATTCTCCTGATATCCAGTCTGACTTGAGGCTTGTTAATCCTGTACTTTTTCCTCAGTGCAACTTAAATAGCTTATTTACATCTGCATTATCTGTGCCTACCTGCATTTTAAAGACCTGGATGATGTCCCCATTTCAATAATCACGTTTAATTCTGTAAGTCTCTCTTCTTATCTCACTGCATTAAATAATGAATACATTAAGAAAAACAGTTACTGTCTATTGCAATTTTGGAAAGAGAAATTTCATACATACTTGTTAATGCCTTCATCAGCAATATTGCACAGTAGATTTCACAGCTTTAGAATTTTTAATTTAAGAATTGTTCTCCTCTAAATCCTCTCTGATGAATATATTATTTATTGAAGGTAGCATACCTGCAATTGTACATACCATTTCAAATATGGCCTTAACAATGATTCATAAAGAGATGCAATAGTTTGTTTGACATATGCTCAAATTCCATTGAGATGCATCTGAGTACTGGAATTACTTTGTTGCTAATAACTTCAAACATGCTAATAGGGCACCCACAAACAAAAGATTGGAAGGTAGGAAATTTAATAGTCGTAGTGTTAATTGAAGTGAGAAAGCTTCATCTGATGCTTTTGGGATATGGGCAGGATTCTTTGTGCTTGACATTTTTATGACAATATGAGATGCACATCGATATGAGATAGGACAACCATTTCTGAAACAGCAAGCTGGTCTGATATATCTATTTAAACAACCAGCGTATTTGATAGGATATAACACACTTGTGGGTTTGTTGCTTGCTTGTTAGGCTGGTCCATTCGTCGTTTAAGTGAAGTATCACAAAAGGACCTGTGTGCTATCCTCTGCGTGTGTAATACATCATGTACATGTTACTTAGTAACAGGGTGTATTTTCATCTGTGTATAAAGTTAAAGAATAATTATCTTATTATGTGATTATAAACCAATTTTAAAAGCCTTTACTAAAATGGTAGAGGAATTCCAGACAGATGTCTTGCATGTCCATAAACCAGTATCCCACATTGTAATTTCAAGACCATCATTGTTTTCATCTGAATAAAGTGTTGTCGAAGCTGCCAGGTGCTACAAGATGTAGCCGAAGCCTATGGTTTACGTAGAAATCGAGCTGTGTCTGTAATAACTGTTATTTTATATCATAATATAGGCTCACATAATCCTTGCCTGCAGAAAAAAAATGAGAAGCAGATGCTTGCTAATATATATAGGCAACAAAAACACTGTGTATCATTCACAGCAAATCCCTTCCATATGTAAAAATATCTGCTTCATATTTATGTGTTGTTCTGTGTTAGCATGTGTCAATTTAATAGGAGATTGTGCAATAGAGCAGTATAACCGATAAGCAAAAATGATTGGAACCATAAGTATTTCCAAAATTTTCCTACTCAGCAGAAATGATATCTTGCAGGCACTTGTTTCTTTGAAAGAAGGTGCTAATGTGGTCTGATAGCAGTTTCTTTCTTGTCAATTTTCTCCCCCAGTTTTCAATCCTTCTCTTGAAGCAGTTGGCTCTTTGCAGTTACAGCTCTATGGAGGGTGGTCTCCCTCAAGCCCCCACCCAAGTGTCCATTATTCTTATGTGAAACTTGGCAGCGAGTGTCAGCCAACTATTGGACCAGCGGAGGGGAGGTCGTGGTCAAGCTCGAGGTGCACAGTTGTGGACAATTACCAGGGTGGTTACTAGATACCAATCAGTAATGGGAACCCTGAACAATTTTCCCCTCCCTGCCAGATAGGTGCAGAGGCCAGTTATCGTGTCACTACCTCTGCCATGGCTGTGAATCAGCACTGACTGGGAATCAGACCTCGATCCTTCCTGGCCTGTATGGCTTAGCCACTGGTAAGGCGGTCTGATATCAGTTTCTTTCTTGTCAGTTTTCTCCCCCAGTTTTCAACCCTTCTCTCTTTAAGCAGTTGGCTCCTTGCAGATACAATTCTACGGAGGGTGGTCTCCCTCATTTATCACTGGATAAATTTGCGGAGGACCTCACTTTGATTATATTGGATCTGAAAATATTTCATGGGAGTTGTATTTGTTAGAGCTAGCGCTGTGCCAGTTGTTTATTAATGGGTAGTTATTTCATGACAGCGTTCATTGAATGCATGTTAACTTGTACCCATGCTCCTAAATTTGCTCTTGGGAATAAATATTTCCAACACCTATTAAGACACATACCTGCCATTAATATTATTTGACTTTTAACTGCCTGTTAAGCAGCAATTAACATGGAACAGGAAGATTTAGTTAGGCATTACTTCATTTCAGTATTGCGCTAATTTTTCCAATTTAAAACTGGCATTAAAGCACCAGAGGGAGATCATAGAGTTTCAGTAGTGGCAGGAACCAGAAACCATGACCTGAGGGGTTCAAGGTTACAAGGTCAGACTTACAGGACCTTCTACCACCCAATGCAGCATGAGTTCCCCTGATGTATCACCTACCTGTACCTTAGTGGGAAGCAATGTGTCTCAACAGAGCTGTGATCCCAGACCTTCCACGACTCTTGAAACCAGATGTGCAGCTGCAGGGCAACATCTGGTTGGCACTCTCAGTGAAAATGAAAGTGACTTGATGGTCCCAGTCACCGACAGTTAACATTACTCGTATCAACCAGTATGCAGTTCACCATTACGTTACTGATATTCTTTTTTGCCATGGATTCCACAAGGCATCATTCACATCACCATGCATGCACCTGCCAGTTGTGCGTGCCCTTTTACTAATAGAAAGTGTTGTTGTTCATTTAACTTTTAATTGATATATATGACCAATGGCAAAAGTTATGCAACTTTAATGGTCATTATCCAAAAAGTGCTCACAATGTACACATTTTAAAGGAAGTACTGAGTTCACAATTGTTTGGGAGGGAAGACAAAATGCAAGGTTGGCTTCTGGGAGACATGAGTTCACCTCACCTAAATTTCCTGACCCAACAAGAGAAAGCTTACAATAACACACATTCATGATGCAGAAATATAATGAGCACACCTTGGTCTCCTAGAACAACAACAGTGTGAGTCAGACTCAGTGTGAGTTGACAGAACGATTGTAGTATGTGGCATGCTGCAGAATATTGCAATTGGAAGAGGCATGCTCATCAAAAAGAGCTGCAGCAAAGCAGGTTCCAGGAAGAGATTGAGAGGAACATGAACTCCCTGCAGCACACCAGCCAATGTGCTAAATGGCACAAAAATATGATGGGCACTGATCGACAATCTCTCCCTTTCTGAAAACAGAAGGACGGAATGCAAAATTCTGTATAGGCCCTTTAACTGAAATTGGCCGGCATTTATTTTTTGACACAAGTATTTTGCCCAGAAGCAGTTGCTAACTTGGAGTTAATGACAACTTGAGAGCCACCTGCCTGCTTCTGTGCTTCTGCACAGATATCTTCTCTAGACGCTAAGTGCTAACTGCAAGCAATGAGCACTACTATGAGATCTCTGAATTTCTCTTTCACTGCTGTCTCTCCGCCCTCACCACCAACAATTATGAGGAGCTCATGAACTTCTTTGTCACTGAGATGAGACCATCTATTCAGCTACATCTGTTGTATCCCTCCTTCCCCTTGTCCACCAAACCAATCATCCCCTGAAGCTACCCCTGCCCTAGCCCTGAACACACATCTCACTTTAGTTTTTCTCCCATCTCCCCACCTCCTGCTCCTTTGACCACATTCCCACTAAACTACTGACACCCAACTTCCCTCCCTGGTGCCCCCTCCTTTTCATCATCGACATGCTTACCTTCATGTCATCATTCATGGAACATAAGAACATAAGAAGTAGGAGTAGGAGTAGTCCATACGGACCCTCGAGCCTGCTCCGCCATTCAATAAGATCATGGCTGATCTTCTACCTGAACTCCACTTTCCCACCCTATGCCCATATCTCTTGATTCCCTTAGTGTCCAAAAATTTATCGATCCCAGTCTTGAATATACTCAATGACTAAGCATCCATAGCCCTCTGGGGTAGAGAATTCCAAAGATTCACAACTCTCTGAGTGAAAAATATTTCCTCATCTCGGTCCTAAACGGCCAACCCCTTATCATGAGGCTGTGTCCTCTAGTTCTAGATTCTCCAGCCAGGGGAAACAGCCTCTCAGCATCTACCCTATCAAGCTCTCTAAGAACTTTATACATTTCAATGAGATCACCTCTCATTCTTCTAAGCTCCAGAGAATATAGGCCCATTCTACTCAATCTCTCCTCATAGGGCAACCCTCTCATCCTAAGAATAAATCTGGTGAACCTTCGTTGCATCATCTCTAAGGCAAATATATCCTTCCTTAGGTGAGGAGACCAAAACTGTACACAGTACTCCAGGTGTGGTCTCACCAGAGCCCTATATAATTTCAGCAATAATAAACATGGGGTCAGCTTCCACAATCAATGCTGATAATATACAGCTCGATCTCTCCACCACCTCTCTCGACTTCTCCAGTGCCTCTGTGTTGTCAGACTGCTTGTCCAACATCCAGTCTCAGATAAGCCACAATTTCCTTCAGTTAAATATTGGGAGACCGAAGCCACCATTGAAGCCCCAATCACAAACTCCGTACTCTTGCCACTGATTCCATCCCCTTCCCCAGCCATTACCTAGACTGAACAAGACTCTTTGCATCCTCGAAATCCTATTTAACCCCGAATTCAGTTTCCAACCCCATTCCCTCTCCATCACAAAAACCGCCAACTTCCACCTCTGTAACATTGCCCATCTCTGTCCCTACCTCAGTCCATCTGCTGCTGATACCCTCATCTATGTCTTTGTCACCTCCAAAACCAACTATTAATGCTCTCCTGGCTGGCCTCCCATCCTCCATCCTCCGTAAACTTCAGCTCATCCAAATCTCTGCTGCCTTATCCTTTCCTGCATCAAGTCCCGTTCACTCATCACACTTGTCCTCGCTGACTACATTGACTCCATGTCTACCAGTACCTGCAATTTAAATTTCTCATACTCGTGTTTAAATCCCTTCCAGTCCCTGCCCCTCTCTATCCCTAGAACCTCCTCCTGCCCCAAACTCTCTGTTCCTCTGACTCTGGCCTTTTGTGCATCCCCTCCTCCTTTCACTTCACAATTGGTGGCCATACTTTCACCGAGTTAGACCCCACACTCTGAAATTCCCTCCCTGAAGATGACAGCCTTGGCTTAGTGGTAGCACTCTGAGTCAGAAGGTTGTGGGTCCAAGACCCACTCCAGAGACTTCAACACAAGATCTAGGCGGACACATCAGTGCAGTGCTGATGGAGTGCTGCACTGATGGAGGTGTCACCTTTCAGATGAGATGTTAAACTAAGGCCCTATCTTTTCTCTCAGGTGGATGGAAACAATTCCATGGCACTATTTGAAGGACAGGAGAGGTCTCCCGATGTCCTGACCAATATTTATCCCTCAATCAATATCACCGAATACAGATTCTTTGGTCAGTAACCTCACTGCTGTTTGTGGGACCTTGATGTTGGTAAATTGGCTGCTGAGTTTCCCTACATTATAACAGTGAATAGACTTCAAAAGTAATTCATTGGTAGTGAAGCAATTTGGGATGTCCTGAGATCATGAAAGATGCTATATAAATGCAAGTTATTTCCTTCTTTCCTAAACCCCTCTCCTCCTTTAAGACCCTCCTTCAAACCCGCCTTTTTGCCCAAGCTTCTCTTCCTTGGTATGGCATCCACGTTTTTGGTTAGGCCTCTGTGCTGCGCGTTGGGACAAAAAGGTTGTCGTTGTGGTAGATAAAGGCTCTGATTGGGAGGAGGTTCGGTGCTTGCACAGTAGACGGGACGATAGCAGACTAATATCTATGCAAACTATAGCAGACTAATACATATGCAGGCTATACAAGACTCTTGAGTTTGCAAGTTATAATGGACTATTATATATGCAGGCTATAGCAGACTAATATTTATGCAATCAATAATAGACGATTAAATATGCAGGCCATAGGAGACTAATACATATGCAGGCTATAGCACACTCTTGCATTTGTAAGCTATAACAGACTAATACATATGCGGGCCATGGCAAGCGAATACATATGCAGGCTATAGCAAATGAATACAATTGCAAACTATAGCAGTCATTGATACTACTTATTCTGAACAAATACCCCAGAGACTTGAATGATGATCTCTATTTACAGAGAGTAATGGTGAATGGTTGTTTTTTGGACTGGAGAGAGGTGTACAGTGGTGTTCCCCAGGGGTCGGTATTGGACCACTGCTTTTTTTGATATATATTAATGACTTGAACTTGGGTGTACAGGACACAATTTCAAAATTTGCAGATGACATAAAACTTGGAAGTGTAATAAACAGTGAGGAGGATAGTGATAAACTTCAAGAGGAAATAGACAGGCTGGTGGAATGGACGGACACATGGCAGATGAAATTCAACACAAAGAAGTGCAAAGTGATATATTTTGGCAGGAAGAATGAGGAGAGGCAATATAAACTAAATGGTACAATTCTAAAGTGGGTGCACAAATCTTTGCAGGTGGCAGGACAGGTTGAGAAAGTGGTTAAAAAAGCATATGGGATCCTGGGCTTTATAAATAGAGGCATAGAGTACAAAAGCAAGGAAGTTATGTTGTATCTTTATAAAACACTGGTTTGGCCACGACTGGAGTAGTGTGTCCAATTCTGGTCAACACACTTTAGAAGGCCTTAGAGAGGGTGCATAAAAGATTTACTGGAATGGTTCCAGGGATGAGGGACTTCAGTTACATGGATAGATTGGAGTTCTTCTCCTTAGAGCAGAGAAGGTTAAGAGAGGATTTGATAGAAGTGTTCAAAATCATGAAGCGTTTAAATAAAGTAAATAAAGAGAAACTGTTCCCATTGGCGGTAGGGTCGAGAACCTGAGAACACAGATTTAAGGTGATTGGCAAAAGAACCAAAGGCAACATGAGGAGAAACTTTTTTATGCAGCGAGTAGTTATGATCTGGAATGCGCTGCCTGAAAGGGTGGTGGAAGCAGATTCAATTGTAGCTTTTAAAAAGGAATTGGATAAATACTTGAAGGGAAAAAATTTGCAGGGCTACGAGGTAAGAGCGGGGGAATGGGACTAACTGGATTGCTCTTACTAAGAGCCAGCACGGGCTCGATGGGCCGAAAGGCTTCCTTCTATGCTGTAACCATTCTTTGATTCTATGATTTATGAAGCACTGTTGGTAAGTTGTAGGAGCCTTCTTTTTCAATTCTCCTTACAAGAGAAAGTCGTCCAATTTTAGTTTCAGGATTTTTCTCATCCAACAATGGTGTAAATGATTTAATTTTTTTCCCTATGTGTCCTTTATGGCCTGTGTCTCAGCATCACGTAAAAATGGTGTTCCAATCATGTTGCTATATGCCTTCATCTTAGATTTTTAATCCTGATGTTTCGACTCCTCCGGATTTTATCAAATTTCTTGAAGCTGCTTCCAGTTTTTCCAACTTTTTTTTGAACTTCCTTCCCAGCATCTGCATCATTTGTCACTCCTGCTTTCCAAATACATGAATGTATCAGTCTCTTCAATCAGTTATTCATCAGCTTTAAGCACAGGCGTCAACTCCAATGTTCACACACTGGGCTATAAATTGGGCCGTGTGGCGCCTGTTTTGTAGGCACTATGTAGCCTCCTAAGAACCCAAATGGCGTCCGGAATGTGCACGCACGCTTACAGATAACGAACGCCGGCACAATATAAAGTAGGGAGAATCTGCGGTAGATCAGTGTGCAACGCTGATTTAAAGGGACAGATGCGATTTTGGAACTCAACGCTCCAGCTTGACCAAGCACTGTCTTAACCAGGTCATAGAAGGCCTGGAGGAGCCCCCAACCGACGCTATTTAAAGGGATCATGCAGGTGTTGCAGGTTAGTAGCTGGATTATTACTTCTGATGCATTTGTATGTGTTTGTTGAAGCTTCCTATACTTGGAGAAAGTTGCAATCGAATATAGAGTGGTCTGGCAGGTCCTGCATTACTGTGGTGGCATTTAAAACAGTGTGCTGAACAAGGTTTCCGCTAACCATCGGTGGCCTGCTCGGGCTCCTGCTGGGCATCGAAAACAACTGGGAGCATGCAGAGAGGCCACGCAGAGCAGGTCAAGCTGTGAGGAGAGGGAGGAGGCGGAGGAGGCAGAGGAGGCGCAGGGCACTGAGCAGGAGGCCATATCCATTAAGGGCCTTCAGGGAACAATTCTCTTACTCAACATGAGCGAAGATCAGTGCATCCAACAGCTGCGGTTCACCAAAGAGGTTGTGACGGAGATATGTCAACTGCTGCAGCCATAACTGAAGCCTCCGAGCAGGCCAAGGACAGCATTGCCTGTGGCTGTGAAAGTAACCGTGGTGCTGAACCTTTACGGCTCTGGGTCCTTTCAGGCCGCTGCTGGCGATATGTGTAACATCTGGCAGTTTGCAGTGCACTGCTGCATAAGGGAGGTCACTGAGGCACTGTACGAGCAGCACAACAGATTTATAGCATCCCCTCTTGACAGAGAGCAGCAGAATGAGCGAGCGCAAGAGTTTGCTTGCATTGCAGGCTTCCCCATGGTGCAGGGTGCCATTGTCTGCAGGCATATTGCCATGCGTACTCCACATCTCAACTCGGCCATCTTCTTGAACAGAAAGGGGTTCCACTCCCTCAGTGTGCAGCTGGTGTGCGACCACACACAGCGCATCATGCAGGTCAATGCCCGCTACCTGGTAGCAGTCATGACTCCTTCATTCTGCAGCAGTCCAACAGCCCACCTATCTTTTAACCGGCATGGCAAGTCAAAGTCTGGCTGCTTGGTGATAAGGGCTATCCCCTCATGACGTGGCTCATGACACCGGTCAGGAACGCACGCACACATGTAGAGCAGGCCCACAGTGAGAGACATGCGGCCACACGAAATGTCATCGAGTACACCATAGGCCTCCTAAAGCAAAGCTTCCGCTGCCTGGACCGTTCTGGTGGAGCCCTGCAGTACTCCACTGAACGGGTGTCAAGATTCGTCATGGTATGCTGCACGCCGCACAACCTCGTCCTTATGAGGGAACAGCCCTCGCCACCGCCTATCCGCAAGACCCTGAACCAGAGGCCGAGGAGGAAGAGGCCGAGGAAGATGCAGGGAGGCAACAAGATGCACGGGCCCTGTCTGCCAGGGCTCTGTGTACTCACCTTATTAATGAGCGATATCACTAACCTCACCTCCCAAGTCACCAACAGTCCTACACTCCCCACCTTTCCTCTCCCTCATGACCATCCAATCATCCTCTTTATGATTACACATTGCTTCCTCCCGCAGCTCATCGCATAAATAAAAACCAAGTGTGATGTCAAATACAAATTTATAAACCAATACATGAAATGATGTAAACAACATTACACTATTCACCCTTGTGCATTCCCTCTGTGCCTGTGGCTCGTGTGCCTTTTCCTTTCCTAGTGCTCCTACGAGGTGCATCTCCAGTGTCTGGAGCGTGGGTGGATGAAGGCTGCTGACCTTCAATTGAGGAGCGTGCAGATGGCCTCGGAGGATGACCTCAAGCAGCTCTGGGCAGGAGGGTCCAGCTTCAGGCTGCACCATCTCGGTCTGGGCTGCAGCAGTCTGGCCTGGCTGGCTGACAGGTATGAGCACGGGCGCTGGCGGAGTGGCAGGGGTGGGAGCAGGAATGCTGTCATCCTGAGAGAGGACAGCAGGTTCGACTGCCATGCCGCCACTGTCACTCGCATGGGGCGGCGTCTCAGCAATCCTGGTGAGTTGCTGGAGAGCAGATTGCGGGAGTGCTGTGACACCCTGGAAGCCCCGTTCCACAGTGGTGCCCAGAGCCACTATAGCAGCAGTCTGAGCCTGGAACGCAGCAGTCTGTGCTGCAATGGAAGCTGTGACATCAGTCATCAGACGCTGCATCATGGTGGGTTCCACAGGTGTGCTGAAGGAGTGTCCACCTGTTCCACGTGGTAAAGGATGGGCTCCAAGCTCTGCGCAAAGCCTTGTGCCAAAGTGGAGCTGGACTCCTCCAAGCCCCTTGATGTTGTGCACAGACTTTCTGGCAGGCTTTCCAGTGCACCAAGCATTTGGTTGTGTGTGTCCATCAGCCTTTTTCTGTGGCCTGGCCCATTGAAGTCATCATCTGACATCTCTGCAACAGACCCATTGTGCGACCTCACCCTCCGGCGATCTAGCACCTGTGGGATCCATTCTCCCCACCCCAGCTCCTGCGCACTTGTGCTCGGTGTCTCACCACGTGCAGATCCCTCCTCTAACCTAACTTCTAAAGGACGCGCAGTGCAAGTATCTGAGCTGTCAGATCAAGTGACAGTGTGGCTTCATTGTCGGTGTCCTCCTCCTCGTCCACCTCGGACGGTGCCGGCTCCAGTTCTTGGGTCTCTGCAATGACAAAGGGAGACGGGTTGAGTTGTGGAGTGGGGAGAGGAGAAAGTAAAATGTATGTTCTGACATCATCTGCAGCAGGTGAGTCAGAAAAGATTGTGGGATGAGGGAGATGTGGGAAACGAGAAGGAGGATTAGTTATGCAGAGACCCTCACCGTCGATACCTCCAGCGCCACCAATGACCACAGCCGTAGCGACAGCCCGTCCAATGATCCCCAGCACTGTCTCCTCCAAGGGGGTTGAGGACATGTTGTGTGCCCGTCCTCCATCCGTTCTTTCCTGCTGCCGGCTGATATGTGCCATCTTCTCCTGCAAGACAGAGACGGTGTGTCATTGAGCATCCTGCAGGATGTTTGGGTGATGTGCCTGTCATGGTCGTATAGCTGCCAGTGTATGTGACCTGTGAGTTGTAGGTATGTGGCTTGCAAGTGTGGTATTATGTGAAATGAAGCATCCAAAATGCAGCTTTGCGTACGAATGGGAAGCATTTGTTGGTGGGTGGATGATGGGGGGTGTCGTGCCTGGAGCAGTGGTGCAGTTGATAGGACAACTAAAGAGGTAAGGGACAGTATAAGACATAAGGGCATACAAAAAGGCAAAAATGGCACAGATCCTGGCAAATGGGCAAGATAAAAGATCAACAAAGGGTCACAAAACAGATAGTAAGAGCTACAAAAAGAGAGTATGAAAAGAAACTTGCAAGGGATATCAAAACCAATACGAAGAACTTTTATAGTTATATTAAGAAAAAGAGGGTGGTCAGGAGCAGTGTTGGCCCCTTAAAAACTGAAAGTGGGGATATTGTCATTGACAATGGGGAAATGGTGGACATGTTGAATAATTACTTTGCATCAGTATTTACAGTAGAAAAAGAGGATAGCATGCCGGAAATCCCAAGAAAACTAATATTGAATTGGGGACAGGGACTCAATAAAATTAACATAAGTAAAGCAACAGTAATGAAGAAAATAATAGCACTAAAGAGTGACAAATCCCCAGGACCAGATGGTTTCCATCCCAGGGTTTTAAAGGAAGTAGGTGAGCACATTGCAGATGCCCGAACTATAATCTTTCAAAGTCCTCTAGATTCAGGAACCGTCCCTCTAGATTGGAAAATTGCACATGTCACTCCACTTTTTAAGAAAGGAGAGAAAGAGAAACCAGGGAATTATAGACCAGTTATCCTAACATCTGTTGTGGGGAAAATGCTGGAGTCTATAATTAAGGATAGGGTGACTGAACACCTCGAAAATTTTCAGTTAATCAGAAAGAGCCAGCATGGATTTGTGAAAGGTTGGTCATGCCTGACAAACCTGATTGAATTTTTTGAAGAGGTGACTAAAGAAGTGGACAGGGGAATTGTCAATGGATGATATTTATATGGACATCCAGAAGGCATTTGATAAAGTCCCACATAAGAGACTGTTAGCTAAGATAGAAGCCCATGGAATCGAGGGAAAAGTACGGACTTGGTTAGGAAGTTGGCTGAGCGAAAGGCGACAGAGAGTAGGAATAATGGGAAGGTACTCACATTGGCAGGATGTGACTAGTGGAGTCCTGCAGGGATCTGTCTTAGGGCCTCAATTATTCACAATATTTATTAACGACTTAGATGAAGGCATAGAAAGTCTCATATCTAAGTTTGCCGATGACACAAAGATTGGTGGCATTGTAAGCAGTGTAGATGAAAACATAAAATTACAAAGGGATATTGATAGATTAGGTGAATGGGCAAAACTGTGGCAAATAGAATTCAATGTAGGCAAATGTGAGGTCATCCACTTTGGACCAAAAAAGGATAGAACAAGGTACTTTCTGAATGGTAAAAAATTAAAAACTGTGGATGTCCAAAGGGACTTAGGGATTCAGGTACATAGATCATTGAAGTGTCATGAACAGATGCAGAAAATAATCAAGAAGGCAAATGGAATGCTGGCCTTTATATCTAGAGGACTAGAGTACAAGGGGGCAGAAGTTATGTTGCAGCTATACAAAACCCTGGTTTGACCACACCTGGAGTACTGTGAGCAGTTCTGGGCACTGCACCTTCGGAAGGACATAATGGCCTTGGAGGGAGTGCAGCGTCGGTTTACTAGAATGATACTCGGACTTCAAGGGTTAAGTTACGAGGAGAGATGACACAAATTGGGGTTGTATTCTCTGGAGTTTAGAAGGTTAAGGGGTGATCTGATCGAAGTTTATAAGTTATTCAGGGGAACAGATAGGGTAGATAGAGAGAAACTATTTCCGCTGGTTAGGGGGCACTGTCTAAAAATTAGAGCCAGACCTTTCAGGAGTGAGATTAGAAAACACTTCTACACACAAAGGGTGGTAGAAGTTTGGAACTCTCTTCCGCAAATGGCAATTCATGCTAGCTCAATTGCTAAATTTAAATCTGCGATAGATAGCTTTTTGCCATTAAGAGATATAGGCCAAAGGCAGGTATATGGATTTAGATCACAGATCAGCCATGATCTTATTAAATGGCGGAGCGGGCTCGAGGGGCTGAATGGCCTATTCATGTTCCTATGTTCCTATGTGCCACTTGAATTCGCTCACCTTGACCACTCATGTCAAATCATTGAACTTTTTCCTGCACTGCATCCACATGCATGGCGCAATGCTCCTGCCATTCGCCTCCAGAGCCACTTCCTCCCACTGGTCCCGCAGCTGGTGGCGCGAGGGTTCCCGCCACCCTGCGGATACAGAATGGCCCTCCGTGCATCCGCCTCCTCCACCAAGGCCTCCAGTGCGTCATCGGAGAACTCAGTGCACGCTCTATTGCAGGTCCAGCCATTACACTTGTCTTCCACCACCGATTGCATTGACAGTGTACCTCCCCTTAAGAGGTGCAGGCTGCCTTTAAGTAGTGCTGGCCACGCCCCATATCAGCCCCCTGCTGGTGCATGCAGCCACTCAACAGCACCGGTAGCACTGGCTGCACGTAGAAATCATGGAGATGATCCAACATCACGAATCTAACATGCTGCCTGCATCTCAACGACCGGGCACAAGTTAATCATGCACCCTGACCCCCAAGCTTGGATTCAGGGGTTGTCCAATTATCCCCCACTGTGTTTTCTTTAAATTGGATAAATTGATGATCAGTCCAAAACCCTGCACTTTTCCTTTGGGGTTCTTCTGTGACATTAAGAACAGAATCCAGGCAGTCACAGCTCTATGATATATGTGGGCTGGAAATTGGTATGCATTGCACCCATTTTTCAGGCATAAAATGGGTGCAAAACTGACTAGTTTAGCAGTGGGTCGGCCTGCATCCAATCTGTGCATGCGTTTGGGCTATTGCTAAATTTGTCGGGCCCATTTTGTTAGGCCGCCCAAAAAGGCATTAGGCACCTTGCATATGTTAATGAGGGGCCAAAGGCCTGGTTACGAAACCCTCTGGGAAATTTGCGTCTGATGAGTGGAGCTGTTGTTGGGCCTGCTGTGCTCAGGATTCTTCATCGGCCACCAATAAAAGATAAAATCAATTTTTTTTAAAACTTAAAAAGCATTCCTGCAGAGTCAGGAGTGCTTCCCCAACTCCACAGTGCTCACAATTACCCCCCACCGTTGCCCACTCCAACCCCACTCCCAAGACTTACCTTCGGGCCGCGGATGGTGAAGCAAGTGGCCTGACATTCGTCCTCTTCAAATGCGCGAGCTGCCTGTGGAGGCACAACAGGAGGTGGCAGCTTGCACAAAAAATGTTAATGAGGCCCACGGACCAATCTTGGAGGGGCCTCAAGCCTCCCTGTCGACGCACCGCGGGTCACAGACCCAAAACAGGCCATAACAAATTTCCACCTCATTCTCTTTATTCCCAGACGTGTTGTCTATCCAATGATTATTTTTTTCAATGCTCCATCTGTAAAAATTCCAAACAAAATTGGTAATAGAATGAAGCCTTGTCTCACTCCATTTGTTCGGGATGATTTTCCTCTACTTTGTGCACAAGGAATGCTCATTTCATGGGCACAAAGCAAAGAAACAATGGGGAGAAACCTATTAGGCTGAGCCTCTGTCTCTTTTGTTGTGCCTTTATATTTTCCCCTGTGAACAGGCCGAGTGCTTTCCTTTGCAGTAGGTGCAAGCCACGGAAATGAGGGGAGTGACATCACCATGACTCCCTCCTCATTTCCTGGTCTGCACTTGGCAGTGAGTGGCCTGCGCGGAGCAACGCCCACAATTAGTGGACCTTAGTCCTTGTGCCCAAGATAGACGACCTGAGAAGTGCAGGTAGCAAGGATGTGCCCAAAGAAAGGTAAGTGATAGGGTATTTTTTTTTTAACAGATGTAGCAAAAAACAATTTAGGCTTGAGGGCTTCTGGCTGCTGTCCAAAAATGGCTGGATTCAGAGCGGGCACTTAGCTTTTTGGTCTCTTCAGCAGCCATTACCACTCAGGCAAGCCTCTTGGATTGGACTTCCGTCCCCACTTCTGGGAGCAGTTCCCTTGCCAAGGGCTCGGCCTGAATCAGGGAACACGGGTCTCATGTAATGACTAGAACTCGGAAATACAGGGATGGGGCGGGGGGCGGTCTGAAGTCAATTGGAAAGTAAAATCGGGCAGCGTGTAAAACGGGAGGGGATCAGTTTCTTACCGGGTGGGCTAAGTTAAAATTACCCCCTATGTCAGTAATAAGAGGTTGTCTAAGAGATTTCTGCATGGTGTCTCTATTTACTGAATCAAATGCTGGGAGACAGGGTGGTGCAGTTGCTTAGCAAACTACCCTTCCACCTCAGTAACCTGGATTTAAATCCATTCCAGATTGCTGAGATGAAAGTTTCCTTTTCCCCTATACTGACAATAGGGATTCTATGCAAAACTAGTTACCCAATTTTAAACCCAATTCTGCAGCACAAAACTGTCCCCAATTTGGCATTAATTGACAATCATACATAGGAACCATAGGAACAGGAGTAGGCCATTTAGCCTCTCGAGCCTGTTCCAACATTCAATGAGATCATGGTTGATCTGTGACCCGCCTTAGCCCCATATCCCTTAATCCCTTTGGTTAACAAAAATCTATCAATCTCAGACAATTAACAATTGAGCTGGCACCAACTGCCGTTTGCAGTAGAGAGTTCAAAACGTCTACCACCCTTTGTGTGTTTCCTAACTTCACTGCTGAAAGTCCTGGCTCTAAATTTTAGGCTATGTCCCCTAGTCCTAGACTCCCCAACCAGCAGAAATAGTTTCTCGCTATCTACCCTATCAGTTCTCTGTAATGGCTTGAAAACGTCGATCTTATCACCCCTTAATCTTCTAAATTCCAGGGAGTACAACCCTAATTTGTGTAATCTCCCCTTGTAATTTAACCCTTGGAGTCCAAGTATCATTCTAGTAAATCTACACTGCACTTCCTCCAAGGCCAATATATCTTTCCTAAGGTGCATAATTTATCAGCATAAGAATAACTAGTGTACAAAGTGTTAAAAACTCACACCTATGCAGTGGAAGGTGCTCTTCTAATGTTGGGAAGAGTAGAGATAGTTTGGCCCTCCAGCTGGCCTTGCGAGATTTGCCCTGGGAGTGCTTTGTGCTGTCACTGTGCACCTGAAATAGGAAAGTGCTCCATTGAAATTTCTTACCTTGGTGTGCAAAAAAATCATAAAGGGGATTAATTAGCTCTGTGCAGTGTTGGTGGCACATGAGTTAAAAGGTTTCCATCAAATTTCTATTTGCTCTGTTTTAACCTGTTTAAAGTAAATGATGTGGAGATGCCGGTGATGGACTGGGGTTGACAATTGTAAACAATTTTACAACACCATGTTATAGTCCAGCAATTTTATTTTAAATTCACAAGCTTTCGGAGGCTTCCTCCTTCCTCAGGTGAACGTTCACCTGAGGAAGGAGGAAGCCTCTGAAAGCTTGTGAATTTAAAATAAAATTGCTGGACTATAACTTGGTGTTGTAAAGTAAATGAGTTAACTCCTGTGTAAAAATAGAACAAACAGGAATTTGATGGTAATTTAGCAAACTAAAAAAAAAATCTCACAAAAGAAATTAAACTCCCAAAGCTTTTTTGAGGGAAAAATGGAATCAAATGCCTTCTCAAAGTGGTGAAACTTATGCACAAAGGGTCTCTGAGATTCAATGTAAATTCTTGATTACACCCCAAGTCAAAGCACCTGGTGCATACTGAGTCTATCTGGCCAGAAGCCTCTTTGATCTTTGAAGTTATGAAGGCCAACTTTCCTGTCACTTTCACCCTGGAACTGGCCTTTTTTCAGGTGCAAAGGTCAGGAAAATAGATGCATACTGGTTTTGCTTGGTCTCTACCCTTTTTACATTGCTGTGGGATTTTCAGGTATTTCCTTTGGGAGTGGGGGGTGGTGCATGGAGTTCAGAATAAAGCTACACTTGGTGCAGGCCGATTGCAGCAATGTTCATAAGGTGAGAATGGGCGTTCCTGGCCTGGGGCCTCATTTTCCACTGATGGATTGCTGGCTCGGCACCTCATTGCAGGGACACCTTGAGAAACATGATGTTGCGGCCTGACCTGAATTCTTGCTGAAGACTCCAAAGGTTAATAAATTTTTAAGAGTTCAAACTATCCCCACCCCAGGATGTTTAGGTCTTAATTAGGATCGTTTGGTTGCTGAACTCCACCTGACCATAATCTTCCAAACATCTGTCGATACGGGGGTAATGCCAGAGGACTGGAGAATTGCAAATGTTACACCTTTGTTCAAAAAAGGGTGTAAGGATTAACCCAGCAACTATACACCAGTCAGTTTAACCTCGGTGGTGGAGAAACTTCTAGAAACGATAATCCAGGACAGAATTAACAGTCACTTGGACAAGTGTGGATTGATTAGGGAAAGCCAGCACGGATTTGTTAAAGGCAAATCGTATTTAACTAACCTGATAGAGTTTTTTGATGAGGTAACAGAGAGGGTAGATGAGGGCAATGCAGTTGATGTGGTGTATATGGACTTTCAAAATGCATTTGATAAAGTGCCGCACGGTAGGCTTATCATCAAGATTGAGGCCCATGGAATAAAGGGGGCAGTGGCAACATGGATATAGAATTGGCTAAGGGACAGGAAACAGAGAGTAGTGGTGAACAGTTGTTTTTCAGACTGGAGGGAGGTGTACATTGGCATTCGCCAGGGGTCAGTGCTGGGACCATTGCTTTTCTTGATATATATTAATGACTTGGACTTGGGTGTACAGGGCACAATTTCAAAATTTACAGATGACACAAAACTTAGAAGGGTAGTAAACAGTGAGGAGGATAGTGATAGACGTCAAGAGGATATAGACAGGCTGGTGGAATGGGCGGACACGTGGTAGATGAAGTTTAACGCAGAAAAATGCAAAGTGATACATTTCGGTAGGAAGAACGAGGAGATGCAATATAAACTAGAGGGCACAATTCCAAAAGGGGTAAGGAACAGAGAGATCTGGGGGTATATGTGCATAAATCGTTTAAGTTTGGCAGGCAGGTTGAGAAAGCGGTTAAAAAAGCATACGGGATCCTGGGCTTTATAAATAGAGGCATGGAGTACAAAAGTATGGTAGTCATGATGAACCTTTATAAAACACTGGTTCGACCACAACTGGAGTATTGTGTCCAGTTCTAGGCACTGCACTTCAGGAAAGACGTGAAGGTCTTAGAGAGGATGCAGAAGAGATTTACTAGAATGATTCCAGGGATGAGGGATTTCAGTTACGTGGATAGACTGGAGAAGCTGGGATTGTTCTTCTTGGAACAGAGATGGTTGCAAGGAGATTTCATAGAGGTATTCAAAATCATGAAGGGTCTGGACAGATTAGATAGAGAGAAACTGATCCCATTGGCGGAAGGGTCAAGAACCAGAGGACATAGATTTAAGGTGATTGGCAAAAGAACCAAAGGTGACATGAGGAAAAGCTTTTTTATACAATGAGTGGTTAGGATCTGGAATGCACTGCCCAAGGGGGTGATGGAGGCAGATTCAATCATGGCCTTCAAAAGGGAACTGGATAAGTACTTGAAAGTAAAAAATTTGCAGGGCTACAGGGAAAGGGCAGGGAAGTGGGACTAGCTGGATTGCTCGAATTGCCTCCTTCCATGCTGTAACCTTTCTATGATTCTATGATTCTATCAGCCAGAAAGTCCTGATCTCGGAGGCCTGACCCACAGCTTCAGGGCTGAGAGGCTGTACTTCAATATCCTATGCCTTCTATCGGCATGAGGCCCTGCCAAGGGCTGCCCGACACCAGGAGTGTCCTCAATCCACGTTAATGGTCAGGGGTTGGAAATCCCATTGCTCCTGGCATTGGACAAGAGTAGTACAGTTCGGGTAAGCTGCTACTGTCCTGAGCCAGGGTGGGAAGGGGCAGGGAAACTGACTCTATGAACTATTGATGTCCTTACTGTTTCAGTAAGCTTTGCACTTCTCTGGGTACAGAGAAGTGGCAGCATGTATTTGGAAAATTATCCCTTCAGATGAAAGTTTCAGTTAAGTCACCTTTCTTTGGTAGTAGAGCAGTGATTCTTCCCTGCCAATTTTTGTACTATTTCCCTGGCGCAATTTTATTCAGAAATATTGTTAACCTTTGTATTACTAATCATCCTGCAGTCAACTATTTCTGATATAATGCCACCTACTCACAGCAATTTGCTATTCATCAGTTCCTTTGTAGCCTTACGATGCTCAATAGCATAAGAACATTCAAGGACTAGAAAAAGCTGCTTGGCCAATCAAAGCTTATCCCTGCCAATCTAGCATCCAACTACCTTGTGGTTTAATTTGCTTTTAGTGCACTAATTGTACATTAAATGACAGTTAATTGTTTCTTTTTCTGAGCACAACACGCAGCTTCATTCAGAGAACATTCTTGGAGATTGGGTGCATTAAGGTGAATTGCAACTGAGCAGCTGCAGTAATACTGTTGAGCTTCTTGCTGAGCTGATAACCAGGCATTTAATGAGCTCAGACCTGCATGAACTGATTAATTCTCCTGGGTAATGTGCGTGCCTCTCGTGCTTTTTTGTTCTGATTGATGTAAAGGTATGAGAATGTGTGTTCGGGATGTCCCACATTAGTTCATGTCCACAGTGACAAGCATAATGGTTTTTACTTACTAAAAGATATAAGCATGTGTTGAAATAATTATTTGCAGGACTATTCCTTCCTGTTCTTTCATATAGCCTATCAGCAGCTAAAAGGATAAATGCACATGAGATTAATCAGTATTTTTTCAGAATTGCAAGGACAAAATCAAATAAGACATAGGTATGTGTTGGAAAAGAAAGAACTTGCATTTATATAGCACCTATAGAGTAGGCACTGTTGTAATGTAGGAAGAGGCAGCAGCCAATAAGCACACAAGGTCCCACAAGCAGCAATGAGATGAATGACCAGATAACCTGTTTTTAGTGGTGTTGGTCAAAGGATAAATGTTGGCCAGGACACCAGGAGAACTCCCCTGCTCTTATTCAAATAGTACCATGGGATCTTTAATGTCCACCTGAGAGAGCAGAAGGGGTCTTGGTTTAACATCTCATCCAAAAGGTGTCACCTCCAACATTGCAGCACTCCCTCAATACTGCATTGATATGTCAGCCTAGAATATGTGTTCAAATCTCTGGAGTAGGACTTGAACCTATGACCCAGAGGGAATCTGACTCAGAGGAAAGAGTGCTACCATTGAGCCAAGGATGTTAAATGATATACTGGAGGCAGATTTTATCTCCAAAGTCAGTCAGTGAGTATAAAGCGAGGCGAAAGAATGAGATAGATGTGGTTTGGGGCAACATTTCACCATGTAAAAAGTGAACAAGGATTAACTTTATGTTGAAAGGTAGTGCAAGAGAAGTGTTTTTGTTACTTTAACAGGTTGTCAGCATGTGTTAGGAGTAAAGATTATTACATCATCATGCACAGCAAATGCAAAGAACTGTTTAAAAGAGAAGAAAAATTTTAAATCTCGAAATAGAAGCAGAATATGCTGGAAATACACAGCAGGCCTATCAGAATCTGAATGAGAAAACATTTTGGGGTAAATATTCTTTGTTGGTTTTGAAATGCTGATTAACCAGCTGAGTATTTCTACAATTTTCTGCTTTTATAGAGAATGTAATTTAGTCATGCCTGTTATATAGTCTTACATATTCACGATGTGGGTAAAATTCTTACTATTTTGCAGATCCAGTAAGGGAAAAGTGGCAAAGCATTTAAATATTCCTGAACAGGAACTAGGCATTAGCCAAGTCCAGTGCTCCGTTCAAGAAGAGTAATTTTCAAATATCACAACCTGTCATCCAAAACTCCGCTGCCCGTAGCCTATCCTGCACCAAGTCCTTCTTGTCCATCTCTCCTATCCTTGCTGACTTACATTGGTTCTCGATTCCCCAATGCGTCCAATTTAAAATTCTCATCCGTGCGTTTAAATCCCTTCATGGCCTCAACCCTCCCTAACTGTGTAACTCCACCAGCCCCAAAGCACCCTAGAACTCTCTGTTGCTCCAACACTGGTCTCGTGTGCATCCCTCTCTCCCTTCACCCCACCATTGACAGATGTGTCTTCAGCTGCCTAGGCTCCACACTCTGTAATTCCATCCCTAAACCCCTCCGCCTCTCCACCTCCCTCTTTTACTTGAAGACATTCTTAAAAATCCACCTCTTTTACCAAGCTTTTGGGCATCTGTTCTAATAGGTCCTTTTTTGGCTCGGCATCCATTTTGTCTGATTATATCTCTGTGAAGTGCATTGGGTTGATTTTCTATGTTAAAGGCTCTATATAAGTGCAAGTTGTTGTTGTGAATACATCTGTCCTCTTGCGTCCTTTTTATGTGTCCTATCTGAATACCAATATGGGAAAGTCAAATGTAATCATGTCATGCTAATAGCAGTTTGAATACAGTAAATATCAATAGTATTTGAAGTGACATGCTGAGCTTAAACACAGACTCATTCACAATACTAAGTTCAGCTTTTCAGCTCTGCCTTCTCAGGTGTTGATACAGCAGCATCACAATGGTGCAACACAAGCATCAATGGAAACACCTGCCCGAGGCGCACACATGAGGGTGTTTGTGACATGTGGAGTACTTTCCTATTAGGACAGCTTGGGGCTTTCTGTGCACTCTTGCCACTGTGCATTTGACGCAGCATCACCACCATGCCACGTGCTGTTTTTTCTGTATTACCCAATTTCACCAGGAAATTAGCTGGGGTCAGGAACAGTGTTAGGGCAGGCAGAAGCCCATGCTGCTAAAGTTCCAACAGTGTAGAAACCAGGAGGAAAATTGCCCTTAACAACTATAGACTTGTACTCCGCTGCTCTGTCTATATTTCCCAAAATTCCGTTACTCTTTTAATTGCTATGCCACATTACCTGGACATTGAAAGTGATAATTCCACAATTACTTGTAATTTCCATTCTAGGCCTCACTGTGCTGGTACTATTCCATTTATAATAGATTTATGTCACTCTTTTTGTCTACTAATGTGCAGTACTTTGTATTTGTCAGTCCATCTGTAGGCCAGGTCCTAACTGAAGTCTCACATATGAGATTCTTGAGCCATTTATTAGAGAAGAGTAACTGAGGTGGTTTCCCATTTACTTACTCACAGTTTTTAATCTTCAGAGTATCGTCTCCTAGGTGGGCTGCAACTAAGGCTAAAGAGCTCCACCTACCCTTTAAAGTTAGGGGGGGCCACATCCATGCTCATCAGGCACAAGTACTCTGGCTTAATATAAAACCAGTATTTAGAGATCATATTCTAGTCTTCACTCGCCATGACTCTCTGGAGTGGGACTCAAACCCTTCACCATCTGACTCAAAAATGTAGTCGCTTTATAATGTAGGAAATGCAGCAGCCAAGTTGCACACAGCAAGGTTCCACAAACTGCAATTAAATAAACGACCAGATCATTTGTTTTTGGTGGGAATGCTACAACTAAGTCAAAGCCACACTCTGTATTTGTAAGTATTACAATTTATTTGTCATTTTCACTATTCCACGACTTTTTTTTTATTCGTTCATGGGATGTGGGCATCGCTGGCAAGGCCAGCATTTATTGCCCATCCCTAATTGCCCTTGAGATGGTGGTGGTGAGCCGCCTTCTTGAACCGCTGCAGTCCGTGTGGTGAAGGTTCTCCCACAGTGCTGTTAGGTAGGGAGTTCCAGGATTTTGACCCAGCGACGATGAAGGAACGGCGATATATTTCCAAGTTGTGATGGTGTGTGACTTGGAGGGGAACGTGCAGGTGGTGTTGTTCCCATGTGCCTGCTGCCCTTGTCCTTCTAGGTGGTGGAGGTCGTGGGTTTGGGAGGTGATGTCGAAGAAGCCTTGGTGAGTTGCTGCAGTGCATCCTGTGGATGGTACACACTGCAGCCACAGTGCACTGGTGGTGAAGGGAGTGAATATTTAGGGTGGTGGATGGGGTGCCAATCAAGCAGGCTGCTTTGTCCTGGATGGTGTCAAGCTTCTTGAGTGTTGTTGGAGCTGCACTCGTCCAGGCAAGTGGAGAGTATTCCATCACACTCCTGACTTGTGCCTTGTAGATGGTGGAAAGGCCTCATGGAGTCAGGAGGTGAGTCACTCACCACAGAATACCCAGCCTCTGACCTGCTCTTGTAGCTACAGTATTTATATGGCTGGTCCAGTTAAGTTTCTGGTCAATGGTGACCCCCAGGATGTTGTTGGTGAGGGATTTGGCGATGGTAATGCCATTGAATATCAAGGGGAGGTGGTTAAACTCTCTCTTGTTGGAGATGGTCATTGCCTGGCACTTGCCTAGCACTAATGTTACTTGCCACTTATCAGCCCAAGCCTTGATGTTGTCCAGGTCTTGCTGCATGCGGGCACGGACTGCTTCATTATCTGAGGGGTTGCAAATGGAACTGAACACTCTGCAAACTTCAGCGAACATCCCCATTTCTGACCTTATGATGGAGGGAAGGTCATTGATGAAGCAGCTGAAGATGGTTGGGCCTAGGACACTGCCCTGAGGAACTCCTGCAGCAATGTCGTGGGGCTGAGATGATTGGCCTCCAACAACCACTACCATCTTCCTTTGTGCGAGGTATGACTCCAACCACTGGAGAGTTTTCCCCCTGATTCCCATTGACTCATCCTTCTCTAAATTGTTACCTGCATCCTCTGTCTCTACTGAGTCCAAGCACTCCTGTTAGAAGTCTTTCATATACTCCTCCAATCTACTTTTTAAAATGGTTTCCATTATTTTATATGTTAGTGAAGTTAGATTAATGGCCTGTAGTTGTCTGGGTCAGATTGGCCCCCACTTTCTGAACTAATGACTCATGCTGGGTTATGATTCCTTAGGTATCAGTTGCCCTTTGGTACCTTGCCCAAGTGGCCATTCTTAATGTGTTAGCCTAGACAGTGAGCATGCAGCACTGCCATTCCTTCCTTGTCAGCTGTGGCTCAGTAGCAGCAGCAGCATTCTAACTTCTGAGTCAGGAGGATGTGGGTTCAAGCCTCACTCCAGAGACTTCAGCACATAATCTAGGATGATACCCCAGTGCAGTACCGAGGGAGCACTACATTGTCAGAGGTGCCATCCTTCAAATGAGGCATTAAACCAAGGCCCCATCTGCCCTCAGGTGGATGTAAAAAATTTCATGGCACTATTTCGAAGAAGAGTGGTGGAGCTCTCCTCGAGTCCTGACCAACGTTTATCCCTCAACAAACACCAAAAACAAATGATCTGGTCGTTTATTTAATTGCGGTTTGTGGGACCTTGCCATGTGCAATTTGGCTGCTGCATTTCCTACATTACAACAGTGACTATTTCAAAAGCACTTCATTGGCTGTAAAGTGCTTTGGGACGTCCTGAGATCATGAAAGGCGCTACATAAATGAGCATCTTTTTTTTCCTGTAACTCCTTCCCAAAATCACTCTGCCTTCACTGTATTTGGTCTGTCTCTTTAGGGCAGCGCTGTCCTTGTAACCATACATTTTTCTCCTTGCCTTACCTACTCCTACTCCGATGGTTTTAATTAAACAGCAGTATTTTGATCCCCTTCCAAACATTCTGCAGTCTTTTATGAACATTTGCTTTTGTCCTTTCACTTATTTTTCTTCATGCCTTATGATTTGGTTTCTTAGATTTGTTCAAATTCTGATTGTCTCTCTCCCCATTTTTGAGTCTGTCTCCTCTACTTGGATTATATACATTTGTTTTAGTCGAGAATTTCTTGTGTGGTTTCTGTTGCTGTATTACTGAATTCTGCCTATTCTACTAGTAAGTCATGATGTATATAAACCAGTGCTGCAAACTAATTCTAGTTGTTACTTCAAACTGTTGTCTCACAGATTTACATCACAGCTTGTTGGTGTCATCTCTACTTTTATTTCTATATTTTTGGTTGCTTTGAGTACAAAATATCAGTGTTAGAGAATGGAATATTTTATCACTTTGCAATTAGTTTCAGTGTCAAGCTGTTTCAGGTCATACATGATAAGCCTCCCTCTAGACCACCCTAGCTGGAGAAGAGTACCTGCTAATGCACTATTGCAATATTTCCATTTTCTGCAGTGGCCTCTCTGAGACTTAATCTACATATGACCACAAAGAAAGAATAAGCAAAGACCCATCAGGTCCACCCATGCTAATCCTATCTGTTGAATGGTGCAACTTTTACACCATCCTCCCAATTGTTCGCAATGCTAATACTATTGGTAAATTAGTACCAAATTATGGGCAGTTTTGTTTTTTTTATTCATATACATCAGCATTTGGGTTGAAACTGCCTCAACTCATTTCAGCCAGCACACAGAGGAAAGGTTACCTCATCAAACTGGTATGGAATTTGAGATGAATTCCAGAGGTGAAAGGACAATAGCCTAGAAATGACACAGTGGAAGATCATGGGGGTCATTTTCTAAATTCCTGCTACTTTACCCACCAGCTGCACATATCAGGAAGTCATGTGCTGAAAATCAGTCCTTACAACTTATCAAACTTTATACTTAGAACTATTCTTGTTGCTGTTCTGCATCTTCCCCACTACATGTGTGTCCCTTTGGAAATAGGACTAGCAGAACTGCACAGTGTACTCCAAGTATGGTCTAGGCAGTGCACCATAAAGCCTCAGTATAATATCTGTAGACTTAAAATACTTTCTTCGAATGATGTATTCCAACATTCTGTTTCCTTTTAAAATTGTTTCTCCACATTTAGTCAACATTGGAAGAGACAAGTTTACAGAAAGAGCCTCTAATGTTCCTTTCAGAGTCTTTCTGCACTAACTCTGCCTCTTTCTTTGCACACCTATATTGTATATTCCTTCTCCCCGTATGCAATACTTTATTCCAGATGGTACTGATTCCTGAATGTGCATTCTTGACACATGGACTTGAGTTGATCTGCCAGTATCTGATTGGCTCAGTTGTTAGGACTCGTGCGCCTGTAATTGAAAGGTTGTAGGTTCAAGCCTCACTACAGATCTGAGCACATAATCGAGGTGATAATTCAGTATTGTACAGTAGGAGTCCTGCACTGTCAGACATACCATTTTTGGACGGGCCATTAAACTGAGGCTCTGTCAGCTCATTCAGATGGACCTCAAAGATCCTACGACATTATTCAAAGAAGAGTACCAGTATCATCCTCCTTGATCCAACACCACCAAAAATAGATTATTTGTTTATTCAACTCACTTGCTGCTTGTGGCACTTTGCTGTGTGTACATTGGTTTCCATGTTTGCCTACATAACAACAGTAACTGCACTTCAAAGGTAACCCCTTGGCTGTAAAGCACTTTGAGACAACTGAAGATGCGATAAACAAGTTAGTTCTTTCTTTCCCACCAACCAAACTAGTTCCCTAAATGATTCTGACATTTTATGTTCTATATTCACAACCTACATTACTTCAGTTACCATAATGATTGATGTTTGATTTTCTACCAAAATACTAAGCCAAAAGCATGAAATAGCTTCCACATTATACATTTGTTGTAATTATAATTCAGTTTGTAAACTAAGTGTAGCTATGAGCAACGAATTTATTGCAAGTGACCTTTGTTTTATTGCACACATGGAATAACAATGACAGGATAATGAAATGAAATTTTTCTTCATAAAGATGGCATCATATCAGAGGTGCTACTCTCGTTTTTGTTTCATTCGTGAAAATGATTGGAACACACCATTAACTGAGGTGATATATTTAATTACAATATTGTGACATGTTTTTTAAAAATCTAGTACACAAAATTCAGAAAAATACCCTTTTCAAATAACAATAAAAAAAAGTTACACAAGCCTTTAAAACTTTGTAGCTTCCTTCTCTGCCCCCACCGCTTCCCACCACCAACACTCCTTTTTTCTTTCACTTTCGGCCTCCACACTCTATGCATTATTCCACAGCCAAGAGAAAGGTCAGATGATCTTCTCCTCAGCCTCTGTTATTAATGAGGAGATGAATGCAAGAAGTTGACTCATGCTTCAATTTTCTGTCCCTCTATAGCAGACTACTGGCCTCCATTTAACAATACTGCCTGTTGGGAATTAACCACGAGGGCAATAGCTTGTCAATCTGTGGCATGGTACAGTGGCTTCCCAGCATGCTGTGCTACCAAACCATTCCGCTAAATTTCTTACTCTGAAGCTACCTATGTAGTTTCAAATGTTTTAGGTAGATTTTACCCCAGTGTGGATTTTGGGAGCCAGCCGATGGAACGCAATGCCAGATGCCCAATAGTCCTGCACACTCCGCCCAGTACTGTCCTAAAATGACAAGCAGGGTCCTATGTATGTCACTGGACCCCGATTTGCATATTACAAGGGTCAACTGTCTGACTCAGGGAGCCACTTTGGCCATTGGGAACAGGGTGGTAAGTCATTCCCCACCATTTTCAGGATGACACTGCCCCATTTCTGCTGGGTGGGAGGTCTCAAAATCTCCCCCTTTGTGTCAAGTGTATTTAACCTTGAATATTGCAGGCTGGGCTGTTTGTTTAATGACTGTATTTAATAAAGGGCTAAAAATCTTTTCAGAACCCGGTGTGTGGTCTTAAATATGTATAAAGTGATTTTTCCTTTTATTGATGTGAAGCATCTGTCAGTGACTGTCAAAGTATCAGGAATGCCCAGAGAATAAATTCAAATATGATACAGACTTGAAATATCTCTGAATTTAATCAGTTCTGTTATTGCTCTAATACATTACAGTATTTAACACTGTCTACATCTCTCCGTTTCTGTATTATTTCATTTGAAAAGAATTTTAATTTATTTATGTGAGGATTACATTACTTTCCAGTGATAAATACAAACCACAAAAAAAACCTGAGAAATCTGAGGGGTTTGTTTGTAAATTCACCAATCGTCCCTTTGGACGTGTGCAATACTATTCTTGACTTGCTGCCATGTCAACTGCTGTTACATCATAACTAATGGAGGTTGGCAGCAGAGTTCAAAGCACCAAATGAAGGTTGTTTCATAATTTGAAAAGTTAACACTCTTTCACACACCTGCACCCTCCCTCTCTCTCATATATGTGCAATTTATTAATTTAAAGGTAAAATAATTTGCTTCATACTGATAGTAGTGGTTTCTGACCTCTAGTGGTTTTATGGTGGATATGTTTTTATGTTCCTATCCAATCTCTGTCCCCTGGAGTAGTGATGGGTAACATGAATCTCATCCCAACAATCTCACTATAACCATGCAATGTTGTTCAATGGCTGCTCTTGCATAGAGCCGGCACGGACTCGGTGGGCTGACTGGCCTCCTTCTGTGCTGGAACCTTTCTATGATCCTATGATTCTGTCATGCAGTTCATGTAGCAACACTTAATGGGTAGACACGCCTCTGATCCATTACTGACGAGTGAGAGGAGGAAATGTGTCCATTTACCCTGGCTTTCAAAAAAGGCTTCTAGCTTCCCCCAGTACCTTAACGGGCAAATGCACCAAGTGGTGTGATTTGATACAGTATAGCCTTGAAAGTCCCAGGTTCAATTCCTGGTCTGCTGAGTTTGCTCATCTCAACTGGACTCAGTGCTCTTTAATTAGGGAGGAATAAAAGTCAGCCAGTGGCCCTGTTCCAAATCACAAACAAGTAATCCATGCGACAAAATGCCTCTTTGTGAGTGTCAGGTGACGAGAAGTTCAGGCTTGAATGTGATACTCTCCAGGATCAAAGAGCCTGCCAAAACTCAGGGGTCAATTTTAACTCTGGGTGCGAGTGGAGTGGGTAGGGTGTAGGCGGGAGGGTAAACCCCCGCAGAGGGATCAGTGTGAGGCCCCGGCTATTTTAATTTATGGGCCTCATTGAATATTGCAGCACAGTCTTCCATCTGAAACCGGCAGGAGGGTCATCACAGCCGGTGAGCAGGAGTGGAAAGTGGGAGGGGGCCCAAGAGAACAGTCCCCAGCATGAAATTAGTGCTGGGGGCTAGGGTTGACAGCAGATGCCGATACTGGGAGGAAGAGGGAAGGCCAGGGCTAAGGAGGCCCAAGGACATCTTACAGGGTCCAGGAGAGCATTCCTGGCCCACAAGGAATCCTCCTAAAAGGTACATTTATATATTTACCTTGGTGTCTTCTGGCCACTCTGCTGAGTCCTGCTAAATCCTGCTGTCGGGTTTGACCCATGCAGGGATCCCGGATTTTTTAGTTAAAATGGTGTGGCGGCACCAACGACATCATCGGCCTGGGAGTTTTGAATGTAAATTAGGGCCCTGCCTGCCTGGGGCGGGCGGCCCTCCAGTGCCTGTTTTGCAGGTGAGTTTAGATGATGGGGGCCGGGAACGTTTCGCAACCCACAGTGTCATTTTAACCCCTGCATGTACTGTTAACCGTCAGTTCGGGAAGTGGGGGAGGGGGTGGGAGGTGAAAATCGACCCCTCATTGTTTGCTCTCACAATACAAATTTGCACTTATAGCAAGATATCAGAGAACCACTGATACCGATGGCACCGTAGCTGGTACTCTCGGGAGAGAAGGAAAGAGAAAGAGAGAATTTCTTCTTAAAAAAGGGCTTGTGCCCAATCTTGGCATGTTGAAGAGCTGATGTCAGTGATATAAATTCTCAATATTGGCTGTATTTGCCATTGTGGCCTATCTGGTTGCAGATAGCCTGGAAAATGGTCCAGGCAGAGAAGATTATTTTCACATATTGGGGCCGATTTTCGGATGGCCGAGTGGGTGCGTTGGGGGCGGGGGGGCTCCTAAAATGGCGGAATCCTGGAGCGGGTTTGGAGCCCGGCTCCAACCAGTTGACTTCCGGGTTCCCCAGTGACGCGTTCGGGTGCGCGCAGCTCCCGAATGGAGGACTCCCCCCCCCCCCCGGCAATTAAAGCCGGCGGGATGCTACTTTACATAGTTAGTCAGATACTTGAGGTACTTGACAGACCTCATTGAGTGGAGGTTTTTCGCAGGGGTGCAATTTTAAAGGATCCTCAGCATGTTTCCCATGCTGTGGGAAACACTCCCTGTTGGAGCAGACGTGTTTCAGCCAGCAGCCAGTGGGAGATGCAAAGGATTATTTGACAGTTGGGGGGAAATCCTCATTTATTGCAGGAGGGCACTCTGTCACTTCAGACAAAGTTTTGGCTGCAACACCTTTGTCTTTCCACTCAAAATTCTTAACTTATACCCTAAACTCTGCAGTTCCAACACATTTACCTACTTTGCGGATCCCCTCAAACTCACACCGTCAGGATGGGGGGGTGCCATAGCTGCATTCATCACTTCATCCGAGGACAAGCAACATCACCAGCCTCGCCAGGCATGCCGTCCACCTCCGCCACGTGGAGCTCCACAACACAGTGCTGCGCCACAGGCACCTGCACAAAATAGTCGTGCAACTACACATACACCCACTGTAGAGTGACCCAATGGGTGGCATCAAGTGTGGGTGTTCATGGTGAACCTCATGAAAGGGACTTATGACATAAGCCAGTCTAGAATGGCCAAGATGTGGCAGTAGTGGTGACAATAATAAGATTTAATGTGCCATTAACAAAAATCAAATATAAATAAAAAACATGACAAACCATCAAACACCCTTGTGCATCCCCTTTGTGCTCACAAAACCTTCTCCTTACGCTTATGAGTACTCCTACATGGTGCCTCCCCTGTGGCTGCAGCAGAGGCAGTGGCAGGTTGCTCTTGTTCATGCCCTCACCGATTAGATGCCTGTGAGGGCCCTTCCAAAGACTGCTCCACCTGCACCTGTGCAGGGGCAGATTCGGCCACCTGGAGAGGAGGCAGCATTGCAGGTACCGGTTGAGAGGGGGGCAGCGGGTGAGACATGGGGGTGCTTTGAGTGGCATCCCCACTTCCATGCCCTCTTTCTCCATCATCCCTCTCCTGGGCCAGGCCCACCTCACTCCTACCACCCTGCTGGATGACAGTTTGGAGGACATGTGTGAAGCCTTGTAAGGCCAGTGCCAGAGTATCTGCCTGCCTGTTGAAGACGGCAGAATGTTGCTCACCTGAGTCCGAACAGTCATTGTCAGAGCCTCAATGGACTCAGTGGTGAGCTGTGCTTGAAGCTCCATGGAGGCTAGCCTTCCCTCCATCGCAGACATTCCCGCACTTACCCATGACACTATCTCAGAGACTCCTTCATATCCCTGTGACACTATCTCAGAGATTCCCTCCTGTACCTGTGCCACCATTCCACTCATGCAGGAGTTGCACTCCTCCATCCTCGCGCGATTGTGGAGAGTGCGTGTGGCACCTGTTCCAGCACCTCGCAAATGTGCTGCTGCCCCTCGATCATTCTCCTTTTCAGGGATGGACCCCAGGGTTCAGCATCTGCGTCCAGCTGAGCTGAGCCTGGAGAAGAGTGCTCCCACCGACGCGGACTCTCCACAGCTGCCTCTGCCACCAGTGTCTGCTCGTGCTCACGTGTGTGGTGACTCACCATGTGCAACCCCAACTAAGTAAGGATGGGGACCCACCGAGATGTGTGTAACTGCGCTGGCGGGTGGCTCGCTCAGATGTGATGGTGCTCTCTCAGGGGCCGGCAGATCCTCTGAGGAATCGCCTTTTGCCGTCACAGCGGTCGCTGAAGGACCTATATGAGAACAGAAGGCAATATTAAGCATGAAGACAGATGTTGAGGTGCTAAAGGTGGCAAGGCATGTTAACATCATTTGCTATTGTGAGTGCTGAATGTTAAAGTTCTGTCACCATCGGTTGGCAGTCTCAGCGTCCCCGACAGTCAGGCTCTCGAGGTTGCGGCTTAGTTCAAGAGCCTCCTGCTCTGTGTCTGTGAAGACGACCAGATGTTGCGGCCCCCCCTCCGGTCTTCACCCTCTCCAGTGCATTCTGGGCTCTCTTCTCCTATAACGGGAGAAAGTAGAGAGGCGTGAGTGGGGGATGGTGGCGTGGCCAATCGCTGAATGCATTGGTTTGGGTGAGGCTGACTTGAAAGAGCTGCATCAGAAGGTGAGTATGAAACAGAGCCATGACATTTTATGAGGATTGGGTTGAGTGGTAGTTGTGGGATGAGTACTGGGAAGGTGTTGAAGTGTAGGTAAATTGAGGATGAGGTTTGAGTGGGTGTGAGGAGTGATGTGATAGAGTAGTGTTGGCAGTGCAGAATGAGTTGTGGGGTGGGGGCGGTGATGTGGAAGATTGAATGTAGGAGAATGAGTAAGTGTACTCACTTTGGCTGACCTAGTTAGGTCATTGAAGCGCTTCCTGCACTGGATCCATGTGCGAGAGACGTTGCTGCTGCTGGTGATCTGCTCTACCACCTCGAGCCAGGCCTTCTTGGTGGCAGACAAAGGCCACGTCCTCTCATCCGCTGGGTAGAAAGTATCCCTCCTCCTCCTCACCCTATCCAGTAGGACCTGGAGTGAGGCATCGGTAAATCTGGGAGCAGCCTTTCCCTGGTCTGCTCCACTGTATAATATTGGTTGTTTGCTGCAGGAGCAGCATTGGAGGACTGCCCCTTTAAATAGGGCTGCTCCAGCTGACAGCCTGTGATGCGGGTGCGCAGTCTGCCCATTGTGCAGGTTGACGACAGGAAACCTGGAAGCCACGGTAAGTGTCTTCAATTTACCCACGATCGCATGGGGAACGGACCGATTTTACTGGGCGGGTTACACACACGCCCAGTCGCCCACCCCGCGCCTCCCACTGCCATCTCACCTCCCTGGTAATGTCGGGGCCATTGGCTCTGGCAGAACAAATTTCTTCAGATCTTGTTCTCTTTGCTTGCCTACTACCAAGACTGTCGGCCTGCATTTTCCAAGTTGGAACAGATTCCTCAATAGAATTGTGCACTGCATGATTCAGGGTCCTCCCAATCTTCCAGACAGTAGCGGAATCTTGCAATTCCAAGGCTTAAAGGTAAAGAATTGCTCCCCATAATATACTCAGAGATGTATTTATTTAAATAAATACATTTATTTATTTACATGTAGTGGACAAAGAGAGACTTATTTATTTTCCAGGAACTCCTCGAAAAACATTTACCGCACCATTGCTCGGGAGATCTCTTTCAAACTTCTTTCCAGATTTTCTCAGTGGAAATGTATACCCCTCTCCCACTTCTACACATCTCATTGTATCAATGTAAATCCTGACTAAAAAGGTTCAGTGCCACAAGAGGTGAAAAAAATGCAATCTGAAGTATCAAGTAAAATATAATTCTACCTTGACGCAGATGAAAAATAAAAGAAAAACAATTGAAAAGCATCAGGCCCAAACCTTTTGTGCCTCTCCACTGCACAGTTCAACCCAAATACTAAATTCAACCCAATAAGTAAAGCACACTGACAGAGTGATAGACAACATTGCTACAATCCTCCAAATATCACTAGAAAACCCAGTTTATCAAATAAGTTAGAAAAACAGAAAATGCTGGAAATGCACAGTCAGCATCTGATAAAAACAAAGATATGTTAATGTTTTTGGTGGTGACATCATCAGAAAGAAGATAGGCAAGCTCCCTTAACGTGCCTGATTGTGAACCCATGATCATCTATGGACTGGAGCTCCACATTCATGGAGTGGAATTTCTTCCTGTTCAAAAAGTGTGAAAAAATGTAAGGAATCTTACAACACCAGGTTATAGTCCAACAGTTTTATTTGAAAATCACAAGCTTTCGGAGATTATCTCCTTCGTCAGGTGAGTGAGTGAAAGGTTCTCAAATCGCAGATCTTATATTAGACTGGGACACGATCACACCAATCAAAGGTGTCGTTGGTGTTCAGACAGGTTAGCCACGGAAAACGGTACATCCCAGTATACTGAATACACAGTGGGTCAGATTACAAAGCCAAAGAGAGAAAGAGACCCGAAAGGCAGAGAGAGAGAGAGAGAGAGAATGTCCAGTTGTATTAAAAACAGCTAACTTTTTTTTCCCTGCTGGTGGGGTTACGTGTAGCATGACATGAACCCAAGATCCCGGTTGAGGCCATCCTCATGGGTGCGGAACTTGGCTATCAATTTCTGCTCGACGATTTTGCGTTGTCGTGTGTCTCGATAGGCCGCCTTGGAGAACGCTTACCTGAAGATCGGTGGCTGAATGTCCTTGACTGTTAAAGTGTTCCCCGACTGGGAGGGAACCCTCCTGTCTGGTGGTTGTTGCGTGGTGTCCGTTCATCCATTGTCGCAGTGTCTGCATGGTCTCGCCAATGTAGCGTGCTCCGGAGCATCCTTTCCTGCAACGTATGAGGTAGACAACGTTGGCCGAGTCACAGGAGTATGAACCATGTACCTGGTGGGTGGTGTCCTCTCGTGTGATGATGGTATCTGTGTCGATGATCTGGCATGTCTTGCAGAGGTTGCTGTGGCAGGGTTGTGTGGTGTCGTGGACGCTGTTCTCCTGAAAGCTGGGTAATTTGCTGCGAACGATGGTCTGTTTGAGGTTGGGTGGCTGTTTGAAGGCGAGTAGTGGAGGCGTGGGGTTGGCCTTAGCGAGGTGTTTGTCGTCATTGATGACATGTTGAAGGCTGTGGAGAACATGGCGTAGTTTCTCCGCTCCGGGGAAGTACTGGACGATGAAAGGTACTCTGTTGGTTGCGTCCCATGTTTGTCTTCTGAGGAGGTCTATGCCATTCTTCACTGTGGCCCGTCGGAACTATTGATCGACAAGTCGAGCGTCATATGCACAAGTTCGAGCACGACTTCTTCACTGCACAGGACCTCCAACCAACGCTATACACCAGATACATCGACGACATTTTCTTCCGATGGACCCACGGCGAAGAATCACTGAAGAGACTACACGATAACATCAACAAGTTCCATCCCACCATCAAACTCACCATGGACTACTCCTCAGAATCGGTTTCTTTCTTGGACACACAAATCTCCATCAAAGACGGGCACCTCAGCACCACACTCTACCGCAAGCCCACAGACAACCTCACGATGCTCCACTTTTCCAGCTTCCACCCTAACCACGTCAAAGAGGCCATCCCCTATGGACAGGCCCTGCGAATACACAGGATCTGCTCAGACGAGGAGGAACGCGATGGACACCTACAGACGCTGAAAGACGCCCTCGTAAGAACAGGATATGACGCTCAACTTGTCAGTGCTGAAACTGAAAAACGCAATGCAGAAACAGATAAATTGTTGAATCAACTTGTAGCAACTACCTATCTGATTCCCTTTTAAAAGCAGGACTCAACATGGTTGAATGGGCCTATCTGACAGCACCTGTTTTATATAGATGCTGAGTGACTGGAGCCCTATTTGGGCATCCTGGGAGCCACCACTTATTTTGTATACTTTTCAAGGCCCTAATGAGCCAAGCACATGCCAAGGGCACAGTGCCTCAGCATCACAGGCACTTCCCAGCCACATGATCGCGAGCTATGTGAAAGAAGGGTAAAGCAAGCCTGAGGCCCGATCACCCAATAATTTGGGTGGTTTTTGTTTAATGCACCAAAACCAACCACTACCCTTTCAGTCTCACCACTCCAACACTTTCCACTTTTTTTTAAAAAAGAAATTAATTACCAGGCTGTTCAACTCAACAGCTGCCTCTTTGTACAACTATTTCGTATATTCAATCTATGACTTCTACCTGTTGTTCTCCCTTCTTTGTTCGACAAAAGGACTCACCTTTGTTCTTCTTTCAGGTTGACAATGGGTCTACACCTGAAATGTTAACCTATCCTCTCTGTTTTCAGATGTTGACAGACGTGCTGTGTACTTCCAGTATTTTCTGCATTTACAGTTCTTTTATTCCTACCAAACAAGTTTGCTTTTACAGAACACCCCTGGCTTACACGGGAACGATCTCCTGCCTTAAACTGGAAAAGTGGTGTTGAAGATTTTTAACTTTGTGTTAACTCTCGTTTTATTCCTTTGCATTCTGTTAATATGGAGTAAGCTTTTTGAGTTTGCTCTTCCACCCCGGGAGGGCCACTAATCAGGAGCACTGATCTCTGCATCTGATTCTCCAACATCACATTCTATTTAGCAGGTCTCTGCACTGGGAGCACTAACTCAGGAAATGTAACCTCCAGTGACATCCAACTCCCCGCAGCGCATAAGGAAATCTGTCTAGTTCAGGCATAAACTACATACAGATTAACTTACATGCTGTGGGGAGCTGGATGTCATTAGATTTGTAACCAATTGATGAGGTGATTGTACTTGTAATGAATAATTAGTAGAAATCATGCAAAGGTAAACTATTCCACTAGACAGAGAAGTGTTATTTGCACACGGTCCTTATCAACTTGCACTTTCATACAGCTGTAAAAAGTAAACGTGCACTCATCGTGTGATACGGCTTTCCCAGTCTGTTTCATCAATGCACTTGAACAACTGTAACACTCCAAATCACAATGACAAATAATTTATTTCTTGCACTAAATGAACAAGCATAAAGATGTGGAATAACCTTCGAAGGACAAGTGCAACTGAGCTGCAGAGCTGAGAGTCAGGGGGTTAATCTGACGTTAACAATGTGGTGGAAGCTTCCAAAAATAAAGTCCAAGAGTTCAGGGAACAAGCAATCAGCCGTGTTGTTTTCATCTGACTGGAAAAGGGAAAACTTGTTGTTTGACATTTGAAAAGAGCAGCCCATGATAGAAGTTTTTGAAATCGACAAATATTTACAACACACAACAAAATTGAAAATTCAGGGCACCCTGTCCCCTCTTTCCTGTTGCACTTTGAGGTCACAGGGACTTATATGATGGGTATTACTGGCGTACAACCATCTCCATCATTTAACCAACCATGTTGCAGGAGTAGGCTTGATTTGGGTCTTGGCTAAACATGACTTAATGGAATGGGCAGACAGGTGGCAGATGCAATATAATGTGAGTAAGTTGAGGTAATACATTTTGAAGAAACAACAAGGAATGAGAGTATACACATAACATAAGAAATAACATAAGAACTGGAGCAGGAATAGGCCATACGGCCCCTCAAGCCTGCTGTACCATTCAATAAGATCATGGCTGATCTTCGACCTCAACTCGACTTTCCTGCTGGCTCGCGATATTCCTTGATTCCCTTAGAGTCTAAAAATGCTGTGAATATACTCAATGACTAAGCATCCACAGCCCTCTGGGGTAGAGAATTCCAAATAGTCACGACCCTCTCCTCATCTCAGTCCTAAATGCCCAACCCCCTATCCTGAGACTATATCCCCTAGTTATAGACTCTCTAGCCAGAAGAAACATCCTCTTAGCATCTACCCTGTCAAGCCCTCTTAGGATCATACATATTTCAATGAGATCACCTGTCATTCTTCTAAACTCAAAAGAATATAAGCCCAATCTACTCAATCTTTCCTCATAGGACAACCCTCTCATCCCAGGAATCAATCTAGTGAGCCATCGTTGCACAGCCTCTAAGGCAAGTGTAACCTTCCTTAGGTTCGGAGATCAAAACTGTACACTGTAGGTGTGGTCTCACCAAAGCCCTGTCCAATTGCAGCAAGACTTCCTTACTCTTGTACTCCAATCCTCTTGCAATAAAGGCCAACATACTATTTGCCTTCCGAATTGCTTGCTGTACCTGCATGTTAACTTTCTGTGTTTCGTGAACAAGGACACCCAAATCCCTCTGAACACCAATGTTTAATAGTTTCTTGCCATTTCAAAAATATTCTGTTTTTCCGACCAAAGTGAAAAATATTCCATTTTTCTATTTTTCCTACCAAAGTGAATAACCTCACATTTCCCCACATTATACTCCATCTGCCACCTTCTTGCCCACTCACTTAACCTGTCTATATCCCTTTGCAGTTTCTTTGAGGCCTCCTCACAGCTTACTTTCCCACCTAGCTTTGTTTCATCAGCAAACTTGGATACATTACACTCAGTCCCTTCATCTAAGCCATTAATATTGAACATAAATAGCTGAGCCCAAGCACCGATCCCTGCAGCACCCCACTAGTCACAACCTGCCAACCCGAAAATGACCCGTTTATTCCTTACACTCTGTTTTCTATCTGTTAACCAATCCTCATTCCATGCTAATATATTAGCCCCAATCCCATGAGCCTGAATCTTGTGTAACAACCTCTTGTGTGGCACCTTATGGAATGCCTTTTGAAAATCTAAATATACTGCATCCACAGGTTCCCCCTTATCTACCCTGCTAGTTACATCCTCAAAAAACTCTCGTAGATTTGTCAAACACGATTTCCCTTTCATAAAACCGTGTTGACTCTGCCTAATCATATTATGATTTTCTAAGTGCCCTGTTTCCACCTCCTTAATAATAGATTCTAACATTTTCCCTACCACTGATGTCAGGCTAACTGGCCTATAGAATAGAATCATAGAATCATAGAAAGTTTACAGCATAGAAGGAGGCCATTCAGCCCATCGTGTCCGCGCCGGTCAAAAATGAGTCACCCAGCCTAATCCCACTTTCCAACACTTGGTCAGTAGCCTAGTAGATCACGGCACTTCAGGTGCACATCCAGGTACTTTTTAAATGAGTTGAGGGTTTCTGCCTCTGCCACCCTTTCAGGCAATGAGTTCCAGACCCCCACCACCCTCTGGGTGAAATATTTTTTTCCACAGCTCCCTTCTAATCCTTCTACCAATCATTTTAAATCTATGCCTCATGGTTATTGACCTCGCTGCTAAGGGAAATAGGTCCTTCCTATCCACTCTATCCAGGCCCCTCATAATTTTGCACATCTCAATTAAATCACCCCTCAGCCTCCTCTTTTCCAAAGAGAACAACCCCAGCCTGTCCAATCTTTCCTCATAGCTAGAATTCTCCAGTCCTGGCAACATCCTCGTAAATCTCCTCTGTACCCTTTCTAATGCAATCACATCTTTCCTGTAATGTGGTGATCGGAACTGTACGCCTAACCAGTGTTTTATACAGTTCCAGCATAATCTCCCTGCTCCTATATTCTATGCCATGGCGAATAAAGCCGTCTGCCTTCTTAACCACCTTATCTGCCTGTCCTGCTACCTTCAGGGATCTGTGGACATGCGCTCCAAGGTCCCTCTGTTCCTCGACACCTCTCAGTATCCTCCCATTTATTGTGTAATCCCTTGCCTTGTTTGCCCTCCCCAAATGCATTACCTCACACTTCTCCAGATTGAATTCCAATTGCTACTTTCTGCCCACCTGAACAGTCCATTGATATCTTCCTGCAGTCTACAGCTTTCCTCCTCACTATCAACCACACAGCCAATTTTAGTATCATTTGCAAACTTCTTAATCATGCCCCCTAGTACTGAGCCCTGTGGAACCCCACTGGAAACAGCCTTCCAGTCACAAAAACACCTGTCGACCATTACCCTTTGCTTCCTGCCACTGAGCCAATTTTGGATCCAACTTGCCACTCTCCCTTGGACTTGTACTTTTTTGACCAGTCTGCCATGTGGGACCTTGTTAAAAGCCTTGCTAAAATCCATATAGACTACATCAATTGCACTATCCTCATCAACCCTCCTTGTTACCTCCTAAAAAATTCAATCAAGTTAGTCAGACACGACCTTCCCTTAACAAATCCACACTGACTGTCCTTGATTACTCCATGCCTTTCTAAGTGATGGTTTATCCTGTCCCTCAGAATTGATTCCAGTAATTTGCCCACCACCGAGGTTAGACTGACTGGCCTGTAATTACTCGGTCTATCCCTCGCTCCCTTTTTAAACAATGGTACAATGTTAGCACTCCTCCAATCCTTCGGCACCACGCCTGTATTCAGTGAGGATTGGAAAATGATGGTCAGAACTTCCACTATTTCCTCCCTGGCTTCTCTTAACAGCCTGGGATACATTCCATCCGGCCCTGGTGATTTATCTACTTTCAAAGATGCTAATCCCCTTAGAACTTCCTCTCTCACTAAGTTTATCCCATCCAATATTTCACACTCCTCCTCCTTAACTTCAATCCCTGCATCATCCCTCTCTTTTGTGAAGACAGACGCAAAGTATTCATTAAGAACCATACCAACATCTTCCGCCTCCACACATAGGTTACCTCTTTGATCTCTACCCTTTCCTTAGTTATCCTCTTGCTCTTAATGTATTTATAAAACATCTAGTTCCCTGTTTTCTCTCCCCCTTCTTTCTTGAATAGCGGGGTTACATTTTCTACCTTCCAATCCATGGGGACCATTCAAGAGTCTAGGGAATTTTGGAAGTTCACAACCAATGCGTCCACTATCTCTGCAGCCACCTCTTTTAAAACCCTAGGATGTAGGCCATCAGGTCCAGGGGATTTGTCGGTTTTTAGTCCCATTAATTTTTCTAATACTTTTTCTTTACTCATCTTAATCACTTTAAGTTCATCCTCATTAGATCCTTGGTTCCCCATTATTTCCGGTAACGGAATGACACCGAAGGATGTGGATGAACAGAAAGACCGAGGGGGTCAAGTATATTATTCCCTGAAAGTGCAGGTAGATAAAACCATAAAAAAGGCCATTGGATGTTGAGGTTTATAAATAAGGGCAAAAGTCAAGAAGTAATGATGAATTTATACAAACCATTAGTTAGGCTACAGCTAGTGTACTGTGTGCCAGGAATGGGAAACTATAGTTATGGGGAGGTCGTGGGACTTTTTCCACTGGAGCAGAGAAGGATATGAGAAGATTTAATTGAGGTTTTAAAATTTATAAAGAATTTTGACTGAATGAACAGGAAAGGTCTAGTTCCTCTATTTGAGGGGTCATCAATTTAAAATTATCACTGAGAATGAGGAGAGAGATTAGCAGAAATTTCTTAACCCAAAGAGTTGCTGGAGTATGAGTGCTTTGCCAGATGGAATGGTTGAGGCAGAGACCATTGCATCTTTTAAGGGAAAATTGGATGAACATTTGAAACAGCGGAAGATACAGCAGAGAGGGGCATTGGGATTAGGTATGGATTACACTAATAAAGAGCCGGTTCAGACATAAGGGGACAAATGGCCTCTTCCTGTGCTGTAAACTTCTATGAAATGAGGACTTGTAAACAAAAAAGTATTCCTGGTGGCAGGGTGAGATTTTAATTTTTCTTTCAAGGAGAACACCAAAATCTGAGCAGATTTTTAACCTTTGTGTCAGATTCCACATGTATGCTGACTACACTCAGTTCTACCTCACCAGCACCTCTCTCGACCCCTCCCCCAGCCCACCCCCACTGTCTCTCATTTGTCACACTGCTTGTCCGATGAGAAAAATTTCCTCCAACTAAATATTGGGAAGACCGAAGTCATTGTCTTTGGTCTGCGCCGTAAACTCCGTTCCCTAGCCATCGACTCCATCCCTCTCCCTGGACACTGTCTAAGGCTGAACCAGACCGTTCGCAACCTTGGCGGCCTATTTGATCCTGAGATGAGCTTTCGGCCACATATCCACTCCATCACCAAGACCATCTACTTCCACCTCTGTAACATCGCCCGTCTCCACCCCTGCCTCAGTTCATTTGCTGCTGAAACCCTCATCTATGCCTTTGTTACCTCTAGACTAAACTATTCCAATGCTCTCCTGGCTGGCCTCCCATCTTCCGCCCTCCATAAACTTGAGCTCATCCAAAACTCTGCTGCTCGTATCCTAACTCACACCAAGTCCCGTTTCCCCATCACCCCTGTGCTCACTGACCTACATTGGCTACTGGTCTGGGAATGCCTCGATTTTAAAATTCTCATTCTTGTTTTCAAATCCCTCCATGGCCTCACCTCTCCCTATCTCCGTAACCTCCTCCAGCCCTACAAACCTCCAAGGTCTCTGCGTTCCTCCAATTCTTGCCTCTTGCGCATCCCCGATTTGAATCACTCCACCATTGGCGGCCGTGGCTTCAGCTGCTTAGGCCCTAAGCTCTGGAATTCCCTTCCTAAACCTGTCCACCTCTCTCCCTCTCTCACCTCCTTTAAGATGCTCCTTAAAACCTAGCTCTTTGACCAAACTTTTAGTTACCTGTCCTAATATCTCCTTATGTGCCTCGGTGTCAAATTTTGTTCGAAAATCACGCCTGTCATTCGGCTTGGGACGTTTTACTATGTTAAAGGTGCTATATAAATGCAAGTAGTAGTAGTTGTTGTTGTTCTTTAAATTAGTCGTTCTGTGATCCCCAGTGGGGAGCAGTGCTCCAATGAGAATGCTAGTTGGAGAACAGGGCTCTCTCTCCAACCTGAACTCTCTTCAAGCAAAGGCTCCCTCCCTGGGAGCACGAATCACCTATCACATTTTATACACTACAAGTTACAGAAACAATGGGGTGAATTTTAACCCCTCCGCCCACCACGATGGGTGGAAGAGGGTCGGGAACAGGGGTTAATTTGCTAAAAATGGGAAACCCAACCCCAACCCACCACAAACTCTCCTCATTCTGGTTTAACTGTGTTGGGTTTGGGGAAGTCCAAGGAACCCACTCTGGAGAGGCGGGTCTGTGATAATAATATTTAGATGAGGCTCTGTTCCTCCACTTGAATTTAACGGCTGCGGGCCGTGTTTCCCAGGGCTCGGGAAACCCGACGGCTGAAGGGAGGCGGGAGCTGCCAGATCCAGCAGGTAAGTACATTTCCAGCACTGCTTGTGTGCCAGGAGGAGCAGGAGTGCTTCCCCCGGCCCCTCAAGCAAACCTTCTGCCACGATTTCTACCTCCTCGCAATTGGCTGAAACCCCCGAGATGTACCGATTCCTCCCCGGGATCTGCCGACCCGTCCCGCAATCAGCCGACGCCCCCATTGATATCTCCCCCCACAATCTCTTCCCCCCCAACATTCTCTCTCTCCCTTCCTCCCTCCTCACCGCTGCGCTCCGAGCCCCCCCTCCCTCGACCCCCGATCTTCTTGATTGCTGGGGACCGTCTCCAGCTATCCCCGGCTGCGATCTTGTACCGCAGACTTTCCCATCCGGCAGCTGACCAGCCTCCCAATCTGGTCGACTGCCAGGCGGGAAACAGAGTAAAAGAATTCTAAAGAGGTCCTGCCTTCCCGGTATTTCCGGGTTTCCTGGCCGCTGACACGCGCCCCCGCCTCCCCCTAAATGTCGGGACCAATATATCTACCTGCTGCCCACTTTCTTTTATGTAAATTTCTTGTAATTAGAAGGTGTTGCATGCCATTGATTATAGTGAGTCGGAGGGTATGTTGTTTGGGGATGTTTTCAACAAAGTATAACATGGAAAGTGTAACAGGAAAGTGTTACAGGAAGGAACTGTTACACTTACAAGAAGTATGCGCGATACACAAGACTTTTAGTATATTATGGATGGTTTGATACAGTTATTGAACGTGATGCCCCATCATAGGACATGGCTGCAGACATGGCCTATTATGACTAATTGTAAATATTTGATGGAGCTGTTGTGCTGCAGATAATACTTTGAGACCACTGGAGCAATGTGGAGTTGGCAGTACTGAGTTATATTGCTGGATCAGCAGTTGGTCTTTCAACATTGTCAACACTTGTAATTTTCAAAGGAGTCCGCTTGCCATATCCAAGCTTGAATCTTGAGTCTTATGCTTGCATACTGCATCTGGATACTTGAACTGACTACTTCATCTTTGCTTCAACACTATTTCAAGAATCCTGCTTCGCTGCTGTGTTAGGATTATCTTTGAGAATTGCAGGTGTTGGCAACTTCTCTATGCAGGTCCAATGATGATTCGATTTTTACAGTTCAATAAAGAGGTAACAAGATAGTCAATTCTTTGCTGACACTGATGTGTGACAGAAAGTAACTGTGACACCTAAAGAAAGCTCTGCTATTTGAAAGACATACTACTTGTAGATGGTCAGATTTAGTTCCAAGATCCTGACCTTCTAGCAGAGTCACACTTGCAGGGATCACAGGTCAAAGAATCAAGGTGACAGTGCTGTAACCCTATCTCTGAACCACAATTGCTTATGCTGCAAATGCAAATTATATCTTCTAGATGGTCTCACTCATCTTCCCAAAATGCAGTGGTCAGTTCAATTACTTCATTCCCCGCATCTGCCACAGTTTTTGCACTGATGCAATGTAAAAACCGTGTCACGTCAACACAATAAGTGTAATGCAACTGAACTCTAAGAGTTTTCAAAGAGAGGAATGAGATAGTTCCTTGTCCTTTCACCTCTGTGCTCAAATCCAGCAAAACAGATGGGATGAAGGTCTCCTCTGTTGGCTACAATATTCACAAGTAAAATGTCTTTGAGAAAGTATTAACCCATTCTGAATGGGTGCAGCCTCACAGCACAAGCTGCCCATAATTTCAGCATTGAATTGCATAGTCAGTAATCTTACATCGAGTTACGAAAGGATGGCTGGTGTAGAAAATGGAGAGTGGTGCCGCAGAGGATATTCTTCTGAGGTTGATCCCCTCCAATTAAGTTTCCGCCCCTGCCACAGCACTGAAACAGCCCAAATCAAAGTCACAAATAACAACCTATGTGACTATGAGAGTTTTTTTTTTATTCGTTCATGGGATGTGGGCGTCGCTGGCGAGGCCGGCATTTATTGCCCATCCCTAATTGCCCTTGAGAAGGTCAAAGACAGTGGTGAGACACCTTCTTGAACCGCTGCAGTCCGTGTGGTGAAGGTTCTCCCACAGTGCTATTAAGAAGGGAGTTCCAGGATTTTGACCCAGCGACGATGAAGGAACGGCGATATATTTCCAAGTCGGGATGGTGTGTGACTTGGAGGGGAACTGCAAGTGGTGTTGTTCTCATGTCCCTGCTGCTCTTGTCCTTCTAGGTGGTAGAGGTCGCGGGTTTGGGAGGTGCTGTCGAAGAAGCCTTGGCGAGTTGCTGCAGTGCATCCTGTGGATGGTACACACTGCAGCCACGGTGCGCCGGTGGTGAAGGGAATGAATGCTTAGGGTGGCGGATGGGGTGCCAATCAAGCGAGCTGCTTTGTCCTGGATGGTGTCGAGCTTCTTGAGTGTTGTTAGAGCTGCACTCATCCAGGCAAGTCACACTCCTGACTTGTGCCTTGTAGATGGTGGAAAGGCTTTGGGGAGTCAGGAAATGAATCACTCGCCGCAGAATACCCAGCCTCTGACCTGTTCTTGTAGCTTACCACTGTGACAGTAGTAAACTATTCCTCCTCATCCTTTTTGACCTGTCTGCAGCCTTTAATACGGTTGACCACACCATCCTCCCCCAACGCCTCTCCTCCATTGTCCAGCTGGGTAGGACTGCCCTTTCCTGGTTCCATTCCTATCTTTCCAGTTGTAGCCAGAGAATCTCCTGCAATGACTTCTCTTCCTGCTCCCGCACTGTTACCTCTGGAGTCCCCCACCGTTCTATCCTTGGCCCCCTCCTATTTCTCATCTTAATGCTGTCCCTCGGTGACATGATCCGAAAACATGTCAGATTCCACATGTACACTGACGACGCTCAACTCTACTTCACCACCGCCTCCCTCAACCCCTTCACTGTTTCTGGTTTATCACGCTGCTTATCTGACATCAGTATTGGATGAGCAGTAGCTTCCTCCAATTAAATATTGGGAAGACCGAAGCCATTATCTTCAGTCCACGCCACAAGCTCCGTTCACTAACCACTGACTCCATCCTCCACCCTGGCCATTGTCTGAGGCTGAATCAGACTGTTTGCAACCTAGCCATCCTATTTGACCCTGAGCTGAGCTTCCGACCTCATATCCTTTCCATCACCAAGACCGCCTACTTCCATCTCTGTAACATCGCCCGTCTCCACCTCTGCCTCAGCTCATCCGCTGCTGAAATCTTCATCCATGCCTTTGTTACCTCCAGACGTGACTATTCCAATGCTCTCCTGGTCGACCTCCAACCTTCCACCCTCCATAAACATGAGCTCATCCAAAACTCTGCTGCTCGTATCCTAACTCGCACCAAATCCCGTCCACCCATCACCTCTGTGCTTGCTGATCTACATTGGCTCCTGGTCTAGCAATGGCTTGATTTTAAAATTCTCATCCTTGTGTTCAAATCCCTCCACGGCCTCGTCCCTCCCTATCTCTATAACTTCCTCCAACCCTACAACCCTCCGAGATCTCTGCGCTCCCCCAATTCTGCCCTCTTACACGTTCCCAATTTTCATCGCTCCACCATTGGTGGTCGTGCCTTCAACTGCCTAGGCCCTAAGCTCCAGATTTCCCTCCCCAAACCATTCAGACAACTTTTATATCAATGACATAGTGATTCAAAAACTACTATTGAATCACACTGCAGATCAAAATACCAAATGTGATAAAGGTGTTTGATTTAATGGCAAACATAATAAATGCCTTCAATTCATTTCTCACCCAAGTGGTTTACTAACTCTACTACTCCAACGAGTGCTCCCCTAGTGGCCTCGGCAAAACTGGTGAAAGGCTGCTGTTGCTCATGTTGGGACTCTTGAGATGTTTGCGCCTGATAACTTCTGGGGGTTCGAGCCTGTGATGGCCCCGCTGCAGATTGCTGCACCTCGGCTGCTTCCAGGGGAGTCTGGCCCAGCTGGCTTGCTGGCGCCATGGTGGGTATTGGTTGAGGGGGTGACAAAGGAGCAGACATGCTGACATCCTGAGAGAGGGCAACACATACTGCTTCCATCAAGCCACTGCCATTCCCATGGGGCTGGGGCTCATCGCTTCCACTGGTCTGCAGGAAAGCAGACTGCAGAAGGTGAGTGACTCCTTGAAAGCCCCTAACCGTTTGTTCAACAAATCTGTCTAAGGTGGACGTCTGCCCCTCCTAGGTGGAGCACACGTTGGAGCCCAGAGTTTGCTACAAAGGCTGGTGACATTGACTCCCTTTATGAAGGCTGAAGCACTCCTGAAGGTGACAGTAGTCTCTAGGGTAGACTGCAGAGTGCCGATACCGTGCAACAAGATGCCACACAAGCTGAAAGTGGACTCTTTCATACATTCAACCATGGTGCAGAAACTCCTGGGCAGGCCATCCAATAGCTCATACAACTGCTTGTGTGAGGCAAGCAGTTTTCTTTTCATAGCTTGGAAGTCCTCATCTCTGTCCTACTCAGCAGAGCTGGGAGAGGACCTCGACATCCAGCGAGCTATCTCCTGGGCTGTCGTTGTCAGCAGTACCTGCTGCTGCTGATTTGTGCTGGGTGTTTCACCAGGTGCAAAAATTAAACCAGGGAATTCAACCGCGGTGTATTCCCTCTTTAAATAGACCTCAGGAAATTGCATGTGTCATGCGAGCAGACTGCCCAATTCCTGACACGATCGGGAGGGGAGCCCATCAGTCAAATGGAAGTGAGTTAAAATTGCCCGGGCATCACGCCAATGATGTTGTGGGGGCTTGCCGCCCCACCCCCCCTCCCCGCCCCATAACAGCCCCTCCACCCACCCAATTCACTCCTCAAGTTAAAATCAGCGCTCAAGATTTGTCCCTGCAAGGTTTGTCAAAGAAAGTCATTGATATTCATGTAAGGTTTTCATTATATTATCCATTTGTATTTATCTCTCGTTTTGTGTGTTTGTGGGTAGGTGTGAAAACAATTAAACTATAATTATCACATTTATTTTATATTCTGTATCTGATGCAGAAAATAATCAGAAACTGCTGTAAAACAAAATGAAAGTTCACTTCAGCTGTAGTTCTCAACATGGTGTATGTGGAAAGCTGCTCAACAAATAAATGACTTTGTAAGGCAGAAGAACTGTTTTGTCGGGTGTTCCATCTCACCATTACGCTTGTCATATTGGTACATTTTTGTAACAATGAGACTGAACTACCAAGTTACACAAGCCTTGAGTCTTGAGCACTGCTCTGGAGGTTAGATGGTACATTTTAGGAAAGTACACTCCCTTGGCGGCACCTCATCCACCAGGAATGTATGTCAGGAAGCGGTAGGCATGCTCCCCATAATTTTACATCCATTAAATTTTGCTACTTCTCTCTTAACATCCAATGGGTGATATTCTACATTGGGAGTACTTACTCATAAGATTTACCCTTAGGTAACAGCTCTAAACATGCACACTCGATTTACCAAACTCTGATAGTACGGATGTATTCTCCATGATTGAAAAGAACTGACGAGATGGTCGGCTCTCCTCAGTCAAAGGAATTTAGAGTGGAAGTGTCGGAAACTTGCCTACCATTTTAAAACACAATTAAATAAGGACACTGTGATGGCACTGCTCAAAGAAAAGCAATTTGAAGCCTCCACAAGGTGGTCTCACCTACATCACCAATTCTGAGGATAGATTAGCTGTTCCAATGCTGTACTACCCTTTTAGGATCTTTGCGAGGGAATCACAGAGCAGCACCAGCCCCTAAGATACAACACAGGTTATAAATGTTGCTTTGTTTTCATAGAATCATAGAATCATAACGGCACAGAAGGAGGCCATTCGGCCCATCGTGTCCGCTCCGGCCGAAAATGAGCCACCCAGCCTAATCCCACTTTCCAGCATTTGGTCCGTAGCTTTGTGGATTACGGTACTTCAAGTGCACATCCTTTTTAAATGTGATGAGGGTTTCTGCCTCTACCACCCTTTCAGGCAGTGAGTTCCAGATCCCCACCACCCTCTGAGTGAAAAATGTTTTCCTCAGCTCCCCTCTAATCCTTCTACCAATCACTTTAAATCTATGCCCCCTGTTATTGACCTCTCTGCTAAGAGAAATAGCTCCTTCCTCTCCACTCTATCTAGGCCCCTTATAATTTTATACACCTCAATTAAATCACCCCTCAACCCCCTCTGTTCCAAAGAAAACAACCCCAGCCTATCCAATCTTTCCTCATAGCTAAAATTCTCCAGTCCTGGCAACATCCTCGTAAATCTCCTCTGTACCATCTCTAGTGCAATTACATCCTTCCTGTAATGTGGTGACCAGAACTGTATGCAGTACTCAAGCTGTGGCCTAACTAGTGTTTTATACCGTTCGAGCATAACCTCCTTGCTCTTATATTCTATGCCTCGGCTAATAAAGGAAAGTATCCCATATGTCTTCTTAACCACCTTTTTTTGCAGATTTCAATACTATAAAAGGGTTGCATATCTAATCTTTGTATCTTCCTTGTTAATCACTTTCTTCCTGTGGTTCCATGAATTCCCTAACCTGTCTCTCCTTTTAATTATGTGCTGCTGTAATTAATTTGGTACCATCCCAGACTGGAGATTCAAGTGGAATTTTTTTAAATTCATTTATTGGATTCGTTGAAACAGCCATTGTAAAAAAAAATCAATTCTTTAAATATTTTAGTTTAACTTGCTCAAGGTCAGAGGACAAAATCAAATGTGTTCCCCATCCCCAAGGTTGAATGGAGTAATGGAAATAGTCTTGAAAAGTGAAAACTAGGAGCTCCTCTGATGGACTGGGTGAATAATTATAATGCCGAGTGTGGAACTGATTCATACAGACTTGGATCCACAATCTGATCTCAGCCAGAGTGACGGGCAATTTTAGAAACTGTTTTACACGAGGCATTATAAACATGGGATGCTGAGTCGTAGTTCAGATTCATTCTTCTTTGAAACCATGCTCTATCACTTCTCCCCTACCCTCACTAATCTCATCTTGTCCATGAAGCCCATGACCAGTTCCCCCGGCCCCCACTCTTTCCCTCCAGTTGCTGACCACCTAACTTTCCGCCTCAGCCCCTTGTTTACCAACATCACCAATCTATCACTATCCTGCAGCATTATTTCTTCAAAACAGCCACCATCACTCCCTCCTGAGAACAGCTCACCTTAACCCCTTTTACTCTCTCCAATTAGCATCCCATCTCAAACCTTCACTTTGTCTCCAAAGTCTTTCTTGCCTTGCAGCTACATATCACTGTCCCCCATTATGCCCTGCTTGAGACTTCTCAACCTGATTTCCACCCACGACACAGGGACAACACTTGGAAAACTCATAAATTACATCTTCTGTGACTGTGATCACAGCTTACAGTCCCTTTTCATCCTTCTTAACCTCACCTCAGTCTTAGATACCACTCAACATTTACTCTTCCTGCAGTGTTTCTCCCCAGCATGTCGATCTTTATAGTGGCCCTGCTGAACTCGGCAGGGGCGGTGATGACAATGCAACAGTGGCCAAAATAATCCTGGGCTCAGATGAGAAAAATTAAAGATGAGCAAACAGTGGTGTAATATCAAGGGAAAGAATAAACAGACTATTCACCCATATTTAATGTTGATCTGGTAATTCGTACCCTTACAAAAGTGGGTTAACGAACATCGGTGGAAAGTGATCAAAACGTCCATTTCTTGTTTCATCAATAATGAAGCATTTGTTATATTTTTACTGCCATGTATTAAAAAAGGCACCCGTTGTTGCTATGCAGCATTTCATAACAGCATCGTCAAATCAAAAAATGAGTAATACACTCTTTGCAGACATGAAGTTATTGACCTTCATGAAGGGAAATATCATCACAACATGATCATCACAGAAGTTTAAACAAGTGAATTTTACATCATATTGTTCTGCCTGCTAGCCCCTGTGTAGCAGTTACTGGTAGACATTTGCAGTAGAACAAGAGAAGAAGGAGCAGTCCGGGATAAATGAGGGCATAAGAACCACATAAATTGTAGCAGGTACTACCACAGACATTGGGTCCAGTGCAACAGAGTTAGCTGTCTGGAGGAGAGCTGCATGAGAAAACTAAGGCTTGTCAGGGAAACTATGATGGAATTATGCCATCTGGTCCACAAAGACCTATGGGGACAACCAATCATCTGTAACACACTTCCAGTGGCAGTGAAGGTTACCATTGCCCTCCATGTTTATTCAATAAAGAACTTTTAGGCACCCACAGAGGACACCTCAGGAGTCACTCACTTTGTTTATTTGGCTTTTGGACAACTGGTGCCTTTTTTTATACACGACAGTAAAAGTATAACAAACTGCTAGATACATTAATAGTGATGTAATTTTCTAAACCTGCTGTGCTTATGATGTACATGTTTAATGTGTTTCGCTCCCATGACTGTCCCTTATGTTTGGTGAACTTCTCTGTCTTGTCCGCTTATATGTCCTATGATCAAGGGCTCTCCTAGTTGAAGAAGTTTGCTACTTCTGTGTTTGTTAGTTGTCTATATTCCCGAAAATAAATACTCCCTTGGTTGATGAGGCAGTTCTAGTGGGTGGCTGCATAGCTACATAGGATACAATAAGGCTACTACCTGTAAGTATCAGCCGTGGCTCAGTGGTAGCACTCTTGCCAATGAATCATGGGTTCAAGCCTCACTCCAAAGACCTGAGCACATAATCTAGGCTTACACCTCAGTGGAGTACTGTCGGAGGTGCAATCTTTCAGATGAGACATACATTCAAGGCCCCTGGACATGAAGAGCAGGAGAGTTTTCTCTGGTGTCCTGGCTAATATTTATCCCTCAACCAACATCAAAAATAGATGATCTGGTTATTATCTCATTGCTGTTTGTGGGACCTTACTGTACGCAAATTGGCTGCTGTGTTTTCCCACATTTCAAAGTGGGTGCACCTGTGCCGGTATCCTCTTCCAGCAAGGGTCAGTGACGATTGCTGGTCGGGGAATGGTGCTTTTCAGACACACCTTGTAAGCCATTGGGTTCTCCTCGGTCTGTGAAGAGAACAAATGGAACATTTTAAGTACATAAGCAAACTTTGGATACTGCATTGTCATAATGTGCATTATTATACACTTAGAATCATAGAATCATAGAATGATGCAACACAGTCGGAGGTCAATCGGCCCATCGTGCCTGTGTCGGCTCCTTGAAAGAGCTGTGCAATTAGTCCCACTCCCCCTTTCTTTCCCCATAGTCTTGCAAATTTTTCCCCTTCAAATATTTATCCAATTCCCTTTTGAAAATTATTATTGAATCTGCTTCCACCACCTTTTCAGGCAGCGCATTCCAGCACATAACAACTTGCTGCGCAAAAATGTTTTTCCTCATGTCGCCTCTGGTTCTTTTGCCAATCACCTTAAATCTGTGACCTCTTGTTACCAATCCTTCTGCCATTGGAACAGTTTCTCCTTATTTTCTCTATCCAAACCGTTCATGATTTTGAACACCTCTATCAAATCTCCCCTTAACCTTCTCTGTTCTAAGGAGAATAACCCCAGTATCTCTAGCCTCTCCATGGAACTGAAGTCTTTCATCTCCGGTACCATTCTAGTAAATCTTCTCTGCACCCTCGCTAAGGCCTTGACATCCTCCCCAGAGTGCGGTGCCCAGAATTGGCCACAATACACCAATTAGTTCCTAACCAGCGTTGTATAAAGGTTTAGCATAACTTCTTTGCTTTTGTACTCTATGCCTTTATTTATAAAACCAAGAATCCGTATGCTTTTTTACAGCCTTTCCAAATTGTCCTGCCACCTTCAAACACTTGCATACTACAACCCCAGGTCTCTCTGTTCCTGCATCCCCTTTAAAATTGTACCATTTAGTTTATATTGCCTCTCCCCATTCTTCCTACCAAAATGAATCACTTCACACTTCTCTGCATTAAATTTCATCTGTCATGTGTCTGCCCATTTCACCAGTCTGCCTATGTCCTCCTGAAGTCTGTTACTATCCTCTTCACTGTTTACTACATTTCCGAGTTTCGTGTCATCTGCAAACTTTGAAATTATGCCTTGTATGCTGACCCCTGGGGGACACCACTGCACACTTCCCTCCAGTCTGAAAAACAAGCGTTCACCGCTACTCTCTGCTTTCTGTTGCTTAGTCAATTTTGTATGCTGCCACTGTCCATTTAATCCCATGGGCTTCAATTTTGCTAACAAGTCTATTATGGGATACTTTATCAAATGCCTTTTGAAAGTTCATATACACAACGAAAACCGCACTACCTTCATCAACCCTCTCCGTTGCATCATCAAAGAACTCAATGAAACTAGTCAAATATGATTTGCCTTTAATAAATCCATGCTGGCTTTCATTTATTAACCCATATTTTGCCAAGTGCCAATTAATTATGTCCCGGATTATTGTCTCTAAAAGTTTCCCCACCACCGACGTTAGGCTGACTGGCCTGTATTTGCCGGGTTTATCCCTCTCCCCATTTTTTAATAGAGGTGTAACATTTGCAATCCTCCAATCCTCGGGCACCACTCCCATATCTAATGATGATTGGAAGATTGCGGCCGGAGCCTTCACAATTTCCACCCTTCCCCCAGCAACCGAGGATGTATCCCATCTGGATCGGGTGACTTTTCTACTTTGAGCGCTGCCAACCTTTTAAGTACCTCCTCTTTATCTATTTTTATCACATCCAATTTCTCTTCTACCTCCTCCTTTACTGTGGCATTGGCAGCATCCTCTTCTTTAGTGAAGACAGATGCAAAGTATTCAATTCATACCTCAATCATGCCCTCTGCCTCCATAAGATCGCCTTTTGGGTCACTAATCAGTCCCATCTTTCCTTATAGAATCATAGAATCATACAAGGTTACAGCACTGAAGGAGGCCATTCGGCCCATTGAGTCCGTGCCGGCTCTATGCATGAGCAATCCAGCTAATCCCACTGCCCCGCCCTATCCCCAAAGCCCTGCACATTTTTTTGTTTCAAGTACTTATCCAGTTCCCTTTTGAAGGCCATGATTGAATCTGCCTCCACCACTCCCTCAGGCAGTGCATTCCAGATCCTAACCACTCACTGTGTAAAAAAGTTTTTCCTCATATCACCTTTGGTTCTTTTGCCAATCACCTTAAATCTATGCCCTCTGGTTCTTGAACCTTACGCCAATGGGAACACTTTCTCTCTATCCACTCTCTCTAGACCCTTCATGATTTTGAACACCTCTATCAAATCTTCTCTCAACCTTCTCTGTTCCAAGAAGAACAATCCCAGCCTCTCCAATCTATCTATGTAATTAAGTCCCTCATCCCTAGAATCATTTTAGTAAGTCTCCTCTCACCCTCTCTAAGGCCTTCACATCCTTCCTAAAGTGCGGTGCCCAGAACCGGACACAATAATCCAGTTGAGACCAAACCAGTGTTTTATAAAGGTTCATCATGACTTCCTTGCTTTTACTATTTATATGTTTATAAAAGATTTTTGGGTTCTATATAATCTCATACATTCTCTTTGCCCCTCTTATTTCCTTATTCAGTTCTCCCCTGTACTTTTTGTGTTCAGCTTGGTTCTCTACTGAATTGTGAACCTGACATTTTATCATAACCGTCCTTTTTCTGTTTCATTTGAATCTCTATAACTTTAGTCATCCAGGGAGCTATAGCTGTGGATGTCCTTCTTTTCCCCTTTGACTTGCATACAATCATTGTGTATTGGCATATTGATGTAACATTTATGAATTATAGAATATGTTATTAGTATAGTACATACCTTCTCTCTAATCTCCATAGTCCCAACATCTTCCAGAATCTCACTCCCAAGTAACACTATTGCTTCTTAACATTTGGGGCTTGAAATCCACGGCCCTTCCAGTGTTCTCCCATTGTAACTTCAGAAGGACTGGGCACTGGTATTGAATATGTCAGGTCCCAGTCTAATTTTGAAGTATCTATGATAGCCTGTTGTGGGGGTGGAGCCTCTGTTCTTCACAAACACAACCATCAATGTAGAATGGGTCAGAGTGGGACTGGGGACTAGATCGCCCAATGTCAGGAGTTCCCTGTGACCTTTTCCCGCAAAGTGTGGTAAAACTGGGCATTCCTGCTGTCCTAGGAGCAGATGTGGGACCCACCTGGGGTTCCCAGGCCAGGGTCATAGCCTAGACCCCTGAAAATAACTCCCAAAGATCTGCACGGGAATGTTTTTTTATTTTAAGGCTGCCCCATTTGTAAGAAGGCTTCGGGGGCACCTTAAAGTTACTTTGGGGGTGGGGGAGGGGGGAGAAACCTGGCGCCCTTCTGGCCCAAGACTCTTCAGCTGGACTGTTCATCCTCTTCAGTAGGGACCGCTCCAGATATTTCCCCGTGGATTTTCAGGGCTGTGGTGAATTGTTTCTTTCACATAGTATAGGGGTGTTTGACCTATTACCCTCGATCCCTCGCAATCTGATTCTCAATTGCCTCGGCAACTCAATTGTATTTTGGTTTATTTTTTTATTTTCTGGTTCATTCTTTTTGAATTTCATGGGCCTGGAGATTAGAAGAGGGAAGTTCTTAACACTGTTGCCTGATTGGTGGATAAATATGAAATCAGAATGCCAGGAACTGTTGGTATCAGCAACATGAGATATATGCAAATGAATGGAAATGTTGATTTAAACTTAGTGTGGTCAGCAAAGCTCCTTGGTATGAATGGTCAATGAGGGCAAAACCTGGGACAGCCCTGGTATAATGCACCACCTGTAACCTCCTAATACAGCTAATTTTGTCTTTAAACATAAGAGCAATGGGGATTGAGAAAGGGTGTCTTGGACCCTTGCTAACATTTCGCTCCTTCAGTACAACATTTTTTTTTCATATATCTTTAACAGCTGTTACTTTTCTTTAAGAAAGAAGGAGAAGGATTTGAGAAGATGGATGAGTGGGGGATGTACGTGAGATGGCAAACCCATTATATGTTTGAATGAATGCCTACAAAGCAGATGTCTACAATAGGGGCTGTCTTGTTTTATTTTATCCCAGAAACTTTCCAAGTTGGATCCATCATTTTTTTTTAACAAAATTATTTACATGAGAGATATGGGGCTTGATATTAGGAGGGAGGTGGGTTGGCAGCGGGGGGTCGACTGGGCGCGTGGGTAACGTGCCCAGTGACTTCGGGATGCTCCGCACGCGATCACAGCCTAATTGAAGCCGCTTACCTTGGCTTCCAGGTTTCGCACTGGAAAGCTGCTCAGCGGGCAGACTGCGCACCCGCATCATAGGCTGTCAGCTAGAGGAGCCCTATTTAAAGGGGCAGTCCTCCACTGACTGATGCTGCAGAAAGGAACCAAAATTACAGCATGGAGCAGCCCAGGGGGAAGGCTGCTCCCAGGTTTAATGATGCCTCACTCCAGATCCTACTGGATGGGGTGAGGAGGAGGGGGAGGACAGAGATCTTCTCCCCGGCGGACGGGAGGAAGTGGCCTGCCTCTGCCACCACAAAGGCTTGGCTCGAGGTGGCAGAGGAGGTCATCAGCACCACCAACATATCATGCACCTGCATACAGTGCAGGAGGTGCTTCAATGACCAAGTAGGTCAGGCAAAGTGAGTACACTTACTCGTTCCCCTACACTCCGTCTGCCACATCACCGCCCCCACCCCAAATCTCCTTCTGCACTGCCAACACTACTCTATCACATCATTCCTCACACCCACTCAAAGCTCATCCTCATCTTACCTGCACTTACTCACCTCACCAGTGCTCATCCCGCCACTACCACTCAACCTAATCCTCATACAATCTCATGGCTCTATCTCATACTCACCCTCTCATGCATCTCTTTCACGGTCAGCCTCACTCAACCTGCCACTACCTGTGCTGCAGCACAGGGTATGCATCACATATGTGTAGTAGGAAGCGTAAGGCAAACGTGTCGTGAGCATGAAGGGGATGCACAAGGGTGTTTGAGGGTTTGTCATGGTTTTTACTTATATTTGATTTCTGATCAACTCACATCACATATTATATTGTCACCACTACTGCCACGCCTTTGCAAATCTTGTCTGGTTTGTGCAATAATGCCCTTTCCTGAGGATCACCATGAAGACCCACAACTGATGCCACCCACTGTGTCACTGCAGAGTGGGGGTAGGTGTATTTGCAGGGCTCTTTTGTGCAGACGACTGAGAGATGTCGGCGATGTCCCTGGTGGCACCTTGGAAGGATGCAGAGGAGAAGTTGTTGAGGGCAGTGGTGACTTTGACAGCGACATGTAAGAAGATGGTGCTCGGGCCAGCCGGGAGCAGCTCGGCATGAAGGAGGCTGCAGATGTCCACGACTAATGTCGAGTGACTCTGAGCCTCCGTGTGCACTGCTGCTCAGAGAGGTCCAGGAAGCTGAGCCTCGGTCTGTGGACCCTGTGGCGAGGGTAGTGCCTTCTGCGACGCATCTCTCTCTGTGGTTTCCCTCCCTCCTGCTGTGCAGGTGGATGTGTCACAGCACTGTGTTGTGGAGCTCCACGTGTCAGAGGTAGACGGCGAGGCTGGTGATGCTGTTCGCCCTCCGAGGAGATCATGACTGCAGCTATAGCAGCTCCCATCTGGAAGATGTACATTTGAGGGGTCCGCAAGGTAGGTAAATGTGTCTGCACACCGGGGTTGAGGTTCCAAGTTGGTGAATTTTATTGTTAGGAGGAGGGTGGTGGAGGCCAAACTTTGTCCAAAGTGACAGAGTGGCCTCCTGCAATGAGTGAGGGTCTCCCCCCCCCCCACACCTGTCAAATGGACGTTTGCAGCTGCCACAGGCTGGTTGCTGCAACACGTCCATTTCAACTGGGAGTGTTTCCTCCAGTACAGGAAACACGCTCAGTTGAATTGAAAATCCCAGCCCTCCTAAAATATCCTACAAATCAGGTCTGCTAACGACCTGAACTATCACATTAATTGCCTTTAGTGGAATCCCGCCGGCTTTAATTGCCGGCGGGATCTAATCGCGTCACTGGGGTACCTGGAAGTGGACGGGTTGGAGCCGGGCTCTGGACCCACCCCAGGAATCCCCGATTTTCGGAGCCCCCCTGCCACGAACCCGCTGGCTCGGACGTCCAAAAATCGAGCCCGTGATATCAAGTCATGGTGGATATTGAGTCGTTTGGTTGTCAGGAACAACAGGTGATGTATTAATATAGAAATGATCTGGATTTAGGAATTTAGGGAACAGTATGGAAATTTGCTGAAATTCGGGGCATGGCAAATTGTGACGAGGATAGTGAAAGTCATTGATAGGCTAGTAGGTTGGGCAGATTGGTTGCAAATGCAGTTCAATGTAGAAAATTATGAAGTAATATATTTTGAAAGTAAGAATAGGGAAAGGAAATACACCTAAATGGGAAGATTTTAACTGGAATGGATACGCAGATTGTAGGCTTAAAGCACTTGAGATATTTTGTTTTAATTATAATGTGCTTTTTGAAGTATAGGTCATTTAAAGGTGGCAACAGACGTAGATAAAAAATGGCAAATAGAATCCTGGGTTCATATCTAAAAGTATAGAATACAAAAGCAAGGAGGTAATGTTGAATTATTACACAAACTCACACAGCTGAGCATCCAATTGCATTTTATGCCCCTGCCTCTAATATTTTACCTGGAAGAATATGCTTAACATTTATCATCTTTGATACCCACTGGCCAGGCCCACACATGAAGCAAGGTGACTCAAATGCCCAGGAACCATACCCAGCACTCCAAGGATGGGAAGGAAGAAAATTGAGAGTCATCTTACTACAAATTGTCTTGTGCTCACACAAAAAGTATGTTAAATACTGAGAGGGTGGTTGTTTGGGTACCTACACAGAAACAAAACTGCTTAAAACTTAATTATTATGCAAGGTACTTAGTGAAGATGTGTAAGGTCCCTTTCGGCCTGATACCTTGGCTCCGATATTTATGGGGAGGTGGGGGTTGGGGGGGAGGGGTCATAGCAGAAATGCAGGTAACGCTGAGTCTTGCTGAATTTAACGGCTGTCGGGTTTCCTGAGCCTGGGAAACCCAGGTTGCGACCATTAATTTTAAAACTGTGGTAAAATTTGAGGCACGCAGCCTCATTAAAATATTTAAATTACAGACCCGCCTCTGGAGAGCAGGTTAGTCGCCCAGCCCCCAACCGTCTCCGTTAAAACCGGAAATGGGCGTGTTGAATTTTTGAAATTTTATCCGCCCCTCTCCCACCCTTCCGGGGGGGTTAAAATTCCTCCCTTTGTATTATGTTAGTAGATAGATTAAACTTAAGGAGAGATTTAACTGTCCTCGGCAGTGGGTATCAATGCATGGTAAAAGCTTGCATTCCTAAAATGGTTATTACCGACTGATAGCATTAATAACAATTTCAACACTTCAAATGGTAGAATAATGGATCTTGTTGATTAAAACACTTGACTGTACCTCATGTTTAATCATTTTCCAGTCCCCTATTCTACTATAAAAACGTAATTATCACCATATTATTCTTCACAGGAACTTGCAATGCAATGAGAAATTATTGTTTAACCCATACGAGTCCGAGTCAATGGGCACGATTTTTACCTGGAGCCGGGAAGAGAGCGGGTGGGTAGATTTTTCGCGTGGGAAACCCGGAAGTGGAGTGAGTGCGTCGGAATCTGCGATCGCAACTTAATTGAAGCCAATTATTTTTGCTTCCGGGTTTCGCTTCTCCAAACTGTGCAACGGGCATACTGCACAACCGCATGACACAATCTGAAGTCCGCTATTTAAAGAGCCAATGCAAAAATGGATTTTGGAGGAGAGAAGAGCAAATGAAGCAATGGAATAAAAACAGAAAATGCTGGAAAGACAGAAAATGCCGGGTGTGAGGAGTGATGTGATCGAGTAAGCTTGGCAAGACGGAGTGATGGGAGGGTGTTGTACACCACAGGGTGTAAGTGAATCAACGACTGTACTCACTTTTCCTGACTTATTTAGATCATGAAACCGCTTCCAGCACTGCAGCCAAGATCTGGTCACCATGCTTCTGCTGCTCACCTCCTCAGCCACCTCTAGCCATGCCTTCTTGGTGGCAGAACCAGGTTTCTTCCTCCCATTGTTGGGGTAAATTATGTCCCTCCTGGTCCTCAATGCACCCAGCAATACTTCAAGGGAACCTTCTGGGAAGTTGAGTGCTGGCCCTGCTCTCCTTGAATCCATGACTTCATTTAAAAGCAAAATACTGCGGATGCTGGAAAATCTGAAATAAAAACAGAAAATGCTGGAAATACTCAGAAGAACTGGAAGAAGTTGAAGACTGAACAGTTTTTAAGCAAGTACAGAGCCTGGGAAAGAGGGGGAAGAAGGGGAGAGGAGGAAAGAACAAAAGGGAAGGTCTCTGATAGGGTGGAGGGCAGGAGTGATTAAATGACAAAAAGAATGATGGTGCAAGGCAAGGAGGGTGGTAATGGGACAAGTAAAGAAACAAAGGATGGGTCTAGAGGAGCTGTAAATGGCAACAGCAAAACCATTACCAGCATCTGCTGTTCGAAAAAATGGGAGCAGTGGTTATGATCTGAAGTTATTGAAATCAATGTCAAGTCCAGAAGGTTGTAAAGTGTCCAATCGAAAGATGAGGTGCTGAAGCTCTAGAAATAGTACCTCATCTTTCGATTAGACATTTTACAACCTTCTGCATTGGTGCACAGAATTCTCTCTGAAAACCAAATAATCCCTGAATACCACAATACTCTTTGGCCCCGATATTACCAGGGAGGCGGGATGGCAGCAGGGGTGGGGGGGGGAGGGGGGCGATTGATCACGTGGCAAACCCGCATGAACCAAACTTACCGTTTCCGATGTGATCGCATGTTGATTGATAGTGGTTAACATCCTCTCCGGGTTTCACGCCCGGCAGCTAGCCTGATTGACAGGCTAGTTGCCATTGGGAGCTGCAACGTGGAGGGGGGGAAGAGAAAGAGAGAGCGCCAGACGTCATCCAGTTGCTGGAACGGAAGACTGGGGAGGGGTGGGGAGAATGGAAGATCCGGCGCTGGACTGGAAGATCGGGGGGGAGAGGGGAAGATTGGAGGGGGAGAAGGGAAGATCGGAAGGGGAGAAGGGAAGATCGGAGGGGGAGAAGGGAAGATCGGAGGGGGAGAAGGGAAGATCGGGGGAAGATTGGAGGAAGATCGGGGGGACATCGGGGGAAGATTGGAGGAAGATCGGGGGGACATCGGAAGGGTGAAGATGGGGACATCGGAGCGGGAGACACCGGACATTGGAGCAGGTTTCAAAGGTAGGTGCATTTAGTGTTTTCACTTCATTGCATGGTTTTTATTTAATTTATTTTGTTTCTTTTTCCCTGATCCAGCCTTTCATGCCTGGTTTCACCAAGTGTGAATCAGAAGAGGTGGGCAAGCCGCCCAGGTAAGTTAAAAATCTTTCTAATCCCTTCATCTGTAACAGGCAAAGTGCCTTAAGTACCTCAATGAGGTACATTTGGCTCTTTAACATCCGTTTTCGGGTCGTCCGCGCGCACACATGCGAATCCCTGGGAAACTCGGAAGCTGGCTGGTTGGAGATGGCTTCTGAACCTGAACGGGAATTGTGCGATTTTCGGAGTGCCCCCACCCCCAACACACCCGCATTTGCCTCCTAAAATCACCCCCTTTCTCTTTTTCGTTCCTTCTCTGATAGGCTGCTGGATTGCTTGAGTGCATGGTCTGTCACAGCCATCTCATACAGTGAGATACTTTTGGTATGGGGGAGCCTATACACACCAGGTGGGCTCCATCTAAACAAAATGCGGGTAGAGCTGTTGACAGGCAGAATAGATAGAATGGTGGGGGGGTGTTTATACTAGATGCGGGGGTGGTTACGGTCGCTGTAAGAGAACATTCATATCGATTAGAGCAAACCTTAAAATGCACCAGTGAAAATACTAATCAAAGTTTCATAAATCCAATTCCAATAGTGGGAGAAAAACAAGAAAAAAATGTGAATAAGGCAAATGGAAAGGTAAAAAAAATAATTGGAGCTGTGCTTGCATTAATGCAAGAAGTTTGACAAATAAGATGTGTCATCTGGAAGATCTTGCAGGTGTTGATAGATTGGACATCATTAGTACCACAGAGACATGATCAGTATCAATGCAATACATATTTGGAAGCATATAACTTGTTTGGAAGGTACAGTTTCTGTGGAAAAGGATGTGGTGTGGCAATGTATATTAACTCCAGTAATGAGGTACAAGTTAGAGAGGATATAAAAAAGGAAAGAGCAGATCACTTTGGGTAGAATTAATAGATGGTGACAGATGTAATCTATTATTGGGGGTATGCTATAGACCCCCAAGCCAGGATGAAAGCCTGGATCTGGAACTATGAGATGAGGTAAGGAACAAACTATATTAGTTTGAAGATTTTAACTTGCCAGGAATTGAGCGTAACAATAATGTCTCAACTGGCAAGACGGAGTCAATGGAAGACTGTTTTATGACTCAGATTATCATAAAGGGAGAAAACATCTGGATTTGATTACGAGTAATAGGGACAATCAAATCTCCAATAGAAAAGGTGGGTGAGGCTTTAAACACCAGTGATCATAATGTGATCACATTTGACATTATAAGGATTGGCGAGGTTATTAAAAAACAAACAAAATTACTAAGTTTTAAGAAGACAAACTTTATGCGGTTGAGAAGTCTTGACAGAGTGGGCCTGGCAGGCTTGTATATGGCACAGAATTTAAGAAGGATTCAATACCAAAAGACATGGTAAGATTGTAAAAATGACATCAGAATCAAAAAGCAATATTTCAAATTGAATATGGCAAGAGAAGTGAAGGATAATAATAAAAAGTTTTTTAGTTCTTTTGAGAAAAAGAAAAAAAAAAGATGGAATGGGGCCTCTGAAAGTGGGATCAGGTGAAGGCATTACAACTGATATCACAAATGCTCAATAAGTTTTTTGCCTCAGTTTTTACCAAGGAGGAGACAGGTAACTTACTTGATCTGGAAAGGCAACTAGAGGGTGTTGTAGAGATAAGTCTTAACACTATTCATATTACTACCAGCATGGTTGCCGAACAGCTGTGCAACCTTAAGGTGAATAAATCTCAAGGGCCGGATAAGATGTATCCGAGGATTGTTAAGGAACTAAAGAAGGAAATTGCAGGAACTGTGGCATAAATCTTCCAGAAATCACTGAATACTGAAGAGGTGCCTGGGGACTGGAGAAAGGCAGATGTTAATTCTTTTTTTAGAAAAGGTAGAAAAAGTGACCCAGGAAACTACAGACCAGTGAGTTTGATGTCCATTTTGGATAAAGATATGGAAACCCTTATTAAAGATAAGATCATGGAGTATCTGGATAGAAATAAAATCATACAAGATAGGCAATATGGGTTGACGAAGGGGAGGTCTTGCCAATTTAATTTATTGGTTTTCTTTGAGGGTGTGACAAAAGAGCTCGATAGGGGTAAGGCAGTGGATGTGTGTACTTGGATTTCAGTAAGGCCTTTGATACCATTCTTAAGGAAAGGCCAGTACTGAAAATAAAGGAAGTGGAATCTGTGGAAATATTTTACAATGGATACATTATTGATTGACTGATAGAACCCAGAGGGTGGTGATACAGGGATTGTCATCAGCCTGGGAGAATGTTACCTGTGGTAAATGATCTGGAACCAGGGGTCACAATGATTAAAGTTGCTTGTGATGCAAAGCTAATGAAGTTGGTAGACTCCAAAGCTGAACAGGATAAGCTACAGGAGGATTTCAATATACTTGGGAATTGGGCAGACAGATGGCAGATGAAATTCAATATAGAAAATTCAAAGTGCTTCATATGGAGACAAAAAATCCAGGAAGGGACTGTTACTTAAATGGAAAGAAAATAATGCGCATGAAAAATGAAAGTGATCTGAGGGTCTTGATTGACAACAAATTGAAGCTATCGCAACAATGCTCAGTGTCAGTGAGTAAAGCAAACCAGATGTCGGGATGTATTAAAAGATCAATATTAAGCTGAAACAGTGAGGTAATCCTGGCACTTTATAAATCATCGGTGTGACCGCACTTAGAATACTGTGTGCAGTTCTGGTCGCCACAGTACAAAAAGGATACAGAAGAAGCCAACCAGAATGATTGACGGGGTTGGAGGAATTGCATTATGAGGAGCAATTACGTAAATTGGGCGTGTTCTCACTAGACTAAAAGAGGTCGAGAGATGATATGATTGCTGTTTTTAGGATTCTAAAGGAATTACATAATGTAGACCATGTCAAGCAATTTCATTTTGTCCAGAACAGTAGAACCAGAGGAAATGACCTTCGCTTGAAGGGAGGTAAATTCAAAAGTAATCTGCAGAAACATTGGGGCAGAAATCGTTCGCGAAATAATGGTGAGCTCAACAGCGCTCACCGTTGTTAGTGGCAAAATGGAGGAGCAAGTTCCAGTGTTTGCACATGTGCAGTGAAACGTGGAAATTCAGAACTTGCTCCTGCTGGTTTGCCGACAATATGACAGCTTTGAATTAAAGGTATATCGCTCGCTGCAGTCAGGGAAATCATTGAAAAGGTGCAAACTTGCTTATCTGCTCAACTGGAAAGTAACTAATTATGCCACAAAACAGGCACGCTTAAAAATATGACTGCCAAACAACTAAAAATTGACTTTTAAAAATGTGAGTCTCATTAGTTCTTATTTTAATAGTTTTTGGTCATTAAAATTTCTTTTTAAAAATTAAAAATGTTTCATTTTACTTTTCCCTTCTGTCCCTTTAATTCAATTATTTCTTACCCCCTCTTTTTTTTCGCAGTCTACAACTGTTTTTACATTGTTTCTAATGTTGTGCCTTTCACTTCCTGGTTTAACGCTGCAGAGACAGTGAACGCAGCTGGTCAAAAATGCTGCGATCTGATTGGTCAAGGGGAGAGTGTGATCCTCACGCTTCTCCCAGGGTCCTAGCTTTGCTTGAACTGATGCTGGGCTCTTCTCCACTTCCTGTTCGAGGAAGTGCCCGAAGAAAAGATCGCGGTAAGCTAGAGGGTTAGTATAAATCTATGGAGCGGTGAGCACTGTCGGTTTGCTGCTCCGAGCAATTTCTACCCCATTATAGGTAAATACGAACAGGAGTAGACCATTTAGCCCCTCGAGCCTGTTCTGCCATTCATTGAGATCATGGCTGATCTGTAACCTAACTCCACATACCCGCCTTAGCCCCATATCCCTTAATACCTTTGGTTAACAATCAATCTCAGATTTAAAATTAACAATTGATCTAGCGTCAACTGCCATTTGTGCAAGAGAGTTCCAAACTTCTACCTCCCTTTGCATGTAGAAGTGTTTCCTAAATTCACTCCTGAAAGTCCTGGCAATAATTTTTAGGCTATGTCCCCTAGTTCTAGACTCACCAACTAGCAGAAATAGTTTCTCTCTATCTATCCTATCAGTTCCCCTTAATAGCTTGAAAACTTTGATCAAATCATCCCTTAATCTTCTAAATTCTAGGGAATACAACTCTAGTTTGTGTAATCTCTCCTCGTAATTAAACCCTTGGAGTCCAGGTATCATTCTTGTAAATCTATGCTGTACTCCCTCCAGGGCCAGTACATCCTTCCTAGGGTGCGGTGCCCAGAACTGAACACAGTACTCCAGGTGTGGTCTAACCAGGGCTTTATGTAGCTGCAGCATAACTTCTACCCCCTTGTATTCCAGCCCTCTAGATATGAAGCCCAGCATTCCATTAGCCTTTTTGATTATTTTCTGTACCTGTCCATGACATTTTAATGATCTATGTACATGGACTTCTAGGTCTCTTTGGACCTCCACTGTTTTGAGCTTTTCACCATTTAGAAAGAACTCTGATCTATCCTTTTTAGGTCCAAAGTAGGTAACCTTCCCTACGTTGAAATCCATTATTATTTCAGTGAGCCAGTGATAAATCCCTATGGAGATGATGGATGCAGTTAGCATTGATTCATTCAAATGCAATTTAGACCGACTTTTTTTTCAGAAAATAATATATCAGGATACAGTATATGAGTGTTTTGAGATATAACATATGGTAAGTATAACATGCTTGGGAGCAACAGGTGACTTTGGACCTATGGTTCCCAAAGTTCTCCACCACTGCGGATTTCCTCGCCTCACGTCTGGGTCTATTGTAGACTAATTAATAGAAATTGATTGCCATGCTTCGTCAACAACTCCATTATTGTTGTATCATGTAACCACCAGGATGATAGAAAACAAACTAAATGGATCTTTTTTTTTGTCTAGCAATTCCTATGTTCCTATCTAAATTTCAAAATTATTGGAAAATTTGAAGTTCTTTTCCCTATGCCATGTTTCAATGTCAGGCTGGAATAACAAATGAAAATAAAATGACTCAACGTTTCTACAACTTGTCCCCAATGGTCCGATAACCAAATTCAAGTCACGATAAAGACATTTATTACTCAAGTTTTTCTAAACGGTTGTGTGACATTTTCGAAAACCCCAGTGATATGGCTATATGCCAAATAAGTCATTACCATTAATCAGTCATTTACATAGGCACATACCTGCACCATTTTCTATCGGAAATAAGTGAAAGACCACTTAAAAAAGCATTTTTTTGTATGTTGATAAGGAAGGCACATCACACATGGAAGTTGTATACTAATAGTGTCATCTTTCAAAATCAGGTCTGTTGTTTATTTTAATAAATTCTATTTACATGCTGCCAAGTCATCTCCATAAACTTATAAAAATGGGGAGCATTATTGCCCTCTTCTTTGATTAAACATATTCAAAATGCCTTGAATTTTATTAGCACTCGGGCAGTTATAACATCCACCTAAACTACCAGAGCAGGTAGATCGGGCCTCTTATCTACTAGGTGACACCTCCAGCAATGCAGTATACCTTCAATACTGCACTGTTAAATTGAGCCCTGAAACAAGTGCACCAGAAGATCTTCATACCATAAGTCTTTTGAGGCTAATTTGGCCCAGTTCATGCTGTTCAATATTAGGCTTCAGTTCAGTTTATCCTGCTCAGCATTGGGCTTTGGTCTAGCCTGAGCTCATAACATTAGGCTTTGGCCAGGTTTGGCCAACCTATGACATTAGACTTTTACACAGTCCATGCTTCTTGACATTAGGGTTTGGCCCTATTTGTACTGTTAGATATAAAATGCACTTGTTCTTTCCAATAGCTGATCTATAATTTGCCCTGTCATGGAATCTATCCAACTTATTTAATGTTCTGAGGGAGGTAAACTTCAAACAAGCTAAAGTAGTGAAATCTTTCTCTGATTCTGCCACATACAATTTAATCTACAGTATTCCAGGAGATCAATATAATGCTGCAATTCACATTATTCACTCCTGACTAGTTCTATTCCTCTGATGAAATTTCCATGGTTTGAGCAACATAAAAATCTTTGTATTGCCTAAGGTATTTGATCAAATATGCCTTAGCTTATTCATATAATGTTGAATCTTGTTCTTAATCAAATATTCATCCAACTCTTTTTAAAATAGTTAATCAGCAATGTATCAACTGATTCTGATAGTAGTCTATTACACAGACCTAATGCTCTGTGGGAAAAACAATTTCTTCAGTCTGATGTGAGGGTTGTTAGTTTCTGCTAATATCTTCCAGTTGTACAATCACAATTTGAATTAAATAACCTTTCTAATCTGCATTATTTATATTCTTAAGTATCTAAAAACCTGGATTACGTCCCCTCGAAATCTTCTTTTCTCAAATGCAAACAGATTCAGCTCTGTGCATCTCTCTCCATAATTAACAATTATCAATCCTGGAATCATCTTTGTCACTCTTCTCTGAATCCTCCTCTCCAATGTTGGTTTGAAGGTGAAATCTTGAAAACTACACTTAATATTTGAAATGTGAACTTGCTGATGAGTTATACTGGATCCAAATAGTCACTTTCAAATAATAAGCAATGTGCTGTAAATGTATCCCAGTACTTGATTAGCTTTATTGAAAATATATTCACATTGACTGGAAAGATTCAGTGAATGGTGAGTGAACACAACCATATCTTTTTCTTTTCCTGTCTTTGCTAATGGATAACCAATCATTTCCTACAGTCCATTTATATTTCTTGTATAAATGTATAGGACTTTACGTTTATCCACACCAAAATCCATCTACTATTCCATAGTGCATCCACTTAATTAATCCAATTTCCTTTGAATGTGATCAATCTCTCTTATAGCAGCCACATGGACCCATAGTTTGGTGTCATCAGCAAACTTCTGTTCCTGGCAGTTCTGTTCTTTGTATCACTAATGAACAGAAATTTAGGATTTTGGCCCAATATGTACTTTTGAGTGTTGGGCTTCAGGCCAGATTGCAATGCTTGAAATTAAGTTTTGATAAAGCCTGTACTGCATAACATTAGGCTTTGATGCAGCCTGTATTTCACAATATTAGGGTTACAGTGCCTTAAGGCATTGGACCATCCCAGTTCATTGCATATTAAGAATATCATTAGGCTTTAGAATGTGCCACACACTTGACAGACTTGCATTACACTGCCAGCTGCAGCACTCTATGCCTCACAGTCTGCTTTGGTGGATAGAACTCTGTGGATGCGTGTTTGCATGCATGTCCGTACAAGGCTCTGCTTCCTAGACAGTTACATTTTATTGCTAGGAGAGCATAGGTGGAAGAATGCACACTCTCTTAATGTTAAACTAATTAAAACGGTCAGAAAATGACCAAACAATAATGACTAAACTTCAAAAGTACTTAATTGGCTGTAAAACACTTTGAGATGTCCTGAAGTCATGAAAGGCGCTATATAAATGCAAGACTTTCTTTCTCTCTTTCAAACAATTTTAAAATGTGGCTTTGCACCAGGCTTAAGTTATACTAGAACCTGTGCAAAGCCCATATGGTCTGAGCCTATCTAGGAACATAGGAGAATAGGAACAGGAGTAGGCCATTCAGCCCCTCGTGCCTGCTCTGCCATTTGATAAGATCATGGCTGATCTGTGATCTAACTCCATATACCTGCCTTTGGCCCATATCCCTTAATACCTTTGATTGCCAAAAAGCTATCTATCTCAGATTTAAATTTAGCAATTGAGCTAGTATCAATTGCCGTTTGCGGAAGAGAGTTCTATCTCCTGGAGATGGTTTCCCATCTGCTGCTTTTGGTGTCTCCTGGGTTACATTGCCACTTTCGTGTTGTGGCCCATCCAAAACTGTTTTATATTGACATGAAAGTGATAGTAGAAGAGCACTGTTACATAGACTATTACATGTAATAGATAGATGTAGAACTACTCTAATTATTGTAATTAAAACTCTATTACCAGCCTTAGACTTGCAATTAAATTTCTATTGTAAATAACAGGAACAAAAGGTATCCGCTTTATAAAGAAATGGTGCTGCGAGCAGCATTTGTTTTCATGCTATTACATTTTTGTAGCGGGGATAAATTTCAGTGACATGCAGTTTGTGTACTTGTGCACTGTCCTTTGCTCCCTAGCCCTGGATCCCTGCCAATCACAGAACCAACTCTCAGGGGTCAGGGTACTAAGCACACAATGTGGCACTGAAACCGATCTTTGATGCAGAAACTTAAATAATATTAAACTGGATGTCAGTTAAAAGGACTTATTTCAGGCATCACTTTCATGGAGCAACATATGTGACAAAAATCAATCTCACTTCTGTATTTACTAATTAACAGCAACCTTTGTACAGTGCTCCTCATGCAAAATAACATCTCAGACACCTAAAGGTAGGCACTGGCCAACAAAGGAAGGAATTTGGGAGGTGGGACTGAAGGAGATTTCAAAGAGGCTTTTGAAGCTAGGGGGAGATATTAGCAAGACAGAAGAGTTTTGAAAGAGAATTCCAGAAGGCAGATGCAAATAACTAAAAGATTGGCTTCAGATGGCAGAGTGAAAGAGCATAAGCAGCAATCTAGAGTCAAAGGATTGTAGAATGCAAGTTAGATGAATGGTTGGAGAAGATTCCCTAAGTAGAGTTGGGCAAGACCATGAAGTGATTTGAAAGTAAGGACAGGGTTCTTAAAATGGATTTTCTAAAGCTCAGACAACCAGTGGAGCTTGGAGAGGTTGGGGTGATGGGAAAGTGGGGTTTTTGTGCAGCAGAGGAATCAGGTCACTGAATTTTAGATTAGCTGAAATTTGTGAAGAATAAGAAGACCACTAGAGAAATTGATCCTCAAGGTGGTGAAAGCATGGCTAACGGTTTTGGCAGCAGTAAAAGTATCAGCAAAGCTTATGTTGACAATGTATTGGAGATGGAAGAATGCAGCTTTGGTGATAGATCAAATGTGGGGTTGAAAGCTCACCAAGGTTGCACAGATACAACCTCAGTGAGCCTGATGAAGTTGGGGTCAGAAGCACTTACGTGCTGGTGAGAACTGAACAGAAAGGTTTCAGTTTTGTCCATATGGAAATGTAGGAAGTTTTGATTCATCCGGGACTTGATGTCAAATAAGCAGTTGGATAGGTATGGGTACATCCTGGTGTCAATGGTGGTAGCAGAGAGGTATCATGGTATTACAGTAGTAAAGCACAGGAGGAGGCCATTCGTCCCATTGTGCTTTTGCCGGCTCTTTCAAAGAGCTATACAATTAGTCCCACTCCCCTGCTCTTTCCTCACAGCCCTGCAATTTTTTTCACTTCAAGTGTTTATCCAATTCCCTTTTGAAAGTTACTATTGAATCTGCTTCCACCACCCTTTCAGGCAGTGCATTCCAGATCATTACAACTCGCTGTGTAAAAAAATACTTCCTCCTGTCGCTTCTGGTTCTTTTTCCGATCATCTTAAATCTGTGTCCTCTGCCAATCTGACCCTTCTGCCAATGGAAACAGTTTCTCCTTATTTACTCTCTCAAAACCATTCATGATTTTGAACGCTGCTATCAAATCTCCCCTTAACGTTCCCTGTTCTAAGGAGAACAACCCCAGCTTCTCCAGTCTCTCCACAGAACTGAAGTGCCTCAAGCCTGGAACCAATCTAGTAAATTTCTTCTGCACCCTCTCTAAGGCCTTGACATCCTTCCTAAAGTGTGGTGCCCAGGATTGAACACAATACTCCAGCTGAGCCTAACCAGTGTTTTATAATGGTTTAACATAACTTCCTTGCTTTTGTACTCTATGCCTCGATTAATAAAGCCCAGGATACCATATGCTTTTTTAACAGCCTTCTCAACTTGTCCTGCCACCTTCAATGATTTGTGTATGTGCACCCCCAGGTCTCTCTGTTCCTGCACCCTCTTTAAAATTGTACCATTTAGTTTATATTGCTTCTCCTCGGTAGAGCCGGATGTTGTTGCCATTCAGATGCAAATTTTGAAGCTTTGGATGCACATATTACTTTGTTAGCACTACAAATTCATTGTAGGACTAATTCCCAGACAGGAGACGCAGGGTGTGTGAATCAAAGAATTGGGGCTTGAATGTTGTAACCCTATCTCTGATCTACATTCCCCTTGAGTATGACCCCCCTGCAGGGAATGCAGGATCATATGATTATCCCTTATTAACAATAGATCGATCATAGAATCATAGAAAGGTTACAGTATGGAAGGAGGCCTTTCGGCCCATCGAGTCCGTGCCAGCTCTATGCAAGAGCAATTCAGCTTGTCCCACTCCTCCAGCCTATCCCCGTAGCCGTGCAAATTTTGTCCTTTCAAGTGCTTATCCAGTTCCCTTTTGAAGGCCATGATTGAATCTGCCTCCACCACCCCCTCGGGCAGTGCATTCCAGATCCTAACCATTCGCTGTATGAAAAGGTTTTCCTCATTTCACCTTTGGTTCTTTGGCCAATCACCTTAAATCTATGTCCGCTGGTTCTTAACCCTTCTGCCAATGGGAACAGTTTCTCTCTATCTACTCTGTCTAGACGCTTCATGATTTTGAATACCTCTATCAAATCTCCTCTCAACCTTCTCTGGTCCAAAGAGAACAACCCCAGCTTCTCCAGTCTATCCACGTAACAAAAGTCCCTCATCCCTGGAATCATTCTTGTAAATCTCTTCTGTACCCTCGCTAAGGCCATCACAGCTTTCCTAAAGTGCGGTGCCCAGAACTGGACACAATACTCCAGCTGTGGCCGAACCAGTGTTTTATAAAGGTTCATCATGACTTCCTTGCTTTTGTACTTTATGCCTCCATTTATAAAGCCCAGGATCCCATCTGCTTTTTTAATTGCTTTCTTAACCTGCCCTGCCACTTTCAATGATTTGCGTACATATATCCTAAGATCTCTCTGTTCCTGTACCCCTTTTAGAATTGTTCCCTCTAGTTTATATTGCCGGTCCTCGTTCTTCCTACCAAAAAGTATCACCTTGCATTTTTCTGCGTTAAATTTCATCTGCCATGTGTCCGCCCATGCCACCAGCCTGTCTATATCCTCTTGAAGTCTATCACTATCATCCTCACTGTTCACAACACTTCCAAGTTTTGTGTCATCTGCAAATTTGGAAATTGTGCCCTGTACACCCAAGTCCAAGTCATTAATAGAAAAGCAGTGGTCCGAGCACCGACCCCTGGGAAACACTACTGTACACCTCCCTCCAATCTGAAAACCAACCATTCACCACTACTCTCTGTTTCTGTTACTTAGTCAATTCTGTATCCTTGTTGCTATTGCCCCCTTTTAGTCCATGGGCTTCAATCTTGATGACAAGCCTATTGTCAAATAGGCATTATCAAATATAAATAGGCCTTAAAATTTTTGGATTTTATTTTTTTCTGAATTTAGAGAAGAAAATCATGTTGTCAGTTAGCTGTCAGCAAATGCATGATTTTTAAGTTAAAAAATTAAACCGAATAGGGGAGATTTTCACTGGTGCTGCTGGGTAGAAACAGAATGGTAGCACCCCTAAAATGGTGGAGAAGAGCATAACTCCCCGTACCTGCTCCCGATTCAGCTGACGCCATCTTTGGATGGCTGGAGCTTTTATCTGAGTCAGCTGGTAAGCCCTTTTACTATGCAAATTGGGGTCCTATGACTTGTGATCAGTTTAAGTTTATTGCCTAGTCTACTTCAACTATTGTAAACAATTTTACAACACCAAGTTATAGTCCAACAATTTTATTTGAAATTCACAAGCTTTCGGAGGCTTCCTCCTTCCTCAGGTGAATGTTGTGGAAATGAAATCCTCGAACCCTTCGCATTTATAAATCACAGAACAATACCTGGTGATTACAGATAGTCTTTCCAACTGCCCGTTGCCACGGCAATCACAGTGTGCAGACAGAGAGGTGTTACCTAAAAGGCCACCGAATATCCAAACCACCAAAAAAAAACAGAGAGAGAGGCAGAAACATAGAAAAGACAGCAAATGACCCGTTATATTAAAAACAGATAACATTTGTTCGCTGGTGGGGTTACGTGTAGCGTGACATGAACCCAAGATCCCGGTTGAGGCCGTCCTCATGGGTGCGGAACTTGGCTATCAATTTCTGCTCGACGAATTTGCGTTGTCGTGTGTCTCGAAGGCCGCCTTGGAGTACGCTTACCCGAAGGTCAGTGGCTGAATGTTCTTGACTGCTGAAGTGTTCCCCGACTGGGAGGGAACCCTCCTGTCTGGCGATTGTTGCGCGGTGTCCGTTCATCCGTTGTCGCAGCATCTGCATACTTCAACTATGACTGCTCTCTGGCCCTGAGGCCCATCTCAGGTGTCATGGTTCACAGTTTGCAATGTATTCAGAGAAAGTGCAGGGGCAGACAATTACATCAGTCGTAACCGTTCCCATTCCCAGTGTGTTAAGGAGATTTAGAAACTGTAAGGTGTGAATTCCATCTGTAGAGCTTTCAGATCTTAAAGACTTTCTGGATTTTATTTTTTTCTGAATTTCAATAAGAAATTCATGTAAAGTTAGTCTACTTCACTTACGTGAATATGATAAATAACTATTTGCGGTGAATGAATAAAATCAAAACTCAAAACCATTCCCACCTATTGTATTAATTCCTATTTGCTGAACAACCTCAGCTGTTTACTTTGTTTCTTTCCCAGAGTTGACAGTCCAAATTTCATACCAACATGCTGCCTATTATTTTTGTAAACTATTAATTAAAAAATTATAGCTGTACAAAACAATTACATTTCAGAGCATATCCCATTCCGGTCAAAAATATGTAAAAGAAATTCCCCAATATTGTATTCTGAATTTCGATTAAATGAGTACTCCTGACAAGAGAGTGTAATTTTGGGACACATATTTGTTATTCACTTAACAATAATAGCTGTATTTTAAGATTTTATGGAGCACTAAAGCAATTACTGAACGCTGCTAACCTGTTGGTGAGTTTCCAGAGGCAATGTTTTATGCAGTGGCATGTAGGTTTGAAAAGCTCTGCTAAAGCTGTGATCTTTCAAATCTGCAACTCAGAATGGAACTGAGAAGATCTTGTCTGATGGGGTTTTATTTTTTAATCTGGGAAGTTGTGTTCAAGCAGTCCTCCCTCACAGTCCTGTCCTGTGATTCAGGGTTGTGCCCAGGCCTCTGCAAATCCCTACAGGTGTGAGAGTAAAGCTATTGGCGAGAAAGCCTTAAGTTAGACCATTGTGCTCCCTCATTCTCCGGTGAAAAATTTGTTGGAAAAATAATTAGCAAACACCACAGCGAGCATAGTGGCAGATTGGATGGAGCGCGGAAAATGTCTGATACACACTCAAGGTACCGGGGACCATCACAGAACAGAACAACAGGTTATAATTAACAGGGACAAGTTTAGAAGCAATGGCTCCAATCTGATAATGTGGGGTTGGGTCGCAGTATGTTGGGTTTCATTTGATTGATTAGTTTGTACTGAAACTGTATAAATATATAAATCACCGTTGAGAAGGGATGTTTATGCATAGGGTTGCGATCCCAGCCATATTTCATTACAGGTTGCAATCCTTGCTTAGTGCACAAGCTCAATAATTATTAATATAAAAATAATATCAGTCGGGAGAAAATCAGAACATGCCTGGCTGTCAAAACACTTAATTTACGTAATTAAGGTTTAAGATTTGAGTGAAGTTCCTAGAACAAGTCAGTAAAAATGTTACCCTCAGGCAACCTGCTGAACGATTAAATACTTTACTGATGCTGAGCCCTCCAGCGCCAATCTGTAATGGTCTAATTAACTGTGGTGATCACGGTGGTGTTAATTCAGCAAACTTGATCTTGCCATTGATTTTAATGGGGGGGGGCAGAGCTATGATAATTAGCCGTTCAATTTTTTCAGCGAGGGTCTCTGTGGAGCAGTGCAAAATTCCCAGGAAACTACGCCATAGTTTCCTGAAATAACAGAAAATGCTGGAAACACTCAGCAAGTCGGACAGCATCTGTGGAGAAAGAAACGGAGTTAACGTCAATGACCCTTCATCAGAACTGGAAGAAGTTGAAGATTAAACAGTTTTTAAGCAACTTTTTAAGCAACTGTTTAATCTTCAACTTCTTCCAGTTCTGATAAAGGGTCATTGATCTGAAACATTAACTCTGTTTCTTTCTCCACAGATGCTGCCTGACCTGCTGAGTGTTGCCTGCATTTTCTGTTTTTATTTCAGATTTCCAGCATCCGCAGTATTTTGTTTATAATTTCCTTGAAATTATGCTGTAGATGCACCAACAAATTCAGGCCCATTAAATTTTATCTAGGCTGCTCTCCAATGTTGTGAAACTTGAATGCCAACTCTCCCTCTTGGCTTTCGTCCTAGCTCCCGCTGCTTTCATATGGCTGTCAATGGGGTGCCTGTGCACCAGGGCAAACCAGCTAGATTTGCTAAGCTTGCCATCCCGGAGGACCCATATTTTATTGAATCGTCCTGAATGCCGCTGGCCTTAGTTTATTCAGCAGGTTTACACTGGAGTTGTCGCCAGGTGAACTTTGAGAACCTACGTACAAACACCCACACTGACACCAATATAAAACCTGCTCTGCCTTTCTCTGTCCTGCTGGACTGTCTTGGATTTTAAATCAGCTGCGGGAACCTGGACTGAAGTTGGGAATCAGAAGGGAGTGTTGGAGGTACTGAGCAAAAGCTGGCAGCAATAGGAAGTGCACACTACTCTCATCTTCCGCATCGCTATTTCTTAGCCTTTTGAACTCATTCAATTCAAAATCTCAGTGAAGTACAAGACCTGGCCTTCTGACTTACTAACTCAGTTTCAACCATTTTGTTGCTGAATTCATCAATTTCAGATTTTGTCAGCTTGCAAATTCACCCATCTTTTCATCCACAATAATTTTCATTTAAGTAATTTTATTATACATTTTAGTTTGAAATTTTAGATGTAGGGTCATTTATTTGGAACAAATTAGCTGCAGAAGTTAAATAATGTTTTCATGTACCAATCCATGAAAATCTGATTGAACTGAACAACTATTCACCTATCTGGCCAAAGTGAGTCCAGCTAAGCAGCATGGGCTCAAAACAAACCAGACTGGGTTTACTGTAGGAAACAAACCAATACTATAAAGCGTTTTCAGGTGAAATAAATGAGCTCCTGCTGGATTCGCCAAGATAGGCATCCTAAATTCGGTCCTGTCTTCTGCTGTTGATTTAAAATCAGAAACAGCTTCTTAGGATAAGTACAGGGAGAGAAGATTTAAAATCAGCAATGAGACCTGGGATTGAAATCAGGAGGCAGAGGAGTTAAAGAAAGAAAGATAGGGTTGCATTTATTTGGCAATAAAAGACCTTTTATGACCTCAAGTCACCCCACAATGCTTTGCAGCCAATGAAATAATTTTGAAGTCTAGTCATTGTTGTAAAAGTTGGAAAATGTTGGAAAAGCAGCAGCCAATTTGCGCACAGCAATCTCAAACCTAGCACCTTACTTGCTACATTTTGGTTAGCATTTCTCTGTGTTGGTTCAGTTGAATTTTATTTCCGTGCATGTTTTGCAACTGCAATGTTCCTTCATGTGCATAGATATATTGTGCAGCCCACGTTATATTAATATCCATACCTTAACTTGGTGCTTCCTTCAGATTTACTGCCAAGTCCTCCCAATAAAAGGACATCACAGATGCTGCCAGCATATCTTGCCATGTTTGACACATTCTTTGAATGGTAGGGAGCTCCAACAAGAATGTGCTCCTGTCTCTCCATTACTTTGTGTACCAGCACTTGGAAAGAAAGAAAAAAAAGTTTGCATTTATATAACGCCTTTCATGACCTCAGGACATCCCAAAGAGCTTTACAACCAATTAAGTACTTTTGAAGTGTAGTCACTGTTGTAATGTAGGAAACACGGCATCCAATTTGCGCAGAGCAAGGTCCCACAAACAGCAATGTGATAATGAACAAATAATCTGTTTTAGTGAATGTTGGTTGAGGGTTAAATATTGGCCAGTACACTGGGGCATCTCCCCTGCTATTCAACGGAATAGTATCATGGGATCTTTTACATGAGTTGGCATCAATATTAAATATCACAGTCCTGGAGGAGAGGGGAGTGAATCAGCAGCAAATAGGGATGAGCTCTGGGGCACACATATTTTCCAGAAGGAAAAGAAAACAATCACTTTTTGTTCCTGTAACTGGTGATCAAACTTTTGAGGATGGGGTTGTTCTAAAATCCTGGGGCACCCTTGCCTAGATACACAAATTGGCAGGTATAAAATGCAGTAATTTTACCAAAACACAGTGCAGTACAAGGTGTCCCCATGGATTCCCTCTCTCAGCATCTCTGTCTTGCTACCTCCTCTACATCTTCAAAAACCTCCTTAAGACCCTCTTTTTAAACTATGCTTTTGCCCTTTCCTGATCCGCTTCCATTTTGACTTGATGACCACTTGCTATACACTGGACACTAAGGAAAGAAAGAATTTGCATTTTTATGATGCCTTTCACATCCTCAGGACCTCCCAAAATACATCACAGCCAACGAATTGCTTTTGAGGTGTAGTGACTACTGTTTTGTGAGCAAATAAAGCAGTCAATCGGCACACAGCAAGCTCCCACATACAAAACATTCCATCCCTCAAGTCTGTTCTGCCATTCAATTAGATCATGGCTGATCGAAACCTCAATTTCATTTACCCACCTTTGCTCCATATCCCTCGATGCCCTTAGCTAACAAAAATCTATCAATCTCAGTCTTTGTAAAAGGTGTCATGAGGTCTTCTATGAGCACCTGAACAGTACTGCACTGAAGTGTCAGCCATAGGTTACATGTTCAAGTCGTGGAATGGGAGCTTGAACCCACAAACTTCAGACTCAGAGGTGAGAGTGATATCAAGGACAACACAAAGTTTTTACAAGTACATTAAGAGAAAGAGAGTGGCTAAGAGTAACGTGGGCCCCTTAAAGACAGACACAGGTGATATTGTAATTGAAAATCAGGAAATAGCAGACTTGTTAAATACTTATATTGTATTTGCCCTCACGGTAGAGGATGAGGATGAAGTGCTAGAGATACGTGAAAAGCTGAAAAATAAATCAAGGGGAGGAACTTACCAGATTTAATATAGGTAAAAAAAATAGTAATGGAGAAAATAATGAGACTAAAGATAGACAAATCTCCAGGACCTGATGGTTTCCACCCCAGGGTATTAAAAGAAGTTGGTGAGGAAATTGTAGATGCTCTAGTCGTGATCTTCCAAAACCCTCTCGATTCAGGAATTGTCCTCTTGGATTGGAAAATTGCCATTGTCATTCCATTATTTAAGAAGGGAAGGAGAGATAAACTAGGAAATTATAGGCCTATTAGTCTAATACCTGTTGTGGGGTAGTTACTAGAATCTGTTATGAGGGATAGAGAGACTAGGCTCATGGACAAATCTGAACTGATCAGAGAGAGCCAGCATAGATTTGTAAAGGGTAAGTCATATTTAACAAACCTAGTTGAATTTTTTGAGGATGTAACTAATATGGTAGATAAGAGAATGTCTGTGGATGTTATTTCTGTGGACCTCCAGAAGGCATTCGATAAGGTTCCACATAAGAGACTGTTAACAAAAATAAAAGTGCATGGAATTGGAGGCAACCTACTGACATGGGTTGGGAATTAGTTAGGAGGTAGGAGACAGAGAGTAGGGATAATGGATATGTACTCCAATTGGCAGGATGTGACTAGTGGTGTCCCCCAGGGATCTTTACTGGGGCCTTAGCTTTTCACCATATTTATAGATGATATAAAGAAATAGTGAGCCATATATCCAAGTTTGCTGAGGACACCAAGTTAGGTTGCACAGTAAATAGTGTAGATAGGAGTAGCAAGTTGCAAAGAGACATTGATAGATTAAGTGAGTGGGCAAAACTGTGGCAGATGGAGTTCAATGTGGGGAAGTGTAAGGTCATCCATTTTGGACCCAAGGATGATAGATCAGAGTATTTTCTAAATGGTGAGAAGTTAGGATCTGTGGAGGAGCAGAGAGATTTAGGGGTCCAGGTACAAATAATAATTTAAAAGGCTAATAGAATGTTTGCCTTTACCTCAAGGGGGCTGGAATACAGGGGGGTGAAAGTTATGTTACAGTTATATAAAGTCCTGGTTACACCCCATTTAGAGTACTGCATTTAGTTCTGGGCCCCGCACCTCAGGAAGGTTATATTGGCCTTGGAGGGGGTGCAGCATAGATTTAGCAGAATGATACCAGGCTAAAAGGGTTAAATTTATGAGAACAGGCTGCATAGAATAGACTTGCATTCCCTTGAGTTTTGAAGATACTTGGTGAACTAATTGAGGTGTTTAAGATGATTAAAGGATTTGATAGGGTAGATGGAGAGAAACGATAAATAGATAGATAGATTTTTGTTCGGCAAGGGTTATGGAACCAAGGTGGGTAGATGGAGTTAAGATACAGATTAGTAGTGATTTAATTGAATGGCAGAACAGGCTCGAGAGGCTGAATGGCCTACTGCTCTTCCTATGTTCCACTGAGCCATGTTGAGACTTCTTTCTGTATGTAATGACCGCTATAGTAATGAAGCTACAACATGAATTAATGAAAATTGCTGAATGCACTTTGCAAACTGAGGAGTCGGAACAGAATCAACCATTACACAGACTCCAGAAACGTGAGTTAAATTCAACGAGTTAAATTTGGAGTAAATGAGGCATACGTTGGCAACAAGAGTCTGATAGTTTTCCAAAATTCCCTGGACTCAGGAGAGGTCCCGGCAGATTGGAAAACTGCTAATGTAACACTGTTATTTAAAAAGGGTAGTAGGCAGAAGGCTGGAAATTATAGGCCAGTTAGCTTAACATCTGTGGTGGGTAAAATTTTGGAGTCTATTATTAAGGAGACAGTAACGGAACATTTAGATAAGCATAATTTAATAGGACAAAGTCAGCATGGCTTTATGAAGGGGAAGTCATGTCTGACAAATTTGCTTGAGTTCTTCGAGGATATAACGTATAGGGTGGATAAAGGGGAACCAGTGGACGTAGTGTATTTAGACTTCCAGAAGGCATTCGACAAGGTGCCACATAAAAGATTATTACTTAAGATAAAAAATCACGGGATTGGGGGTAATATTCTGGCATGGGTGGAGGATTGGTTATCAAACAGGAAGCAGAGAGTTGGGATAAATGGTTCATTTTCGGACTGGCAACCAGTAACCAGTGGTGTTCCACAGGGGTCGGTGCTGGGTCCCCAACTCTTTACAATCTATATTAACGATTTGGAGGAGGGGACCGAGTGCAACATATCAAAATTTGCAGATGATACAAAGATGGGAGGGAAAGTAGAGAGTGAGGAGGACATAAAAAACCTGCAAGGGGATATAGACAGGCTGGGTGAGTGGGCGGAGATTTGGCAGATGCAATATAATATTGGAAAATGTGAGGTTATGCACTTTGGCAGGAAAAATCAGAGAGCAAGTTATTTTCTTAATGGCGAGAGACTGGAAAGTACTGCAGTACAAAGGGATCTGGGGGTCCCAGTGCAAGAAAATCAAAAAGTTGGTATGCAGGTGCAGCAGGTGATCAAGAAAGCCAACGGAATGTTGGCTTTTATTGCTAGGGGGATAGAATATAAAAACAAGGAGGTATTGCTGCAGTTATATAAGGTATTGGTGAGACCGCACCTGGAATACTGCATACAGTTTTGGTCTCCATACTTAAGAAAAGACATACTTGCTCTCGAGGCAGTACAAAGAAGGTTCACTCGGTTAATCCCGGGGATGAGGGGGCGGACATATGAGGAGAGGTTGAGTAGATTGGGACTCTACTCATTGGAGTTCAGAAGAATGAGAGGCGATCTTATTGAAACATATAAGATTGTGAAGGGTCTTGATCGGGTGGATGCAGTAAGGATGTTCCCAAAGATGGGTGAAACTAGAACTAGGGGGCATAATCTTAGAATAAGGGGCTGCTCTTTCAAAACTGAGATGAGGAGAAACTTCTTCACTCAGAGGGTGGTAGGTCTGTGGAATTTGCTGCCCCAGGAAGCTGTGGAAGCTACATCATTAGATAAATTTAAAACAGAAATAGACAGTTTCCTAGAAGTAAAGGGAATTAGGGGTTATGGGGAGCGGGCAGGAAATTGGACATGAAGCTGAGTTCGGATCGGTCAATGCCCTGTGGGTGGCGGAGAGGGCCCAGGGGCTATGTGGCCGGGTCCTGCTCCGACTTCTTGTGTTCTTTAGATTTGTGGTTGGGATCAGATCAGCCATGATCTTATTGAATGGCGGAGCAGGCTCGAGGGGCCGATTGGCCTACTCCTGCTCCAATTTCTTATGTTCTTATGTTCTTATTTCTGTGTTTTTAAAAAATCATGGCGTGCTATATAAATTAAAGTAACACGAGCATATCTACATTGCTTATGGCAAGTCAGAGATCACGCTATTTTACAACGATAGATACTTATACCACGTAACACATTCTGCATGCAAATGTGGAGCTATGTGCGAATCTGGACGGTCTCTTTAAGGCCACAAGATCTGATTGGTCTCAGGATGTGCTTGTTTATAGCAATCAGTGGCTAATTCCTGTGAGGTTTTATTCTGAGTTCACTTTGAGGGTATTTATTTATCTGTAGATTGGCAGCTGATAGTAACTACCTATTTTAGTTCCTCGCCTGGGTCAAAAAATAACAGGAAATGACTGGCTTCTTTCTCTTCTTAAAGGTTGTTTTGCACCTGCAACTAAGTATGAGATCTGTGCACTAGCTAAAAAAAACTTTTGTTACATAGATGGTGTAAGTCAAATTTGTAACTTGAAGGGCTGGAAATGCAACTGAACAGTTAAACTTCGAAAGTCCATCTCCGATTTCATTCACTTCTTATCAAAAACAAAATCCTTCAAAAATATATGGTAATTGTATCGTATTTATTTTTAACACTTCAATTCATGTAATATTTACGTCCCTTGAAAATGTGTCACATTTATTGACACAGGTTGATATTTTCCATCCAAAAATGCAGCTTCTTGTGATGTTTTATGCAGGAACGTATTGTTGCTCTTTTTTTATTGGGTAATATTTTTGATAGATTTGTGAAAATTCGACATAAAACGCAAGATTGAAATCCGCTGAAGTGAAAGCAATGAAGTGCGTGGTCCCTTTAAAAGTGCAACGTGGTTTCTGGTGCTGAGAAGATTGTTTTCCAGTAGAGGGCACATTGAGCCCCATAGATGGACCGGAGACCCTACAGGTGAAAATGTTTAGGAATATTTTTACACCGGGATCTGAAGAGACAGGAAACTGACAAAAGGCACGACTTGTATATTCGACCGGATTTATGGTTACTTTTAAGTAACTGTGCTACAAAAGATTCTTAGTGGCTGCAGGCTTCAGTGCGGCACTGACACAACTACAATGCAATTCCTCCTCCTTCTCCATGGAATCCCTATTGATCATTAGTTTAACAATCTGATGAGAGTTTAATTAGATCAAGGCTAGAGCTGAGGCGAGCGGTATCGATATCCAGGACGAGTACAGATTACAGTTTGAAGATTTGCTACATGTCCCTCATCCAGCCCACCTACAGACTAGGGAAGTCGCCCAGACACAGCCCTGCTCACTCGGGTGGATAAACTAACACACAATGAGAGGTCTCTTTTAGGCAAAAAAAAAAGTTTCCGAATTTCCTATTCATTTCATATTCCTTTCTCCTCTCTATTGTTGTTGAGTCTCTGTACAGGATTGCATTTCATAAAAAGGCTGACTGAGCCACTGAATGGGGACAACTCAACCACCCGGCATCGGATAGCTCAGGCCGCTGGAATGGAGCATGCAGCTACAATGTATGTGTGGGGGGGTTGTTTTTTTAACCAAAGAAAACATTTTTCTGTACCTCAAGAGCATTAGGAGGCCGAACATATTAACAGTAACAAACTGAACTTTTGTTGCAAATAGTAATGAAATCAGGCATTTCTGCTTGTTTTGAGGCGGGTTTAATTCTCTAATAAAGTTATGGGAACTTTTGCCACATTGTCTTTTTTTGATAACCACCCCCCCCAAAAAAAAATAAATGGACTTCAGTATTAGATAGTCATGTCTCCATAGCAACAGGGACTGATCTGTCAACCTGCAATGTATGTTTTCCACCTTTTCGTGATTAATACACAAATTGCTAATTCCAGCGCCAATAGCACGCAAATTTAAGAATAAAAATGTGTTCATATTTACCCAAAGTGACATGATCTCTATGGTAACTAAAATGGAGTTGTCTGCTTTAGTTTAAAACATTGTTTCCCACATTTTATTTACCATTTGCGTGTTTTATAAGGGGAAGAGAGGTGGGATAGAGATGCAGTGAGTCAGAAGGGCTACCTGGAAATATTTGCAGAACGATAAATTGTATCAAAGCTAAATTATTAGGATTCGTTCCGAAATGCAATCTGCTGGCCCGATCCAGTGCCAGGATTTGTTCTCTTCCCCTCTTTTTTTAAAGCAGCACCAGAGCAAGGTTTAAATTGGTTTATCATTTGGCGGAGCTCTGTTTGTAAGCAAACATTTTGCTTGCTCTTCGTGTGCTTGTAAATATATATATATATATATATATAAGGGGTGGAGGAGGAAAGAGGAAAAAAGGGCAGATCATTTGTGAGAGGATAATGAGGAGAGAGAAAGAAAAAAAGAACAGGGACAGCTTTGTTTAACAAGGGCATTTTCCCTTTTTTTGTGTAGCTGCGTAGAGAGGAGTATGGAATTGTGTTGAGAGGAACGCCGAGCTTCTGGAAGAGGAGGAGAGATAAGGGGGGCAAAAACGAGAGGGGGGGGGGGGAAATAACTGGATACAAAAGAGGTTGTGAGACTGAACTGCGGCATAGGGATTGCTCAGGGAAACGTGTGAGAGAGAGAGAGAGAGAGACAGACAGTGAAAGGATTGAGAGTGCTGCCGGCTGCAAAGTCTTGTCCATCCGCCCAACCTTCCGAGGGAAAAGTGCCCGCGAGTGAGGGGGGGAAAATAGGTGGAGCTGGACCCCCCCTCCCCAGTCATGGAGTGGGGGAGGAGGAGGAGGAGGAGGACATGAAGAGCCCGGAGTAAACCAGCGAGCCGCCAGTGCTTTCCATCCCAATGGCAGCTCCCGAGGACACCCTGCTGCACCTTCCACTACTGAAAGGGACTTGCACACGGCCAGAGCTACCTGCACACAGTAAGCCGCTGCCTTTTTCTAACTTAATACAGTCTGTTTATAACCGGGAGGGGGGAAGAGAGAGAGAGAGAGAGAGAAAGATGGATAGAAATGGACACTGGCAGCGTTTCGGTTTGATTTGAGGTTACCAGTGGTGCCTGCTCGATAGGTGCATGAATGAATGAATGGACGGGCTCTCTCTCTCTCTCTCTCTTTTCCGCTGCTGCCGCGTTTTGATTGCCTGTGAACCAAGGTCCTTATCCAGCAGGGTCCTCTTCCTAGAAGGAGCACTCAGTCTGTCTGTGTGGTAAGGATAAAGAAATTGGGAATTTGCACACTTGTGTGCACACACGCTAACATTCACATATTAGGGAGCATGCATTTCATCTCCATGCTTCCTATACGCAAACGGTTCCTACGTTCACTTATTCATCCCCTTTCGCAGAGATTCGTTTGCTCCGATTTTTATGCTGTAATAACCGTTTTTTTTCTATTCTCGGTTGTTTCTTTTTGATCTTGTGCATTCTTTGATTAATGCATGTTGAATTTGTTTTCCTATTTACACTATGTTCTAATGGAAAGCGACCGTATTTCTTTCACGATTGATTCCCCTCATATATGTTTGTGTGTGTGTGTGTGTGTGATTTTCATCTATAAGGTGCAAAAAAACCACGATCCTTCCTGATGGGAATACTAATGCAAAAGCATAGGTTCCATAAGGGAATATATTTATCCTTATTTACAGTGTGTTTTATTTTACATAATTTTTTAGATGAGATGCCTGGCGGAAACCTGCAGTCCCGGAATGCTGTCTGTATTAAAGCGGTGACGCTCACTAATAATGATGAAGGGTTCAGTTCACAGCCCTGGGATAGTTGAAATTTATTCAATTGGATTGTAGGACTCTCAGGGAAAGGATGGTTTCTGCTGGAGTCGACCACACAGTACGTGTGAGCCCGTGTGTTTTTCTTAGTCTCGTTTTATCCACGTAAACGATCACTATCGTGATTGTGTTCAGCTGATTCCTGTGGAAGAATGTCACAGTGGAGTGCTGCCGATGTCCAGTACTGCGATCGAGATCACCTTTTATCCATGTTGGTGAAAAACTCAATCAATGTATATTCGGATTGAGTACTGGATTACACTGTGTGTGTGTGTGTGTGCATTCGAGATTTCCCAGCTATTGAATCAGCTGTACATTGCACGGTATAATGAATATGAAGTATATGGTCATTTAAACCCGTTTAGATGGTAGTTTAGTCATGAATGAAGCATGAAACGTGTGAACATGTTAAAATCTGTGGGAGACTTGTGTAGTCAAATTGAGACACTTGTATTTATTACATTTTTTTAATAGCACTGTCATGGGCTAACAATGTTGTGTGTTTTATTTTTAATAAGTAGATCTGGTGGAGGCTGTCTGTGTAAGGTGTTTACTTGCTCAGCAGTTTCAGTGTATGTGTTATTCAATAGAGAAACAGTATTGTCTTGGTAACTCTGCATTAACTTAAGCCTGTGAGAATAGCGAAGAGCTGGAGGTTTTTTTTTGATGTTCTGCTTGGTTGGGTAACTTGAATACTAAAAAGCATTCCATCAGCAGCTGACCCTGTTAGCAGTTTTTCAATGGCACCCTGTTTTGTAAAGCTATTGCAAGGGTCCAGGGAAAAAAAAGGATCCTGGTGACTCACTCTGAATAGCTCTCACTGCCAGCAGGTTTTGAGTGGGGGCTAGATGGTGTTCCCTCTTTGTAAAGGAAACTATCCACCATTACTGCTGCAGTAGCTGTCATTCTATCGATTGTAACCAGGGGCAAATTCCACTCATTTAACTTGAACTGTGGAAAGAGATAGCTTATTTTGTTCTATGGGGTGATCAAATGGGTGCGAGGAATCAGCTGTCACTGTGTTGCGCCATTTCTAACAAATCGTGCACTTATGTTAAAGCGAATTTCTCCTTTATGGACAGAACTCTATCTATTTGGTCATGACAGCACTAATTCCATTTATCCCTCTCAGACGAGGTACTGATTTAAGAAGGTGGAATGCCTGCATTGAGGCTTTTGAAATCCATATGTGTCAGACATACCTCAAACAAGGCCTGGTGTACAATTCAGAAAATTAGCCTGTGGTTATATAGTGGGACCGACAAATTGCTGTCATTACAATTGAAAATGGCTAAGAACTGGGCATCGCTTATTGCACAAAAATAGACATTTCTTTTAATATACTACCATTTTACATTGATAACTGTAAGCATAGAGTTTGTCAACTTGTGCTGATTACATGTCTGCTCAGTTAGGTGGTAGAAATTTGCAGAATTAGTATAGACAGACTACCTTCTGTCCAGAAAGTTCTTGTATTAGAAACCAATTTTTTGTCTTGCCTTTTGCACTTCTAATGATCCTTGCAGTTAGTATGATTGCTAATGCATTTTAAACTTTGATACACACCCACGCAAATTCTAGCCTTTATTTTAAATATACAACAATATTGCTGTGTTCCTCGATGTTCGGCTAAACACAATTATGTTGAAACTCCAAAGGGAAAACAATTACTGAAGAAGGCTTCTAATAATCTTATCAAGCATTCTGTAAACTTCCAGCTTTTTTATTTGGCAAACCCGCTGTTTCATTTTCATGGCTGAAATTAAAAGCACGGCCCATCATTTCGGAATCTGCTCCTATGTTGGAGATAGCGGATGTCGAAAATGAAATTTGCTCAGAACACACTGTGGACATTTATTCATAAGGACCGGAACACAGAGCTGTGCAGCTTTTTACATGAGAAAAAGAAAGAGGTTGCTACAGCTATGTGCTTAAACATAGGGCCCTTGTTTTCTTGTTCTGCAGACAGCCTTGAACAGCTGGTTTGGGATTTTTCCCTCAATATTGTACCAAAATCAGGAGGAGCAGTGGCTGAGTGCATAACTGTAAGCATAGAATTGCTTTTTGAAAATAGAGGCTTAAATCTGTGTGGGATTTTCACCTTTAGTTTGATTTCTTAAACTTAGTTATGATGTTTAAAGGAAATCCTAGTGTCCTTGGTAATCTGGTTTTACATCACACATTTGCTGTTTGATAGTAGCCATGTCACATGAATGGTATGGTCATTTTTTTAATAAGTATTTTGGCACAGTTCAGTTTAGATCCAAGCCTGAAATTCGATTGAACCATTTCCAATCACTGTTGCTTTTGAAATCCCAACTCAAATCAATAGTTGTATATTTGCATTCAGCTGCATATTGATAGTCATGGTGTAATGAGATGTCAGTAACCTATAATGTTGTTCTCCTTCTCTTTCTCTCCCGACCCCCCCCTTCTCAATTTCTGAACAAATTTGATGGAGTGGGTGGGATATGGGATGTAATTGTCTTGGTTTTATACATCCTAATATATTGTGGTCTCCCTGACCTAAATGTGATCCAGCAGCACATTTTCAGAAGAGTAGCCTATTAATTAATTATTGGGTAAGGATATTGTGAAACTGAGGGAACTGGACCAAAATGGAACTGTAGTGCATAATTTAAAACTGGACCGTGGCTCCATGGGACTTGCTGTTTTCTTCATAGTCTTGAGCCTGTTCATTTTAAAAATGAAAAAACTTCAGTAGTAAGCCATTGGTAGCTAGAGATGGTTGTATGTATGTCTTTGGATTTTGGGGAGAAGGTGTAAATCATGAATGAAAAGTTTCACTTGCCAGTCACCCGGGGATGAGTTACTTTCCAACTCAAGGGAGCTAAATAAGAAAGCAATTCATCAGCTTTCATTTAATATCAATGTGTTTATCCTTCTAGCTTTAATCCTTCCTTCCTTTCTTCTTTCTTCTTTCTTCTTTCTCTGCTTTCTGATCATCTGGTTTGTGGCAGAGCTGCTCAGTTCATAATCTAAGCCCAAGGTGTCTTTTATTTTAATTTACTTGGTTTCAAGTTGTTGGCAAGTGAAAAGCTAATGAGCGAGTTCCAAAGTGTGTGTCTTTCCAAATGGTGAGCAATTTTGAAACCTTGCCCTCCCTTCTGGTTTGAACGTGGTGAACAGGGTTGATTTTGCCCCGCCCCCCGGCACTAATGATCCCTTCTTGAAATATTCTAAAACTAGTTTGATGCTACTCAAAATACCTACCAGCTATCATTGAGCAGGACTTTGACATCTCACTTCTGACAGGACAATTAATACAAGTCTTTAGTTATAATGATTCAGCATTGGACAGTGGCTGCAGAGATTAATATTTTCAGTTCCATGTTCATATTTCATAACCTAAGAATCAGCTGTTGAATGCTATAGCATTGCAGTCATATGCAGCCAAGTGCAGATTCCTTTGACTAGATACTGCAAACAACTGCATGCTGTCTAAGAGGGGAGGGGGGGAAGGAAATCAGCTTATTAAAATTATTTTATCCCCCAAAACCCTGTTCTGTTCACAGAAGAAGGCACTAATTATTAGGTCTGTTGCAAGATGACCTCAACCAAATTTGGTTGAGATCATCCCCAAAAGACATAATAACTTGTGTGTGTGCTGTACTTGTGATATATGGATTTCTTGTGTTTTTGGACAGTATGTTTGCTGTGATATCTTTGTGCAGTTTTAAAGGAAAGCACAATGCTTATTGCTAATCTTTTGAATAAGATTGCCAATAAAGGCTGAATCATTAAAACCTCTTTAATGGGATGGGTGTTGCTACACTGTAATTCTCTCTGCTTCTCTATCATGCTAACCTGGTCCTGAAGAGTCAGTAAGGTGTTGGTGGAACGTTGTGAACCATTATTAGTTTAGCAACAAAGCCATTTGTCTTTTCATTGCGACTCTGTCTCCTCGGCACACTCCAGGGAAAAACAACATTTCAGGAACATGTGTGCAGACAAATCCACAATTCAAGGCCTTTTGTTAAGGGATGAACTTCAGATATGGCTGTGGTTAAATTGCTTTGTTATTTGCATAGAGGCAATTGAGGAAAGTGAAGTGGACAAAAGTCTACTCCCTTGACATAAATCTCCTTTTGGCAATAGTTCAATGCTAGTTAATATACAATAATTGCAACACAGTGCCTTGTCACTTCATTTTGGCACATACATAGAAATACATAGAAGTTACAACATGGAAACAGGCCATTTGGCCTAACCAGTCCATGTGAGCGTTTACCCTCCACTCAAGTGAATAACCCTAATCGCGTTTACCCTCCCTGTTCCTGTACCTCATCGTTCCCTTTTCCTTCATCCACCTATCCAATCTAAACTTGAATGTTGACATAGTTTCTGCCACAGCTGTTAACTCACTTCCAGGTTTAGCTGCAGAAATGAACCTTTTACTGTTTGAAATTAAAGCATAAATGGAGATAGATTGTTTATAACTGTGGCGTGTTTTCTGAACATATGTGGGTTGTAAACATTTGAAGCAAACACAGTGCAGGTCTTCTGTGATCTGCCTGAGGTGTTTCTAATACTTAGTTCAGTAATCATTTTGGCTTTGGTTTGATTTTAGCCTGGAAACTTACATTTGCTGGATAATTTGATGATGGCTAGAGCCACCTCATATTAGCACTTTGTTTTCCGATTGAGAATGATGGCAGTGCATCTTTGAGCCCTGATACCTGGAGCAAGGTGCATTTTCATTCCTGCTCCTATTTGTAGTTAATGGAAGTGCACAGAGGGAATTTGTTGAAGCTGCTTGCCTTATCAGAATATCTGGTCATCCTTAGCCTAGAATCACAATGACTGCAACAAAACCTTCCAAAAGGTGAACAGATTCCTTATTTACTTCCAATGCACATGCAACTTGAAGAGTCCAAATTATATCCTTGCAAGGGATTTAAAATTGGACTGCACACCATATTACTGTCGATGTCAATTTTTTTTAATTGCCTCTATGCATATCTTATGAACACAAGTGTTAGAGTTCTGGCAAGAAGAATATAAGCATTACAAAGTGCAGTGCATAATTATATCAGCTTATAAAGGTAAAATTGGGTATAATTGTACTGTGTGTTTCTAAACATTGTAATATGTGTAAAATTGTTGCCTTGTGACGTGCTGATAGTGTACAATTTAACAGTTTTCTTTTATTGGATAGTTCTGAGTTTCACTTTTTATCTTCCAAATTTAACATTTAAGATGGTTCTTTGCATTCCTGTTTTTCTAAAATTTGGTGCCTGCGCTCAGTGGCTTGTGTCCCCTCTATTTCTGGATGCGCATTTGGGAATTTAAATCTATATCTAGGTCTCAAATGTGAATCGCTGCTTGTTAGCAACTTGTTCACTCGGTTGAGTGTTGGAGAATTGTCTTGCTGTAGATTGGAGCTGATAGTGGACTATCCTTTTTTGTCTTGTGCATTATCCATCTTGGCCCAGATGACATCTGGATTCATCCAGGCTAACTACCCATTTTCGGGGAGGGGGGGGGGAATTTTAGTGCAAGGCGTTAAAGTATACTTTTTTTTTCATATGATAGTGATGTACATTGCACATCTGTAATATACAAGTCAGAAAGCTGTGTAAGGAATTAGATATATATTTCAAAAGAAATTTGCAGGGCTATGGGGAAACATCAGGGGAGTGGGACAAATTGGATAGCTCTTTCAAAGAGTTGGCACAGGCATGATTGGTGGAACGGCTTCCTTCTGTGCCGTAAGATTCTATGCCGTTGTAAGAGACAAGACCACTGCTCATAGAAGCAAAAGTGAAGGCAACATCAAATCAGTGTTCCATTGGGTTCCATTTGTTATTGGCCTTGCCCTACTTGTATTTAACAGCCTTTTTTTTTGGAAAGCCCTAGTGCTACGATCAGCATCTTAAATGAAAATACTTGCCAGATTTTAGTGTGAAACTTATCAAAGGAAATGGTTGAAGACTAAATTAGCTGTATGTTGGCTGTCGAGCCTGTTAAGATTTTGATTATTCTTGCTTCAATAGGCTTCCGCCTTTATCCTCCTGTGCTCGTGTGGTTGGCTTCTTTTGATGTGGATTTCAGTTACATACTAAACCTATGCTTTTGAAAGCTGGAGAAATGATTAAAAATTCATACCAACTTTCATTCTTTGGGGGGGTGGTGGTTGGGGGAGGAATCAGTTTGACTGGCAAAAATAAAGCTTATACTGTTTTGATTGTCTTTGACTCAGTTTTTTTCCTTTTAAACCAGGGGGCTTGTAAGAGCTAAAGGAGTTCCCAAGCGTTATTTACACACGGACGTGTTTTAATAGTATATTGTATACGTGGACATGTTTATCTTTTTTTCCTGGATGTTTTTAAGTGTGATGCCATTTTGGAATTTTCAGGCAAGGTTCCTCTCCTGGAACAGAGTACTCTGAAACCTCAATTGGAGTAATTATAGTGCAGATTCCGTAGGACTGTTCTATAACTTTTTAAAAGAAGTATTTGTATTTGAAAACAAAACCCATTAGAGCTGATACTTTGGATTAATATATCATTGAGCACCAGCTTACAAACACCTGGTAAAATGAGACGGCTATTACTTCCATGTTACAGTACTAAATTACTCATCAAAGGGGGCCTGGACTTGTTGTTTGGGTTTAAATCTTCAGAGATGGTTGAAACCATGTGAATATAAAGTAGTGCCCAGGAAATTGATATTAAAAAGAAAGATAATGTATGAAAAAGCAAGTCAGCTATTGCATAGAAGATACACAATAGGACTGTTGAAATTACTGGAAAAGTGGAGTATTATCAGACCACAACTTTCACAGGTGTGAGTTAGGAATGTGCTCCAACTTGGAATCAGTTTGCAAAAATCCACTGAGACAAATCCATGAATCTAGCTTAATGAACAATTTTTTTAAAAAGAAATGTTTTTAAGTAAAAATGTTGCTGAGACTTTTTTTTAATTGTTGAAGAAAATATATAAACCAAAAGCTGCTTGTCACAGATGCTGAGGTACTAGTACTGCAATACTTTGAAGCTGCTTCAATGTAGCACACGTGAGCTGAACCTAAAAGCAGTTCTATTTGGGTAATTTGCAGTCGGTTAATTTCCATTCATTGTATGCCCTCATCTGTGGTACAAAGCTTTATTAGCAACAGAGGGAGCTATTATGACAAATCTTGGGGAATCCCATCATTCTCTCAGCAGCTATAGAAGCCTCACTGTGGACTGCTGCTGAAACAGTTTGCATAATGCTGGAGCTGTGTTGTGGTCTGCTTGCTGGTTTCGGGAGTATAGTCCTTTTATTGTGGTAACAGATTTGCTGTGACAGCAGGTCATTGTTTAATTTCATGTGTATGAACTAGTTGTCGAAGCATTTCAAATAGTGCAAATGGGCCAGAAGATCTTTATATATTAAAACAGACCAGAGATTTCCCAGTGCTATTCTGTCGCTTGCTGACTCACCCGTGCAGCTGAATAGTGAAGACTTCAAAATCAACATGCAGTTTGAATAGAATTAATAGATGTGCAAGTTTGGGTTTATAAGAAAGGAGCATGCTTTTTGGAGTTGGTTTGGAGTCAGTATGTACAATTACTAATTGGCACAGGTTCATTATATGTATGCGTGATCAACAAGGGGCTACTCTCCTCACTGTACCTTGCTAATTATTCATTGGTGTATGTATGTATGCATGCATGCACCCAGATCGGCTACAAACCATAATGGCAGCAAGAGTCCCACACTAGTGTATCCGCCAGATTCAGTGCTCTGTATATAGTTTATATCTTCAGTTAATTGAGTGCAGAATTGCGAATGTGGAATCCATATTGAACTCAGCTCGAGTTCAGTTTTTATCCACTTAGAGATACAGGTGCATTGACTTGTGTGGATTGATTTGGGGAGGGGAATGACTATTACATGATGTTGAACAACGGTTTCCTTTTATTTTCAAACTTATTTCTGCTCCTAGATGACAGAGGCTACTTAAAACACTGCAACTTGGGAGTTTTTGACTAAAACAATAACTCTTGTTTATATAATGCGTTTCCCGTAGAAAATAACCCAAGGTACTTTACAGAAGAAGGGGGTGGGGGAAAAGGGATTAAGGGAATAAAGAAACGTATGCAAGCTATGGTGTGAGGGTTTGGAGAGATGAAAGCTTCGTCGAAAACATGGGCTTCGAAAAGGTTTTTTAAACAAGTGGAGGTTTCTTATTCCTTGGGATATGAGTATGACTGGCAAGGAAGGCAATTATTGCCCATCCCTGGTTGCCCTTGAGAAGGTGGTAGTGGGCCTTCTCCTTGAACCGCTACAGTTTGTATGGTGAAGGTACTCCCACAGTCCTGTTGGTTAGGGAGTTCTAGGATTTTGACCCAGAAATGATGAAGGAACGGCGATATATGTCCAAGCCGGAATGGTATATGACTTGGAAGGGAACTTGGAGGTGATGGTGTTCCAATGTACCTGCTGCCCTTGTCTTCCTAGGTGGTGGTGGTGGTGGAGGTTTTGAGTTTGGGAGGTGCTGCCAAAGAAGCCGTGGTGACTGGCTGCAGTGCATCTATCTTGTAGATAGCACACACTCTGCCGGTGGTGGAGGGAGTGGATGTTTATGCTGAAAAGATGATTCTGAAGAGAAGGCTGAGGTGGCACAAGGCTTTTCCCCAATAATACTGGCATAAAAGCATTAACTATTGTGGCACAAGAGAAGTGTTGCCAGATAACTGTTGTCTTGTAGCTGAATTTGAAATAAAACCTTGCATCCTGTGAATTGCTCTAGATGGTGTGATCAGCTCTTAAGGTACCTTATTGTACACACAGCATGAATTGACAGAAGAATTGCTTTATCAGAAATTTATGCTGCAGGTGTTGAGGCCTTATATAATTATAGTAATAAACTCAAAGGTGTGTTTAAGTGGTGCAAAAATGCACTGCAGGGTTAGATGCTCATCACAGCCTCCTTCCCAAATTAATCTTAGTGTGCATTAATCACATATAATGAACACTTTTTATGGGTGCTCAATTAAACACTTGGCATAGAGCTGTGGGCAACTTGGCTGATTTGGAAGATTACGGTCTTTCTGTGCTCTGAAGTGTAACATTTTGCCAATCTGTTCGAAGTCATCCTGTGAGCTGTACTTCAGTTTTCTGTGAAACCATTTTTCTTACTTCTAAATTATTTTATTCCATCTCTGAATATAAATTGAAGGCACAGGTATTTTATTTTCCACCTTTTTGGAGTTTTTCCGTTTTGCAAGTGGTGTCATATTTCTAGGAATGTAACGGTCCTTTATAAAGACTTCTGGACTGAAAAATGTGAGGTAATTTGCTGATCTGTATCTTTTTTATATAACTAAAATGGCTTTCAAGAATATTGAGTTCTGATGATGTTGAGGAAGCTGCTTGGTAAACAGTCTGCCACATGTTGTTGGAGTGTTTAGTGAGGATGTCCTGAACTAATTAATCTACACAGTAGATCAATCAGCAGACGAAGGAGAAAGATGGGTCAATGCCTTGGGTGGCACCTTCATCAGACTTCAAGGATCACCACACCCAGAGTGTTGGCCTTTATCTCTCTTTTGGTGGCTAGTCAACCTGCTGTGCATTTCCAGCATTTTCTGCTGTGACGTTTAGCCTTTGTTGTACAAATGTGAATGTTTCACTGCCTAAATGAGTGATACTTCAATATGGAGAATACTGCGTGTAACATCCATCAGTTCCACACATCTACCAATTGTAAATAGCTCCCTTTACAAATAATTCATGCGGCAAACCTTGTCGGGGCTGGGGAACAGAACACTTTGAATGTCAGGGTTATAAATTTTTGTTAGTCGTATTTTTGGGGGATGCACACAATAAAACCCCACCCATTTAGTGACTGAGTCAGTTTTTTAAAACTAATTGCCTCTCAGGATTCTGTTTCTTCTGCATTCTGTAATAAAGTCTGAGGGGTGAGCTAATAGAGGTCGTTAAAATTATGAAGGGATTGATGGGGTCGACATAGAGAAGATGTTTTGACTTGAGGGAGTCCAAAACTAGGGGCCATAAATATAAGATGGTCACTAATAAATCCAATAAAGAATTCAGGAGAAACTTCCTTACCCAGAGTGGTGAGAATGTGGAACTTGCTACCACATGGAGTAGTTGAGGCAAACAGCATAGATGCTTTTAAGGGGAAGCTAGATAAGTACATGAGGGAGAAAGGAATAGAAGGGTATGCTGATGGGGTGAGATGAAGTAGGGAGGGCGGAGTCTCGATATGGAGCATAAACCGGCCCAGTCCAGTTGGGCCGAATAGCCTGTTTCTGTGCTGTAAATTCTATATAATTGGAACACTCTAATTTGACTTTCAGGGCTTGAAAATAAGGAATAATGTATGAGGCATTGTCATTTATCTATACAGAGCAGCAAGGCCCCAGGTTTGATCCCTGGTCTGTGCATAGCTATGGCTGGGATAGGGGTGCTACAATTGGCTGCACCACCCTGGGATTAGGGAGTAGGAAGTAGTTGACCAATGTCTAGTTCCTGATCACTGTGCACAAGTAAAGGCACCGGGCGAGGACAGGATGGGGCTTAGGTGTGATGAGTGCACAGTCTAATAGCTTGCTGATACTTGGTCAAAATTTGGAACATAAATAATTGCCATAGTACTGAAGGATGATCACTGCTTGTGGTTTGATATCCCAGCACTGAGTCAAACCCTCGGGAGAAAAGAGGAGCTGGAGAAAGTTTTTAAGAAGAAATGAGGTAGCATGCAAAGCAGGCACACTGTACTGAGGATCGAGGACAGGTTGACTGTAGGATGAGCACCTCAGTTCGTTGTCACGTGTGAGTATATTACTGCCATTCAATCATTCTGTCAACATTTTAAGGAACATTACTCACTTGGTGTATAAACCTGACTTTTTAATTAAAACGGTACTGATCTTTGCCTCCGGGTTGGATTAGGCCAGCATCATCCTGCCGGGCAGGATATTGTCAATCAAGTGTGATGGGATGGACAGGAGCCAATCAGAGTGCTGAGATGTTAGTGTGTTTCACAGGATTGATTGCTTCAGCACTTCAATGAGATTGAATTTCCTGATCACTTACATTCTCTTCCCTGAAATATGTAGCAGCCATTTATGACCACTTTATTAATCCTAATCTGAAAACTTGTTTCCGTGCAAATTGAAGTGGGAATGCTCTGAAGGTTTATCCAATAGCCATAATAAACTTAAATGTGTGCTTTATTCGATGATCAGTGCATTGTGGGGTGAGTCTGGGCAAAAGGTAAGTCACAGAATCTGAATTAATTTAGGCAAATGTGTCCCACCTCATTCAGTTGCTTAAGCAAGGTAGCAGCACATAAGCAAACTAGTTTTGTGACTGTAGTCCCAGTAGATCTCTGGTCTGCAAAATGTAGCATACATTAATAGTTGCCATTTGGACTGCAGCATTAGAATTTTGAACATTGTAAATTGAAAATATTGTGTTTGTGTGCCGTACTCCTTTTTTCAGTTTTGCAAGCTGTATTTAGTGGCATTGGAACAAACAGAAACTGAGATTGACATTGGAAAACAGAATACTTGTAGAGAGCAAGATGTTTGAACTCTCTCCTTTTATGGTCATTATTGCTGCATTCTTTGGAAGTATTCAATCTTTCAGTGTTGATTTTGTAGTAAGGTCTGCCTAGTTATCCCGTGTCAGAGGCGACTAGTGGGGTTCATTCAGCGATGGAGCCATTGCCTCGACTGTCCATTCTATTTGTTATCTTTCGCAGTTACCTTGTGCAAACTGTGATCACTGTACAATAATTTTGTTTTCTGTCAAAAATCAAAAGTTGTTTTGTAAATTTGCAAGTGGCATTGTAGAGGAGATTGCGTTGAATGGAATTTATATCATGGCATAGTCCAGAACCAGACATGAAGAGTGAGTATACAGAATTGCTAAGTGTTTCTGCCTGATGCCGAGCTGGGCCCAATCCAAAAAGTACCAAATTCACCACTGAGAGGTGGGACGTGGGTTCAGATTCATAATAACAAGCACTGTGTGTTCCTAATCTCTGTCCTATCGAGGGATGGTGCGGAATAATATTGAGGCATCTGTACAGGAAGTGGGAGAGAACTCTGAGAAGTCCAGGAGTATAGCATAGTGTTGGTCAGAGAGTGATGCACGCTTGGGAGATTGAGCAGGGAGCGAAGCATTTTGTCACTAAAAATCTATCTTTTACAAGTGTGATGCGGTATTGTGGAGGAAATCTGGAGAACTTAAATGTTCCTTTTTCATTCATTCAGTGCTTTATGGGAAGGATGACACCATTGTGGACAATTGGTTTTCTTCTGGAGCAGTGTTTTATCCGATTTAGTTTGCATGGCTCCTCTGTGACACTCCAGTTGACATTGTAAGGGAAGTTTCTCTGCTTGTTTATTTATAGAATTAAACATGGCTAGAAAATACTGCACCCTTTCATTGGATATTCAGTGAGAATTTTGCAGCCAACTTCTGCAAATGTCTATCACCGGAGGCGGTGCTGGTTCCAGCCATCTGTCCCCTGGGTGATTGACTTTCTAATTAAATCTCATATAAAGGATCAAATGGGACAACTTGCCACTGCAATAAAAAATCAAGTTTGATGCAGTATTGATCTGCAAATAGATATTACTGGCATATTTAGTAAGACATAACAAAATTGTACTTAGAAAACATGCCAAGGAAAACAGCATAACAACTGGATCAATGTTGAATTTGAGTCCATGCATCTAATATTCTACAGCTGGAAGCTGCGAGTGAGTGGGGTGGGGCTGTTTGGGCCTGAATGCTCGATTGAGAATCTTTTCGATAGTGGTTAGAATGATTTTTTTTAAACTGGTGCACTTGTTCAACATTCTGGAGGAAAAAGCTTTCACCGCAATAAGAAAATTGGGGAACGAGAAAGGGAACACTGTAGATGGGGGAAGGTCTAGAATTAAACAAAATTAGATAAGAATGTACTTGAGCATGAAGTGTTTAGTGAAGGAGGAAGGAAAATGGCATTGTAGGCTTTTTTAATGTTTGCATCCGTTTTCAGTGGTGATAAGCTGTGTCAAATGCTTTCTAAGTAACAGTAAAGTAAATTGCTTTTATTCTGAAGTAGATGGTGATGCGCAAGTCACAGTGGTGGCTTTTAACAAATGTTGTAACAAGTGTAACCCATGCACAACCCTGCTCGTTATTAACTGTTTATTTACTGATGCCCTTTCAAGTGGCAATTTGTGATATTAAATTAACAATATTGCACAAAGATGGTCCCATTGCTTAAGTAAAAGTGTCATGGTACACCTCTACAATAATGGGTGGTTGGTTTCTCTTTTTTTCGCTCTCTCACAGTCTCTCTAACTTTGAAGAATAATCCTAGTAATATCTTCGATAGTGTGTGCTACAGAATGACATGATTACCTGTTTTGATCTGACCAAAAGCAGCACTGCTTAAATGAGTTCCGTGGTATTGCAGTGCTGGGTGCATTTTAGCAGATTGGGATATGTTGCATGCACTACAGTAAAAAGTACATAGTCTAAGCTTCATATTCCAGTGTGTGTTTGTACAGAAAAGCTCAAAACCACACCTGCCTCGAGGCCATCATTTTGTTTTAATGTAAATACATTTACACTCTCCTTACCTCCCCACTCCTTAACCCCTCCAAATTGATGCTTGTGATTTATTTAGCTATCATGCAGGTTTTTTTTGTCTGCTGCTCCCATGTAGTTGGAGGCACAATCTGCAGTAGTGATATCTGTGACTGAATCGAGATCCATTCAACCGTTGACTTGTTTGAAACATAGAAAATAGGAGCAGGAGTAGGCCATTGGGCCCTTCGAGCCTGCTCCGCCATTCAATATGATCATGGCTGATCCTCTTTTTCAATACCATATTCCAGCTCTCTCCCCATTGCCCTTGATGCCTTTTGTGTCTAGAAATCTATCTAGCTCCTTAAATACATTCAGTGACTTGGTCTCCTCTTCCTCTCTCTGGTGCTGGTAGTCACCAATGCTTGCAAACCTGTCACTGTGTCTTCATCTCTTACTGTTATTTTGGAGCTAGCAGAGAGAAGGCTAGTTTGAGGTTGAGACACCTATATAGATAGTTCCTAGGTGTTCCACTTCCCTAATGGTAAGGAAATTATACAGGGTGTCTACCTTGCAGTGGATGAACTACAGTTTATATAACACACTTGGGGTAAACCTCATTATTGGAATGATTTATGTTTTGGATCATTTGGCTTTCCCAAGGAATAGGAAAGATGTGTGTGTGAATATTTTCATGCCACTTATGCATTCAGATTGTTTTGCCTATTGGTATAAGGGAAAATACAAAGTCTTGATGCAAGTGAATTCTGCCCCTACCCCTCCCTGGCCATCGGATAAGGAGCAGGTGGTGTTGCTACTTGCTCTAATTCTAGTTTTAATTTTTTTTTAACATTCTTCGCATTGAACCTTCATTTTTATTTTATGAGCAGAGCTTCAGGGCTATGATTTGTGAACACAGTGCAGTGCTAATAAACACTAATACATGCAGTGTTTGTCGCTAGGATTTCAGTAAAGTGTAATGCCCTGGATGGATCAGCAAATGCAGAGCGAATGGCCTTTCTCAGTCGTATTTATCTAGTCAGTGTGTGAGACTTTCATAGTATGTTCCATTGAACAGTAATGAAACTGCCCCAGTTATAGATTTTGTTCCTATAATTTTGGGTTATGTCTGGAGAGACGGTCTTGAACTATCAGAGTAGAGTGAATTATTGATGGTCACTTACTGTGTTGGTAAAATTATTTATTATGCATTTTGGCTGGTGTGAATTTTTATTTCCCATAGCATATTAATAACCTATAAGTATTGTGATAATATTCAATAGTTACATTACGTTCTGGCTAATGCCTTGGGTGACGCAAGGAAGATTGTTAAGTAACCTGTTTTTAAAACAGGTTACTTATACAACCTTTGATTCCACAGTAGAAATTGCTTTTCTTGGACACTAATAGTTTAATAAAGTTGTCAAATTTTCCTGTGAATCATTCGATAATCTAACTGTACCAAGTCATTTGCAGGGCTGTTCATTTATTAGCACACTTACTAGGAATGAGAGTGAACTAATTGATATGGAATTGTGCATCACTATTATTGACTAATCAGAGTAAAGTACTTGGTGTTTGGAGGGTGCTTGCTTGTTTTGGGGAACATTTCAGAATTTCTTTTTAGATTCTAGGTATTAGATCAGATTATTTTCTACCAATGTACTTGTGCGTTTCACAGTTGTCCTGTCACATTTTTTAAACGATCTAGAGAATTACCAATGAATGTAATATTGTATATGTGCAGTAGGAAATACTGCAAAGTAACTTACTTATTATGTGGCCAGTTTCTGAGAAGTTTTGCAATGCGTTATCTACAGATGATTAGTGTATTATTTGAATTAACTATAAAATACCTCAATGATGAGTTATTCTTAGTGTCTGATTGATTGAAATTCAAAATTGAGGGCAAAATGTAATGAAAAAGGGGCTTTATCTTACTGGACAGAGTATTTGCATGAGATAGGATCCAACACAGATTTCCTTACTACTGTATTACATAATGTATTAAAGATGGCATCCATCTATGCCTGTATTTTTCCAGCTATCTCTGGCCCATCTGATCATCAGTGTATTATTGGTCACAAGATAATTACGGATAAAGGCGGCTGTTTAGCTCATCTTAATTCATCCATTTAAAGAGATCCCAAATATGCCCATTTCAGCATCTAATTGTTAAATGATTTCAGGGTTTTTGCCTCCACTACTTTTCCTGGAGGCCTATTCTATATGTTGGTCGCTCTTTATGTGAATTCTTGACATAAGTCCTAAATTTGCTTTTGATTAGTTTGAACCGATATCCCCTTGTCCCGCTTTTGCAATCCAATTTAAAGTCATATTCCGGAACTACTGTTTCTATTCCCTTAACTATCTTGTATATCTCTCTAAGATTGTCTCTCAGAACCTGCCTTCCAGGCTGAAAAACCCAAGTCTCTCCATGTTTCCCAGAACTCTGACACTAGGGATCAGCCTCGGGGAGGGGGAGTGGGGATGCAGGCTGAACGCTTGACTCCCTCATGTTACAGCAACCGGAACTTGGCAGAATGCTTGCGGTGTGATCCCGACAGTGCTGTACAGTGTGACTTATGTTGAATTATGCTCTACTGTTTTGGCTACATAGTCCAGCGTTTTACTGACTGTTGATTAGATCTGTTGAGCATCCAGTCTACAAAGATTTCTAGGTTTCTTTCAGATTCATCCATGACTATTATAACCATTCATGGAGTATGTGTGCTGTTTGCTTTTCCTTCTTATGTGGAGTACATTATGCTTGTCTGTTAAATTTGATCTGCTATTTTTCTTTCCATTTGCACTCTTAATTTCTGAGCTGCATCTTCAGGTTCCGTTAGTTTGGTTTCACCCACAAAGTTGACCACTTTGTTTTGCACATGAGTCCAAGTCACTTGTGACTTAGAAATAGCATCAGACCCAACTCCGAGCTTTGGGGCACCCCGCTTAGCACTCCCCCCTCACCCCAACATAACTCCTGTAATGAGTACTGATTGTCTTCTGCCCTTCAACCAATTTCTTATCCATTCTAACTAAGGTTTACCATGAATCCCTACAGCTTTGACTTTAACTAATAGTCGTTAAGGTGGAATCAAATGATTTTTAGAAGCTGAAGGCTTTACACAGTCCAATTTATCACTTCCTCAAACAAATCAAAGAGGTTGGTCAGACAGAATGTTCCCTTTCTGAATCCATGTTGATTCAGAAAGGGAACTACTATTTATTAGATTGTTGTATAGATAGTGGTGAAGTTTACTCCTGATTATAGATTCTGTTATTTTACAGGGAATGGAACGGACACCAATGGGCCTGTGGTTGCATGTGTTCATTTTGTCCCTTATTGAATATGGGCCCTCCATTAGCCTGTTTCCAATCCACTGGCACATCTCAAGTACTCCCTCGTAATGTCATTACCTCACAAATCTCCTCCCAAGTCTCCCTCAGCACTCTATACATGGGGGTTTATTTGTTTTGAGCCTGTTTAGCCTATCTGGGACTTTCATCTCATTTATATCGAAGTCATTGATTTTTGTTATCTTTGTCTGGGGGCATTCTTAATAGCCAATAAAATTTAATTGCTCTGCTCTTCTCCCAGTAGTACATTTGAAGGAGAAAACATTTCACTGGTTTATTTAGCCTGGCAACTCCCCAAGTGCCAGTTCTACAAAAATCCTCCAGGCCCAAGTATACTTTTCTTGAGCACCTCCTCCAATGATTAAATTAATTGAACAGAAACTTAAAATAGCTTAGAGAAAGTCCTTTCCCTGCCCCCCACACCCCGCCTCTCTGAAGCTACAAATGTCCTTCCTAGTCTCAGATTATGCCCAACCCCTTTCTTCCTATCAGGCCATGGCACTGACAGCCACTCCCATTGTATGCAGGGAGAAATGAGACCATTTCTGTGTTCCTGAGTTCCATGCTTCTGATTATCATCTCTGTGGGAGGTAAGAGAAATAGGAGAGTCTGAGAGACATGTAGGGAATAGAAGACCACAACAGAAAAAATGTGGGAGATATATAAATAGAGGAAAAGACATGGGTTGAATTGGGCCCTTTAGGTGTTTCGCGGCCAACTAAGATTTCAAAATGGTGTCCAAGATGAGTGCGTACACTTCCGACGGGAAGTGCGCAGGCTGCCATCTTGGTAAAGGGGTTTGCACGTGTGCGCATAATGACCACCAGCAGTATGCAGAGTAGGGAGAATGTGACGCGAATCAGTATGCAACGTTGATTTAAAGCCACCACTGGCACTTTTGACTGCCACTCTCCAGCCAATGTGCTGTCTTAAACTCTGAGCTGAACACAACATTAAAGGGCACAAAGGACCCCCCACCCCGCCAGTGCTATTTAAAGGGATCACGAAGTACTTACCGGTTAGATGCTGGATTATTTCTTCTCGCTGCTGGTGCAATTGTGCATGTTTTTGGAGGTTTCATATACTTGGCTAAAGTTTAAGTAAGTAGTCTACAGGGAGTGGTCTGGCTGGTTTGGCAGTACCTTTTGTGTCATTTAAAATATTGTGCTGAGAAAAGTTGCTTCCAGACATGGGTGGTCTGGTAAGGCTTCCTCTGGGAATTGAAAATGACTCGGTGAATGGAGAGGTCGCACAGAGCAGGACAAGCTGCTCGAAGAGGGAGGAGGAGCAGGGCACTCAGCAGGAGGCCATATCCGCAGAGTGTCTTTAGGGAGTAATTCTCTTACCTCAACTTCAGCGACGACCAGTGCATTAGACGTCTTCGGCTCACAAGAGGTAACAGGTGAAATCTGTCAACTGCTGCAGCCACAATTGCAGCCTTAGAACAGGGCAAGGACAGCATTGCCTGTAGCTGTCATGGTGACCGTGGCTCTTTTTATGCCTCTGGCTCCTTTCAGGCTGCTGCTGGAGATATAATCAACATCTCGCATTTTGCAATGCACTGCAGTATAAGGGAGGGCACTGAGGTGGCTTTCTACACAATGAGAAACACGTTCATCTCATTCCCTCTTGCCAGAGACCAGCAGGAGGAGCGAGCATGAGGTTTTACACGGATCGCAGGCTTCCCTACGGTGCAGGGTGCTATTGATTGCAGGCACATTGCCAAGCGTGCTCCTCATCTGAACTCGGCCATATTCATAAACAGGAAGGGATTCCTTTCCCTCAATATGTAGCAGGTGTGAAATCACAGGCAGCGCATCGTGCAGGTGAATGCCCGCTATCCTGGCACCAGAGTGGTGAAATGGGCAGACATATGGTCGATGAAATTTAACTGTGAAGTGATACATTTTCATAGGAAGAATGAGGAGACGTAATCTAAACTAAAGGGGGTGTAGGAACAGAGACCTGGGGGTGGACATGCACAAGTTGAGAAGGCTGTTTTTAAAAAAAGCACATTGGATCGTGGGCTTTAATAGAGGCGTAGCGTACAAAAGCAAGGACGTTATGCTAAACCTTTATTAAAACACTGGTTAGGCCTCAGCTGGAGTATTTTGTTCAATTTTGGGCACCACACTTTAGGAAGGATGTTAAGGTCTTGGAGAGGGTGCAGAAGAGATTTACTAGAATGGTGCCAGGATTGTGTGCCAGTGGAGTTGAGGTTGAAGATCAGCCTTGATCTGATTGAATGGGGGAGCAGGCTTGAGGGGCCGTATGGCCTACTCCTATTTCTTATGTTCTTGTGTACAAAGACTGGAGAAGCTGGGGTCGTTCTCCTTTAGAACAGAGAAGGTTAAAGGGAGATTTGATAGGTGTTCAAAATCATGAACGGTTTTGACGGAGTAAATAACGAGAAACTGTTTCCAGTGGCAGAAGGGTCAGTAACCAAAGGACACGGATTTGAGATGATCGGCAAAAGAGCCAGAGGCGACATGAGGAAACGTTTTTTTACACAGCAAGTTGTAATGATCTGGAATGCAATGCCTGAAAGGAACCCAGCAGGCCCACAATGAGAGCCATACTGCCACAAGGAACATTGTAGAGCACACCATTGACATCCGCAAGCAATACTTCCGCTACTTGAACCACTCTGGAGGAGCCCTGCAGTACGCAACTGAGCGGGTATCGAGATTTGTGGTTGCATTCTGCACAACCTGGCTGTTAGGTGGTGACAAGGGCTGTTCCCTCATATCGGGCAAAAAGCTGAGGAGCAGGCGCACGAGGAGGACGAAGTGGAAGGGACGCTACAACGTAGACAGTCCTTTTCTGCCAGAGCTCTATGTGATTAGATTATTCATGAGCGATATCAGTAACAGTCCCACACTCCTTACCTTTTCCTTTAAGACTGACCATCATATCGTCATCTTTCTGACCACACTTATTAGTTCCTCCCTCGGTTCACCACAAGACTACGTGCGTGCTAAACAACGGAAGCAACATGCTGTAGACAGAGCTAAGCGATTCCACAACCAATGGATCAGATCAAAGCTCTGCAGTCCTGCCACATCCAGTCGTGAATGGTGGTGGACAATTAAACAACTAACGGGAGGAGAAGGCTCTGTGAACATCCCCATCCTCAATGATGGCGGAGTCCAGCACGTGAGTGCAAAAGACAAGGCTGTTCAGCCAGAAGTGCCGAGTGGATGATCCATCTCGGCCTCCTCCAAATATCCCCACCATCACAGAAGCCAGTCTTCAGCCAATTTGATTCACTCCACGTGATATCTAGAAACGGCTGAGTGCACTGGATACAGCAAAGGCCATGGGCCCCGACAACATCCCGGCTGTGGTGCTGAAGACTTGCGCTCCGGAACTATCCGCGCCTTTAGCCAAACTGTTCCAGTACAGCTACAACACTGGCAATGTGGAAAATTGCCCAGGTATGTCCTGGCAACAAAAAAAAGGGCAGCACAAATCCAATCCGGCCAATTATCGCCCCATCAGTCTATGCTCAATCATCAGCAAAGTGATGGAAGGTGTCGTCGATAGTGCTATCAAGCGCCACTTACTCATCAATAACCTGCTCCGCCAGGACTACTCGGCTCCAGACCTCATTACAGCCTTTGTCCAAACATGGACAAAAGAGCTGAATTCCAGAGGTGAGGTGAGAGTGACTGCCCTTGACATCAAGACAGCATTTGACCGAGTGTGGCACCAAGGAGCTCCATTAAAATTGAAGTCAATGGGAATCAGGGGGAAAACTCTCCAGTGGCTGGAGTCATACCGAGCAGAAAGGAAGATGGTAGTGGTTGTTGGAGGCCAATCATCTCAGCCCCAGGACATTGCTGCAGGAGTTCCTCAGGGCAGTGTCCGAGGCCCAACCATCTTCAGCTGCTTCATCAATGACCTTCCCTCCATCATAAGGTCAGAAATGGGGATGTTCGCTGCTGATTGCACAGTGTTCAGTTCCATTCACAACACCTCAAATAATGAAGCAGTCCGTGCCTTCATGCAGCAAGACCTGGACAACATCCAAGCTTGGGCTGATAAGTGGCAAGTAACATTCGCGCCATCTCCAACGAGAGAGTGTCCAATCACCTCCCCTTGACATTCAACGGCATTACCATCGCCGAATCCCCCACCCTCAACATCCTGGGGGTCACCATTGACCAGAAACTTAACTGGACCAGCCGTAGAAATACTGTGGCGACAAGAGCAGGTCAGAGGCTGGGTATTCTGTGGCGAGTGACTCACCTCCTGACTCCCCAAAGCCTTTCCACCATCTCCAAGGCACAAGTCAGGAGTGTGATGGAATACTCTCCACTTGCCTGGATGAGTGTAGCTCCAACAACACTCAAGAAGCTCGACACTCTCCAGGACAAAGCAGCCCGCTTGATTGGCACCCCATCCACCACCCTAAACATTCACTCCCTTCACCACCGGCGCACTGTGGCTGCAGTGTGTACCATCCACAGGATGCACTGCAGCAACTCGCCAAGGCTTCTTCGACAGCACCTCCCAAACCCGCGACCTCTACCACCTGGAAGGACAAGAGCAGCAGGCACATGGGAACAACACCACCCGCACGTTCCCCTCCAAGTCACACACCATCCCGACTTGGAAATATACCACCGTTCCTTCGTCGCTGGGTCCAAATCTTGGAACTCCCTAACAGCACTGTGGGAGAACCTTCACCGCACGGACTGCAGCGGTTCAAGGCGGCGGCTCACCACCACCTTCTCAAGGGCAAATAGGGATGGGCAATAAATGCTGGCCTTGCCAGCGACTCCCACATCCCATGAATGAATTTTAAAAAAACATTGCCAAATGCAAATTCAAATCCAAATTTATCAATTCACTCATTAGTTTCATTTTGTAAGTATTATTTAATCACCCTTGTGTGTTCCCTTTGTACCTATCTTCTGTGTCCCTTTACCTTTCCTAGTACTCCTACGAGGTGCTTCCCCAGTGGTTTGAGCATGGGTGGTGGAAGGGTGCTGACCTTCAACTGAGGAGACTGCAGATCGCCTTGGAGCATGACATCTTGCAGTTCTGGGCCTCGAGGGCCTGGCTTCAATCAGACTGTGCTATTTCTGCTTGGGCTGCAGCAGCCTGGGCTGGCTAGTTGACTGGAACAGCAAGGGCACTCGTGGGGTGGGAGCAGGAATGCTGTCATCCGGAGAGAGGACAGCAGGTTCCTGTTCCATGGTGCCACACACCTGGGGCGGTGCCTCAGCAATTCGGGGGATCTGCTGGAGAACAGATTGCTGGACTGCTGTGATGCCCTGGATGCCCATTTCAACAGTAGTACCCAGAGCCACGAAGACAGCAGACTGAGGTTGTAATGCAGCAGTCAGACCTTTGATGGAAGCTGTCACATTGGTCATTAGACGCTGCATCGTGGTGGCTTCCACAGGTGCACTGATGGAGGTGACCACCTTTTTCCATGTGGGAAAAGTTAGGCTCCATACTCTGCGCAAAGCTCTGTGCCAAGTTGGAGCTGGACTCCTGCATGCTCCTTGACGTTGTGCGCAGGCTTTCCAGTGCACCAAGCATTTGGTTGTGTACACCCATCAGCCGCCTTCCATAGCCTGGCATATCAAAGTCGTCATTTGACTCCTGTCCAGCAGAACTAGTGTGCGACCTCACCTTCATGCAAGCTGGCACCTGTGGTATCCTTTCCCCTCCGCCCTTGCTCCTGCGCACTTGTGCCCAGTGTCTCTCCAGGTGCAAATACCTCCTCCTATCCTAGCCTCTAAAATACATGCAGTGACAGTTTCTGAGCTGGTGGCTGCAAGTTTAAGTTCGAGTGACTGTGTCTTTTCATCATCACTGTTGCCTTCTTCCACTGACTTGGAAGGTTCTCGCTCTAGGGTATCTGAAATGAAAAAGGGACAAGGGAGGCAGGGTCATTGAATATTTTTAAGGCTGAATTAGATAGATTCCTGATTAACAAGGGAGTCAAAGGTTATAGCAGATAGACGGGAAAGTAGGGTTGGGGTCACAATCAGATCAGCCATGATCTTATCAAATGGCAGAGCAGGCTCGAGGGGCCGAATGGCCTACTCCTCTTAAATCGTATGATGAGAGGAAAATAAGAAGTGCATGCTTACATCATCTGCAGCTCGTGAGTCAGAAGAGATTGTGCGAAGAGAGGAGGAGGATTCTGTATGCAGAGACCCTCACCGTTGATCCCTCCAGTGACGACTGCCTCAGCGATGCCCCTTCCCATGATAGCCAGCACTGTCTCCTCCGTGGGGATTAAAACATGTAGATGCGCTTGTCCTCCAGTTTTTTGCTGCTGCCACCTGTTATGCTCCATCTTATCCTGCAAGAAAGAGGGAAGTGTGTCAGTGAGTGTCCTGCAATATGTTTAGGTGATCTGATTGTCATGGTTGAAAAGCTGCCAGTGTGTGTGAGTTGTGTGAGGCTTGCAACAGTGCTAAGTGTGTGAGGGTGAGGTAAATCCTATGAAATGAACGGCTGCGTACTGATTAATAGCGATTGTTGATAGGTAGGTGATATTCTTCCAAACTCCAGAGAGTATGAGGGGTGATCTAATTGAAACATATAAGATTTTGAGGGGACTTGACAGGCTAGATGCTGAGAAGTTGTTTCCCCTGGCTGGAGAATCTAAAACTAGGGTGCATAATCTCAGGATAAGGGCATGGCCATTTAAGACTGAGATGAGGAGGAATTTCTTCACTCAGAGGTTGGTGAATCTTTGGAATTCTCTAGCTCAGAGGGCTGTGGATGCTGAGTCATTGAGTATATTCAAGACTGAGAAAGATTTTTTTGGACTCGAGGGGAATCGAGGGCTTTGGGGATCGAGCTGGAAAGTGGAGTTGAGGTCGAAGATCAGCCATGATCTTATTCAATGGCGGAGCAGGCTCCAGGGGACGTATGGCCTATTCCTGCTCCTGTTTCTTATGTTTTTATGATGGGGGTATAGTGAATTTAGCAGTGGATGAAGCTTGTGGTGCAGTTGGTAGGGCGTACCATTTGAAGGTTGAACTCACTCATTGTGACAACTCGTGCCACGTCATCAAACTTCTTCCTGCACTGCATCAGTGTTCTCGGAGCTATACTCCTGAGTGACCTCCGCCGCTACTTCCTCCCACTGCCCCGAGCATATGTCTCGAGGGTCTCCTACCCCTCTGTGGATACAGGATGTCCCTCCTTCTCTTCACCTCTTGCACCAAAGGCCTCCAGTGCATTATCAGAAAACCTTGACGTAGGTCGCTCACAGATTGAGCCATCTTGACATTCTTCAAAAGCATTCCACTTCCTGACACCATTTCCAGCAGCCACAATACACCTCCCCTTTAAGAGGTGCAGGCTGCCTTTAGGTCGCGCTAGCCACCCGCGATATTGGGATCCCTGCTGATGCGTGCAGCCAGTGAACAGTGCAGGTAGTGCTGACTGCCCGCAGCAATCATTAAAATCGGCAGGCAGCACGAATTTAACATGCCGCCGACAGCGTAATGAACGGGCACAGGTTAATTGTGGACCACGATCCCCAAGCCCGTTTTCGTGGCTCATCCAATTTAACCCCCATGATGAGCCAGAGGGAGTGAGAGAAAGTGGCATATACAGAGAACAGAAGGGAGAGGAGTCAGACAGAGTTTCACAGAGAGGAGGGAAATAATGAAAAATAACTGGAAACAGGTGCAGGAGAGGGCTAGTGTATGAACCAGACAGATAATCGGAACAAAAAATGCTTGAGATATGAGCAGAGAGAATTTTGTTTTACAATTTGTCCATGTGCAATGGATTGGAGATCAGTTAATTGTTTTATTAAAAATTCAAAGAGGTGGTGGAGAAAGCAAAGTAAAAAGCTTTATTTTGGTTTGAAACCTTGGACTTGGACTAAAATAGTGATGAATTCTGAGCATTTGGATTTGGAAATAGAATCCACAGCAGCTTTTCAATTTAAAAAAAAATCACCATAACTAAAGCATACTTAAACTTCAATCTTATTTGCACGGTTTGCTCATAATTACTGTGTAGTCTAGGCATCCTGGACATCTGACATCAGCCCAGATGTTGCCTTCCTGATTCAGGATCTTATTCCCCCCACCCCACCCCACCCCCTTTCCTAGAGAATCTGACTCTTCTGTATTTTGAGATACGCTTAGTGACAATTGGGCATTGGGAGTACTGGGCTTATTGTGTAAGCAAATGAGAAATTTAATTAGTGGAAAGTGCCCTTTAGGCCTGAATTTAGCTTATTCTGGCATGCTTTCTTCATCAATAATATACATAGTCTTATACATTATTGATTGATTGGTAAACAACATATTTGCACTGTCAGGACTTAACTGCTTTGCTAGGGCAAGATACCTTTCACAACAGAAAAGCTGTCAATTCTATAAGCTTCTGTCATCAGCAGGGGCTGCTATAGATTCTTTGCACATTCCTTTTTGTCAGAATGTCTATGTTGTCTTGTGTAGTTTTAGTATTTTTAGTTTTACTTGTTTATTGCTGAGCAGGGTTTATTTGTGATGTGAACCGTCATTAAAGGTACTTTGCCAGATTTTAGTGTCTTGCTTCTTTAATTTGCTCTCATCAATTTTCTCTTCATAAATTTACACTATGCTTAAGAATTTTCCTAGTCAAAGTAAACAAACTCACCCTTTTTAACTATTCCTAGAACTTGCATAATTCTTAGGAGATGACGATATTTTTAGGAAGGCTGTGTTTCAATCGGATGGTTGCTCTGAAAAAGGAATTTTTACTGGCAGTGGATAGCTGAAATGGGCCAGAATGTCTCTTGAGGTGATTGCCACCATGTGCTATTACCTGTGTATAGCATCAGATAGTGTCAGATGTTGGGTAAAGCTTGTTTTAATCTTGAGACACTACCTTCCAGTGTGCACAATGTGAGTTTTTCTGTTTCCCTTATCAACCATCCTTATGATTGAAGATAAGAATTTTTTCATAGTTGAACACCAGGGATTTGCCTTCTCACTATCATTTAAACCTACCTCCTTCCAGAAACAGTAGTTTGCTGAACCCACTTGTATTGTCCACTTCATTGGCTGCCTCTGGTATTCTATTCCACAACCCATATAACCTTGTAGGTGGAATAAGTTTCACGAGATTTCCCTTCTTTCTCCTAACTTGTCAACCTGTTTTAAACTTGTTTCTGGGGAGTGGAACTGTTCACTGTTTAGGGCTCTGTGGTTTGATTAACATGTTGAGATTTGGAATTTGATCATATTGCATTTTCTCTGATGACTCCGGACATTCCTGGAGATATGGAGGACCAAGGGAATCATTATCACAGAGACTGATGTGTCTCCCCATTTGCCAGTGCCTTGAGCTATTGTAATTGATGCATTTGCTGGCTGTCTTCTATTTCGTCTCCATGACAGAAAATTTCCAGAGCTGTCATCACCTCCCTTTGCAAGAGGTGAAAGATGTAACCATTAAAATCATTCTTAAAAATTGTTATAATTACTGCGCACTGCTATCAGTTTGGACTCCCCTGCCCCCTTTCATCGGACATTAATACCTCCATGAAAGTTTGGAGTGCTCTGTTTGAAGACTCATTTGTTAGTTAAATCCGATGACCACTTTGGCAAAGTTTCCTCACGTAATCTTGACGTAAACTATCTTCAGCCTTCTACTATTCAGTATCTCATCTATATTGCCTACTATTTGTGAATGAAACTGTTTTAATAGTTTAGTATGTTATGAAAGCTGTCTTGTATGGCTAGTATTATCAATCATTTGAAATTTCATGAGATGTGGTGAAATGTGACATCTTATCCAGTGGTGACACTCTCTACAAAAGAAAGGATTGTGTCCTGGCCAATGTTTATCCCTCAACTAACAAGACTAAAACAGCAGATTATCTGGCCATTATCTCATTGCTGTTTGTGGAACCTTAGCTGCATTCCCGACATTACAATATTACGACAGTGTCTACATTTTAAAAGTAGTCACTACATTAAAAAAAATTGGCTGTAAAGCGTTTTGGATGTCCTGAAAAGCGCTGTATAAATGCAAGTTCGTTCTTTCTTTGTCCTATTACATGCAATGTTCCGTATAGTAAACTTCACCCTATGCATTTAACAACGTAGGGGAGCTGCCTTTTGCAGTGTGAACAAGGACACCGTTTTGTGAGAAACATGAATCATAATACACTGATTATTCAAAAAAAAATTACTAATTGGAAATTCTGTGTGTTTACCTGCTCATGTTTGACACTATCATGGCGATTGAAATATTCAGGTATAATAATTTAAACTGTTATTAATGCTAAATATATCCATTTCAAAACTTCAGTTAAGTGTTGAAAGTAAGAAGGATCTCATCATTTTCTGATGGTGAATTGAATTCAGTTTCAACTGGCTCTTCAAGCAGTGTCTGACAGTGCAATGCATGGCCATTAAACTGCATACAAATTAAACACTGCACATTTCATAAGAATTATCAAACATTAACTCCCGTCTAAAGTGAGGAGGGCTTTTAGAACAGCTCTGAAAAAGGTTGAATATAAATTGAAGGTAAACCTGGTTAATTCAGAGTGTCTTGTTTCTTGAAAAAAACAAATGGTGTTAAGTACCCAGAGCTGTCAGTATTGCTGAAATGTTGAATGAAGTTTATGATCAAAAGGAGGGAGCCTGATCCCAAATCACTTCAAACCATGAAGTGTTGTTTCAAAGTGAAATTCAAGAAAAGCCCACGCCATTTTTTTCACCAATTTTCTCCTCTCTTAGAATCATACAGCACAGGAGGTGGTAATGTGGTCCATCGTGCCTGTGCCAGCTCTTTGAAAGAGCTATCCAATTAGTCCCACTCCCCTGCTCTTTCCCCATAGCCCTGCAAATTTTTCCTTTTCAAGTATTTATCCAATTCCCTTTTGAAAGTTACTATTAAATCATCTTCCACCATCCTTTTCAGGCAGTGCATTCTAACATTCTTGAAGGCAGTGACCCCCTCCTAGGGTATTGTTCTGTGTGTTCAGTAAGTGTTGGACTTTATTAGAACAGTGCTCCACCCATCTGACATCCCGATATAATGGGTTGCTGGATCACAATGGTGGGTGAGACCATGGCCTACTTTCCTCCTCTCCGACCAAGGGGCAGTGACTCCAGTTTTAGGCTCCATATTCTGCCCTGGCTGAGATCAGCTAATTTAGGGAGCGAACCTGAGATTTCTTCTGGTTTGTTTGCTTCAATTATTTCATGGGTAAACGCCAGAGGCATTGGGTGAGCTCCATGTCACATTTAGAAACCAAAATGAGTTTGAGTTAGACTTTACTAAGGAAAGCTTGATTACCAGGACTTGAAGTAGTTCCCTACCTTCTTGTCGTGTGTGTGTGTTTGTGTTCCAAAATATTAGTCGTTGCTGCATGTCCTCTCCTCTAACATGAAATTACAGGCTTCAACAAAGGCCCCTGAAGCCAAATGAGGTACCTTTTTTATAAATGGGTCCATATGGCAGCATCTGTCTGTGGATTCCCTTCAGTAGATTATTTCACCTTTTGACTATTATCTCAGATCTGCCAACTGTTAGTAGTGAAAATTACCCATTTTAAAAATATAACTTATTTTACTGAAAGTCTCTCAAAGTAAATACTCTGCTTATATTTAAATAGGTTTGGATTCTGCTATTCTTGCCAATCACAAATAACACTCCTTTTGATGCTGACAGCTTTGCTATCTAGACTGTTGGTGCTACATTTCCTAAACCGCGTGTGCTTCAACTTTCTGGACGGTGTTTCAAATCCCCAACAGTATTTCTTGTTCACAGTTGGTTACGTTTTTCAAGTCCTGAGATGGCTGAATTCCACAGGCAGCAGCACTGTACCTTCTACCTCACTAACCACCATTATTACCTCATGGATGCTTGTGGAGAAACAAAAGTCTGAGCTCTTGTGACCGTGTTTTATAGAGAAAGCAAATTTTATGATGATATTTGTCTCAGGATTCTGAGCACAGTTCTGAATGAAATACATTTAGGTCTGGACTGACTAAATGGATCATGTTTAGGCTAGTTTTGCTGGCCCAGATTCATCTGCCTCCCGAATTGAAACATTTAATATAATGTTGGTATTGGTTTTAGCCTCTTTAGTTTTTGGCTTTGGCTTTCTTTTTATCTTGTTGCATTTTAACAACGTGAATCATCCTCAAACTGCAATGTGTTTCTGTGGGAAAAGTCGTTCGCAGTTCAACAAGGTCTGCTTCTATCAGCTCAAACAATGCCTGGCTTTGGGTTTGAGACGTTGTTTGAGGGAGAAACTTAATGCAGTGAGAACTCGTGGGATAAGGAAATAATCATTCCCTGTTGGCCACAATTTTTGTTATCTATAGAACTTGATTATCACTAAATGTGTCACATATTTAACTACTGGGTAGGCTGGGCAAATTGAGTCGTTTCCTGTCGGTGCTCAGATGAAAGGGAGGAATGTGGGATGCGGAATGCAGCTGCAAGATATCAGGTGTTGAGTGGTGGAACACTGAGGAGTGTTTAGAAAGCCGAAAATGGTTGCAAGTATTCGATCTTCTGAATTTGTGCAGGGCCACACTCAAAAGGCCCTTTTATGAGATTATCTTTTCGTTAAATGTTGAGCTTTACTTGAGCAACCCCCCAAATCACCACCACCAAAATAGTGCTGATTGCTGATAAGCAACCCTGATACAAACCTTTGATAAAGAGCTAAAGTGAGAATGAGGTAGGGCATGGATTTGACATAACTTAAGCTGTAAATACACCCAACATTAAAAGATTTTTATTGTGGGGAGGGGTAGAGGATAAAGTGTAAAGTACATATGAGTGAGATTTACAGGCATATTGAATTTATTTAATTACTAATGGAAGGAAATGCTGGAGGCATAATTCATTTTTGGGGGTCATGGGGGCACACACCCCTTAACCCTGAAAATACAGTTTTTAATCCATTTTAATTGGGCATTTTCAGATGTTGTAGCTCACTGTAACCTTGCTTTTCAAGCCAAAAATAATTTTCTCCTGTGAGACTTACTGATTATTTTAAATATAAAAGTAGTTGTACTTAACACGGTCTAGTTCCTTTCACTGCAAATCTAACCTTAGATAAATCATGTTAATTTTTTAACACACCTGCAAAAATCACAACCTCCATTTGCAAGACAAATGCAGCTCACTGACACATCTGTTGCTGTCCTGGATTCGTTGCAGCTCAAGGATAGGTTGGAGATTACCTGTGTTGAGGGTGCGCTGATTTAACTAAAAACATTTCAAAGTAGTTTCAGGAGGGGTGAAAATATTATCCAAACTAAACCTTAAATAAGTTTTGATGAAGGGTTACTACTTGTCTTTTTGATCACTCTGCTATGCATTGAAAACATTTTCTGTTTTCAAAATTTTGAAAGGTTAGAAGCTACTGCAGTTGACAATAGCTAATGAGTGCTGAATATTTTCATGGCATTCCTCTTTCTGTATTTAACTATGATGTGGAGATGCCGGTGATGGACTGGGGTGGACAAATGTAAGGAGTCTTACAACACCAGGTTATAGTCCAACAGCTTTATTTAAAATCTCAAGCTTTCGGAAGCTTCCTCCTTCGTCAGGTGACTCACCTGACGAAGGAGGAAGCCTTCGAAAGCTTGTGATTTTAAATAAAGCTGTTGGTCTATAACCTGGTGTTGTAAGACTCCTTACACATGTATTTAACTAAAGTGTTGACCATCAAGCTTTTCCTTTAAAATCACAGAGCAATGTCATGAACACGTTAAGCATTTGCCTGCTGTTACCACCAATCGAGCCGATAGGTTTATTTTCTTGTGCTGCAAATAAAAATCAATATGCATCCATTTTTTAAAAAAATGGCACGAAAATACAGTTTGGAGAAATGGGCACAGGGATATGAATCTTGTGCTTCTGGGTGGACCTGACTGACTTCAGTTTATGCTTCGCAATCTAGAATTGTTCATCATTCCTCACATTTTTCCACAGATGTTGCCTGCTGTAATATGGAAGGTATGGGCATGCTTCCTGGTTACTGCACGGTAACAGTAGGATCATCACTGCAAGCGCATAAACTAATTGAACAGCTTTCAAAGTTACACAACATAATTGGGCACTGCATTCATCCATAAAAGGACCAGTGGCATGCATCACGCATCCGGGGAGTGTTCTATAGTAAAATCCAAAATGTTGGACTCTTAACTAAAACTCACCATCAATCCAATTCCATTCTCTTTATTTCCAAACCCTGGCAATTTCACAAGGGGAATGCTGAAGTTAATAAATGGACACCAGGAAACATCCTCCTTATAGCAAAACAAAAGTGGCTGCAACTATTCTTGAAGGAAATTTTCAGGAAAATGAAAACCTGTGTTTTTAGCAGCTTACTTGCTATATATAACTTTAGAGACAAATATACCATGTAACTATAACTCTTAAAACTGATTGCATATAAACGTGAGGCAAATCAGTGTGATTTGATTCAGATAGCCAAGCTGCCTAGGCCCCAATTTCTGGAATTCTTTCCCTAATCCTCTCTGCATCTCTACCTCTCCTCCTTTAAGACCCTCCTCAAAACCTATTTCTTCGACCAAGCTGTCCTAATGTCTCCTTCAGCACAGTGTTAATTTTTGTCTGATTACGCGACTGTGAAGCACCATGTGAAGTTTTACTAAATTAAAGGCACAAGTTGTTCATCTAACATGATTGGTTGATAACTAATAATCGCCAATCTCAGTGGAGGGAAAATGTCAACAAGCTGATGCATGGTTTCCATATGCATATCTTTATGAAAAGATGATTAGTTCCAAAGTTCATGTCTTACCAAAGCATGCCTGTTCTTAATGCCATTACTTCTGTATCATTGTGATGGTCTGTTGATTTCTGTAGTGCATGGGGATGTTTGATGCCGTAAGAGGCTTGGCTTCTAACCCTAAAATGAACTGCCAGATTCCCTTTCAGTTGTGAAGTTTACCCAGGGTATTAAAAGAAATAGATGAGGAAATTTCAGGTGCATCAGTCATAATTTTCCAAAGCTCTCGAGATTCAGGAATTATGCCTTTTGGATTGGAAAATTCCAAATATCACTCCATTATTTACGGAGGGAGGAAGAAATTAGGGATCTATAGACCTATCAGTTGTGGGGAAGTTACTGGAATCTATCATCAGAGACAGAGTGACTGAGCACTTGGACAAGTATCAGCTGATGAGAGTCAGCAGAGTGTGAAGGGTATGTCATGTCTGACTAATTAGTTGAATTTTTTGAGGAAGTCGCTATTACATTGGATTGGGGAGTGTCTATGGTTGTTGTCCATAAGGACTACCAGAAGGTGTTTGGTGTTCCGCACAAGAAATTAGTAGCAGAAATGAGAGTGCATGGAATTGGAGGTAACCTTGTGACATGGGTTGGGAGGTAGAAGACAGAGCGTAAGTATAAAGGGTTTGTTCTCTGATTGGTGGGATGTGACAAGTGGTGTTCCCCAGGAATCTGTACTATACCTCAGCTTTTCACCATACTTCAATGAGTTAGATGAAGGAATAGAAGGTTGTATATCCAGTTTTGCAGATCACACTAAGTTGTGTGGATGGGAGCAGGAAGTTCCAAAGAGCATGGATAGACCAAGTGAGTAGGCAAAACTATGGCAGATGGAGTTCACTGTGGCAAAGTGTGAGGTCATCTACTTTTGTATCTGGGAAAAACAAATCAGAATATTTTCTTAATGGTGAAAGACTAGGAGCTGTGGAAGTATGAAGGGATTTAGGTGTCCATGTACACATCACTAAAAGTAAGTGCACAGGTACAAAAAGTAATCAAAAAGGCAAATGGAATGTTGGGGTTGGAATTCAAAAGTGAGGAAGTTATGCTTCAGTTGTACCGAGCCTTGGTCAGACCCCATCTGGGACGCTGCATTCAGTTTTGGGCACTGGACTTCAGGTAAGATGTGTGGCCTTGGAAGGGGCACAGCACAGATTTACCAGAATGATTCCTGGGCTGAAAGGGTTAAATTATGAGACCAGGTTGCATAAACTTGGCTATCTTTACTTGAGTTTAGAAGGTTGAGGGATGATTTTAATTGAAGTTTTTGAAATGATTAAGTGATTTGATAGGGTAGATACAGAGAAACTGTTTCCTCTGGAGGGGAAAATCCAGAACAAGAAGGCATAAGCTTAAAATTAGAGCTGGCCATTTTAGGAGTGAAATCGGGAAGCATTTTTTCGCACAAGGGTAGTGAAAATCTAGAACTCCGGGATCAATTGAAATTTTCAAGACTGAGGTAGGTAGATTTTTGTTAGGCAAAGGTATCAAGGGATATGGAACAAAGGTACTAAACAGAGTTGAGGTACAGATCAGCCATGATCTAATTGAATGGCAGAACAGACTCGAGGGGCTGAATATGAGGTCATGTCATGTTACAGATGTGGTGCCAAACTTACTGTGGAACTCAGTGGAATCCAAAATTGGTGATACCTACTTAATCTGATGCTGGTGGTTATCTCTACCAGTTCTCGTGTATAGCAGCTGGAGCTAGCACCCTCCTCTATCTGCCCCCCCACCCCCCAAACACACCTGACTGAGGCCAGCAGACTGCAGAGAATAAGTACATCAGCTGCATCATGCTGCACTCTCTGGTTTCCTCCGAAATTTGCTCTTACACAAGCACGTTGTGATGATCATGATCAAATGAGATAGACCTATGGATCATAGAGACTAGAGTTTCAGAGGAAAAGGGAGTGCGTAACACGGCCACATTCACCAGTTCTCCAAGTGTAGTCAGAAATGTCCTGATCATGTAACTGTTTCAATATTTTCTGTCCGATCTAAAGTAATTCTTTTACTTTTGCCTAGGGCTCGAAAAGCCGTTGTTTCAGATGAGAAAGTGAGCTGTTAATAGCTTGTTATCCCTGCAAAATACCGTGTCTTAACAATCTAATAATGGCTTAAAAGTCAACTCCTTTTGTTGAGAGTCAATGCCAAAATCAAGCAAAGTGCATTTGTTTGTGTCCCACTTGCTTTTGAAATTCATATGTGCGTACATTCCAAACCCCCACACCATTAGTCATTGTTGCACTTGCCTTCAACTGATGCAGTTGGCACTAGCTTCAGACTATTAGTTTTCTGACTGGTACACCGTGGCTCCGTTTTGTGAATAATGTATGATGCTCCACTCAAGAAATCTTCTAGTATTTTCTGGATACAGGTGTTTCTCCTTGCGAGTCAGTATATTAACGTACTTCATTATTTTGCGCTGTACGCTTATTTGAATTTACAGAATCTCAAGTGAAAGTGACAGTTCCTTACATAACTATTTAAATTCTGGCACAATTGCACTGCATTTACTTTGAGGATTTTTTTTTTTGTTCATGCTCCATTGCCACTGATGTCATTTCCCATCTCTAGCCACCTGCTCAGGCTGAACAAAAGTATACACGACTAACAGTGTCGTATTTGACCCTGAACTGAGTTTTTAAAATTTGTTCTTAGGATGTGGGCAATGCTGGCATGGCCACATTTATTGCCCATCATCTACCTAGTTGCCCAGAGTAGGTGGCATTACAGCATAGAATTTGCCCATCTTACCTGTGCCAGCTCTTCACAGTGCCCTTTCCCACAGCTGTAAACTTTATTTCAAATATTTGTTCACTTCCTGTTTTAAAAAGCTATTATGGATTCTAATTTTATGCAGCGAGTTATGATCTGGAATGCATTGCCTGAAAGAGTGGTGGAAGCAGATTCAGTAGTAACTTTCAAAAGGGAATTGGATATCACATAGTAGATACAGCACAGGAGGAGGCCCATCGTGTCTGTGCTAGCTCTTTGAAAGGGCTATCCAATTAGTCCTATTCCCTTGCTCTTTCCCCATAGCCCTGTAATTTTTTCCCCTTCAAGTATTTATCTAATTCCCTTTTGAAAGTTACGAGTGAATCTGCTTCCATCACCCTTTCAGGCAGTGCATTCCAGATCATTACAACTCGCTGCGTTTAAAAAAAGAAAATATATATCCCCTTGTCGCCTCTGGCTCTTTTGCCGATCACCTTAAACCTGTGTCCTCTGGTGACTGTCCCTTCTGCCACTGGAAACAGTTTCTCCTGATTTACACTCTCAAAACCATTCATGATTTTGAACACCTCTATCAAATCTCCCCTTCACCTTCTCTGTTCTAAGGAGAACAACCCCAGCTTCTCCAGTCTCTCCACATAACTGAAATCCCTCATCCCTGGTACCTTTTATGGTAAATCTCTTCTGCACCGTCTCTAAGGCCTTGACATTCTTCCTAATGTGTGGTGCCCAAATTTGACAACACTACCCCAGCTGAGACTTAACCAGTGTTTTATAAAGGTTTAGCATAACTTCCTTGCTTCCATCCCACCATCAAACTCACCTTGGACTACTCCTCAGAATCGGTTTCATTCTTGGACACACGAATCTCCATCAAAGACGGGCACCTCAGCACCTCACTCTACCGCAAGCCCACGGACAACCTCGCGATGCTCCACTTTTCCAGCTTCCACCCTAACCACGTCAGAGAGGCCATCCCCTATGGACAGGCCCTGCGAATACACAGGGTCTGCTCAGACGAGGAGGAACGCGATGGACACCTACAGACGCTGAAAGACGCCCTAGTAAGAACGGGATATGACGCTCGACTCATCGATCGACAGTTCCGACGGGCCACAGCGAAAAATCGCATAAACCTCCTCAGAAGACAAACACGGGACACAACCAACAGAGTACTCTTCGTCGTCCAGTACTTCCCCGGAGCGGAGAAACTACGCCATGTTCTTCGCAGCCTTCAACATGTCATCGATGATGACGAACACCTCGCTAAGGCCATCCCCACACCTCCACTACTCGCCTTCAAACAGCCACCCAACCTCAAACAATCCATCGTTCGCAGCAAATTACCCAGCCTTCAGGAGAACAGCGTCCACGACACCACACAACCCTGCCACGGTAACCTCTGCAAGACATGCCAGATCATCGACACAGATACCACCATCACACGAGAGGACACCACCCACCAGGTACATGGTTCATACTCCTGTGACTCGGCCAACGTTGTCTACCTCATACGTTGCAGGAAAGGATCCGGAGCATGGTACATTGGCGAGACCATGCAGACACTGCGACAACGGATGAACGGACACCGCGCAACAATTGCCAGACAGGAGGGTTCCCTCCCAGTCGGGGAACACTTCAGCAGCCAAGGACATTCAGCCTCTGATCTTCGGGTAAGCGTTCTCCAAGGCGGCCTTCGAGACACACGACAACGCAAAATCGTCTAGCAGAAATTGATAGCCAAGTTCCGCATCCATGAGGACGGCCTCAACCGGGATCTTGGGTTCATGTCACGCTACATGTAACCCCACCAGCGAAAAAAAAGTTATGTTTTTAATACAACTGGTCATTGTCTGTCTGTCTGTCTGTGTCCTGACCGTTTGTGTATTCAGTAGTCTGGGATGCAATGTTTCTCTGTCTGAACACCATCCACTCCTTTGATTGCTTTCATTATATCTCTGCTGAGGTGTGATAACGGGCAGTTGGAAAGTTTATCTGTAATCACCAGGCATTGTTCTGAGTATATATGCTATGCCTTTATGGAATCCTACACTCGCCTGACGAAGGAGGAAAGCTTCGAAAGCTTGTGATTTCAAATAAAGCTGTTGGACTATTACCTGGTGTTGTAAGACTCCTTACATCTATTAATAAAGCCCAAGATCCCATGTGCTTTTTTAACAGCCTTCTCAACTTGTCCTGCCACCTTCAAAGATTTGTGTCTGTGCACCCCTGGACTTTCAGTTCCTGCACCCCCTTTAAAATTATACCATTTAGTTTATATTACCTCTCCTCCTTCTTCTTCCTAATAAAATGTATCACTTCACACTTCTCTGCATTAAATTTCATCTGCCATGTGTCTGCCCATCTCACCAGTCTGTCTGTCCTTCTGAAGTCTGTTATTATCCTCCACATTGTTTACTATATTTCTGAGTTTCGTTTCATCTGCAAACTTTGAAATTATATCCCCTATACCCAATTCCATGTCATTAATAAATATCAAAAAGAGCACTGACCCCTGGGGAACACCACTGTATCGTTCCCTTCAGTCTGAAAAACAACCGTTCACCACTACTCTCTGCTCTCTGTCCCCTAGCTAATTTTGTTTCCACGCTGCCACTGTCCCTTTAATCCCATGGGCTTTAATTTTACTTACAAGCCTATTATGTGGTACCTCATCGAATACCTTTTAGAAGTCCATATACACAACCATCAACAGCACGACCCTCATCAACCCTTTCCGATCAAAGAAGTCAATCAAGTTAGTCAAACACTATTTCCCTTTAACAAATCTGTGGTGACATTCATTTATTAACCCGTACCTTTCTATGTGCCAATTAATTTTGTTCCTGGTTATTGTCTTTAAAAGTTTCCCTACCACCAACGTTAGGCTGACTGGTCTGTAATTGTCAGTTACCCCCCTCCCCTATTTTGAACAGGGGTTTAACATTTGCAGTCCTCCAGTCCTCCATATCTAACGAGGATTGGAAGATTATGGCTAGATCCTCCGAAATTTCCATCTTTACTTCCCTCAGTAACCTAGGATGCATCCCATCTGGACCGGGTGACTTTTCTACTTTGAGTACTGCTAATCTTTTAAGTACCTCCTTTATTTTCATCCTATCCAATATCGCTACTACCTCCTCCTTTACTGCTACAATGGCAGCATCCTCTTCTCTAGTAAAGACGGATGTGAAGTATTCACTTAGTACCTCAGTCATACCCTCTGCCTCCACAAGAAATTCTCTTTGTCCCTAATCGGTCCCACCATTCCTGTGACTACCGTTTTACTATTTATATGTTTATAAAAGACTTTTGGGGTTCCCTTTTATGTTAACTGTTAATCGATTCTCATACTCTCTCTTTGCCCCTCATATTCCTTTTTTTTAGATCTCCTCTGCACTTTCTGTATTCATCCTGGTTCTCTACTGTGTTATGAACCATACATTTGTCATAAGCCTCCTTTTCTGTTTCATTTTAATCTCTATATCTTTAGTCTTCCAGGGAGCTCCAGCTTGAAAAGGATAAATTTGCAGGGCTATGAGGAAAGAGCAGGGATGCTAAACCATCACCTTGGAGGTCCAATCTACCTTAAATAAATCTTTGCAAATTAAACTTCAGCCAAAGTCCCCAGAAAGAGAACTTTACTGTACTACCTTTGCTGGTAGAACATGTTCATTTTGCTTTCATCTACGTTGCCCTACATGTTCATTTTCCGTCTCACATCTTCTCTGTGTTGAAATCAACATTTGTCACACTGTCTCCTTTCTTTCCCCAGGACCTCAAAATTGCAACACTTCTGACCTCCTTTGGTCTAACCCCTCCACTCCTTTAAAAATAAACTACAGGCTTTTAAAGCCCAAACTTAGAGTCACATCGTTGTTGCTGGATTTACCTTGTTTTCCTTCCTGACAGCGTTCCATGTCTTGGGCTTTCTCTTTCCTCCCCTCCATCCCCGCCCCCAAACAAAAAGACTGCACTTCAAAACTAGCTTCCACCTTTCAGGCTGATCACATGTCATGTACAGACTTTACGTTTAATAGCCTTGTTCTACCTGAGTGGCTGCTGCTTATTGAAATGTGTGTGTAACTGTGATCTATTTTATCATTGAAGCTTGAGACCTTTAGTCTGTTTTTTTGTGTGCTGCTGTAATGCAAGCTGGTTAAATAATTACAGCAGTAAGAGAATGATGAGTGTACTTTGAGTCTGAGCATTTTAATTAAACCTCTGCTGTTCTGCGTCTGTGTTCCGGTTCTACTGGTTGGTAACTCCTTTCTCTGCCCACCCCAATCCCCCCAGTAGGGTAGGACAATGCATGAGTGGGACAGATTAAGGTATGGGAAGTTTAATAATCCATTTTTGCCACGTAGAATTGAGAGGAAAATGTACTAATGCTGCCAGTGAGGTAGTGGGTGAGTGTTGCTTTTCATTATCTTTCGCCTTAATGTTTCTTTGTATTCTGCTTTAATTATTACATTTCATTTCCATTTAAAACGTTCCGCTGCATTTTTTTTGTGTAACTTTTTTGCTAAGCCTCCAAGTTCAATAGGAAACAAAACGTGAACAGTTCCATTTTGCGGTGCATTTACTACCACTGTAGGGTTGATGCGAAGCAGTTTTGCTTTGCATCGATGTTGCTGTTAGGGCCCAATCTGACACCAGAATGAGGCTCCTTGGAGAAATGAGTTCAAGTCTTTACACCCGATTTATGCTCCCAAGTTTAGCATCCATGCAAAACACTTTTGGTACACGTTGTTAATTGTGAATGAAATATAAGGCTGTATCTACAAACATGAGTTAGCCAGTTGGATTTGAAAATTCTTCACACGCTTGATATTACTCTTCATTGTCCCTTGAAGTTTTGACAACGCTACAATTGAGTTTTCTCCCCTGTCCTGAAGATGCTGACTCTTACTCTGCCATAATTCTGTGGGTGATGGCAGCTTTCCAGTGCCTCACCAAATGGCCACTCTTAATGTGTCAAACTAAATAGTGACTGTCAGCAGGATATTACCCTGTAGGTGTTACAACAGCTGACTTTTAGGTGCTGGATACTGACCTTTATGGGGAAGGGAAGGGGATTCCTTATGTTCCAAACTTTAGGTATTCTTTTGAACCAACTGTGCAGTACACCCGTCATTATGACTGGTCTAAAAAAAACTTGTATCCTTTCCTAATGCTGGCTGAGCAGCATAGGGGATAGGGCACTTCCATTGGGCGGGGATAACTGAAGTATCTGCACAAAGGCTTCGGCTCACTTGTGGTTTTGTATTCCTCCTTGTCTTTCCAGATTTTGTTATTTTGCATAATTAAAATATTTGTGGTGCAGACATGTTTTTCTTCTTGTATTGCAATTCTGTTATTGGGTAACCATGGCTCTGACAGCAGCCTATTCAGAACCTGAGATTAAAAACCATTTGCTGCATGTTGAATCAACAAAAAGCAAATGGAAGTTGCCAACCTTTTGTTCACCCTTTCATACCAGTCAAGTTACTGCTGTGCACACTGGGTACAGGTGGGGAAATCTGAGGTAATGTCCAAAAACTAACATCAGAAACCAATTTAAGTTCAGACAGGCATATTAATCAATAGAATGGCAAGTTTATTTACCAGTCCTGAAACTGAATGTTAAGTGAATATTCCAAACTGTGGTATTGTTTCTCCTCTCCCTCTCTCCAACACCCCCCCCCCCCCCCCCCCATCCCCCTCTTTGTGCCTTGGTCATTTTTAAAAAAAAATCAAGTTTTCTATTGAAAGGACAAATTTATTTTGTACCAACATGTTGCCCAGATCAGGTGGTTTACATGCTGATGATGCCAAAATGCAATACAGAAAGAACTAGTACAGTTACTGGTGTCTTTGTCACCTCTTGCTTTTTGATCTCACTTGTGGATTTAGATTGATGAGGCTGCCTGGCAGCAGACATTTTGTATAATTTTCCCTGTACAGTGCCAACAGGAGTTCAGTTCTAATGACATAATTGGATTGCCAGCTGCACTTTATATCTTTAAAATGTCTGATGCCAGGCTGTCTGTAACCAAGTTTGCACATTTTGTTTATGCTTTAAAGTGAAGTGACTTAGACGCCAGTAAATGTATAGGTTTATAACCTTAGAGCCATTCAGTTGATACGTCCCCTTTTAAAGAGCTGCAGTTTGACAAAAGGATAGGATCTCCTTTTTCTGGTTGATGTCCTTGTGATTGCCTCTTGGGTTAGTTTTGAGCATTATATCGCCAAATTTATGATGCTTATACAAAACAAGACTTTCCTGAAAGCAAAATGGGGGAGGAGGAGGGAGAAAGAAAAGCATCAACATCAATCCCTTTGTGTTTGATGTCCATGCTCATGAAATTAAAGTTGTCAAAAGTGATTGCATTTTTAAAAATGTGATTGCAGAGGGCTTGACAACAAGCTGAGTTTTGAATTCTTTCAGTCTTCATCTTGAGCAACGATTTTACTTTTGGAGATGTAAGTGATGCTGTGAATGTAGTATTGAAACCTGTTTTATATTCTGAGCTCACTCAAAGTCGTGAAGCAGAGTCACACTTCAGGATTGCTGCTTCTAATTGGAAAATTATGATCTGTGCCTGAAAGAAACAAAGTAAAAACCCAATTGAGGTGGAAGGTCTTGCAATGCTTTGCAACACTTATAAATTGGACTCTGTGCTACAAGAGCCAGTTAGCATAAATGCTTTCAATAAGTCACATGAGTAAAATTGAAAGTTTTTTTAAATGCATGATTTAGTTCAGAATAAGCTATAATTACAACAGTTGATGAATGTTAATAAGGTTAACTGGAGAGAATGCTATTACAGGTTCAGCGCCCACTATATGCATGTAGCTTTTCTGTACTGATGCATTTGCCCCGTTATAGCCAAACTATACAAGTTGATGTTTCCAAACCAAGATGAGGGAACAAGACTTGCCGAAGTTGCATTATAAAATACCAGCATTTTATGAAATGATCCACCTTTAAGGTTATGGAGGTTGGGTGTAACTTATTACCATTGCTATGTTTGGTAGTTTTGATGGCTTAGTTGGTGGGTGTGTCAACCAGTGTGGCCCCTGCTGTAAATACCTGGATGTGGCTACTGGGTGACGAGATGAGGCTTATCCGTGATGGACCATATTGTTAAATAGCGATTTGGGCTCATAAATTAAGAATGATCCTCTGGTTGGGCATGCCACAATTTAGTATCTCAATGTGAGTAGGTACCTTCAGGACAAGGAAAAAATTAGAAAGGGGTTAAAAAAAATACCACATTTGTAGGTAATTTTATGATGGTAACCCATGAACCCATAAAGACATACATTTGTTTACTTGGCTATCGATGCCAGTGGTTTTTAAAAGCTGCAATCAATAAATAACTAATAGTGAGCATGAACAAGGAGAGGTAGAAGTAAGTTTGATGTAGAGCAGTTACTGAACCCAACTCTGTGAGGGAGCAGGATTAACAGGAATCATCTGAGTTGATGATTCTGCTCCATTCATATTCAGCTCCTTTACACTGGCATGGAGTTTCCTCCAGGGCGCACTTGGCAAATTGTTGCCAGAATGCACCCGTCACTGCGCTGGTTTTGCTGAAGTGAAGTTACACCCAAGTTTCCATGCAAACTCATTAGCATAAGTCCTAGCATAAAATTTGTCATGAATCAGCACAATCGAGCAGCATTATCGAATGTGTTATCTGTGTGACTGGAACAGGGCCAATGGGCCTCAAAGCGCTGGTGTGGGGTTGTGTAAAAGGTAAGAGGAAAATAAATTCCCCTTCAGTGAGGCTGGAGACCACCAGTAAGCAGCACATTTCTCTGTTGATGATTTCTGCAGCAGCATGGCAGATCTGTGGCTTCAGTTGACTGCTGGTCAGGTAACTGATGCTGGATTAATGTGACCGCAGGTGTCTGTGTGCAATGGCACACCTAGGCGCAATGTGATGAACCCCATCCTAGATGGGTGCAATCGGCAGAAACTCGCCTTTCCAACCTTGGAGTGTGGCCAGTTTTGTGAGCGGGGACTGGTTCGGGCGAAAAGACTGTTGAATTAGCGTAAAAGATTGCGGATACTTGAGCGTAAAGTAGTTATGGGTGCAACATTCACTTACGTTTAAAATTTCCATGATCTTTTGTGCTATTTGATTTGATTCTGCCCTGATTCCACTGTTGGGGTGGAAATCATGCAGAAACCCCAGGCCTATTTTTTTGACATGCAAGAGTGGATTCACCAGAAACAGGTAGGTTAAAAGGATACTGCCTTTGCTTTTGATGCCTGACTCTCCAAGCTATTTACTTCATTTCCACTTAAATATTCAAGAGATTGCTAAAACTGCTTTGCATTTCTGTTGAACTTGCTTCAAAGCTATTTGGATTATTTCTAAGATGAGCACATATACTGAAGCACAGAAGGTATATTATGGGCACCAGGGAGATGTGATAAATATCTTCACCAGCAAGGCTGACTGGATTACTCATGGATAAAGTCTCATGTGAGTTATATTCACTATCAAAAGTGGAGATATCCTATCTCACTGCTGACAGTGACGCATTGTGTTACTGGACTTAGAATGCTTTTACTGTAGTTTTATTTTATTTTTGGTGTTTATTTTAAGGTGAACTGATGAGGTTGGGGTCTATTTGGTTGATGCGTTGAACTGGGTGAGTTGCAGTTCATATCTCTCCTGAGATACATAACTACCAATTTGAAAATGCATTCAAGTGGACGTGGAAGCTAACCGGTCTGAAAGTGTCGAGTCTGCTGATAATATCATGCTTTTTGCATTAAAAACATTGAATTATTCAGTTATTTGAATTAAACAACATTAATAATACAACCAAGTGGGAATTTAGTGCTGAAAAAGAATGAATCGTCAGATAATTTGAATTATGTGACTTTGCATTAAAAGGAGGAGGAATGTAATGTGGTCAGGAACTAATCTAGATTTCTAGCTTGTTGACTTGAAAGAAGTGAATATTCAGCAGAACTAGTAGTTCTTTGTGGTGTTGTGCTCAGTAAGTTGGAGGACAAGCAGTGTTATCAGAATAGGAGCATTATACCATGTAACATTCTGCTGCTAAAATGCAGCTGTGTGTAACCTGACCTGTGCCTTTTAAAGCCACAAGATCTAATTGCTGTAAATGGGTCAGTTGGAGATGAGGAATAGCTGAGATTAATTATGATGTGGAGATGCCGGTGATGGACTGGGGTGGACAAATGTAAGGAATCTTACAACACCAGGTTATAGTCCAACAATTTTATTTTAAAATCACAAGCTTTCGGAGATTATCTCCTTCGTCAGGTGAGTGAGCGAATGAGAGGTTCTCAAATCGCATATCTTATATTAGGCTGGGACACCATCACACCAATCAAAGGTGTCGTTGGTGTTCAGACAGGTTAGCCACGGAAAACAGTAGGTCCCAGTATACTGAATACACAATGGGTCAAATGACACAGACAGCGAGAAAGAGACCCGAAAGGCAGAGAGAGAGAATTTCCAGTTGTATTAAAAACAGATCACTTTTTTTTCCTGCTGGTGGGGTTACGTGTAGCGTGACATGAACCCAAGATCCCGGTTGAGGCCGTCCTCATGGGTGCGGAACTTGGCTATCAATTTCTGCTCGACGATTTTGCGTTGTCGTGTGTCTCGAAGGCCGCCTTGGAGAACGCATACCCGAAGATCGGTGGCTGAATGTCCTTTACTGCTAAAGTGTTCCCCGACTGGGAGGGAACCCTCCTGTCTGGCGATTGTTGCGCGGTGTCCGTTCATCCGTTGCCGCAGTGTCTGCATGGTCTCGCCAATGTACCATGCTCCGGGGCATCCTTTCCTGCAACGTATGAGGTAGGCAACGTATGAGGTAGACAACGTTGGCCGAGTCGCAGGAGTATGAACCATGGTGGGTGGTGTCCTCTCGTGTGATGGTGGTATCTGTGTCGATGATCTGGCATGTCTTGCAGAGGTTGCCGTGGCAGGGTTGTGTAGTGTCGTGGACGCTGTTCTCCTGAAAGCTGGGTAATTTGCTGCGAACGATGGTCTGTTTGAGGTTGGGTGGCTGTTTGAAGGCGAGTAGTGGAGGCGTGGGGATGGCCTTAGCGAGGTGTTCGTCGTCATTGATGACATGTTGAAGGCTGCGGAGAACATGGCGTAGTTTCTCCGCTCCGGGGAAGTACTGGACGACGAAGGGTACTCTGTTGGTTGCGTCCCGTGTTTGCTTTCTGAGGAGGTCTATGCGATTCTTCGCTGTGACCCGTCGGAACTGTCGATCGACAAGTCGAGCGTCATATCCCGTTCTTACAAGGGCGTCTTTCAGCGTCTGTAGGTGTCCATCGCGTTCCTCCTCGTCTGAGCAGATCCTGTGTATTCGTAGGGCCTGTCCATAGGGGATGGCCTCTTTGACGTGGTTAGGGTGGAAGCTGGAAAAGTGGAGCATCGTGAGGTTGTCCGTGGGCTTGCGGTAGAGTGAGGTGCTGAGGTGCCCGTCTTTGATGGAGATTTGTGTGTCCAAGAAAGAAACCGATTCTGAGGAGTAGTCCATTGTGAGTTTGATGGTGGGATGGAACTTGTTGATGTTATCGTGTAGTCTCTTCAGTGATTCTTTGCCATGGGTCCATAGAAAGAAAATGTCGTCGATGTATCTGGTGTATAGCGTTGGTTGGAGGTCCTGTGCAGTGAAGAAGTCGTGCTCGAACTTGCGCATGAAAATGTTGGCGTATTGGGGTGCAAATTTGGTCCCCATGGCTGTTCCGTGTGTTTGGGTAAAGAACTGGTTATCGAAGGTGAAGACATTGTGATCCAGGATGAAGCGGATGAGTTGTAGGATGGCGTCTGGAGATTGGTTGTTGTTGGTGTTGAGTACTGAGGCTGTTGCAGCGATGCTGTCATCGTGGGGGATACTGGTGTAGAGTGCCAAGACATCCATCGTGGTGAGAAGTGTTCCTGGTTCAACTGGTCCGTGGGTGCTGAGTTTTTGTAGGAAGTCTGTAGTGTCGCGACAGAAGCTGGGGGTTCACTGTACGATGGGTTTCAGGATGCCCTCGACTTATCCAGAGAGGTTCTCACACAGGGTTCCGTTGCCTGATACGATAGGACGTCCGGGTGTGTTGGCTTTGTGTATCTTTGGGAGGCAGTAGAAGTCTCCCACGCGGGGAGTACGTGGAATGAGAGCACGTAGGATGCTTTGAAGGCCTGGATCGAAGGTCTCGATCAGTTATTGAGCTGGTGGGTGTGTTCTTTGGTCGGATCTGCGGGTGACTGTCTGTAGTGTTCCTGGTTGTCCAGTTGTCAGTATGCTTCTTTGCAATAGTCCGTTCTGTTCTGTATGACAATTATTCCTCCTTTGTCCGCTGGTTTGATGACGATTAGAGGATGATTGTTTTTCTGGCAACATTTTGTTTTTTGTGTACTTTTTATTTAAAAGTGTGACACAGAACTTTGCATGTCTGACAGAGCACGATGCCTGAAGTGTGAAAGAAGCATCTCAAAACAATGTGCACATAAAGTGAAAGAGCAAGGCCTCAGCAGTAATGCTTGCTGCTGTTCCCTATTCAGCAACTCTGGGAGATCAGCTGCGAGCCAAGCACAAGTGCAATTGTGGCATTGCTCACAGTAGGCCAGTTTTGCTGTTGCTGGGGGAGAGGGATGCATATCTTAGAGAGCATTCGGTAAGATCTCCTTAGATAGTGCGATCAGTATTTGGTTCCTGGGAAATAATGTTTTTCGTACCATCCGCAAGAAGGTAGATAAACAAATACCACAGTTACTTAAATAAATCTATGCAGCTCTTGCTACCCGTCCATTTAAGATGAGCTTTTCTAGGAAAGGTTAAGAAATGTCTAAAACGTAAGAGTGAATCTTTTTGCATCTTTCCTTTACCAAATAACTCTGCAACTTATGTCACTAAAAGATTGTACTTAAATGCATGTTTAAATCAGAACTTGTATTCGGAACCTGCCTCCAAACTTGACTACAGTCCTTCCAGAACCTGTTACTGTTTACATGAACAATGGTTATTCATGAGTTCTGTATATAAACACAAATTAAAGAAATACATTTGGTGAAACTGTTTGAATGCAATGGAAAGTATAAAGACCTACTTTGAGTCATTGCTATCCAAATCCTCTACTGGGCAACTTTATTTTCAGGAAATCAACTAGTACATCATTTACACCCTTTTAACTTTGGAAGTTAGCTCAAGAAAAAGTTCAAGAGCTCATGTTTTATCTTAGTTTCTTTGTAGAAAACATCAAAAACGATACAAATTACCTTAGCTGTTTCTAATAATGGCTTCATTGGAGGTTTCCTTCACAGTAATTGTCCATTGATGAATACTAGTGCAGGAGGGAGTGTAGTTTACAAACATTAAGATCTAGCATTCTCTGTAAATAGGGAAGCCTACTGTCAATCCTATATAAAAGCATAAATGCTCTGATCTGCAACCTGATAGCTCTCGCTCTGCAAATCCACATGAAGATTAGGCTGAAGCTTACCACAGAGAAAACATTTCAAACACACAAAATGATGCTGTATTTTTCATTTTGTGTCTTTATTCTGTTGGACAAATTATTTTCTATTAAGTGCTCAGCTTTGCACAGAACCCAAGTTAAAGGCGTTTTCAAAAATTTGGTGCCTTTTTATTGGTAGACTTTGCTATCTGTTCATGGTTGATTCTTTGTTTTCATATGTCCTTTCCGGTTCCTAATTGGAATTCAATATACCTGCATCCCTTAAGCTCACATTTGTATGTTCCCTACCTCTTCAGTTGTGATTTGTTATTGTTTTCACCCTACCTAACAACATTGTTAGCCTCTTGCACATCCTTGGTTTTCATTGCTCCATCATTGAAGGCCATGCCTTCAGCCGCCGAAGCCCTAAGCTCTGGAATTCCCTCCCTAACCCCTTCACCTCTCTACCTCTCTCGGTTCCTTTTAAGATGCTCCTTGAAACCTACCTCTCCGACCAAGCTTTTGGTCACCTGCCCTAATATCTCTTATCAGCTAGGTGTCAAATTTTGTCTGATAACGCTCCTGTGAAACGCTTTGGGACGCTATATACAACGTTAAAGGTGCCATATAAATCCATGTTGTTGTTGCATCTTCACCACATGGACTGCAGCGGTTCAACAAGGCGGCCCACTGCTACCTTCTCGAGGGGAAATTAGGGATGGGCAATAAATGTCAGCCCTGCTTCACCCTAACTGTAACATCGTCCAACCCTCCCTCCAGACTTGTGCCCATCAAATTCTGGCCTTTTGGTCTCCCACTGCTCCTGCATTAGAGATGGTGCTTTCAGCCATTCTGTTTTTTTTTTCAAAAAAGGTAACCATTTGAAAATACTTTTACCCTCCTCTCTGGGATTCCCTTCCTCCCCCTTTCTGCTCTCAACAACAACCACCACCGCAACAAGTTGCATTTATATAGCACCTTTTAACATTGTAAAATGTCCTGAAGCGCTTCACAGGAGATGTAATCAGACAAAAATTGACACCAAGCCACATAAGGAGATATTAGGACAGGTGAGGCAGGTTTTAAAGAGAGAGGTAAAAAGATTTAGGGAGGGAATTCCCACGGCCGCCAGTGATGGGATGAAGGAAATCGGGGATGCGCAAGAGGCAAGAATTGAAGGAGCGCAGAGATCGCGGAGGGTTTTAGGGCTGGAGGAGGTTCTAGGGATAGGGAGGGACAAGGCCATGTAGGAAAATTAACTCGGATGAGAATTTTAAATTTGAGGCATTACTGGACCGGGAGCCAATGTAGGTCAGCAAGCATAGGGGTAATAGGTGAACGTGCCTTGGTGTCAATTAGGATACAGGCAGCAGAGTTTTGGATAAACTGAAATTTATGGAGAGTGGAAGGTGGGAAGCTGGCCATGTGAGCATTGGAATAGCCAAGGCTCGAAGTAACAAAGGCATGGATGAGGCTTTCAGTAGCTGATGGGCTGAGGCAGTGGTGGAGACGCACTGTTAAAAGCCTCTACAAATCAACCATGTTTTTAGTTATGTCGCCTAATTCTACTAGCACTTGGCATGTATTCTCTTCTCTGTGTAACACCTCAGGCCATTTATGTAATTAAGACTTAGGCTATACATTAGAGGTGCAATATAAATGTAATTTTTTATGAATGCAAAATATGAATGGGTGGGCTGCAAAAATTTGCATATACACGTAATTAGTTGGTCTTCTGTGGCCCTATTTATACATAAACAAATAAAATTCCATCTCCATTCCTTTGATTGTGCCGCTTCCTTTTTATTGTCATGTCATAGAATCATACAGCACAGAAGGAGGCCATTTGGCCCATTGTGCCTGTGCCAGCTCTTTGAAAGAGATGTCCAACGCCCCAACATTTTCCCCAAAGCAATGCAAATTTTTCCGTTTCAAATATATTTCCCATTCCCTGGCTCACGTAGATAGGAACAGGAATAGGCCTCTCAGCCACTCGAGTCTGTTCCGCCATTCAATTAGATCGTGGCTGATCTGTATCTTAACTCCATTTGCCTGCCTTGGTTCGGAAGCCCTTAATGCCCTTGCCGAACAAAAATCTATCAATCTTGGCTTTGATATTTTTATTAGCCTAGCCTCATCAGCTTTTTGGAGGAAGAGTGTTCCCAGATTTCCACTACCCTTTGTGTGAAGAAGTGCTTCCTGACATCTCCCATGAATGGCCTAACTCTAATTTTAAGATTATGCCCCCTTGTTCTGGACTCTCCCACCAGAGGAAATAGTTTCTCTCTATCTACCTTATCAAATCCTTGAATCATCTTAAAACACCTCAATTAGATCACCCCTTAATCTTCTATACGCAAGGAAATACAAGCCTAGTCTATGCAACCTGTCCTCATAATTTAACCCATTTATGATTCCATCCAACTCCGTTTCTCATTTCTGTGTTTCTGTCTCGCTTGTTTTGTTCTTTTAAAAGTAACCATTTGAAAACCCCTGTGTTGTAAAAGTTCAGATCAAAATTTCATACCTAACCTTGTTTTGAAGTCTTTAAAACTCAAATGTTGTTACAGCTTGTTTGTCATTGTGCTTTAAGTATTGCAGATCACCTGCAGAAAATAATGATTTGTAGCATTTTAATTTTTGGTGATTTTCATTCCTCCTTGCTATTTGTTGATGGGGAATCTGTCAAACACTTCATTTGCAATTTTGTTGCTGATGTGTAAGTATGAAATTTAAGGAAGTGTGACTCAAAGATTTGCATGTAAGAAAGTGTGACCCATGTGTGACAAGCACATAATTTGAGTAAGAAGTTAGATTATGCATAATGGTTCAATATACAAAGCTGGAGCAGAAAGTGCTACAGATTTGTAATTCATTCTTGGGATGTGGGCATTGCTGGCAAGGCTACCCTTTATTGCTGGTCCCTAGTTGCCCTTTTACAACTGAATGGCTTGCTAGGCCACTCCAGAGGGCAGTTAAGAGTCAACCACGTTGGTGTGGGACTGTCACACCATTTAAGGACAGTGGATTTCCTTCCCTCAAGGGCATTAATGTACCAGTTGGGTTTTTTTTGGCAATCGGACAGCTTCATGGTCACTTTTACTGATACCAGCTTTTTATTTTATCTTTTTAAACTAAATCCAAATGATCAAACTGCAATGGTAGGATTTGAACTTGCGTTCTCTGGATCATTTTTCCAGGCCTCTGGATTACCAGTCCAGTAATTGAGACTAAATCCCACTTTACTCAAATTGTAAACAATATTTAGTTCGTAAACATGTCTCCAGCGATAGAAATTGGAATTAAATCTAGGACTGGATGCTTCAATTTTCCGATCCCCTCGCCCCAAGTTGGGCATTCTGACTTTGTATTAATGAGACCAGATTTAAATGTTCCAGTCTGTCTGATAATTGTGATTGGTGTCAAAACTATATAATTAGTATACTGTATATCTAAAACAGAAAATGCTGGAACTACTCAGCATTTGTGGAGAGAGAACAGAGTTAATGTTTCAGGTCGATGACCTTTTGTCAGAACTGGAAGAAGTAAAGATTTAACAGTTTTTAAGCAAGTACAGAGCCTGGAAAAGGAAGGGGGTGAAAAGAGGGGCGGAAAGAACAAAAGGGAAGGTCTGTGATAGGGTGACACCCACAGCTACCTTGATTATACTTCCTCTCACCCACTTCCTGTAAGGACTCTCTTCCATTCTCTCAGTTTCTCCGTCTCCGACGCATGTGTTCCGACGATGCCACCATCCACATCGGTGCTTCAGATATGTCTTCCTTTTTCCTCAACCGAGGATTCCTCTTCACTGTGGATAACAGGGCCCTCGACTAGCTTACGCAGTATTTTGCTTTTGATTTGGTATATATCTAATATTGGTTTAGAGATATTCTTTGTGGCATGAGAAAATATTTGCTTATTTCAAGCTCTGTACAGTATTGTCACAGCATTTCTTTTTGACAGAGTTCCAAAAAAGCATGCATTGCCCTAATTCATTTGCAGACTTGACCACCAGCTAAAATTGGTGCCCTGACACTCTTCTATCAGTTTCAGTAACCTGAAACAGTGTAAGATCTATCTGTTATAAGGTGGGACTGAATTTGCTGCAAACTTATGCCACAGTAATGACGTTTTAATGACATGCGCCATTGTTAATACATAAAAATTCCAGGAAACTATGGAGTAATTGGATAGGGTGCTTCTTTAGTAAAGACAGTGTTTGTGGACTCCTTGTCCTTCAGCCAACGTGTTGCTGACTTGCCTGGGATTGCATTCCTTTTAAAGCTTTTTTTTCACTGTTTAGTCTGAGACTGGCATCCCATGTGTAGAAACATGTGACTTTAGCAGGTAATGTATAGCAATGCGCTTTCCCATGGTTCCCAGAATTTGGAACAGATATTAATTTTGAAAATACCTGTACCCAAAAATTTCAGTGCAACTATGTCCTGTGGGCCGCCCATGAAACTGGCTCAATTGGCTGTAACATTTTGTACAGTGTGGAGTGGGGTTACATTTTTGGGCCTTTCTTACCCCATTATTTTTTTTTTGACACTCACATCTTTGGATCACTTTGAGACTGTCTTCACTGGTCTCACTGTTCTGTTTGGGTAAGCTAGTCAGTAATATGCCTAGGATAACAAATGCCTGGTTTGTCCAATATTTTGAATCTACAGGCATTACCTCCACAAGATCTGTCTCCAGTCCTCAAGCAACAGAATATCACATCAGACGTTGTTCTAGTTTTAAACCATTAAGCCGAATCCCCCACCATCAACATCCTGAGGGTCACCATTGACCAGAAACTTAACTGGACCAGCCATATGAATACTGTGGCTACAAAAGCAGGTCAGAGGCTGGGTATTCTGCAGCGAGTGACTCACCTCCTGACTCCCCAAAGCCTTTCCACCATCTACAAGGCACAAGTCAGGAGTGTGATGGAATACTTTCCACTTGCCTGGATGAGTGCAACTCCAACAACACTCGAAGCTCGACACCATCCAGGACAAAGCAGCCCGCTTGATTGGCACCCCATCCAGCACCCTAAACATTCACTCCTTCACCACTGGCGCACTGTGGCTGCAGTGTGTACCATCCACAGGATGCACTGCAGCAACTCGTCAAGGCTTGTTCGACAGCACCTCCCAAACCCACGACCTCTACCAACTGGAAGGTCAAGAGCAGCAGGTAAATGGGAACAACACCACCTGCATGTTCCCCTCCAAGTCACACACCATCCCGACTTGGAAATATATTGCCTTCATCGTCGCTGGGTCAAAATCCTTGAACTCCCTTCCTAACAGCACAGTGGGAGAACCTTCACCACACGGACTGCAGCGGTTCAAGAAGGCGGCTCACCACCACCTTCTCCAGGACAATTAGGGATGGGCAATAAATGCTGGCCTCGCCAGCGACGCCCACATCCCATGAACGAATAAAAAAAAATTATTAAATGATGAAGCAAATTTGTAACTATCATGTGGATGTATATAAATATTATTTATATGTAAATAAAAGATTCTTTTTGCCTTCTCAAAAGATCACAATCTATCAACGAAACTGTCCCTTTTTTACAGAGCTTTTCCCAGCTCAGAGGCATGTGCTGAGTTTGCTCCTTTTATATCGTGCTCTATTTGATGCCGAGGCTCATTTAGAAATTCTTAACAGCCCACCTCATCCAAAAAAAAATAGGCTTTCATATTCATAACTGAACCAATCACAAAGTCTGTACATATCTGACAGTCATGTATTAGACTCTTTCTTCAGTCTGTTACCAGGGAGACAATAACAAAAAAAAATGTGCTACATACATGGTGATTTTGGCTGAGGCAATACAGGTGTTAAACTGTCACGGACAGTGCATGACTCGAAGGGATAGCTGCAAGACCAAAACAAGACCGAACTACTTGATTATCACAAGGACAACTCCTCAAACTAAACACTAATATTTGATCTGTTGAGGTTTATGTTTGAATGCACTAAATAGTTTTTATATTCAACATTCAGAAAGAAAAATTGCATTTTTTGAAGCAGTTTTGGAGGATTAAGTTGGCCAGGGAATTCATTACACGCAATTTAACCTGAAATTGTGACTTTGGGGGCATTGAACTGTGCTGTCAGCATATCTGTTGCTGGAAATTGATTTTTCCGCAGTTCAGCTCAATAACCTGATCATTGAGATAATCCAACGTATAAAGTGGATGACCTCTGCTTATTTGAATGACAGCTGATTTTATTGCTTTTGTTTAAACTGCCACGATTGACTACATTTTCTCAGTTTGTGTGAAATTTGTAAGCAACATCTGTGAAGAATTTTAATCGGGCCATCGAGAATGCTAAAATCCTCTCATATTCTAGGGAACCTGGATAATTGAATTTCCAATCTAGTACAGTTAGCATTGAGGTCCTGAAAGGTGTTGGGTCTCAGAAAATTAGATGAATGCATGATCACCTGGTTTGTGCCATCTTACATTTTACGATTTTGACCCTATGTTGCTTCGATGTGACCATGGACCTCAAGTGGTTAATGTTGCATCTGAGAACATGAGATCCAAATGGATGTGTCCTTGCACACTCTCATTAGTGCTTTGTAGTATAGACACAGTACCATTAAGTGTTCTTGTGTACTCCAGGTCCATCTGCTCTCGTAACAGAGCTTGGAGAACTAAGTGGTCAACAAGAAGAACACTGACCGAGTCCACATGCACGCTTGTATTAAGCATGGACCCGATGCAGGCACTTTGTAACAAATGTATAGTGATGTACAGGATATTGGTGCTGAAGTATTAATGGGGGTGGCAGTCATTGAGGGTTCATCAGGTTTACTTTTGGGCACAGGTTTGACTTGGTCTCCCGAGTGTTTGTGGGATCCAGATCAGAGTGGGCTTGCCTTCTAATATTTGATATTACAACAAGCATTGATTAGTGCTTGGCTTCCTGTTCATGGCAATGGAAAGAATGAACAAATGCTTCTCTGCAGTGGTGACCACAGAGATGCAGGATATACCCACAGCTGCAGGAGCGCCTCTCGTGGAGCATTTTCAGATTGGGGGCTCAGAATACGATAAGCTGTCAGGGTTGCTTCAACCGTCCTGCAAAATGCTTCCAGACAACAATCGGGAAGGGACTAACGGAGCGACATTGAGTTAAATCGAGTTTATAGCAGAGAAATAGGCCATTTGGCTCAACCGGTCTATGCTGGTGTTTATGCTCCACACGAGCCTCTTCCCTCCCTACTTCATCTCACCCCATCAGCATACCCTTCTATCCCTTTCTCCCTCGTGTGCTTATCTAGCTTTCCCTTAAATTCATCAATGCTATTTGCCTCAACAACCACTTAGAGTGGTTAAAAATATGGAATGAGCTACTACAAGTAAAGAAGTTTCTGCTGAAATCTATTGGATTTATTAGAGACTATCTTATATTTATAACCTCTAGTTTTGGTGCCTCCCACGATTTTCTCTCTGCATCTACCCTAGCAACTCTGAGGCGATGAGGTCACCCCTCAGCCTTCTCTTTTTTTCTAGGCAAACGAGCCCAGGCCTGTTCAGTCTTTCCTGATAAGTATATTCTCTTAATTCTGGTATCATCCTTGTGAATCTTTTTTGCCCCTCCTCCAATGCCTCTATATCCTTTTTTATAATATGGAGACCAGAACTCTGCACAGTACTCCAAGTGTGGCCTAACCAAGGTTCTGTACAAGTTTAACATAACTTCTTTGCTTTTCAATTCTGTCCCTCTACAACAAAATCCAGTGCTTGCTTTGCCTTTTTTATGGTCTTATGAACCTGTGTCGTTACTTCATGATTTGAGTATCAATACTCTGAGATCCCTTTGCTCCTCTATCCCTAAAGACTCTTTTCCAAGCAGTATGTGACTTCCTTATTCTTCCTACCAAAATGTACCACCTTACACTTATCTATATTGAAATTCATTTGCCAGTTACGTGCTCATTCTGCAACTTTATTGTCTTCTTGCATTTTGACACATTCTTCCTTTTGTATTAACTACACCCCCCAATTTGGTGGTGTCTGCAACTTTTGAAAGCTAATAGAGGCCCACTGTTCTGCACTCGGGCAATTCATTGGGTGTTGTAAGGAGACGGCCTCCAGCAATGCTGTCCGTGGAGCAGCACACAAACAGCTGGGCGACGGTCTCGTCAGCAGAGAATTCTGTGCTACCAGGTAGCCTAGTGCGGGTTGGGTGCAGGCACTGCCTCAGAAAGCAATCTGACTTCAGCATCTCCAGCAAGAGATACTCCCGGCACTGATGCTAGTACATCACAGTCCAGCTGCAGGCAGTCAGCATGCCAAGTTGGCTTAGGAGCCGCTCCATTCACCACTGCTATCCCCTCAGCTGGGGGAGCACTTTGAATTAGAGCACCCAGTACTTGTATAGCAGTTCACAAATCAAGGATAAACACAACAGAAAAATATATTCAAGTCTTATATTGCATGTTCTGAAGCACCACATGAACTCGCTCACTAAAAATAACTCCCTTTTTAATATATTTTGCAGTCTCTCTTATTGTGCAGAAAGGCAAGTGTCAGTTGTCCAAGGGTAAAGCCAATGAAACATATTCAGTTCTTACAACATCTAAATCGGTAACTATCAGTTTGGTGATTGAAAGTGTTAAATGAAGTAAAATTGGCCGATTTGTAGAGCTCAGTAGAATTGGGAATCAAGACTCTGGTACACCTCTGTCCCTAGTTGCAGTGGTTGGTTTACTGATGCCTGTTGTGCATCATTCTCCTCCTTGTCTTGCATGGCTTGTTGGTGCCCCTCGTTCAAATTCACATTGAAGGCTGTCCATTGCAATGTTATACAGCGAGCAGGATACTGTTGCAGTTTTGTTCATCTTCATATTGTAAAGTTCCCCTCCCCCGATGGGTCGACATGAGTTTGTTTAACGAAGGCCCTGGTTTTCCATGTAACTCATTGTAGCCGTTCTTTACTGGAGTATGAGGGGTGGGGGGAGAGAGGGATTGTGCAGAACTGTCATCAGCCATGGTTACTGCAGCTTGTAGTGCGGTGTGGATTGTTGACTATCTTTACAGAGCTCAGAAGCTGGTGACACACACACAACTTGTTACATTGTCCCTACTGAGGCACTGATCCTCCATCACACTCAGATCGCTGTGTTTGTGGCGGTGAAAGGATTTCTTGGGTATTTATGTGAGTTGTGCACCTCCAATGCACTCTTAGGCCTCAAAGTCTTCCAGCACTCAGACATTGGCTGCTGCATCCATGTTGTGGGGCTCAGAATTTCCCCTCTGTGCTGCAGTGATGCTTTGGAATCTTGCTCCTTGCTGAGGTGTTAAATGCCAGTTCTTAGATGGAATTCAGCCCTTTCCATTTTATAACCCCACCTCTCTGCTTAATTCTGCGTATGAAGCCTTAAGAGCCCTTTAACTGACACTTTTTCTCCCTATAATTGCTTCTGATGCTTTTTTGGATAGGAACAAGACTCTGCAGCAGTAGAAATTGTTGCAAGGTCTGTTGTTGCTGGTCTCTCAGTCTTGTTCTCCTGTTTACTTTGGTCTGTTTCTGATTTAATTGTAATACTGGGAGAAAAATATGCCCCTCTTAATAGCTAAAGATCTAAATTAGCTAATTTATTTAAAAAAACGGTGGCCTCCCATATGTGACCCTAAAGTGTTTTTTTGCTTTGGGGCACATATTCAGTATTTGCAAACAACAACATGCATTTATATAGCATCCTAAACATAGAAATACATCTCAAGGCACTTCATAGAGGCGTAAGGAAGAAAGAGACCCAAAGAAGGGGTGACCAAAAACTTGTTTGAAAAAGTGGGTTTTATGGAGGGCTACAAAGGAGGATAGTGAAGTGGAGGGGTTGAGAGAGGGAATTCCAGAGCACAGGACTTACGTGGCTGAAGGCGCAGCTACCGATGGTCGAGGGAAGGGAGGGGAGCTGTACAAGTGGCCGGAGTCGGGAGCGGAGAGTTCGCGGGCAGTTGTAGCACTGGAGGAGGTTTTAGATAGGGAGAGGTGAGGACGTGGAGCGATTTAAATACAAGGATGAGAATCCTAAATTTTAGGCATAGGGGGACTGGAAGCCAATGCTGATCAGCAAGGGTAGGGGTGAGTGATGTTCAGAGAAAGGAAATGGGGTAGCAGAGTTTTGGAGGAACTGAAGTTTGCAGAGGATGGAGGATGGGACAGCCTAAAGGAATCAATGTTTCTAGTAGCCTGCTTGTATCATGAGCTTAGATCCTGTGTTAAAGATCTCTTGCAATTCTCCATAATGAGAAATTGAAGTCGTGGGAAAATGCCCGGTATTTAAATTTGCTCTTCATGGAATATTGTACAGCATCTCATATTCCAGTTCAAAAAAAGTAGGGGCTGCAGAAGTGTTAGAACAACTTCTATCTTTTCCAACTTTAATTGTTTAAAAATAATAATTTCTTAGTGCTGGTTTTATTAAAATGTATGAAGACTTTCCTTCTAATGGTTACTAAACTGCAAGGATGGGTACAATTGATTACTCTTATTTTTATCCAGCTGTGCTAAGCAGCTAGTGTTAAAGTACATATTGCCTCTGAAGTTCCCAGAATCTGCATGGTTAATTGGCAACAGGCCATGCAGCTGTAAAGTCCACACAGCTGGAGCTGGAGAGAGGTGAGACCTCCAGTAAGAATTTCACAGCCTGCCTCCATTAAAGTTGCTGTGACAGTGTGATAAAGTTTGTCGTCATTGTAGATTACATAAACCTCTGCTTCTTCAGGTCCAAAGCAAATCATTGGCTGCGGCATAAGCTGCTGTTTTTTTAGTTGAAGTCTGTACAGGATGAAGTCTCCACTGTGTAGGCCAATATGGGGAAATTGGGTGAGTTTAAAAATGCAAAGGAATAGTATCATAGTAGGTACAGCACAGGAGGAGGCCATTCGGCCCATCATGCCTGTGCTGGCTCTTTGAAAGCTATCCAATTAGTCCCATTCCCCTGCTCTTTCCCCACACCCCTGTAATTTTTTTCCCTTCGAGTATTTATCTAATTCCCTTTTGAAAGTTGCTATTGAATCTGTTTCTAACACTCTTTTCAGGCAGTGCTTTCCAGATCATTACAACTCGTTGCGTAAATAAAAAAGTTTCCTTATGTCACCTCTGGCTCTTTTGCCGATCACTGTAAATTTGTACATTTGCTTTCCTTTTTCCTTTTGCATAAATACCAAATTATTATGAGATTTTCACCCAAGTCGTGGAGAACCTGTTGGGAAATGTACTTTGCTGTAAATAAGGCTCATCTTGTGTGCAACTGTGTGTCCTTTTGATCCGAAGGAAGTAGTGTTGACTTCATTGTAAAATGTAGTTTCATGCATTTTTGTTATAATGAAAGCCCTTTACTCTGTTCTGCAATTTTTTTTCTTTTTCAAGCAGTGTTTTGAAAACAGCAAAGGATAGTGCAACTTTAACCCAGCTGGCCTCTGTCCCTTTTGATACTGGCTCTGGGATAGCTACAATTGAGAGATCTGATAGGCCTATTGGGGCTGTCCCTGAGCAGCTTGCTCTCCAACACACTGGGCTCGTAGTGCTGTGGAATCTGTGTACATTGCATTGTAGGGCAGGTTTCACAGCATGTGTGACAAGTCATATATTACGGTCTCCACACAAAATTATGCACATAGGCTCATTTAAAGTGGTTTGCGACTTGCACTTCTGATCGTATTTATTCCTCGGTGGCTGGGGAAGGTCCCTGCAGGCCAGCTTGTGGAAAATAACGTTGCTCAACCCACCTGCATTTGTTCCCCAGGGTGTTTATATTTACAGCCACTGCCACTTCTGCAGGAGCCCAGGGAAGCCACCTTTTGAGGTGATCCTCTGCTCCCCACAGAGTTCAATTTTGCTGAGCTGCACTATCAGTTTGACCACATGAAAAATGGTGGCCCTGGTAGATCAGCAGGAGTGGTCTACCGTTTTGGTTTAAACTTTTTAAAAAAATATACATTTTAGTACTAATCAAATGTGGAGTGCTGGGGATTGGTACCCTTCCCATTTCAGACACCAAGTACTCCCAGGCCAAGAATAACATAGCTAGATGCAATGTAAAGCTCACTCTACTTTGCCTCCAAAACCTCAGCTTCAACCTCAGAAGATCACTTCCGACTGAATCAGTACAACATTTTTTCCATTTTTCACACCAGCTTCTGGGTGAGATTTCCAATTAATCCCTATTTTAATGTAGGTCAAGCTCACAAGGAACTGGATTGAGACTCCCAAACTCACTTCACGTAAGGCCCTCAGAGCTAGCAGAAAGAGAGGAGTGATTCATTCCATCTGTCTCGGCTGGATTTGCACCCAGGTCGGAGAGGTGAAATGTCAGTGTCTTAGCAAGGTCCCTGGTCCTTTTTTTTTAAATATAGTTGATCAGATTTCCAATATGATCCTACTACAGGCACATGTGCCAATTGTATTTCTTCTCGATATCTGCATTGGTAATGGATACAGTGAATTTAATTAACTGTTTTTCCAATCAATCACCTTATTCCTAAGCAAGGTTTAGTATGTCGATCAGTGCTCATGTTGCATCGAGTTACATCGAATCTACAGCACTGAAACAGGCTATTTGGCTCAACTGGTCTATGCCAGCGTTTATACTCCATATGGACCTCCTCCCTCCAAGCATACTCTTCTGTTTCTTTCTCCTTTGTGTGCTTATTTAGCTTCCCCTTAAATGCATCTGTGCTATTTGCCTCAACTACTCCTTGTGGTAGTGAGTTCCACATTCTAACCACTCTCTGGATAAAGAAGTTTCTCCTGAATTCCCTATTGGATTTATTCGTGACTATCTTATATTTATGATCTCTAGTTTTGGACTCCCCCACAAATGGAAACTTTTTCTCTACGTTTCCCCTATCAAAACCTTTCATAATCTTAAAGACCTCTATCAGGTCACCCCTCAGCCTTCTCTTTTATAGAGAAAAAAGCCCCAGCCTGTTCAGCTTTTCCTGATGATAAGTATATCCTCTCAGTTCCGGTATTATCCTTGTGAATCTTTTTTGCACCTTCTCCAATGCCTTTGTCCTTTTTATAGAATTACATAGAACTTGGAGCATTAGTTGTTGCTGTGTTTTGGCTGGGTTGGAATTGAAAATACTCACTTAATTATCAGTTCCTACATACATTTTTAAAAACCTGTTCTCCTGACATGCTACATGTTTATCATTTTATGTGTGTGAAGAACATTGCCTATTCAAATCAAATTCACTTGCAGGGGTGACATTTACACTGGACAAAATGAATTCTTAATTTAAATTACACGATGATTGTGTCCAGCAGGTTCATGGAAGTTTAATTTGTCCTATTCCCCGTGTTTTGCAACTCGAATACGTGATTCATTTATGGTGCATTTATTTATTTAAAAAAAAGGTGGAGGGACCTTTTCTGTCTAAGGATTCAAAGGAAGAGTGTTTTCCAGCTGAATTAGTCTTAAACTTTTTCCTACTGACTGAGATTAATGTGATTAAGGAGAGACGTGTTTGATCTGTCTGTATTGTAGAGGGACTGGAGCAGCGATGCTCCCCTGGAATCCTTATTACGTGCATCACACAACGACGGGGTAGCTTCTTCGTGACATCACACAGCTGCTTCACTACTTCCTCTGCTGCATTGCATTTTATTTTTCAAGCCCTTCAGTAGAGATGAAGGTCCTGGCATTCCTCAGGGGTTCTGCTGGTCTCCTGCTGTTGAAACCTTGGAACTTTCCAGAAAATGACGTAGACCTGTTGCGCTGGGTCTCTGCCGTTTCTGGGAGTTTCTTGTTGGCTTGGTAAAGGGCAGAACCTCCATCTGCTCCTTTCAAGGCAAATGATGGCAAGGTATCAATACCAGTGGCAGGGACTTCATACACCGGGAGTTCCCACTCCACAGGCTCAATCAGGACCCGTCGTTTTGAGGAGGCTGGTACACTGAGTGAGGTGAAGGGCACTGGCCTCTGCAAGGGTGCATGTGGACCCCACCAGTGGTGTCCAGGCCAAGCGAGAGGCCTGCACCCCTGTAGAAAAGTTCTTTTTCCCACTACTTTGGCAGATTCTTTACCAAGGGAGTTGAGAGGGGTGTGGCTGGTGTCGGGGGAGCGGTGCCCTGGACATCCCCAATCCCAGAGGCGAACGGACGCCGGAGTTTCTGGCTGGCATCGAAGATTTACATGAAGTGGTTCTTATGGCCAACTGTTTCATGGTAATGGGATGCTCCCCCACTGACCCGACAAACTGTGGTGGGACCATCGCTCGAAGGCACTGGCTGGCAGAATCATGGCCTAAGCACCAGGATTGTAACCCGCCGGATTTTTGGCCCTGAGATTTTTCTTTACCGCCTACCTTCAGAAACAGTATTGATCTGAGGGCCTATTTCAGACGGTTAATTTTGTATGAGTTTGAAAATTGTAGAATTGTTAAGATCATTTGTGATTTACTTAATGATGTATAACATACGTTTTTAATTTTCCGGAGGTGAATTTTGTTTTCACTGGTCAGGTATATCAGTGCTGAAGTAATTTTAGCCTGTGTTTCCTCCCCAGCCAGATGCACTGTGAGGCTCATTGTATTCTGTGCCAACAATGTGCTTTGTGACTTTGTGACTTTTCTCTGTTGGTGCACTAAGCCATTCTTATTGGTCACTCTGAGTTGTGTGAGTAGGAAGTGAGTTCAAGCTCATTCCACACAGGACCCTGGTCCCAGAACTGAAGGGCTTGTGTCTAATCCATTGCACCATCCAGATTTCCCCCTCCTCCCTGTCCCCATTTTGAAAGTATTAAAACTTCTTGTGAATTAATTTCTGGAGATGTTATGGTTAGTGGCATCAGCAAATGCATCTTAATCACATGACATGTTCTGGTGCAGACAAATGTAAATCACGTGCTCTAGGTTTGGTAAAGCAGCTTCTTGGGTAGATTGCACTTTTTTCATTTTTGTACGAACTTTTAGCATAAGCAGTTAATCTAATAGGAAATCTCACTTCCAGCATCAAACCTACAATCTGTAGTGTGCTGTCCAGTTCATTTCATGAATCTGGCAATGTAATGACATTTGCATAATTAGAAATAGATTGTAGCAATAGGATCCAGGTTTAATTCCTTCACCACAGAGGAACATAGGAATTGCTGAACAAAAAAAAGACCAAGGCCCATCTAGTTCGCTTCTACCATCCTGGAAGTCACATGATACAACAAAAATGGAGTTGTTGACTAATCATAGCAATCAATTTCTATCAGTTAGCCTGCAACAGACCCAGGCATGAGGTGAAGAAAACCCCAGTGGTGGAGAGCTGTTAGAACTATAAGCCCAGTCATTTGTTCCTCCCAAGCATGCTATACTTACCATCATTCCCAATTTCAGCTTTGTTGTCATCAGGGGCCAGGTGCTTCCATTTAGAGAAGAAACCACAGGGGAGAACCTTTCCCAGGACACTCATCCAATTGGTGGTACCCATGTTTTTAATGATGACAGTGGAGACCTGGGAACAAGACACTTGACTGTATCACTGAGGAATAGGCAGTCGATAAATAAGTCGTTCGCCCATGAATGACAGACTGTTATCTTTTAAGCATTAGGATTTTAATCAGTACTCCCCTCGCCTAGTGATTTTTTTTCTGTGTCTTGTGTGTCAGTAATTCCTGAGAAATGTAGAAACAATGAACCTTGTTTTACACTGCTCATTTGTGGGTATTCAGGAATATTTTTAATCTAAGGGTATAGTATATTTATAAACTGTTGTTTACTCTAACCTTTGGCTTCTCCTTGTTTGTCCCCTGACTTTTTTCCCCCTCTATTGTTGTTTTGCCTGCCCTCTTTCCACCCCCCCCCCCCCCCCGCAGTTCTTTTACCTTCGATTTACCTCCTTGAGTCTCTGTCACTGCATCCCTGAAATAATTTACTCTAGCTGTGCTTTGCACATGCACACACGTACTCCTCAATCCTGCCTAATGTAATCTGTAGTCACGTCACTGATGTTCAAGAATACTACAAGGCAAAGGAGTTTTTCCACACTCCCCTGTGCTCAAATTCTTTTGATCTCCCTACTGTTCTCTGGGGCTGGGATAGGTCTGCCTTCCATTAGATGCATTCTTTTAATTGCAAAGAACATAGATTTAGAGGCAGGTTGAACCGAAGAGGGACAGGGATGTAAGTTGGGTTGGAAATCCACTGCATTTTATCCCCTCCCGCCCTCATCCTCTGCCCACCTTCCCTGTATCCTGAATCTAGGATCAAACCCTCTTAAATACAGGAATTCTCATGTAAATCTCCAATTGATCTCGAAGGAAAGGTTTGCAATAATGAGGATACAAATCTGAGATGGTGTAAATGAGTTTAGTCTTCTATTCTGCAAATAGTTTTCTTTACATTTTGGAAATACTGAATGTTATGGAGAGGCCAGAATTGAGCCAATGCTTGGGATGATTTCAGGGACACACTGTATCCTGGTGGTTGTGCTTTCTTTTACCCTGGAAAAGGATGGTGAGAAATTTGCAGAATCCAGGTTGTTGGGATTTGAATTGGTGTATGTCTGTTTTCTGTTCACGAACGGTTGTAGCAAATCATGCATTTTGGTTTAAAGATCAAGTAGTAAATATCTTACTCCTGGGGATGATAATCCCTGATAGTTTTGTCTGAATTGTCATTTGCAGGGATTAGGCCCTTAAAAGCTGTTCTACATCCCTCTGTTCTTATTAATATGCTAATGTTGAACTCGATGCTTCCTCTCTGCTAATGTCTGTCAGGATCAAACTAATTGCATTGTTTAATGAAAACTACTAGGAAGCTGAGTGGAACCTGTTTTAGTTTGGAGGAGTGAATTTAAAGGGGCACTTCATCTTCAAATTAACCCCCCTCCCCTTTGCTATTACTTCTCACCTCTTAATGTGCAAAATAATGCAGGGATGGTTTTACAGAACCCAACAATCTCCAGGACCACCTAACTCTTCGTATGTTGGCCTAGATGGTGAGTGCTGGCAGGCTGTTGAACTCAGTGTCTGTATCTGAGCTGAGCCCAATCCGGCATCCACACATGCACCCTTTCTGGCAGGGATCACTGGATAACGGTTAGGAGGACTGCTTTATTTTCTGTTCTTCGCTCCCAGCTTGGAGTGTGGAGGCTAATTGTGGCACCTCTGCTGGAGTTCTGGCTGAAATCAGCTAACTCTGGACAGACCAGAGACCTTCGTGTGCGCATGTGGCTCACGCACTTACCTACTAAGTTATCAGGGGAGCTTGGAGGAGAGTCAGTCATGCATCAATTTCTTCAGTGTTGCACAGAAGTGCCACCTCCAGTGCACTTGGGCAATGTTTACATCCTTGTTGTTTGGTTTAGTTAATTCCATTTTTAAACCTTTTCCAGTAGATAAATCTTTTAGTATTTAAGTTATCTTTCGTGGGTAGGGAAATGTTTTGGTGAGAGCTGGAGCTGGTCATATGACATAAATTTATATCAGTTTCGACACTGCAGCTATCGTGTAAATGCAGCCTGAATCAGGAATCTTGAGGGAGCGCTTCACTTAAGGCTTGAACTGATTCTGAAGATTCTGAACATCATGCAAGTTGGGTATCTGTGCAAAACTGAATCCATTTTGTACAACTGTTAAACTTCTAGTACATAATACTCTCTCAAACTTTGGCACATACTGGGTAAAGTGTAGGGGGTAATTTTAGTATGAAAGAAATCCTGCCAATGGCAGTTACAGGCACATCACGCAGGTGCATCGAATGGTTAGGATCTGGGACCAGAAAAAAAAACAGTACCAGCCGGATACACAGCAGTAGGAGCTGGGCCATACTGAAGTGAGCTGGCTCAGTCATATGCTGATTTGAGGAAGTTGTGCTTGCTGCTCGCCTGCATCTAACATTAGCCAAGTGATTTGCTGGTGAGTAGATAGAAGAGAAATCCGAATGGTAGGACACAAAGTGCTGGACAAATTAAATGAGCAGCATCTCTTGTATGGTTGAAACTCCCTGGGGCCAGTTTCAAGTGCCTTCACCTGACTGACTTAAACAGGGCAGAAGCAACCTGAAAATGGGTCAAAATGTGCAATTATGAGGTGCAAATAGGTGAATGTGCCCCCCGGCTCATCACAGCTTCACTGGCATTGAGCGTCCTGACCAGCATTCCTTAAAGGGACCACTGGAGGCCGCTCGATAGCAACCCAAATATATTTGAAAGTTTTTATTTTTGTGGGGGCAAGAAGAGGAGGGGTACTTCTGGTCCCACAAAAGCACTCCAGTTTGCTGCTAGCACATTCAATCGTGTATATTTCAATGAGATCACGTCTCATTCTTCTAAACTCCAGAGAGTATTGGCCCATTCTACTCAAAAGAAGTACTTAAATGGAAAATGGTACCCTAAATAACTGCTTTAAGACTACAGTTTTATTTTGGATTTACACAAGAAGCCTCACTTCAGGGGTTATTTGGAAAATGCAATTTAAGCACCGTCATAAAGTTTAAAATTAACTCCTAATTATAAAGTATAGCCTTATGGCACTCTGGGAAATTGCTGCCATTTGTGGCTGCTTGTCAGCTGCTTCCATTCATTTCAGAAGAATGAAGTTGGCAAGGAATGAAAGTGAAGAGGCAAAGGAATAACACTGGAGGGCAAAGTATAAGTAATAGGGAAACAATACCACTAACTATACACTGCCAAAACTTTCCTGAAAGTATTATGAAATCCTTGACTTGAAAGACTTCGATTTATATCGCGCCTTTCACGATCACAAGATGTTCTAAAGTGCTTCACAGCCAATTAAGTACTTTTAAAATGTGGGCACTGTTGTAATGTTGGAAACATGGCAGTCAATTTGAGCACAGCAAGGTCACACAAACAGCAATGAAATAAATGACCAAATCATCTGTTTTAGCGGTGTTGGTTGAGGGATAAATATTGGCCAGGACACCAGGTGAACTCCCCTGCTCTTCTTTGAATAGTGTAGTGGGATCTTGTACGTCCCCCTGAGAGGGTCTCAACCGAAAGATGGCATCTCCCACGGTGCAGCACTCCCTCAGTACTTCACTGATGTGTCAGCCTAGATATTTGCTTAAGTCTGTTGGAGTGGGGCTTACCGCTGAGCCAAGGCTAAATAAGGAGTACTACTGCCTTTAGAGTCAGCGAGACACACTTGATGATGTGGTTTCTTCCCTTACCCACAGCACCTAAGCTGCAATGTATATGCTACTTATAGCAGCCACTATTCCTGGGGCTGAGGACAGTATAGGCCAGCCATACAGTTTCCCATCTGGTCATGAGCCGTGACTTCAAAACATTCGTGCATGTGTAAGCCTTTGCTTACAGGGCTGTTCAAGCCGTCAGCACTAGGAGCCAAGCTGAGGTGGTTATGTAAGATTAATACAAAAGGGGATGAAAGAGGAAAGGAACATTGTTCAAGAGGAATGAAGTGAGAAAAAGTCTCCGATGAACCAAGCCATTAAGACTCAAGTTCTCACACCAGATTCTATAGTTTCTAATTGTGTTCAGTTCCTAGTCTATCTAGCTAGACACTGAATTAGTCTTTCCATTTAATCAACCCGAGTAAACTGTAAACAGGCCTACCCTCTGTTTAAAGTGCATCGGTGCAGGTTGAACTTTCCACATGCCGAGGAGGCCTCGACTCAGCAAATAATCATGAATGCCTTTAATACAAAGCCACCTGAGGAGGGAATGCTGGAAAAAATGTGGGAAAAATCTGCATGTGGAAATGGTGTGCTTTCTGGAGACCCACCTGGTAGGAGAAATATCAAATTTTTATTCTTTCCTTGGCCTGACATCTCATATATGCAATGGGACATAAGACAACATCTTGGCAAAGGAATTGGGTTAGCAATCTGATGTTTGCCTCTATTTCCTGCACAATTTCCAGTCCACTGATGAAACTGCTTTAGAAATGACTCTTCAATGAACTCTTTAGTAGTTCAGTGCTCATGTGTCGGTGAGTTGTCTCCTCAGAGTATGTTGGTAGGGTGAACCTTCACATTCTAAGTCAAATAGTTTTGTCAATCAAAAATCAATAGAAGGAAAAAGAATTGCTTTCAGTCCAAAAAGAAAGGTCACTTCAGTACGTGCTTGCTATTTATCCCATAAAATGAAACACATGTTTCTGTGTAATAATACATACATTTCGTGGTTGATTTTAAAAATAAATTTTGCCATGCCCTGGGTTTAACAACTTGGGTAACCAACTATGTCATTTACGATGTAGTGTGCTGAGCAAGATCCTTGACTTGCAGGTGATCTAGCTTATTGGCACTAAGGCATTTGTGCTACAGACTGAAATAATAGAGGTAAATTTATGATGATCCCATTCCAGGTAAAGATGATCTGACCTGAGGAATGTTCTTGGAGGGAGACTGGATTCCGCATGGCTCCAGCACTCTTGCCTCTCAGTAACTTTTGGCAGACATCTTGGAATAATTGGTTGGAGTTTGGTGAATTGGACCCAAGTGAGGGAACAATTAGTTCAATCTGGGGTTGTGTGTGTGTTTACCATCCCTTGCTTGCTTACTTCCTTTCCAACTTCTCCATGATGAGGTTCTCACTCTCTCATCTACCATCATCCTGTTTGACAACCCTGTCGCTTACTCTCCTGCCTGCTACCATTCTTTCCTTAATGTCCATCCCACACTCACCTGTTTTCTCTAATGACTGCTGACTTTTCAAAGCGCCCTGCTGCCCACCACTTTGAGTGGACAAGCTTAGGCACCATTGCGTGCACTCCTCTGCACTCAGGCTACATCAAACCAAGACCTGCTGTCAAAATCCCCCTATCCCCTGAAAATGTAATGATTTGCTTCAAATTTCACAAATGAATTCTTAGTACCACATAAAGACATGGTATAAACAAAATGCACTGTTGTGGTTTACCAGAAAGTAGACCAATGGGCTTGGGTTGGGTGGTTGCCATCACGTGGCAGTTTATTTCTCATTAAGCAGAGCCCCATCGTGCATCTCGCATTTATAGTAACAGAAGGCAGCAGATTGTACAGAAAATACCAATTGTTTCTAACACTGTTGTGTTGGATAAACCACATTGTGACATGTTTAATTGTGAAGAAACATCTGCTTTTATAACTCTTGGTTCTCATGTTTTTGAATTGCAGTATGCAGTTTTCCTAGGTGATTTTCACCTGATGTAAATTTCAATAAAACATTTTTTGTTCTGGCAGATTTTAATAAAAAAATGTGATATACAGCTAGCTAGATTGAAGGCTAACCATGCAGAAAATTACAGAGCCATCTCTGGGCAACAGCATAAATCTGAAGCTGTGTACAGGAATTCTCCAGAGTACTTTGCTGATGCAATATTGGTGATTAAATTGTGCTTGAATAAGTATGAGATGAGATGGAAAAGGCTTCATCTAAAACACAGATTTAACTGAGGATAAAACCTTCCTACAGTATATTGGTAACCAGCATCAATTTGCATTGAAGCATTGATGAGCAATGAATTGTTGATCATAAACAGACTTAGTTTCTTAACAAACCCTCCTTAGTTTGCAATACTGGCTCTGTACAATATTTTGATGGTCCAGTCAACACTGTGTTCCCAATGTTAATAAAAAGATCCCATATGTTATATATTTTATGTCCATTTTAAATGTGAAACTTTGCGTTTTAAGTGTGTGCTAGTTAAATATGTGTAAAATTTAGTAGAAATCACTTTCAGGAGTGTAAACCATCTAACTTTTAGTGCCTAATACCAGATTTTCTTATTGTGGGTGCGGGTGCATTTAGCCCACCCTCTCATTTCACCAAGAATTAATTTCTTTACTTTTGACAGCTCTATAGTATTCTTCATTCAACCTGCAAGCTTTTAGAGTACAATGCCTCCACTAATTTAGCCAAACTTTATCAATAAAGCTAGTATTGCTGAGAATCTAGGGCTTTGCAAGCCAAATATTAAGCAGCGTCAGTGGCCAACTCAAAGGAATTGATACTGATTCAACAGTTCATACCTATCCTGATAACCTTTATTCCCAAGCAAATATTAACATTTAATCCACTTTTTGAAGGAGTTAATCAGTCATGTTTCAGCAGCTTTAGGGAATCTGTTCCAAAGATCCACTGTTCTCAAGGAAATTCCTGTGAAAAGTTTGCTGTCATTGCTGTACTGTCTGTTCTCCTGGGTGTTGCATAGATCTGCAATTGTAGAGAGTTTGGTAATAATTCTGCCCTGACCATTTTCTTTCCGAAATCCAGCTATCTAGTTATTTATCTGTATATGATTTGTATAGCTTACATTTTGCCCATCACACGTCATCTGTCCCACACTTCTGTTCAGCAATATTTTGCAGCACACTTGCACCAGATTAGCTGTAAATTCATTGAAAAGCCATAAATCTCAACGGAACAGGAAGGGTAAGTTCCAATTAGGAACAAGTGCACAAGCTTCCAATGGAAAGCCACTAACGATTTATGAATTCAACCAGGAGAAGTCAATAAAAGCGATCAATTTAAAAAAGGAGAAAAAAATGAAATTAGTAGTATGTTTTGAGAATTATTTTGGCTGCCATCTCGAACTCTCACCAGCCAAGAAACGTGGTGCTGGAAATAAGATCTGCAGCATGATAGACACGAATTTACAGTTTTACCTTTTTTAAAATGTTAACTTTATCAAAACAATACCACTTTCTGGTATCTTTAAATATGTTGAAGTTTTTTTTGTGAATATTTGAGAAACCGTAGTCTCAAATTCATGGGCTTCAGTGCCACCATTGTCAGTTTAAAAGTAGCAAGTTACAACTTCCAAAAATGTTTCATGATGGACAGCAAGATTAGCCATTCAGACTGTACCAGTTCCAGCTGTCTGTAAGCCTCACCCACCTCCTCTGCCCTGTGTATCGATGTAAAGTATAGAAAAACCCCAGGGAAAGCATTTTAGGAGTTGTAAAATTATCCAGAATTTTTAAAAACAAGATAAATGACTTAGAATTACATAGAATGCACAGCACAGGAACAGGCCATTCGGCCCAACAGGTCCATGCCGGTGGTTATGCTCCACATGAGCCTCCTCCCTCCCTACTTCATCTAACCCATCAGCATATCCTTCTATTCCTTTCTCCCTCATGTGTTTATCTAGCTTCTCCTTAAATGCACCTATGCTCGTGGCCTCAACCACTCCTTGTGGTAGCGAGTTCCACATTCTAACCACTCTCTGGGTAAAGAAGTTTCTCCTAAATTGCCTATTGGATTTATTAGTGACTGTTATATTTATGGCCCCTAGTTCTGGTCTCCCCAGCAAGTGAAAACATCTTCTCTACATCTAAAGATGAACTCTTCAATTTAATGAAGTAAAGAACAATATAGGCTACTGTATGCAATGGGTTTGTTTGTTCAGCAACTAAAGTATGTTTGTGTGACAAATAAAACTTTTTGATCTTGGCATTGCTTAATCTTTATATTTTGTAATGTATTCTGAATGGTTACACCAGCTGCAATTCTGTTTCAGTTTTATTTATGCTTTTGATTCTATCTTTAAACAGTGAATATTCAAGAAAGACTGCATCATTATTCAAGTTTGTAGGGAGGTCCTAAATAAAAGTCCTGAATTTATAAATGTTTATTTAAGTGGAACCTTGCTGGAACACCTAGTGCCGTTAGAAATTTTTAATAAAGAAGGGAAATCATTTTATCTTAAGTTTCATTTTTTCGTACCCATTGCTATGCAAACTCATACCTTAAACAAGGGATTGATAGATTTTGTGTTTCTGTTGTCAGTGCATTCTCACATATTTATTTATCACCTGGGTAAGGAAAGCACTTTATTTACCAGAAGCCAATCAAATTGCACCATCCCTGAGGAGCATGCTTAGAAACTTGAAAATTCTTCCAGCAAAGATGACCCTGTTAATTTCTTCTGAACGCCACACAATCTGCATAAGAGCAATTATCTTCTAATTGACTTCAGGAAGGCAGAGCAATTGTGCCCTGAAAAGAATGCAACAGATTACATTGTGCTGCATCTTAGCAGCAGAATAATATCAGTTTAAATGGTGTAATGTCCCTATCCTTGTACATTGAACAATGCCATGGGTGATCAGCTAGTGTATTAAAATTCTGTCACTGCCTGGTCATCAGGACTGCTGTAAAATCAAATCATCACAAAAGAATTTGGATTTTTTTTTCTGCCTACTTGTCAATGACCTCATCAGGGGAAACTGGCTTGAAGTTAATGAGCATGACACAGAGAAGAGAGCTGAATTAATATTGGTAGAGAAGAGTCATTAACCCAGAATGATTTAGAGATTCAAGTACATGTTCATCACCCTCACTATCAGACAGAGAAACTGCTCCAAATCAATTCCCCTCATGTCATTAGTGCTCAGTTTTAAACAAAAATATTCAGGAAAGAAAAAAAGGATGTTGAAGTTAATCACAATTCTTTGGAACAATTTGATTTTCAAGAAAGGTCCTCTGCTTGAGAGACTGCATCTAAGTAACAATAAGTGTAGCTTGTATCTTATCAAATTCAGGATCGGTTGGATGATTGAATCAAGCAGCAAGAGCACACAGTCACATTTTCCACAAGTCTGCTGTTCATTTAATTCATTGCTATGTATAGCTTGTGGTCAAATCTAGTGATATCACACAACTATTCTATTTTCACGGAACGATCTTCAAGCTCCACTGTTCTCTGTACTTTCTAGGCACTGATTATTCAGGATTTGAGATGTAATTGAATTACGTTCCTAAATGAACTGATCGGTGCCTGTTCAATCCCGGTTTTGAAAAAAAATACATACATTATTAAATTGGCTTTGAGATTAATGGATCAATACAAACACTCGCAGGTTCAAGACTGAAATTGCTGGTACACTCAGAACATAAACTGAACTATTCTGGGCTTTCCTGATTTGTACAGCATGTAATTGAGCCATGCAGACCAGGAAGGGCCTAGGTTTGATTTCCTGTGGATTTCAGCTCGCATACTAGTGGATATTAGATACTGATTGCTATCCTGTGGAAAATCCCACTGGAAATGTGCATGTATGTATATCAGGTGAGGGGTTTTGGCCGGCTATTCAAACTTAAAGGACATCCTGGCCAAACCTGATCCGGTTATGATGCTCTGAGTTTGAATAGCTGGATGAAGCGCAACATCAAGGCTCACATGTGAATAATACTGCACTAAAGTGTCAGCTCAGATTTTTGTGCTCAAGTCCTGCAAGAAAACTTGAACCCATGATGTTCTGACTCAGTTGAGGCAAGAGTGCCACAACTGAGCCAAGGCCAGTGCTGAACTTCGAGCAGAATTTTCCAGAACAGGGCTAACCACCCAAAACCAGTGAAAATGAACCCTTTTAATGATGTGTATGGTACTTTGAAATGCTTGAGGTATGGAATAAAAAAAAGTGAATTGCTGTAAAGTTCCTAATATAAGGTGGCCACTTTCAGCATTGAGGCACTGATGGAGACGACATATTCGTAGAAAGAAACGTGAGTAATAGATGGTAAACACAAGTTTGGTTAACTTAGGCTGGAGCAATGCTCTGCTCAGCTCTTGTGCTGCTTCATTAACTGACATTTGCTTTGAAGGCATTTTTAGATAACGTGGTCTTTGTTCTCGCTGGAAAGTAACTTTCCCTCCTTCTGACACCTCTCAGCCTCCAGTTTCAATTTCTCTCATTAGTTCTAGTTCTACATTTAATCTGGCTGCTTTGTTTTGTGCATGGCCAGTTATCTAGTTTGAAGGGCTGTCTTCACATTATGTTGCTCGTATCAACTATTTTGGGAAAAATGAATTCGTTTTCAGCTTCCATTGCAAACTTGACTGCCTTTTTAGAATGAGCAGGGCGTAGCAATCCACAATTATCTGTGCAGGTCAGCCAGTGCTCCGAGAAATGATGGGGAGCAGTGCAGATTCAAATATTGTTCCTCGGGACAATACATGAACGTATGGCTTTATCTTTGAAGTACTTAAATGAGCAACCCCCACCAGCTGTGTTGAGAAGAAAGCTGTATGGCATTACATTCCTATTTGTAGAACATTTTAGCATGGTACCCCACATATATTCATACATTTTAAATGTGATGCCATTTTGTCTAATGTACGCATGTTATTTTAGTTGTGTGTGGTACTTGGCAGTATTTACTACAAGACTATATTTAGTACCGTTCGTTTACTTTGAGACACCAGATTATACTGCCTTGAAGTGGTCAGTAGGGTGTGCAAAAAAGACCCCACGTGCATTGATGTGCTCTCCAGATGAGCTTGGTTGAGGTGGGGGAGAAAGGGGTGGAGACAAAATTGTTAGAGATGTAGCAAACCAAATAAAACTGTTTTAGGTTATGCTCTGAATACGTGGAGCCCTCTGAATACCAGTTTGTATATGGTGCTGAAACACAGATACCAAAGCAAATGGTGCGCTGTTTATCGGAAGACTTGCGAGTTTTATTTAAATCTATATGTTGCCTCCAATCGCAACTATTTAAAAATGTATGAAAAACTTGTATGTTCCTTGGGAATGAAGAGTTTTCAGAGGTAGAGTGATGAAGCTACTTTAAAAAGGAATATCAGGTCTACTTTTAATCCAATGTCGTATTTTGCTCAAAAATTGAATTATCCAGGAGTTCAAATTAAGCAATTGTAATCAATAGAAAGTGGAACAAGGGAACAGGCCATTTGACCCAACCCGGCCCATGCTGGCTTGTACCCTCCACGCGAGCAAATAGTTCTAATCCTATTCACCTGCCCTGTTCCCTTATCCCATTTTCCTTAATCCACGTATTCCAATCTAATCTTGAATGTTGACACAGTTTCTGCTTTAACCACGAACCCTGGAATTAAATTCCACAGCTTCACTCAGTGTGAAGAAGTTTCTCTTTCCCTCTGTTCTAAATCTCTTACATTTAATCTTTTATCTATGACCCCTCATTCTAGACCCTTCAACTACTGGAAACAGTCTGCTACTATATACCCTACCCTGTCCAATCCTTTCATAATGTTAAACATTTTTATTATATCACCCTGTAATCTGCATTGTCCTATCAAAAGAAAATGCGATTTTTCAAGTCTCTTCCCATTTCAAGTCTATTCCCTTATACCAGGCAACATCCCAGTGAATCTGGGTTGCACCCAATATAAAGCCTCAATTTCCTTCCTATAATGCGGAGCCCAATACTGCACATAGTATTCCAACTGAGGCCTTATTAAGGTTTTGTATAGGCTCGTCATTAACTCGTGACTTTTATACTCCATACCTCCTGAAGTACAACCCAGAATTCCATTAGCTTTTTTTGACAGCCTTATGAACCTAAGGTGCTGCCTCAACCTAGGAACAGGTATAGGTCATCCAACCCCTCAAGCTGTATCTCTACTCCATTGACCTGCTGTTGATCCATATCCCTTGATATCCTAAACTAACAAAAATCTATCGTTCTCTGTTTTGAAAATTTCAATTGACCTTTTAGGCGAGAGTGCCAGATTTCCATTCCCCTTTGTGTGAAAAATGCTTCCTGATTTCACTCCTAAATGGCCGAGCTCTAATTTTAAGATTGTGCCCCCTTCTGGATTCCCCCGCCAGAGGAAGTAATTTCTTTGAATCCCATTATCATTTAAACACCTCCATTCGATCACCCGCACAAGTTTATGCAACTTGTCTTCATAATTCAATCCTTTTACGTCTTGGTATCGTTCTGGTGAACCTGAGCTGTACCCCCACCAAGGCCAATATATCTTCCCTGAGGTGCGGTGCCCAAAATTGAATGCAGCACTCCAAATGGGGTCTGACCAAGGCCCCACATCTGAAACATAACTTCCTCCCCTTTGTATTCCAGCCCCTTTTGAGGAAAAGGCCAACGTTAACCTTTGAGTACCTTTTTATTCCCGTGCACTAGCTTTTACATACGAGCAGGAGTAGGCCACGTGGCCCCTCAAGCCTGCTCCGCCATTTAATAAGATCATTGCTGATGTTTGACTGAAATCCACTTACCTGCCCGATCCCCATATCCCTTGATTCCCCTCGAGTCCAGAAATCTGTCTATCTCAGCCTTTAATATATTCAATGACTCAGCATCCACAGCCCTCTGGGATAGAGAATTCCAAAGAATCACAACCTTCTGAGTGAAGAAATTCCTCTTCATCTCAGTCTAAAAATGGCTGACCCCTTATCCTGTGACTATGCCCCCTAGTTCTAGGCTCTCCAGCCATGGGAAACAACCTCTCTGCATCTACCCTGTCAAGTCCACTCAGAATCTTATTTGTTTCAATGAGATCACCTCTCATTCTTCTAAACGCAAGAGTATAGGCCCATTCCACTCAACCTCTCCTCCATAGGACAACCCTCTCATCTCAGGAATTACTCCAGTGAACCTTTGTTGCACCACATCTAAGGCAAGTATATATTTCCTTTAGATAAGGAGACTAAAACTCTGTACACTTCTCCAGGTGAGGTCTCCCCAAAGCCCTGTACAATTGTAGTAAGACTTCCTTACTCTTATACTCCAACCCCCTTGCAATGAAGGCCAGCTTTCCATTTGCTTTCCTAATTGCTTGCTGTACCTGCATGCTAACTTTTTGTGTTTCTTGTACGAGGACATCCAAGTCTCTCTGAACACCAACATTTAATAGTTTCTCACCGTTTTAAAAATTATTCTGTTTTTCTATTCTTCCTACCAAAGTGAATAACCTCACATTTCCCCACATTATACTCCATCTGCCACCTTCTTGCCCACTCACTTAACCTGTCGATATCCCTTTGCAGACTCTGTGTGTTCTCCTCACAGCTTACTTTCCCACCTAGCTTTGTATCATCAGCAAACTTGGATACATTATACTCGGTCCCTTCACCCAAGTCATTAATATAGATTGTAAATAGCTGAGGCCCAAGCACTGATCCTTGCGGCACCCCACTAGTTATAGCCTGCCAGCCTGAAAATGACCCGTTTATCCCTACTCTTTTCTGTCCGTTAATCAATCCTGTATCCATGTTAATATGTTACCCCCAACCCAATGAGCCCTTATCTTGTGTAACAACCTTTTATGTGGCACCTTATCGAATGCCTTTTGAAAATCCAAATATACAACATCCACTGGTTCCCCTTTATCTACCTTGCTGGTTACATCCTCTATAAAAATTATAATAAATTTGTCAAACACAATTTCCCTTTCATAAAACCATGTTGACTCTACCTTTTAAGTGACTTGTGTACATGGACACCTAAATCCCTTTGCTCCTCCACAGTTCCTAGTCTCTCGCCATTTAGAAAAATGGATAACCTCACACTTCCTCACATTGAACTCCATCTGCCACAGTTTTACCCACTCATTTAATCTATATCCTTTTGCAACTTCTTGTTCCCATCTACAATTTACTGTGCATCCTAACTTGGTATCATCTGCAAAATTAAATGTTCAACTCTTTATTCCTTCATCCAAGTCATTGATATATATGGTGAAAAGCTGAGACCCCAGTACAGATTCCTGGGGAACACCACTTGTCACATCCCACCAATCAAGAATGCATTCCCTTTATCCATACTCTCCTACCTCCCAACCAATTGACAACTGAAATCACAGGGTCCTGTCAACCTGTACCCCCAGTCCCTCTGCTCTTCCACAGCACTGAGCCTACTTCAGTTCAACACAGAAGTGGCCCCAGAACTAAACCCTGAGAGACACCACTACCCACTTGTAACCATTTTGGAAAAATTACCCTTAACTCCTGCATTGTTTTCTCTCTTGCAACCAGTTTTTAATCCAGTTTGCTACTCTTCTCTTTCCCCTGCTGCCCCCCCCTGCCCCCAACCCTGGCAATTCCATGTCCCTTCACCTTCTCTAGCAATCTCCCCTGTGGTACCTTGACAAAGGCTTTCCTAAAGTACATGTGCACTACATCTACCATGTCTATGACCTGCTCAAGGCGTTCTATGAGGTTTTGCAAGCACAATTGTCCCTTTTGAAATCTCTGCTGGCTGATTCCAACTCTGTCTTTTCTCTTTATCTCGATATGTGGTAATTTCATCCTTAGATTTTTATTTAGCACAATTTCAATTCAAATTAACAGATACTCTGAATTAGGTAAATATGAATGAAGAGAAATAGGCTGTACAGTCTTTTGACAAGACTGTACTTGGTTTTTGTGTGTTCCCCTATCAAATTTATTTAATGGGTGAAGGGATAAATTTGAAATGACACGTGTTTAGGAAGTTGTTAAAACAGCGGTTTTACCTGTGCCATTAATGCAACAGCAGAGTGAAGTTGTTAAGTGTAATTTGCATTGCTAGTATAAACAAAGCCATTCAGCCTCTCAGTATTCTTCCTGTATCCATTCAAATTGTCATTGGAAGTATCTTTGTACGATAATAATAGAGAAAAATACAGATAAGCCAGTTGTTCGAGAAATCTGTGTTTTGCAGCTAATGTAGTAACAGGGCCAGAGGTGGATTGGGAGCGCGTCTGTTATTCAAGTGAGTGTGTGTTCTTTTCTGTACACTGTATTTACGAACTGGGTTAGTTAGCTGTTGGACCTGGAACTGAGGCCCTTCAGCATTTACATACATAAATAGAGACTTCTATGTATCTATATATCTGAACGTAACTTGACCATTTGAAGAGATAAATATCAAGTGAAACTATTATGGCAGTTGCAGAATAATTGTACTTTTTTCAATGGCTTTGAGGCATCAAGTAGGGATAAAAGCAATCTTATCAATATCTCAGTAACTAATTAATATTTACATGAATTTGTCATTCTAAAGCTTCATTACTTAAACAAAGTGATTAGATTGGCATTGAGCGATGTGTTACAATGTATATAGACACTGGATAATGCCATGTCAATTTTAAATTTTAGGTGGTTTAAAGGAACACCTTTTCACCATGTGTACCCCTCTCAAATTAACCCCCAAAATTTCTCAAATCATTTTGTTCCCCATTAGAGATGAAAGTTCTGGTTTTACCTTGGGATGTCAAAGAGCTTTTGTTGAAGTGACTGATATCCAGTATGAAACTGATCAGGAAGGTCTTTGGTTGGTGTTGAGTTAGCAGATGCTATTCAGTGCTGTGGTTCAGCTGCTATGATTGACCCTTATATCACTCACTTGCTTATAAGAGGAAGCATAAGGGGAGAAAACCGAGAAGAAAGTTGGTGAAGAACAGTAACGGTGGGTCCGCAAGTGTACACGCGAACCCAAGAGATCAAAATGTAGTGCAAATTTCAAACTTAATTCCAACAAAGCGAAGGAGACTGAAGGGGATGAGAACAACTGGAAAGGGTGGGGGGAAGGGGGAGGAGGAGACGGACGAGTGACTGGAATCTCCATTGGCAGGGTGGAGAAGCTAGCTTAGCCACTTGGAGAGAAGAATCAATGCCTTTCTCTGTTGCTGGGGTGAGATTTATTTGAGGAAAACTGACTTGGAAAGCTGAACTGTTCAAATGAATACAGCTATTTTATTTTTTTTAATACAGTAAAATGCACAAAGGCTGCACTTTATCACAATGAATAGTGACTGTCCGAGAAATTAAGTGAAACTTGATGGCCCTGTTATGTCATCAGATAGACGTCTAAGCGATGCCACAGTCAGGCTCTTGTGTTCATTTTATTGTTAATGGCAGTTTATGTAAAGAGGGGCAAAACTGCAGACGATGGAGTAGGATTGACTGGCAGGTTAATGAGCAGCTGGCCCATCAGGGTTGTGGGATTGCTAATCACTCGAGCCCATATTCACAGTTTATATCGATGCAGTTCTCCAGAAAAATTCCACGTGACCATTTGTTGGATCACAGGAAATCTTGAAAATTACATTTTTTGCAGGTCTTCAAGAAGTTTCCGTGGCTCCCTGGTCAGTGCTGGCATAGCTTGTGCTGGCCAGATCTGGCTGTATGCCATTAGGTTTTTGTTCCCTCTACATTCTCAGTTGTTACTGTTCAATGGGTTTGACCGTCTTGCATTCAAACGAGAGACTTTAAATTGTCCGACATTTGAATGTAGAACAAATGAGCAGAATGCAACCTTGCCCCTCTCCGCCAGCTAATTCAGCATTTCTATCGGCAGCTTTGGTGGTTTCTCTTAGATTTGTCTGGAACAGATGGAGGTAATATGGGAAGAACGTTCGATACCCAGTCTATACGGAATTAGCTGATATCAGCCAGGGCAGTGGTAGGGGTACTACCCTCAGTGACCCTGGTTTAAGAAAGGGAAAATCAGCCAGGTTTCCCACTCCTAATCACGATTCCAGCAACCCATGTTGGAAATTGTGCATACATGGATTTCGGAGGTTGGCTATGATGCCTTCTGTAGTTAGGTAGATTGTCCAATTTCATGCCAAGAATGGTGAAGTAATTGGAGGTTCTAATGATGCTCTTGGAATTGTTTCCCAGCATCAGTTAGCACCTTCAGGGAAGGAAGGAAAAAATCAGAATAAAAGCAAATTAGAACTCAGTTTAACTTTGAAGAGCAACATTTTTGCCTTCCCATCAATTGGCTGTGGTTAAGCTTTTGCACCCTTTTGTGCACAATGCACACAATTGAAAATGAAATGAGAGAACACTACTTTTTCCCAGAGAGCTTAGATCAATATCATGCAATATGTGGGCCATTGCTTTCTTTCCACCCCTGCACCGTTGCTTCTGGCATTCTCCAAGGATCTGTCCTTGGCCCTCTCTTCCTCATCTACATGTTGCTTGGCGATACTGTCCACAGACATGGCGCCAGCTTCCACGTGCATGCTGACAATACCCAGTTGTGCACCTCTCTTGACTCCCACTGCCTCTGTTGTCAAACTACTTGTCTGACGTTCAGTCTTGGATGAGCTGCAATTTCCTCCAGCTATATGTCGGGAAGAAGGAAGCCATCATGTTTGGCCCCCACCACAAGCTCCATAGCCTTGCCACCAATTACAGTCCCCTCACCGGGCATAGTCTCAAACTTAACCAGACTATTTGCAGACTCGACATCCTAGTCGGCCTTGAATTGAACGTCTGACCCCACATCTTCCACATCACAAAGAGCATCCACTTCTACGCCTGCAACATTGCCCATCTCCACCTCTACCTCAGCCCATCTGCTGCAGAAAATCTTCTCTATGCTGTTGTCACCTTCCAGGCCTGACTATTCCAATGCTCTCCTGCCAGCATCCTATCCCGCTCACCATATCCAATACTGCTCACCCATCACCCTTGTCCATGATGACCGACATTGGCTCCTGGTCCCCAACACCTCCCAGTTCTCATCCTGATGCTTAAATCCTTTTATGGTTTTGCCCTTATCTCTAGCCCCTCGAACCCTATAACCCCCTCCCCATAAATTCTCTGTTCCTCTAACTCTGGCCTCTTGTACATCCCTCCATAAGCCTATCTATCTCTCTCGCTCTCCCCTTAACACCCTCCTTTTAAAGACAACGTCGTCGCCCCTTCTAATATCTCTGTTTTTCTATGTTAACAATGCTGTAAGTTATTGGTACAGAATAAAGTGATCTACCATGTGCTCTACTGCACCTCAGTTTGAAGTTTTCAAAAGTAACAGCAATTACCCAGTTTAACATAAACACTTGGGCAATTTTAATTTGCAGTGGGATGCACCCAGTTGCATTTACTTCATCACACTACTGCTGAACACAGCCATGATTTTGGCGATAACATGGTAAAGTAAACAAGGCAGTAGGCAATATAAAGATCTCCATTGAAGCTGGGGAAAGTGGTAGTGATGTTTTCTGGCAGGCCGAGCAGCACATCCTGCCCATATGGACCAGAGAAGTGTTCTTTTTTAAACTTGCTGGTTCTCTTGTATGTTCCCCAATCATTGGGACTGTACAACAGTCAAAGTGGCAAATCATGGCGTGATCACAGCTGTGCATGCACAGGCTTGTTTTTCTGTTCCATTAGAAATCTCGGACACAATTACAGAATTATCAGAGGTGGTTTTTGGTACGTGTGAACTGTGGTGTTGTGTAGGTAGCAGGACAACTTAGAAAACAGGGGTGCAAGAGAGAACACCAATAAGGAATATGGTAACACCTGCAGTTCCTTGGGGACACCAGTGCAATGGGTTTTATCACTTTTTGTCAACTTTTTCTATTGTCAATTCCTATGTAAGCTTACCATTGTATAATATGGCCAAAATGAGTTTTAACATTTTTTAAAAGTGACATATTTAACAATACCCATTGAATTGACTTTTGTGTCTTTTAATGCCTTCATTAAGGTCTTTACTTGAAGGCCTCAGCCTCTTTCAAAAGCCTGGGCTTGGAGTTGATATTGGATATTGAATTTTGAAAGCGAACAAAACCTTCTGAGGGAAATGGAGAGGAAGGTAGGGTGGGAGGGGAGGAGAGAAACTGGTTGAGGGTGAGGACACCTCTGGTGCAGGGTAAGTGGATGGAGACTTGAATGACAGTGGAGCAAGGGGGAGGGAAGGATATAGGTTCAATATGTAGTCTGAAGGGGAAGAGGTAAGGAGAGTGATAGGAGTGAAGATATGGCAGAGTGATGGGAGGGATAGGGTGGGGAGGATGCTTAAGTGATTGGGGAGGGAATGGGAAAGAATCCTTTTAGCGCCATATTTTCCTTGCAGTACCCACCCCAAATGCAACCTGCAGGGATAATTGGACCAGGGCACGCAGAGTAATCCAATCCCCATTTTAAACCATCGGGAACGGGGCAGCCGCAGATTGAACTGGCAGTGTACCACTTACTACCCCATTCCCGGTATGGCCACCGCCATTTTTTTTCTTGCTCTTTTCCCTGCCACACCACGTCATGCCATCCACGACCTCCAACCCAAAGGAAAGAAGACCAGAAAGAGAGAAGCAGAAAGAAGTTAAAGGGCAAGACAGAACCAGAGAAGGTGAGACAGAGATAGGAACAGCAACAAGAAGACAGGAACCATATGCTCTGTGCAATGCCATGGGATAAATATAATTCAACTTTTAAGTCAGTGCATACTTCCTGTCAATTTGTCATGCTGGAATTATATGCTCCAACCATCGGTGATCTGCAAGGCCTCCACTGCTGGAATGGCACAGTTAGAGTGGTGACTCGTTTATATCAACAATTTCAATTATAAATGTGGATATAGGAATTTATAATAGAACTATAAAAGTAAGGACTATATTGGTTAGATTTTCACTTGGGAGGTGTGCTTGCTTTGCCCACCAAAGTACTTGCTGTGAGATCCAAGCTATTTTGTGGGTTGGGCTTCATTTGGTTATTGTCGGCAGACTGCGAGCATTGCTCTTCCTGGTTCCATAAATATTTTTTTACAAAAATTTAGCTGGGTTGTTTTCTGAGCAGCCTGCAGTGGTCCGTTTAAGAACCCCAATTAGCATTTTACAAATAAGCTCTCGGCAGAAATAGGCGGCCGCTTAGTCCACCTATGCGAAAGTTCCAATGAAAATGGCGGCAGCCATACTCGGAATGGAGTAGTAAGTGATAGAATGCTGAAACAGTTAATCTGAATGTGATATGTTGCGTGTCTAAAGTTATTTAAGAACTTTGATTATTAATGAATGAGTCATTCGATGTTCTAGGTAGTTAATCCCCCAAAACTAATTTTGCTGGGTGGGTGAAATTCTAAGCCCTGCTTTGAGAAGCATAAGAACATAAGAAATAGGAGCAGGAGTAGGCCATACGGCCCCTCGAGCCTGCTCTGCCATTCAATAAGATCATGGCTGATCTTCGACCTCGACTCCACGTTCCCGCCCAATCCCCATATCCCTTAATTCCCCAAGAGTCCACAAATCTATCTATCTCAGCCTTGAATATACTCAACGACTCAGGATCCACAGCCCTCTGGGGTAGAGAATTCCAAAGATTCACAACGCTTTTGAGTGAAGAAATTCCACCTGATCTCAGTCCTAAATGTCCGACCCCTTATCCTGAGACTATGTCCTCTAATTCTAGACTCTCCAGCCAGGGGAAATATTCTCTTGGCATCTAACCTGTCAAGCCCTCTTAGAATCTTGTATTTCAATGAGATCACCTCTCATCCTTCTAAACTCCAGAGAGTATAGGCCCATTCTACTCAACCTCTCCTCATAGGACAACCCTCTCATTCCAGGAATCGATATAATGAAGCTTTGTTGCACAGCCTCTAAGGCAAGTATTTCCTTCCTTAGGTAAGGAGACCAAAAATGTACATGGTACTCCAGGTGTGGTCTCACCAAAGCCCGGTACAATTGCAGCAAGACTTCCTTACTCTTGTATACCAACCCCCTTGCAATTTGCCTTCCTAATTGCTTGCTGTACCTGCATATTAACTTTTCTGTGTTTCATGTACAAGGACACCCAAATCCCTCCTGAACACCAATGTTTAATGGTTTCTCACCATTTTAAAAAATATTCCATTTTCCTACCAAAATGAATAACGTCACATTTCCCCACATTATACTCCATCTGCCACCTTCGTGCCTACTGACTTAACCTGTCTATATCTTTGTGTTCTCCTCACAGCTTACTTTCCCACCTAGCTTTGTATCTTCAGCAAACTTGGATACATGACACAGATGAACGGACCAAGTGTAATTAATATAGATTGTAAATAGCTGAGGCCCAAGCACTGATCCCTGCGGCACCCCACTAGTTACAACCTGCCAACCCGAAAATGACCCGTTTATTGCTACTCTCTGTTTTCTGTCTGTTAACCAATCCTTAATCCATGCTAATATATCACCCCCAATCCCACGAGCCCTAATCTTGTGTAACAGCATCTTGTGTGGCACCTTTTGAAAATCCAAATATACTACATCCACTGATTTCCCCCATATCTACCTTGCTAGTTATTTCCTCAAAAAACTCTAATAGATTTGTTAAACATGATTTCCCTTTCATAAAACAGTGTTGACTCTGCTTAATCATATGATGATTTTCTAAGTGTCCTGTGACTACGTCCCTAATAATAGATTTTGGCATTTTCCTTACTACTAATGTCAGGCTAACTGGCCGACAGTTCCCTGTTTTCTCTGTCTCTTTTTTTCTTGAATAATGGGGTTACATTTGCTACCATCCAATCCACAGGGACCTAGTTCGAGAATCTAGGGAATTCTGGAATGCATTCACCTCTTTTAAATCTCTAGGATGTAGGCAATCAGGTCCAGGGGATTTGTTGGTTTTTAGTCCCATTAATTTTTTTAATACTTTTTCTTTACTTAATTACTTTAAGTTCTTCCCTCTCATTAGACCCTTGGTTCCTCACTATTTCTGGTATGTTTTTTGTGTCTTCTGCTATGAAGACAGATACAAAATATTTGTTTCATGTCTCTGCCATTTCCTTATTCCCCATTGTAATTTCTCCTGTCTCTGCCTCTAAGGGGCCCATGTTTACTTTCGCTACTCTCTTCCTTTTTATATACTTGTAGAAGCTCTAACAATCTGTTTTTATATTTCTTGCTAGTTTACTCTCATGTTCAATTTTCTCCCTCTATCAATTTCTTGGTTATTCTTTGCTGATTTCTAAAACCCTCCCAATCCTCAGGCTTACTGCTCTTTTTGGCAACATTACAAGACTCTTTTAATCTAATTCTATCCTTAACTTCTCTAGTTAACTGCGGTTGGATCACCTTTCCCATGGAGTTTTTATTGCTCAAGGGTATGTATGTTCGTTGGGAATTATGAATTATTTCTTAAATGTTCGCCATTGCTTAACTACAGTGATATCTTCTAATCTAATTTCCCAATCTACCGTAGCCAGCTCGCCCCTCATAACTACACAATTGTCCTTGTTTAAATTTAAGACCTTCGTTTTAAGACCCTAGTTTCAGACTTAACTACACCACTCTCAATTCAAATATGAAGTTCCATCATATTATGATCACTCTGCCCCAGAGGATCCTTTACTATAAGATTACTAATTAACCCTGTCTCATTACACAATACTCGATCTAAAATAACCTGTTCCCTAGCTGGTTGCTCGACATATTGTTCTAGAAAACCATCTCTGATGCATTCCATGAACTCGTCCTCCAAACTACTTTTGCCAATTTTGGTTTGCTCAGTTTATATGAAAATTAAAGTCCCCATGATTATTGCATTACTCTTGTTACATGCCCTAATTTCCTGATCTATACTCTGTCCAACACTGTAACTACTGCTAGGGGGCCTATAAACTACTCCTACCAGTGTTTTCAGCCCCTTGTTATTTCTTAGCTCCACCTATACTGATTCTACACCCTGATTTTCTGAACTGAGATCGTTCCTCACTACTGCCTTTACCTCATCCTTTATTATTAGGGCTACCCACGCCCCCCTCCCCCCACCTCCTTTTCCATTTTGCCTATCTTTTCTAAAAGTCTTATACTCTGGAATATTTAGTTCCCAACCTTGGTCATCCTGCAACCATTTCTCAGTAATGGCTACCAGATCAAACCCATTTATCTCCTATTTGTGCCATTAATTCAGCTCTCTTGTTACGAATACTTCGTGCATTCAGATACAGCGCCTTTAATTTTAACTTTTTACTTTTTTTCTCTGATGTGATCCTAGTCACTAATGCCTCTTACCTTTTTGTTAAACACTTTGTTTTTCCAGACACATTCTGCTTGTTTTTAACCAAATCGCTAATCTGCTCTACAGCTTGACTTTTCTTTTTAGATTGATAAAATTACCGTTACCTGAAACCCCCCCTTATTAGTTGAAAGCCCTAGCTATTCGATTTGCCGGGACACTGGTCTCAGCCCGGTTTAACTGGAGCCCGTCCCAACGGATCAGCTCCCTCTTTCCCCAGTACTGGTGCCAGTGCCCCATGAATTGAAAACCCTGCTTCCCACACCACTCTTTCAGCCACTCATTTAACCATCGAATCTGTTTGTCCCTATGCCAATTTGTGCATGGCTCAAGAAGTAATCCAGAAATTATTACCTTTTTGAGGTTCTGCTTTTTAATTTGGACCCTAGCTCCTTATACTCCCTCAGGAGAACCTCATTCCTAGTTCTATCCATGTCGATGGTTCCTACGTGGACCACAACAACTGGATCCTCCTCCGTCTCCGTCTCCTCCTCCGTCTCCTCCTCCGTCTCCTCCTCCGTCTCCTCCTCCGTCTCCTCCTCCGTCTCCTCCTCCGTCTCCTCCAGCCGTGAGCAGACATCCTTAACCCTGGCACCAGGCAGGCACACCTGCAGAAAACAGTATCTATCCCCCGGATTATACTATCCCCTAACATTACCATATTCCTGTTCACTCCCCCACTTGAATGGCCTCCTGTACCACAGTGCTGTGGTCAGTTTGCCCAAACTCCCTGCAGTTTTTGTTCTCATCCACACAGGTAGCAAGTACCTCGTACCTGTTGGACAAGGTCAAAGGCTGAGGCTCCTCCGTCACTGCGTCCGGGTCCCCATACCTGCCTGACTCGCAGTCACACCCTCCTGTCCCTTACCTCTGAACAAATCTAAACTACTACCTAACGTAAGGGGTGTGACTGCCTCCTGGATCAAAGTGTCCAGATAACTTTTCCCACCCCCCCCCGGATGCATCGCAATGTCTCTGCAGCTCGGACTCCAGCTCAACAACTCTGAGCCGAAGTTCCTTGAGTTGCAGTCACTGCAGATGTGGTTGCCTGGGATCTCACTGGTCTCCACCAACTCCCACATGCTGCAGTTACCCCACACCACCTGCACTGCCATCTCTATCTAACCTTGTTTTATGTAATTAATTAGTTGAAGTTTTTATTTGCTCGATGTTTTTAGTTTTATTAACTAATTAGTTTGTTATTGATTCTAATAAAGTAATAGTTATAGTTTCCCAGTTCTTTAGTTTAGCCCACTGCCCTAGCTTATGGAGCAAAACAAACCGGGTAATACTCACCAACCATTCAACTACCTGCTGTCCTGTGACGTCGCTTCTCAATGTTTTTTCTCTTTCTCTCCGTTCTCTTTCTCCCCAGCCGCTGGGGTGGGGGGGGGAATTCCCACGTGCGCTCTCCGTTCTTTTTATACCCGCTGCTGGGGGGAGTTCCTGCTTGTGCTCTCTCTCCACTCTTTTTATACCCGCTGCTGGGGGGAGTTCCTGTGTGCTCTCTCTCCACTCTTTTTATACCCACCGCTGGGGGGAGGTGGAATTCCCACGTGCGCTCTCCGTTCTTTTTATACCCGCTGCTGGGGGGATTCCTGCGTGCGCTCTCTCCACTCTTTTTATACCCGCTGCTGGGGGGAATTCCTGCGTGTGCTCTCTCCACTCTTTTTATACCCGCTGCTGGGGGATTCCTGCGTGCGCTCTCTCTCCACTCTTTTTATACCCGCTGCTGGGGGGAATTCCTGCGTGCTCTCTCTCTCCACTCTTTTTATACCCACTGCTGGGGGGGGGGGGGGGTTACCGTGTACGCTCTCTCCACCCTCTTTAACACTTCCTGAAGCAGTTCTGGAAGATAAATCTGGCATAGATTTCTGTTCTCCCTTGCCCTAAAACTGGTATAATGACTTGGATTAGTGACTACACTGGTACATGGGCATTACTTTGGTTACTTTGCAGTGGTTTGAAAGATTTCGTATTTATTGCAAATACAGTGGCATTGTAAAAGACTGAGATATCCTGTGGCTGCAAAGATGAGCTTTGTGTTTTCTACCCATAGTAATTTTATCTCTTGCATTCTTTGCAAACTTGTTTCTTCACTTATTTGTTCAGCATCTGTCTTAGTGTTATCGTGTTCAACTGCTGCCTGTTAAACGAGTACAGCCATTGTGTGAATTGAGCATGGTCTGTTGGATAAGGAATGCGCAATAAGTATTTCCACACATCCTAGGCTGAATTTGGTGTGTGTTTTCTTTCTGGTTACTGAGGCCCCAGCTGCATGGCAAAATGTGACAATGGTGCAGATCCATACGTTTCAATCATGTAGAGCTTTCGTGCATTGTAACATGAATTAAGCGGACAGTGAGAAACTCAGTGACAGCAATTGTGTCTTCAGATTGGAACTATTGTTCATCTTAAAGGTGCAACTTCGCTACATAGTTTGAAATGCAGGCTGCCAGCTTGAGAGATGCTGAGTAGATCAGTTTCTAAGTGGAAGCTGCGCAAGGTGGGAAGGAGAGGAAAGAAATAACACTTTTTCATCTTAATACAATATTTGCATTGGTAGGTTGCTGCTGGTCCCAGTTCTAGATTTATCTCCAAACAATGAATGTATGTGAGGTGATGTTTGTTCTGTCAGCAGGAGAGCTCACCACCATAGAATGTGGTACCTAACCCCAAAACAGCTTCCCGTTGGAGGCACGTGTGCTTTTTTTTTGGTGCTGACAAGCTGAATGGCAAAGCGCTCAAGCCTGCTCCCTTATACACGCCAGCAAAATTGTTGTGCTGTTGTCCTACGTGGTGTTTTCACAGTCATTGATTATCGGAGGGGTCCCTCGGAAACAGTTGACATTTTGTCACTTTGAAGTGACTGGGCATGTGAATGCTGATGCATCTGACTGCTGCAGAATATAAACTGGGCAGTTTCTTTTAGGAATGGGAGCCATAGCTGGCATTGACGAGCCGTGATTCTGCAGTATAAAGGCAGCAGAATTTGCCAGTATCTTTTGAAACGGATGTTGTGAAGTAGACAGACGTGAGCTACCTAATGCGAGTAGAGTTTAGTACCCTTTCCTTCAAGAAGAATCATATTGATGTGGAAAATGATATCAGTGGACTAATAAATTCATTACTGTTTGTCATCTTCTGAGATTTTATGCTTGGCTATTAGAGGTCAGCTGCTAGATAATAGATGGGGCTGACATGAAGTGAATAACGCCTCCTTTCAGTTTGACATGTCTAATTTTATCGGGGGTTTTAAAAGAAGCAGCTTGAGTAGCGAGAAAATGAAAAACAGTGATAAGAGCAGGAAATACTGCTGGAAGGAAGCAGGAATTCATAAGCAGTCAGCCTGGGCAGAACACTGCCAGTGCTGATATCGACCCTGTGGCAAATTAAGCCTAGATTAACGGATGTTACGTGTATACATTTAAGCTGTTTGACACTCTCCTGCATGTGTGTCTTATTTCACAGAAGAAAGCACAACATGTTAAGATTGGGGAACATTTCATTTTGAAAGGACAGTCTTTTTATCAGATTTAGAACTTGGCAGCAACAAATGTTTATTTTGTATGTGTAAGTGCATCAAAGATGATTATTTAAGTAAGTCTAAGATTCAGAACAGTGAAATATCACTAAATCAGGAGACTGGAGGAGTAACATTTCAAAGCAGCTACCATAAAATTTTGATTGTAAAAGATACAAGTACTGTGCTAAGTTTTTCAGGATTTTTAAAATTGCCAGGATAGGCTGTGCTGAAGTGAAGGAAGGTACCAACTCCTGAACTGGAATTCAGTATTGTGAAATTGAGATTTTCAATCTAATCTAATAATCCACTAGAATGAAATTTGCATTTCTATTCGGATTGAGGGTTTTTGTCAGGTCAGTCCTGCATGTAAATACCAATGCGTAGTGAATGACACTAATGTCCTTCCCTTGTCTCAGCATTCAAACTATTTTGACTTTATTTTGGCTTGTGTATGCCTTAGTTGTGTACTTGTGAATTTATTAACATTCAGGCAACTATACACGCAAGTTTGGCCGTATATAGTTGCATGAAAAAGTAATGGAGGTTTTTTTTCCTCCTTCGTTACTTAATGGCACAGAGGCTAAATAGACTGTCTATTGTAGCATCGAGCTGCACTGACCAGAAAAGTTCCAGATTTGGTCCCCAGTTTGTGTTGAGTTAACTGAACTCAATTGGGATAACAGTTGGGTGATACAATTGGCTTCAATAGTTAGAGAGGAAGAAAGTCAGCCACTATCCCCACAATCATCCAATGATCCCTGCTGCAAAATACCCACATGTGGATACTGAGTGAGGACAGGATCATGCTGTGCTGCCTTGGCCTCAATGATTAAATAGCTTGCTGACATGGTTTGGGCTCACACGAGATATCGGCACCGCTGCCACTGCAGAACTGCAACCAACATGTCAATGTCTTCAAGGGAGAGTAGGAGAAAATTAGAGGTGAAACAAAAAAAACATTGTACAAACTGAATTAATGTTGCAGCCATGAGAATTCTTTATTTCAAAGAGCATTTGGCCTGTAACTGTCCTTTGGTTTGTCCAAAGATAGTTTTGGGGGTTTTCTTATTTGTGCTTCTGTTGTTGGGAGGCAGTAGAGTGGCAATTGAACACTTACTCCCAGGGTTTACCTTGCTAAACCCATGTCTCTTGTATTGATGGCTGAATCATAGACACATGAAAATATACAATTCTGTTGTTGAGATAAAGGAGCCAATTTTAACCAAGTAACGTAGGCATTGGTGCAGCAATGTCACAGTCTCATAGAAGGCAAATATAAAAGTGCCTTCAATGTGGCATCACTTCAGATTATTTTTATTACCTCAAAGGAACATGTTGTGACTCTACCTTGATGCCAAGATTTCTGCCTGTCTGAATGTATGAAGCTGATTTTGTATGCACAGTCCTCTGGCAATGTCACCCTTTGTACATATACAACATTAGTAAATATAAAGGGTTAATTTCTGAGCTGATGTCATCTAGGTGCTATGCAAATATCCTATCATGATTTGTGTCGATATGGCTTCATTTAAATGAAGTTTGCAAAGTGAAAATTTCAGTTGTCTAAACATATCTCCTCAGTAATGGGCTGTAAAAGGTTATCAAAACATTACAGAACTCTGAGGTCAGAGCAAAGTCAGACAATTTTTTTTTGCCAGATAAGAATTCTCGGCTTGTTTGTTAAACTTGTATGTGCAAATTAATTGTTAAAAGACTTTGGAGCAAGGTCAAAAACACAATGCAGGGATGCAGTTTTGTGTGTCCAAAGCAGAGTGTGCATGCCTCTCCAAGTGGATGGGGAACAGCTACCAGGACCTCTGCTATGATGCCCTCTGTGGTCAAGCAGCTTGCCAAGCTTCACTGTCTGGGCTCTCAAAAAGAGTAGACACTTGGGTGAGATACTGGATGGAGCCTTCTACTCTTAGCACTGTGCCCATTGCATTATTGGCTTCAAGAATGGAGGCAAGAAAATTGGAGGGAGAAAATTAATATTTGAAGAAAAAGTATTATTATTAACAATAAGTGGTTGAAAACGTGGGTGTTCAATGCATATTCTGAAGCAGCCAATTCCTACATTAACAAACGTATTCAAAGAAATGATTGAACAGTATAATTTGGATAGTCAGCGACTATTGGTGCTATGTTTTTATCGACTCACTATTTCGGTCATGTGAGATGCCACCTTTAGAAGTTGAGTGGAAAGCACCAGTTGGCAAAACAGAATAGAAGGCAAGACAACTGGAGGAAATCGATGAATCAGGCATGTGTGGAGCTGTGAAAGAAATCAGAGCAGCCAAGAGGAATGAACGTGGAGAAAGTGATTTTGAGGTAATGAGAGGCTAATTGAGATAACTTGGGTGGAAGGTGTAGCAGAGAGCTTTTCATTGGAGATGGTGGAGAGAGAATATGGAACAGGATGATAGAGATGGGCAGACAGATCTTACTGAGACTTGTGGTTGCGTTCAGTATGTTTGAGCACTAACAAGTGAGAGAGAGCCATTGGAATTAGAGGAAGGACCTGTGGGAATTCCTTATTGTTTTATAAATCCTGATGTTTTTTTAAATTTTTTTTTTGTATAGTAGGGCTGAGCATCTTTTCAGTTGCTGCAATGCAGTCCGCGGAGCAGTGTTATGAGAACCAGACTTGCTGATTTGTACTATAACCATTGTGTCAAAGCTGAGATACACGAGGAATGTTTCTATTTATTTGCGCTGTTCTTTAAGCCATAGGGGGTAATTTTTGACTTTGGGGGATAGTGTAAAGCGGCCGATAGTGATTCAAGTGGAAAAAGATGTCGGGAGAGAATATCACCTGAATCAATATCACCTGTTTTACACCATCACCCAAAGTCGAGATTAACCCCATTGCATATTATTCCATAATTCTCTTGGGGGTGGGGGGAATCCTAGTAAACTTAAATTTTTCAGCCTTATGCATCCCTTTTTCCTGTAATGCTGTATTTTGCCTTTCTAATACCATAGGCTCCTGATGCTGAGGAATCTGATCTTAGTAGGCCAGATACCATAGCATTGTAGTAAGAGATAGATGTCTGCAAATGTGTAAGGGTGCAATTGTTTCAGTTGCAGTTGTTGACTTCGTGTCTGGTTGCTGGGTTTTTCCCCCAATGGCCATGGAAGGTTTGTATCAGGGAAGTAACAGCAACATTCCTGGGATGCCGGATCAAGGTGTGGTTGCATTACACTTTGGCCTGCAAAATGACTAAGGAAATCCACCTCTTCAGACAAATTTCAGTGACGCCATATAAAGCGAACAATCTGGCACTAGTGCTGGGTGCCAATAGTGACAAAGATAAATGGCTACCATTGATGACACCTGATCTGGGCCTACCATTTGAGGTCAGGTCTGTACAGGCTTTCTCCTGATGTTCAAGATTTGGTATCCAGTGAAAGTTGTGCAACAACAAAAACAACGTGCATTTATATAGCTCCTTTAAAATGGTAAAACTTCACAGGAGCGTTACCAAAAAAAATTTGACACCGAGGCGCATAAGGAGGGATTAGGACAGGTGACCAAAAGCTTGGTCAAAGAGGTTGGATTTAAGGAGCATCATGAAGGAGGAGTTGGAGAGCCGGGGAGGTTTAGGGAGAGAATTCCACAGCTTAGGGTCAAGGCACCTGAAGGCACGGCCACCAATGGTGGAGTGATTTAAAATCGGGGACGTGCAAGAGGCAAGAATTGGAGGAGCGCAGAGATCTCGAAGGGTTGTCGAGCTGGAGGAGGTTACAAATATAGGGAGGGGCGAGGCCATGGAGGGATTTTGAAAACGAAGATGAGAATTTTAAAATCGAGGCGTTTCCGGACCAGGAGCTAATGTAGGTCAGCGAGCACAGGGTTGATGGGAGAATGAGACTTGGGGCGAGTTAGGATATGAGCAGCTGAGGTTTGGATGAGCTCAAGTTTGTGGAGGGTGGGCGATGGGAGGCCAGGCAGGAGAGCTTTGGAATAGTGCAGTCTAGAGATAACAAAGGCGTGGATGAGGGTTTCAGCAGCAGATGAGCTGAGGTAGGGGTAGAGACGGGCGATGTTTACAGAGGTGGAAGTAGGCGGTCTTGGTGATGGAGTGGATATGTGGTTGGAAGCTCATCTCAGGATGAAATAGGACGCTAAGGTTGTGAACAGTCTGGTTCAGCCTCGTACAGTGGCCAGGGAGAGGGATGGAGTCGGTGGCTAGGGAACGGAGTTTGCGGCGGGGACCAAAGACAATAAGTCTTCCCAACAGGCATAGCTGTTTTAAAGTCCACATGCATGACGACTGAGCATCCGCACATGTGCCTGTTGTTCTTTTGGTGCTGAAACCTCCCTGCAGTATTGTTGGCAGCAATGAATCTACGTTGTATTATAGAACGGTTTCCATTGAAAGAGATTCTGTCGCCTTGAGTTTTAAAACCAGTTCAAGATGGGATATCTGTCACAATTTCAGCTGATCAAAGATGTTTTAAATCCTCCATGCTTGCTTTTTCATTGCAGTTCCTCAGCGGTTGCCTCATTAATTTGCGGTCTATATTAGGCTTTGCGCTTCTCTTACTTGTGCTGTAACCCATTTATTTGCAAAGGCCCAGCTTTTGCTACTTGTGGCTTGACTTTGAAATTGTCCTTTGTGCTCCTTGAAGTGTTACTGGTAGAAGAAATAATTCAGAGGCTGATGTGTTGAGGTAATGTGTGAATAGACAATAACATTTTGCACGGTACATTTTGTGAGATATATATCTCTCTATTTTAGTATAACATACATGAATACGCTGCATTGAAGGAGCGCAACTTCCTCCGTCTGAGAAATGCTGAACAATTTTTATATATACAACATACATACACGGACCCAGAGAAATGTATATTTTTTTCAATTACAAAATGATTTGATCTTATGGTTCAGGACATGAAAAAGAAAGGGAACAATTCAGTCTAAGACTTATCTGCTGTAATGTGTTTGAACACAGTTGGAAAAACAAACACTTTCTGACACTTTTTGAATGACATTGACGTTGCATTCACTCCAGGGACGGGGTTCATTGCTTGTGCCCTCCCCTGTCTGCCTTTTTTCCCCCTAGGCATTTTAATGGACGGTAAAATTGTGGGCTGGCTAGTGATGAAGAGGAAAGCACCAGCCCCCACCTGTTTATCGTCTGTGTGAAGCTGAAATCGCTGATGTTGTAGTATCAGTGTGCCCGATATGTGCTCAGGCAGAATCCTCCTCCCATGTGATTCAAATGTTTCACAAAGACTCTGGTTTTGGTTGTTTCAACACTAACCTTGATGATATTAGAGATTTTTGTTGGGGGAGAGGAATGGCTGTGAAGCATAATTGTCAAATATTTATGCATAAACCTATATCCCATGTTTTTTTTAAGCTAAGCGTCAACATTTAGGTGCAGAAAGACAAATGTAGACAGGACAGTGTAAAGTATTTGTGGCTGTTTGTGACTTCAGTTACTTAGAATCATCTCCCTCAATGTAACATGTTTGACAACACAAAAATCAACTAAGTTTCTGTTATTGAATGAATAGATTTATTAAATCACAACTTACGGTCCAGTGGATGTAGATTTGTGTACAGCAAGGTGCAATGAAACTCTGGCTGGCAATTCTAATAGTGCTGTGAGGACTTGCGATTGCTGGAATGACAAGTGAGAATTCCGTGGACCAGTCATCGACTCACCAAGGACTTTGTCCCTCGGGCTAACCAATCCGATTGAAACATGTGGAGTTTCAAACCTTTGGAATTTAATCCTATAGAGGCTGAAAAAGCCAACAGTAACAAAATGGCACTGATCTGCAGTCTGCCTTTTTCTTTGTTGCGACTGGTCATGGGGAATCCAATTGATATTCGGCTTAACTTGATGTGAAAACTCACTTAGCTTTGCATTTTGCCATTTGTGTTAAAGGGGTTTGTTCCCAATTCTGCTTGCCTTTGCAATCTCTTTACAAGACAGGCAGAGTACGAGAGAAACCAGTGCATTTTGCAGTGTAGTTAACAGGTAATTTTGTTTTTACTCTGCAGTCTTTAGATGGTGCCGTAAATACTAACTTGAGCCCTTTGCCTCATTGGTTAAATGCAATGTACAGACCAGGATGTTCCTGGTTTGAATCCTATCTGTGCTGAGTTAGCTGATCTCGGGCAGGGTGACATTAGGGTTAATGTAGTTTTGCCTCAGTGCTCTTATGTTAGCAGAAAATCTTAGTGACTACTTCTGGGAAAGCGTGTGTGAATGTCGGCCAAACTCAAACCTGTCCTGGTCTATTATGTCCTTCGTGTTAAATAGCCTGTCAACACTCTGCTCTTGTCACGAGAATGGGCAAAGAATTGGAGGGTTGCTGGCACTCAGTAAGAACTGGCACCTCCGAAGAAAGGGAGGAAGTTAACATATCACAAGTTTAATGGATAAATTATCCGCAACCTCCTCCAGCCCTGCTGCTTTTACTTTGGCATTTTGCACATTTGTCCCTTCCCTTTGCCTCACCAATGCTGGCAGAGTCTTCAGCTGCCTCAGCCCTACTGGATAGAACTCCCTTCCTAACTCCATCGCCACTCCCCTTCTCTCAGCACTTCTTAAAAACTTACTCATATCGCCTTTTTGACCCAGCTTTCCATCATGCCTCCCAATCTCTCCTGCCAAGCTTCAGCATCTGTTTCCTTATCTACGCAGAGAGTGGTTAGAACATGGAACTTGCTACCACAAGAAGTAGTTGAGGCGAATTGCATCAATGCCTTTTAAGGGGTAGGCTAGATAAGTATATGAGGGAGAAAGGAGTAGATGGATATGCAGATGGGGTGAGATGAAGTAGGGCGGGAGGAGGCTCGTGTGGAGCGTAAACACCGGCACCAACCAGTTGGGCTGAATGGCCTGTTTCTGTGCTCTTAATTCTATGTAATTGTGAAGCACCTTGGAATGTTTTTTGATGTTAAAAGTGCTATGTAATTTGCAGGAGAGGATTTAAAATCTTTCGTTGTTGCATTTTCAGTTTTTGCAGACATGCAATTTGTACTTTGTCAATTCTATAAAGCTGTTACTGTGATGAAAATGACTGGACTGGTGTATGCTTGATGTAACCCCAGTGTGTGTACACTGTGGAAGTAATGGAGTAAAAAAGAATCAATTTCCGGGTAAGTGGTTCCAGAGAATGAGGATATAGCAGTGTTTTGAGAATACAGCTCTGGCTTTGTTCTATAGGGTGCAAAAGCATGGAAGTTATGCTAAACCTTTATAAAACACTGGTTCGGCTGCAGCTGGACTATTGTGTTCAATTCTGGCCACCACACTTTAGGAAGGATGTCAAGGCCTTCGAGGCGGTGTAGAAGAGATTTACCAGAATGATACCAGAGATGAGGGACTTCAATTATGTGGAGAGACTGGAGAAGCTGGGGTTGTTCTCCTTAGAGCAGAGAAGGTTAAGGGGAGATTCGATAGAGGTGTTGAAAATCATGAACAGTTTTGACAGAGTAAAGAGCCAGAGACCACATGAGGAAACATTATTTTGTGCAGCAGGTTGTAATGATCTGGAATGCACAGCCTGAAAGGGTGATGGAAGCAGATTCAGTCGTAACTTTCAAAAGGGAATTGGATAAATACTTGAAGGGAAAGAATTTATAGGGCTATGCAGAAAGAGCAGGGGAGTGGGACTAATTGGATAGCTCTTTGAAAGAGCCAACACAGGCACGATGGGTTGAAAGGCCTCCTCCTGTGCTGTACCTACTGTGATTTAATACTATGATGATTGTCCTATCATTCATTTGAAATATTCTCCTTTTGTGTTCTGGGACATCCTGATGCAGTTACAAACTGATGCTGTACGCACTTGTGGAGACAGTGACTTTACATGTGAAGGAAATCCGGATATGGAACATTAGTTTAAATCGGACAGAAATTCTCTTAATTTACTGTGATACTAGATGAAAAAGCCGCAATCGGTGATACGGATGATAGTTTATTTAGAAGTTTTGGTTAACATTGAGTGGAGCTGTGAAACTTGTCTACTGCTTACTTAACATTGACAGTTTTGGAGTGGTAGTGCAGTGGTTATTTTACTCGACTGGTAATCCAAGCCTGGACGAATAATTCAGAGAACGTGAGTTCAAGCCGTACTATGGCAGTTTCAGAATTTGAATTCAGTTTTTCCTTAAAAATCTGGAAATAAAGAGCTGGTATCAGTGAAAGTGACCATGAAGCTGTTGGATTGTTTCTAAAAACCCAACTGGTTCACTAATTTCCTTTTAGGAAAGGAAACCTGCTGTCCTTACCTGGTCTGGCATATATGTGACTCCAGTCTCGCACCAATGTGGTTGACTCTTAACAGCCCTCTGAAGGGTAACTAGAGATGGGCAACAAATGTCACTTTGCCAGCGATGCCCAGATCCCAAGAATGAATTTTTAAAAATACTTACAAGCAGTGTAAGTCCCTTTTACTGCTACTAAATAAGTGAATGTGGATATGTCTTAAAGCAGCAGCTTTATTACCGGCATTGGTTCTACTTGAGAAGCAGAAATTTTACCAATTGGCAAGTATATTTAAGATACCATTTGATGGTTCATTTGGCAAATGCACTTTGATGTGAGGACCTGAGTCATACAGGCCAGGGAAGTCATAGGTTCAATCCTCACTCTGTACTAATTTAGCTAATGTCTCTCAGGGTGTTGGCAAGACTACGGTGATTGGTCACAGGTACCTTGCTTCCGGTTTGATTGCTATCTGTTGACCCTCCCGAGGAAGCGCTTGTGGAAAGCCCTGGAGTGAGAATAGGATCAGGCTCGTCTGGGATAGTCCAAGATTGCTGATCATTGGCTGGGCCCTTGCATGAAGAATAGGTAAAGTTCTAGAGGGGGGAAAACAAAGAAATCTTTTGTGCTTCTCATTCTATTATGACACTTCATCCTAGGGTCTTAAAAGAAGTGGCTGCAGAGATAGTAGATGCATTGGTATTAATATTCCAAAATTCCCTAGATTCTGGAAGGGTCCCATCAGATTGGAAAATAGCGAATGTAACTCCTCTATTCAAGAAAGCAGGAAACTACAGGCCAGTTAGCTTAACATCTGTCATAGGGAAAATGCTAGAATCTATTATTAAGGAGGTTATAGCAGGGCACTTAGAAAATCTCAATGCAATCACATAGAGTCAACACTGCTTTGTGAAAGGGAAATCATGTTTGACTAATTTATTAGAGTTCTTTGAGGAAGTAGCAAGCAAAGTGGATCCAGTGGATGTGGTGTACTTGGATTTCCAGAAGGCTTTAGACAAGGTGCCACATCAAAGGCTACTACACAAAATAAGAGCTCATGGTGTAAGGGGTAACATATTAGCATGGATAAAGGATTGGTTAGCTAACAGGAAACAGTGAGTAGGCATAAATGGGTCATTTTCAGGTTGGCAAGATGTAACGAGTGGAGTGCCACAGGGATCAGTGCTTGGGCCTCAACTATTTACAATCTATATCAATGACTTGGATGAAGGAACCAAATGCATGGTTGCTAAATTTGCTGATGACACAAAGGTGGGTAGGAAAGTAAGTTGTGAAGAGGATGTAAGGAGTCTGCAAAGGGATATAAATAGGTTAAGTGAGTGGGCAAAAATTTGGCAGATGGAGTATAATGTGGGAAAATGTGAACTTGTCCACTTTGGCAGGAGGAATAGAAAAGCAGTATATTATGTAAATGGAGAGAGATTGCAGAACTCTGAGGTATAGAGGGATTTGGGTGTCCTAGTACATGAATCACAAAAAGTTAGTATGCAGGTACAGCAAGTGATTAGGAAGGCAAATGGAATGTTGTCATTTATTGCAAGGGGAATGGAATATAAAAGTAGAGATGTTTTGCTACAGTTGTACAGGGCGTTGGTGAGACCACATCTAGAATACTGTGTGCAGTTTTGGTCTCCTTATTTAAGAAAGGACATAATTGCTTTGGAGGCGGTTCAGAGAAGGTTCACTCGACTGATTCCTGGGATGAGGGGGTTACCTTATGTTGTGGGAAAATCACCACTCGGAGTCAGACTTAAAGATTCAACATGCAGTTTATTGGACAAAGTACTTTGGGAGAAGAACTGGACGCTCCGCAGCGTTCGCAACTACCTCCTCAACTTCAAAATGGTTGTCATGCTTTTTTATACCTTTTGAAATACAGACTTTCAGCAGCTATTACATCATTAGTCTTTATTAGTTTACACATTAGCCAATTAGGCCTCCACAGCAACAAAGGACCTCCAATCATATTAAAACAACTGTTATCACCTTAAGACAGTATGGTCTTTGTCTATTCAGTCTGGTTCTGTAGTTTTTATCAGCTCGTTGTGAAATGTCTTTTGTATTCCCAGACTGTAAGTCAGTTTTGGAATATACAAACTCAGCACTTTTAACTGTCTTTCCCACAGTCACAGAATCCATTTTGTTTAGTAGTGTCCATTTTGTTAGTAGTCAAGTGTTATGTTTAAGCTCTTAATTAAGGTTAGTCTGGTCTGCACAAAGCGCATTTCGGTGTGGTTTTAGGGTAATGACCGCCGCCATGCACACAATAGTCACTTCATCTTCGCCTTTAACCCAACAGCCCAAATTTTACGCTAACACCTTATGAGGAAAAGTTGGACAAGTTGGGCCTGTATACACTGGAGTTTAGAAGAATGAGAGGTGATCTTATTGAAACATATAAGATCCTGAGGGGACTTGAAAGGGTAGATGCTGCGAGGATGTTTCCCCTTGTGGGAGAGACGAGAACTAGGGGCCACAGTTTAAAAATAAGGGTTCTCCCATTTAAGGTGGCGATGAGGGGAATTTTTTTCTGTGGGGGTTGTGAGTCTGTGGAACTCCCTTCCCCAGAGAGCGGTGGAGGCAGGGTCATTGAATATTTTTAAGGCTGGGTTAGATAGATTCCTGATTAACAAGGGAGTCAAAGATTATAGTAGGTAGACCGGAAAGTAGGGTTGAGGTCACAATCATATCAGCCATGATCTTATCAAATGGCAGAGCAGGCTCGAGGGGCCATATGGCCTTTTCCTGCTCTTTGTATGTTCGTATGTTCACGAGGGACACTACATGCATTTAGTAGAATCTTTCCAGCTGCTTCACTCAGTGATGGTAAACAGCCTAGTTTAGCAGCCATGTAGAAATGTAGTGAGCACAGCTGTGCTGTACACCCTGTAGCTGTGTGATCCACTTAATGTATAAATAGTAAACCAATAAAACAGCGCACATGTTGGCATGTGTGGTGTGAACAGAACTGAGCAGACTGGCTGTGAAAGTGTCCTGCTGAGAGCCAGCAATGGGGCAGCTCCAATCAAGTAGAAAGCTCTCACGCCCACATTAAAGCACTGCGGCTTTGTATGAACACCGGGCTGAGTTTTCCTCTCTGGTTCCCCAGCATTCACTACATTCAAAATGCCACCTTTTAATTTGGAAATCAGACAAGTGGGTTGCAGCAAATTTAGATTTCATGTTTTCCTACCTGTTTTATATAGGTCAGCAAAAAGGCAGCTGTCTTCCTTTCTGTCAGGATACCCTTAGCTGCAACCTTTCCTCCTCCTACATGTCTGATTGTGGTGAACAATTCCTACTCAAAGTCTGTCATGTCATGTGGTACAGTTGCGACTGTTTACTTTGTGATGGTAATTTTGGTCATGTTGGGATTTGGACTGTACAGCTGCATAGTTTGCTGCTTATTCTTTCATGACAGTGGATTGAAGGAGAGTGAGGCTCTGCACAATTTTTGGAAACCAAACTGCAGTCTTTTTGGAAGTAATTTGTTAAAGATGACTTTTGAATGAATAAACAAAGGTTGTTTATTCCCCTATAAAGCTGTCTCTACAACACTTCCAAACCAATTGATATTTGTTTTTCATGCCTCCAGAATCTGTGTGTTTTTTCATTTGGGCTCGGCGTTGTAAACGGAGCAAATGCATGTGCACACATTGCACTTAGTATAGCTCTAATAAACTTGTTAAACCTTCCTGCAATTTAGAATGGATGGCTCTGGTGAAATGCTGCATTTTGCTTGTGGCCAGATTTTCACATTCCCTGTTGCTGGGTTTTTTTTTGTATGGCTGAGTTAGCTGCAAATGGAAAACTGGATTGTGTTTGAGTTATGTTTGTCTTGTACTTTTTGGTGTTGGAGTGATTCCTACAAAAAGTGCCCATGACCAAGATGAGCTTTTTTAAAATCTAGTTTTAGCTTGGTGTTGCCTCCTTTTTTAATTCAGTTATGGTTCACAAGTTGAAAACCAATTGCTTTCTTATAAACCTTGCCCTCTGCTTATTTATTTATTTATTTTTTTATTCGTTCACGGGATGTGGGCGTCGCTGGCAAGGCCGGCATTTATTGCCCATCCCTAATTGCCCTTGAGAAGGTGGTGGTGAGCCACCTTCTTGAACCGCTGCAGTCCGTGTGGTGACTGTTCTCCCACAGTGCTGTTAGGAAGGGAATTCCAGGATTTTGACCCAGCGACAATGAAGGAACGGCGATATATTTCCAAGTCGGGATGGTGTGTGACTTGGAGGGGAACGTGCAGGTGGTGTTGTTCCCATGTGCCTGCTGCCCTTGTCCTTCTAGGTGGTAGAGGTCGCGGGTTTGGGAGGTGCTGTCGAAGAAGCCTTGGCGAGTTGCTGCAGTGCATCCTGTGGATGGTGCACACTGCAGCCACAGTGCGCCGGTGGTGAAGGGAGTGAATGTTTAGGGTGGTGGATGGGGTGCCAATCAAGCGGGCTGCTTTATCTTGGATGGTGTCGAGCTTCTTGAGTGTTGTTGGAGCTGCACTCATTCAGGCAAGTGGAGAGTATTCCATCACACTCCTGACTTGTGCCTTGTAGATGGTGGAAAGGCTTTGGGGAGTCAGGAGGTGAGTCACTCGCCACAGAATACCCAGCCTCTGACCTGCTCTCGTAGCCACAGTATTTATATGGCTGGTCCAGTTAAGTTTCTGGTCAATGGTGACCCCCAGGATGTTGATGGTGGGGGATTCGGCGATGGTAATGCCGTTGAATGTCAAGGGGAGGTGGTTAGACTCTTGTTGGAGATGGTCATTGCCTGGCACTTATCTGGCGTGAATGTTACTTGCCACTTATCAGCCCAAACCTGGATGTTGTCCAGGTCTTGCTGCATGCGGGCTCGGACTGCTTCATTATCTGAGGGGTTGCGAATGGAACTGAACATATATGAATATTACAAGGAATATTTTCCGTTGTCACCAAGGCGTTGGTTTGAGGGTAGGAGCCGAACCACATAATTAAAACAGAAACATAGTGTGTAATTTGTTCAGTCTCATGTCTGATTGGCAGCTTTGCTGGAATTGGCTGATATTTATTCAAATCCACAAGCCCCAGTCACTGGGGCTTGTTATTAGCCTGGACTGTTCAAATCAGAGTTGGACTGGAACTTTCAAAGAGCTGAGGTCAGGCCAGGTAATTCCCTCAGTTAGGAATATAAGTGTTTTTGAAAAGAAAAATCCTTATTTAAGGATTTAACATGGGTTAAATCAACTCTTATATATTTAAAGAAAAGCAAAATACTGCAAATGCTGGAAATCTGAAGTAAAAACAAGAAAAGGTGGAAACACTCAGCGGGTCAGGCAGCATTTGTGGAGGGAGAAAGAGTTAACGTTTCAGGCCAATGACCTTCCATCAGAACTGGAAGAAGTTAGAGATTTAACAGTTTTTAAGCAAGTGCATAGCCAGGGAAAGATATGCGGGATTCGGTGGGGGCGGGGGGGGGGGTGGGGGGCGGTGGAAAAGAGAGGAAAGAAAGAACAAAAAGGGAAGGTCTGCAATAGGCTGGAGGGCAGGAGCGATTAAATGATTAGAAGTGTTTCTTTACTTGTCCCAATACCGCCCTCCTTGACTTGCACCACCATCTCTTTTTTGTCATTTAATCACTCGTGCCCTCCACCCTATACAGAACTTCCCTTTTTGTTCTTTCCTCTCTTTCTCCCCTCTCCCCTCCCCTCCCCCCCACACCTTGTTTTTCCCTGGCTCTATACTTGCTTAAAAACTGTTAAATCTCTAACTTTTTCCAGTTCTGGTGAAAGGTCATTGACCTGAAATATTAACTGTTTCTCTCTCTACAGAGGCTGCCTGACCTGCTGAGTGTTTCCAGCATTTTCTGTTTGTATTTCACATACATTTAATATAGTTTTATGTCTGCATACATTTCCTGTCTAACAAACTTTAATTCCTATTGTCATGTTAGACTTCTCTGAACTTTGTCCACGTTTTTTTTTATTCGTTCATGGGATGTGGGCGTCGAGCCACTGGAGAGTTTTCCCCCTGATTCCCATTGACTTCAATTTTACAAGAGCTCCTTGGTGCCACACTCGGTCAAATGCTGCCTTGATGTCAAGGGCAGTCACTCTCACCTCACCTCTGGAATTCAACTCTTTTTTTTGTCCATGTTTGGACCAAGGCTGTAATGAGTTCTGGAGCCAAGTGGTCCTGGCGGAACCCAAACTGAGCATCGGTGAGCAAGTTATTGGTGAGTAAGTGCCGCTTGATAGCACTGTCGACGACACCTTCCATCACTTTGCTGATGATTGAGAGTAGACTGATGGGGCGGTAATTGGCCGGATTGGATTTGTCGTGCTTTTTGTGGACAGGACATACCTGGGCAATTTTCCACATTGTCGGGTAGATGCCAGTGTTGTAGCTGTACTGGAACAGCTTGGCTAGAGGCGCAGCTAGTTCTAGAGCACAAGACTTCAGCACGACCGCCGGGATGTTGTCGGGGCCCATCCAGTGCACTCAGCCGTTTCTTGATATCACGTGGAGTGAGTTGGATTGGCTGAAGACTGGCTTCTGTGATGGTGGGGATATCGGGAGGAGGCCGAGATGGATCATCTACTCGGCACTTCTGGATGAAGATGGTTGCGAACGGTCTAGCCCACATGTGACCCAAGTCCCACACCAGTGTGGTTGACTCTTAACTGCCTTCAGAAGTGGCCTAGTAAGCCACAACTACCAAGCTTGCCAGCGATGCCCACATCCCGAGAATAATTATTTAATTCATGTTTTTATTCAAAGAAAAACAGTTGCAATTTACAGCGCTCAAAAATGACCATTTTACCATAACTTCCATGTTGTTGCAGGAGTCCATCTGAGCTTTGAATATACTGGTCATAAAACTTTCAAGTGAAACGCCGATTGAATTAAGTCTGCATAGCCTGGTGAAAAGGATACAATTTTTAGTTTATAACTTACTGTATTCAATTCCTTCCTGCCACAAAACGTGAGAGTCAGTGCCCTAAAGGAAGTATCAACGGAAAATTAACGAAGTAACATCTTGGTGAAAAAGAGGATTTAAGGAATGCAAAAGCTTTCCTACTCTGTAAAGCTGTGAGTATTTTGTAATTAGATGTCTAGCACTGTCAATATAGACCTTTTATATAAAAAAAACTTTTCCCATTATCCCTTGTAAACTCCACAACTACACGAGGGAGTTTTTTTTCTTTTACTATACATATATTTTTGCACACAGTCCAACAGGGCAGTAAGCACACCACTTCCTTCAGAAACAGCGACATTTCTCAGACTCTCCTGTCCCATAACGATATGTGGTTGTTTCCAGACTTGTTTTTGTTAATTTAATCCTTCTCTCTCCTTTCTATCTGTCTATCTATCTATATCTGTCTATCTATTGATTGATCTATCTACCAACCACTCTTATCACCCAAAAGACGACGTCCTAATTTACCAAGTCATTTCCTATACCCTTTTGAACCTCGGTGGTGTCCTACAACCTTTCACCTTGGCTTCTCAATTTTTTTTCAATGTTCTTGCAGCAGTTTATTGCAGGAGGGTAAAGACAGATCATAACACCTGGAACAGAATATTTTGTCACAATCGCATTTCTGAGCAAATTGAAGCAGGGAAGACTCAGTGATTTCACCTCTCAGACAAATTACCAGATGCAGTCAGGCAAAGTGTACTAATTTTCCAGTTGCTTGCTAGTGAAATTTGGTCACTGCTGGTCAGAAGAGAATGCCTTCCTTTTCTTAAATCTTTGCTTTCTCATTCTCAACAGCATCAGTGGACTCGAACTCAAGTTTTACTAGCAAGAATTTTCACTTAGATCTGCATGAGGGCACCATTTTGTTTTAATGTCTTTCTGCCATTTAAAAAAAAAATCAATATATTTTTGACCTTTGCATCATCTACTACTCATAACATGAGCCTCTCCCTCCATCTTCAAGAGTATTTACAGTTTCCCTAACATCTGGACAATTTTGATACTGTGCCCAGGATAACACAGAAATTTGGGTTGCTTTGTTGGTGGATCGATGCTGCACCACGACACGATCTTCCTCACGTCTTTGAGAAGTAGGTGTACCACAACAGCAGACCTTGTTTTAGGCTTCAACGGCCAAATTAATTTATTGAACAACAGATAAACGAGCAACTAAATTATTATATACTAATCGACAAACCATGACAATGCAGAGAGGGGCACAAGACCAAGTCAGTCTTCAGTGAAACGGGATTTGAGAGCAGTGATCATATGACAGGAAGGCTTTGTGTAATACATTATGACCGTATTTATTTGTAATACTAGTCGATTATTCATGGTGTAACCATGGATTTATATACAAATGGCAACAGAGTCAGGAGAGAATCTTCACAAACACACTCCACAAAGCTACATTGTGGCCAGAGCTTAGAACTACATACAGGTAGTTGACATAGCAAACTTGAATGAAAAATGTTGACTTAACAATTCATAACACTAAACACTGATACAGAAGTATAACCAACATCTGTGACAATAGGAAGTAAGATTTGTGTGTCAGCAAGTGCGGGTCGTATGGAAGATCTTTTAATAATAGACTGGTCAATTTCCCGCAACATTGTGCACAGAGAGGCAAGAGCAAGAGAAGCCTTCATGTGTAGCAGGGTAGGTGGTGGGGGATAATTGGATCAGGGCGTGGAGCAATACTTGAACCCCTTTATGCCCTTATTTTTATGTAATATCTTGACTTTTTATAGTTAAAAAGGAAATCTTACAGCAATTTGAGAGAGAAGTAGATATGAGTATAGCACAGGAGTTTCTCTACAGTACAGGCCGAGGAGCTGAGAAATACGTAAGATTGGCAGAAGGGTATAACTACATCATGACAAATTCTATTATGTGGTTGATTCTTAATCGCCCCCTGAAATGGCCTCGCAATCCGCTCAGTTGTACAATCGCGCTACGAAAAGTCATAAGAATAAAACCGGACGGACCACCTGGCATCGCACCACTAGGCACCGGACACGACAAAGGCAAACCAAGCCCAGTCGACCCTGCAAAGTCCTCCTCACTAACATCTGGGGACTTGTGCCAAAATTGGGAGAGCTGTCCCACCAACTAGTCAAGCAACAGCCTGACATAGCCATACTCACAGAATCATACCTTTCAGCCAATGTCCCAGACTCTCCCATCACCATCCCTGGGTATGTCCTGTCCCACCGGCAGGAAAGACCCACCAGAGGTGGCGGTACAGTGATTTCCAGTCAGGAGGGAGTGGCCCTGGGAGTCCTCAACATTGACTCCGGACCCCATGAAATCGCATGGCATCAGGTCAAACATGGGCAAGGAAACCTCCTGCTGGTTACCACCTGATGCCCTCCCTCAGCTGATGAATCAGTCCTCCTCCATGTTGAGCACCACTTGGAGGAAGCACTGAGGGTAGCAAGGGTACAGAATTTACTCTGGGTGGGGGACTTCAATGTCCATCACCAAGAATGGCTCGGTAGCACCTCGACTGACTGAGCTGGCCGAGTCCTGAAGGAAACAGCTGCCAGACTGGGCCTGCGGCAGGTGGTGAGCGAACCAACACGAGGGAAAAACTTACTTGACCTCGTCTTCACTAATCTACCTGTTGTAGATGCATCTGTCCATGACAGTATTGGTAGGAGTGACCACCGCACAGTCCTCGTGGAGACGAAGTCCCGTCTTCACACTGAGGACACCATCCAATGTGTTGTGTGGCATTATCGCCGTGCTAAATGGGATAGATTCAGAACAGATCTAGCAGCTCAAAACTGGGCATCCATGAGGCGCTCTGGGCCAGCAGCAGCAGCAGCAGAATTGTACTCCAGCACAATCTGTAACCTCATGGCCCGGCATATTCCTCACTCTACCATTACCAACAAGCCAGGGGATCAACCCTGGTTCAACGAGGAGTGTGGAAGAGCATGCTAGGAGCAGCACCAGCCGTACCTAAAAAAAAAAAAATTAGGTGCCAAACTGGTGAAGCTACAACACAGGACTACATGCATGCTAAACAGCGGAAGCAACATGCTGTAGACAGAGCTGAGCAATTCCACAACCAGCGGATCAGATCAAAGCTCTGCAGTCGTGAATGGTGGTGGACAATTAAACAACTAAAGGGAGGAAGAGGCTCTGTAAACATCCCCATCCTCAATGATGGCAGAGTCCAGCACGAGTGCAAAAGACAAGGCTGAAGCGTTGGCAACTATCTTCAGCCAGAAGTGCCGAGTGGATGATCCATCTCGGCCTCCTCCCGATATCCCCACCATCACAGAAGCCAGTCTTCAGCCAATTCGATTCACTCCATGTGATATCAATAAACGGCTGAGTGCACTGGATACAGCAAAGGCTATGGGCCCCGACAACATCCCAGCTGTAGTGCTGAAGACTTGTGCTCCAGAACTAGCTGCGCCTCCAGCCAAACTGTTCCAGTTCAGCTGCAACACTGGCATCTACCCGACAATGTGGAAAATTGCCCAGGTATGTCCTGTCCACAAAAAGCACGACAAATCCAATCCGGCCAATTACCGCCCCATCAGTCTACACTCAATCATCAGCAAAGTGATGGAAGGTGTCGTTGACAGTGCTATCAAGCGGCACTTACTCACCAATAACCTGCTCACCGATGCTCAGTTTGGGTCCCGCCAGGACCACTCGGCTCTAGACCTCATTACAGCCTTGGTCCAAACGTGGACCAAAGAGTTGAATTCAAGGTGAGGTGAGAGTGACTGAACTTGACATCAAGGCAGCATTTGACTGAGTGTGGCACCAAGGAGCCCCAGCAAAATTGAAGTCAATGGGAATCAGGGGGGAAACTCTCCAGTGGCTGGAGTCATACCTAGCACAAAGGAAGATGGTAGTGGTTGTTGGAGGCCAATCATCTCAGCCCCAGGACATTGCTGCAGGAGTTCCTCAGGGCAGTGTCCTAGGCCCAACCATCTTCAGCTGCTTCATCAATGACCTTTCCTCCATCATAAGGTCAGCAATGCGGATGTTCGCTGATGATTGTCGAGTGTTCAGTTCCATTTGCAACCTCTCAGATAATGAAGCAGTCCGTGCCCGCATGCAGCAAGACCTGGACAACATCCAGGGCTGATAAGTGGCAAGTAACATTCGTGCCAGACAAATGCCAGATAATGACCATCTCCAACAAGAGAGAGTCTAACCACCTCCCCTTGACATTCAACGGCATTACCATTGCCGAATCTCCCACCGTCAGCATCCTGTGGATCACCATTGACCAGAAGCTTAACTGGACCAGCCACATAAATATTGTGGCTACAAGAGCAGGTCAGAGGCTGGGTATTCTGTGGCGAGTGACTCGTCTCCTGACTCCCTAAAGTCTTTCCACCGTCGACAAGGCACAAGTCAGGAGTGTGATGGAATTCTCTCCACTTGCTTGGATGAGTGCAGCTCCAACAACACTCTAAGCTCGACACCATCCAGGACAAAGCAGCAAGCTTGATTGGCACCCCATCCACCACACTAAACATTCACTCCCTTCACCACCGACGCACTGTGGCTGCAGTGTGTACCATCCACAGGATGCACTGCAGGAACTCGCCAAGGCTTCTTCGACAGCACCTTCCAAACCTGTGACCTCTACCACCTAGAAGGACAAGGGCAGCAGGCACATGGGAACACCATCACCTGCATGTTCCCCTCCAAGTCACACACAATCCCGACTTGGAAATATATCGCCATTCTTTCATCGTCGCTGGGTCAAAATCCTGGAACTCCCTTCCTAAAAGCACTGAGAGAACCTTCACCACAGGGACTGCAGCAGTTCAAGAAGGCTTCTCAAGGGCAATTAGGAATGGGCAATAAATGCTGTCCTTGCCAGCGACGCCCACATCCCATGAACGAATAAAAAAAAGACCGGGTAAAGACGACAGGTTATTCATGAACCAGTTGGGTTTTTACAACAATCCAACAGCTTCCTGGTCACTTATATCCAGATTTTTAAAGCTGAATTGAAGTCCTCAAACTGCCATGGTAGGATTTGAATTCTGGATTACTAGTCCATTTACATAGCCACTACACTACTGTGCCTGTAATGTTTACCATCTTGCATGAAGAACATATTGCCTGTTTGGTCCTATGGCTTCATGATTCTATCCTGGAGAAATTTCTTTCCTGTGCAGAGTAAAGATGTATTTACAGTTCTGTAATATTGGCTCCCAGTTTCGGTACTGTTGATTTATTTTTACCTTGTTGATTCTTGTGGGGTGTTTTCAAAGCAGCTTTAGAACTGCAGATGACACTGTGATTAAAGAAGGTGGTCCTGAATTTCCACAGGGTTCTCCCAAACTCTGCCATCACTTTGCAGAAGATTTGTGGAATTCTTGGAAAGATGGCGTAATGGCCGTTAAACCATTTACACCAATTCTCTGGAGGTCCCACCAGGTTGCACTCCTATGGAAATTCCAGGTGAATATTTTCAATTGTTTAACTAGTTGACGAAGGTCAGTATAGGCCAGTGATTGCAAAAACAGCTTTCTGGCTTTTAAGAGGCATGTGTGATGCTTCAACCATTCACTGTCCCTTCAGCAAGCAGGTTTGTGCTTGGGTTGCTCCATCTCATGAAAATGAAATGGCAAGACCATTTGATGAACATTAAAGTCCTGCAAAGCCTCAGTGTGGCTGGCATCAAAGGCATGATTCTACAAGTGCCGATTGGGTGAGCCATACATGTCTGTGTGTCACATGAATATCTTAAAAACATATTTTACAAGCAGCTGACAAGATGGACTGGGGTGGTGTTCAGAGAAAATGGTTCAAGACTCAATATATGTGACAGTCCAAATAGAAACCTGGGAACATTTCAAGCCAATGGGAAGCTGCACACTTTGAAACGAACAAGTGTGAAGGTGAGAAACAAGTATTGTTGCAGGAATGTTGACTCGCAGCAATTGGCAAATAGATAAGTGATGCATGTGGAGGGTACAGAGGGGGGTCCCTCTCCTGCCTCCTGTTCCAAGAAGTAACATCAAGGACTTCAAGAAATGAATTTCGCATTGTATGAAGGACTGTTAGACAGCCATCAGTTCTGAGCGATTGTTTTTAATGCTTAAAAAAAAGTCTAAATTTCCAGAGTGGTTTTGAAATTTTTTCAACTCTAGTATCTAGTGGAAAAAAATGGGGAGGGTTGAAGGATTTTTGGACAACTGATATTCAGTAGTAACTTCTAAGTTAAATTACAGAAATAAATTGATCATCAAATTGAATGCAGTGCACACTGAAAGAATGAGATGTGTGGGAGGTTAGAAGGGAGGGGCAGGGGCTCACTGGCAGTAGGACACTTAATTTATTTTTCTTGGCTGCTAATAAATTTTGGTAGAATGTGTAAGTTGTGACTTGCTGACAGCTGTTTAAACAATTAATTGCAGAGCAATGATGGTTGAGAAGACACATTCCAGAAGTTTCTCAAAAAATGGTGATCACCATAAACCTCCAAGTGCAATATCTGATCTGATCACTCAATTGTCATAGGTGTCAATTTTGAGTGCCCTTTGCATGGTGTTAATGGGGTGGCAATGGCCTCACAATGGGGTTGGTAGCCGTTAACACCAGCGAGCAATGTGGCTGGCTTCATTCTGAAGGGAGCCTTTCGCTGGGTGTCCATTGTGTCCACCTGTTACAGGCGATATGCCCCTATTAATCTTGAAATCGGGGTCATGTTACATAAATTGGACCCTGATTTGCCATTTTGGGTCCAGCAGGGGCCCTCAAAAATAATCTGGGCTGCTGCTTGCCCAGGACCCCACCCTCTGCAATTGCGACTTCCTCCTAAACTTACCTTGCTGGCAGCTACTCCTACCCGATCTTGAGGCATCAATCCAGTGAGCTGCACTGGGGTGCCTGTTTGGCGCCCCGCAACTTGCCTGCTGGATTTAAATGAGGCTGGGACCTCAAAATCGTGAGGGCCTCTTCACCGCCATAATGGGCGACTGACCATCTTGCTCTACCAGTTGGTCACCCAAAAGTCAAAATAGACCCCATACTCTGGCTTTGAGAGCTGTGGTATATTTCAAAAATGTGTTGAGATGGCCAATTATTGAGATATTTGGTATTTTTTATTTACTTGTATTTTTTAAGGAAATTCTTCCTCTTCCTCCTCCCTCTTTCCCCCTCCTCCACCTTCCCCCTCCTCCACCGCCCCCCCCCCCCCCCCCCCAGCCAAATATGGGCAGGCAAGCCACACTCTGCTCTCTGTCAGTTCTTGCCCCACCTGTCAGGTTGCAGTGACTCTGGTTTTCTCATACCACAGTGGTTCAGGGAGATTTGGTGTAATTTCCCCAACTCAGCCAGTTGGGGAAATTACACCAATCTCACCAAACTGGAGCTATGCATTGGTGCTCCTATCCATTAGATCACCACGCTACTCTGATTTTATAAGAAACTAATTATGGCAATCTTCCACTTGCATTTGCACTTTGCATCTGTGAAGCTTCATTTGCCTGTTGGAGTTGGTCTCAGAGCTCCAATCCATTGGAATAGCAGTGTAACTGAGTTTGAAATTTTTGGCTGCGCAGGATTTAGCAGTCCATCACCATATTTCACTTTTAAATATATATATATATAGATGTCAGGAATCTGTGCAACTTGTGGATGAAATTGGTTTAATCAACATGAAGCTTGGGGTGGGCATGGAGAGAAAAACATATCTTGTTATTCGTGAACAGATGCTCAGGGAATGAGACACAAATTCCCCCCCACTTCCCAATTTCTGTTGATCTGGCTGCTGCTCAGCCCTTTCTCTATCCGAGATCAGGAACCCTCACTCTATACAGGCCTGCCAAGTGTTATTCATGAGAAGTGACTATGTCTTAGTTTATAAAATGTGACCTATTTTAACGCTCATCACTCTTGGGGAAGTAAAAGAAACATGCTCACCATTTGCCAGTGGCACTCCCGCTGACCATGTTACTGCAAATAATTCCCATATGTTGACTGTTATGCGAGTAGGGAATTGCAGGTTTGCACCTATGGTGTATCCCTCTCTGCTGCCCATAGTTGAATATGAAGTAGTATTCACATGCCAGACTTAATTTCAGTCCAGTATGGTGCATCTCTGGCTTGAATAAGGAGTGCACTATTACTGTTAAGGAGCATGCAAGTGTGATCCTCACCCACCAACCGTGCATGTAGGGAAATCGCAGCATGTTGCCCACAGTTTCTTGACCGTATGTGGCTGGTGGGCAAGGCTTAGAATCATCGAATGTTTCAGCACAGGAGGCGGGCCATTTGGCCCATCATGCCTGTGCCGGCTTTTTGAAAGAGTTATCCAAAATTAGCCTTACTCTCCTGCACTTTCTCCGTAGCCCTGTAAATTTCTCCCCTTCAAGTATTTATCCAATTCCCTTTTGAAAGTTGTTATTGAATCTGCTTCCACCACCCTTTCAGGCAGTGCATTCTAGATCATAGCAACTTGCTGCGTAAAAGTTTTTTTTCTTCATGTCGCCTCTGGTTCCTTTGCCAATTACCTTCAATCTTTGAGATCTGGTTAATGACCCTTCTGCCATTGGAAACAGTTTTTCCCTGTTTACTCTATCCAAAACCTTCATGATTTTGAACACCTCCATCAAATCTTCCCTTAACCGCCTCTGCTCTAAGGAGAACAAACCCAGCTTCTCCAGCATCTCCATGTAACTGAAGTCTTTCATCCCTGGTTCCATTCTCGTAAATCTCCACTGCACCCTCTCTAAGGCCTTGACATTGTTCCTAAAGTGTGGTGCCCAGAATTGGCCACAATACTCTAGTTGGGGCCTAACCAGTGTTTTATAAAGGTTTAGCATAACTTCCAGGCTTTTATACTCTATACCGCTATTTGTAAAGCCAATGACCCTGTATACCTTAACAACCATTTCAATTTGTCTTGCTACCTTCAAAGACTTGTGTCCGTATACCCCCAGGTGTCTCTGTTCCTGCATCCCCTTTAAAATTGCACCATTTAGTTTATATTGTCTCTCCTCATTCTTCCTACCAAAATGCATCACTTCACACTTCTCTGCATTAAATTTCAGTTGCCACGTGTCTGCCAATTTTACCAGCCTGGCTATGGCCTCTTGAAGTTTGTTGCAATCCTTCTCATTGTTTGCTGCATTTCCGAATTTCGTGTCATCTGCAAACTTAGAAATTATGCCCTGTATACCCAAGTCCAGGTCATGAATATATATCAAAAAGAGCAGTGGTCCTAATACCGACCCCTCAGGGACACCACTGCACACTTCCCTCCAGTCTGAAACACAACCGTTTACCACTACTCTCTGCTTTCTGTCCCTTAGCCAATTTTGTATCCATGCTACCACAGTCCCTTTAATCCCATGGGCTTCAATTTTGCGAACAAGTCTATTATGCGGTACTTTATCAAAAGCCTTTTGGCAGTCCATATACCCATCAACCGCACTACTCATCAGCCCTCTCCTTTACTTTATCAAATAACTCAATCAAGTTAGTCAAACATGATCTGTCTTTAACACATCCATGCTGACTTTCGTTTATTAACCCATATTTTTCCAGGTGCCAATTAATTTTGTCCTGGATTATTGTGTCTCAAAGTTTCCCCACCACCGAAGTTAGTTTGACTGGCCTGTAGTTGCCGGATTTATCCCTCTCCCCTTTCTTGAACAGGGGTGTTCATTTGCAATCCTCCAGTCCTCTGGCATCACTCTCATATCTAAGGAGGATTGGAAGATTGTGGCCAGAGCCTCTGCAATTTCCACCCTTACTTCCCTCAGCAACCTAGGATGCATCCCATCTGGACCGGGTGACTTTTCTACTTTGAGCAGAGCAAACTTGGAAAATCGGCCTTTATAACTGTGTTTTCATTACAGTTTTATCATGTGCAAGTGAAGTGAAATGTTTAACACAATCTTTACTGGTCTTTATGTAATGTACAAACAAAAAAAACGTTTGCCATTAAGGCAGTGCTCTTTTTAACACGAAGCACGTACTTAGGTCACTGAAACCGATGATGCCCATATTTTCTATCCTTGATTTGGCACTCACAAGCATGACGAAAATCATCTCTTTTTCGAGCACTCAGCTTATTAAAGTGGGTGTGTTTCAATCTCCCCTTCAAAACAAATGGAGCTCCGCTTGTAAAGTTGTCTTTTGGCTGACCGTCTCAAAAAGAAGCGACTTGGGTTGATGTCCTTCCTGTGACACAAACCATGCAAAAAACCTTTTTTTCCCAGAAATAAATAACCAATTTTGCTAACGGGCATTCCTGAGTGATCTGTTAATCTTTTGTGGATTTTACTGCTGGACTTGAGCTACATGTTTGTTGCTGGCCGTTAAGAATTGACTACTGTATAGACCTTTCTTTTGGATTTGGTATTTCAGTGAAGGCACTTTAGCTTGTGTCTTTGCCGCCTGATTCATCCACATCAGAGATAGTGTCTATTAATTTGTAGCACTGATTAATGGAACGATATTATTTTGGCATTCGTCTTTAAAATATCTATTCACTATTCTGCAGAGTGGTGATAAGGCGAGGTTGTATTGTGTAAGTCGAGAGGAGATTCAGTCGCCAGCAACTTTAATGCAATGGGGATCAAACTGAAGTATTCAGATCGTCCTGAATTCATGAGTGCTTCAAATTTGATTTGAACCCTTCATTAAAATTAGGGAGACAGCATTCATTTGGATGATTTGCTCGCATGCATCAATCATTGTGCGTGTTTGGTGCAGATATCAAAGCAAAGTACTACAGTCTTTCAAAATCTATGTGCCTTGGAGTAAAATCTGTCAAGGGAAGAGTATGCTTAACCTGGCAGTTATTGAACATAAACAAATCTTGTCTGTGACTAATTGGTTGAATACTGTAATCTAAGCTATCTCCAAGATTGTTGCACGGCTTTGGTTGAGTTAAGTTATTCAAGGCTACAAGTCAAGCTAACGGGAGTTTCTGTGTAAATGAACTTTGTGCTTTCTCCACCCTTCAGTGACTGCTGTCTGTTGAAGCTGTAAACAAGTCTGTGTTTTAAAGCCAGCATCTCATTGAGCCACAGCTATCAATAATTGACTCATAATGTGTATTAGTAATCAGCTTCTCTCTAAGATGGCAGACAGCATGACTAAACCTTTTTTGAGGAACATTAATTTGAATAAAAAGCCAACTGCACTCAAGGGAAAAAATGAGATTTACTCATTTATTTTCTGTGTGTGTATGTTTGGGGGGGAAGGAAAGAATGTTTGTTTGCATTTGTAATAGCTTCTGTTCAGATGTATTTTTTTGATTAAATGAGGGGTTTAAAAATTACATGTTTTATGTTGCCCCCATTTTACACAAATTGACAGAAAAGCCTGTGTTCTATATAAGTTGTAGTTTTCTCTAAAAAGGGATTAGTTTTGAGAAGTGTTATCACGACAGCCTACTGGGAAATCTGTTGACAGAGACTTAATCCCAGCATGCACTGCAGGAGCAAAGATGGAAAAGTCAAAGCGAAAGCCTTTATTGAGAAATGCCTTTTTCATAAAGTTTCTCAACTATTTTCTTCAGAATTTGATTGTGGCAATCTCTGCAAAAAAGCCTGTAATACAAAAGTACGTATGTCACTTTTTAATTAGAAAGAATGGTTGGCTCTGCTGCAGTGATGCATCATTTCATCAATATATTGATCTTGGGCTACGATGGAAACTGTCAATATAACTATCTTTCATGAGGGTATCTAATATAACACTTCATCTTTCAACAAGTCCGGAAGTAGTTGTTAATGCAGGAAGAATTTCCCCCCAACAAATCTGTAGATGAGGTCTGTAAAGAAATGTGTGATAAAAATGTGGCCAGCTAATGTTCCTACATTTAAAAAGCGAGATAGAACAAGTCCAGGGAGCTATAGATCAGTTAGCTTAACGTTAGTGGTAGGAAAGATAATGGAATCTTTACTCAAAGATGTAATAGAAAGACATCTTGAACAAAAATATAATAAAGAACAGTCAGCATGGATTTCAGAAGGGAAAATCATACTTGATCAACCTTACTGAATTCTTTGTCTACTCTGTTACTTCTTCAATGTAGTAGATGTAATATTTGGATTTTCAAAAGGCCTTCAATAAGGTATTGCATTGTAGATTCATGTGGAATCAGGAGACAGGTAACAGAATTTATAGCAACTTGGCTATCAAGCAGAAAACAGAGTAGGGGTTAAGAGTAACTACTCAGACTGGCAAAACGTGGGAAGTGGTGTTCCACAGGGATCGGTGCTGGGACCACTGTTGTTCACAATTTACATTAACGATTTGGAGTCGGGAATTGGAAGTACAATTTCAAAATTTGCAGACGACATCAAATTGGGGCGTGTAGTTAATACAGGAAGAATGTGTCAATGCAAGAGGACATTAATAAACTTGCAGAATGGGTGTGTAATTGGCAAATTAATTTCAATATAGATGATTGTGAGGTGGTGCATTTTGGTAGGATGAATAAGGAGGCCACATACTGCTTGGATAATAGTCTAAATGGGATAGAGGAGCAAAGGGATCTCGGGGTACAGATACACAAACCACTAAAAGTAGTGACGCAGGTTAATAAGGACATTAAAAAAAAAGCAAATCAAGCACTAGGGTTCATTTCTAGAGGGATAGAATTGAAAAGCAGAGAAGTTATGTTTGACATGTAGAGAACCTTGGTTAGACCACACTTGGAGTATTGTGCACAGTTCTCGTCTCCATATTCTAGAAAGGATGTAGAGGCATTGGAGAAGGTGCAAAAAAGATTCACAAGGATGATACCAGAACTGATCAGGATTTCCTTATCAGGAAAAGCTGAACAGGCCGGGGCTTTTTTCTCTGGAAAAGAGAAGGCTGAGGGGTGACCTGATAGAGGTCTTTAAGATTATGAAAGGGTTTGATAGGGTAGACGTAGAGAAAATGTTTCCACCTGTGGGGGAGTCCAAAACTAGAGATCATAAATATAAGATAGTCACTCATAAATCCAATAGGGAATTCAGGAGAAACTTCATTACCCAAGGAGTGGTAAGAATGTGGAACGCGCTGCCACAAGGAATAGTTGAGGCAAATAGCATAAATGTGTTTAAGGGGAAGCTATTTAATTACGAAAGAGAAAGGAATAGAAGGATATCATGCACAACATGCTGAAGAAGCTCAGCAAGTTAGGCAGCATCTGTGGAGAAAGATTTCCAGCATCTGCAGTATTTTACTCTTGAGAAGGTTATCATGATAGGGTTAGATGAAGGAGGGAGGGAGGAGGCGAGTGTGGAGTATAAACACCGGCACAGACCAGTTGGGCTGAACAGCCTGTTTCTGTACTGTAGTTTCGATTAAATTAAGGTGGCCTGATGTGTAGTGGACAAAATCAATGGAATAAATATCTGGGAGCAGGGTCCAGGCCCGTGTTTGATATTGGATACACTGTTAGGTTGAGAGGTGGTTTGCCATTTTGTATGAAAGAGAGATAAGCTGGGTGGTACAAACAATTAAACAATTTCCCCAATGGCTCATTGCCATCAGACCAGGAAGGTCCAAGGTTCAATTACTGGTCTGAGTTAGTGAACCTTCAACAGGATGGTGGTGAAGAAATTGCAGTTGGCCTTTTTGCCCTGTGCCTGATGTTGCATGATGATGGGATTCAGGCTCAGTTATGGTTCATTCTATAGTACAGAAACTCACCAACACTAACTGTACAGGCCATATCTGAGACCATATATCTGTGTTTGAGGAGAATCAGAAGATTTGGGTGGTGGGGGAAAGTTATTTTTTTCCCTTTTTAAGAAAACAGCAATATAGTGTTGTGAGGTGTTGTCTTTCACTCTCTGCTGATGGCCTGGTTTGAAGCTAGGGTGAGGTAAGGCGCGATGAAAGGCCTAACTATTAAATCAGAGGATCAGATAGTTTTAGCAGCTGTAATCCAGTCCGAAGTATGACGCCCAGCATGTAGATCAACTGTGTCAGAGTGCTGAGAAGACAAGAATGCACTGTGGAGAAAAGAAATGAAGGGTTGGTGTCAAGAATAAGCAGGGTAGCCAGGACAGTGTAAGTTTCTGGGCAGTGCAGTTGACCCTTGCAGTACATTTTTGTTGAGGTGCTTCATCTCATCACAAATGTAAAGTGGATGCCATTTTTCAAAATTCATGGATCCACAAGAGCAATGTGTGAAAAAAGGCCAAACAGACCACTGCAAGCATGCTTTGCTGTCTCTTGGATAGACAGACAGTGATTGAGATGTACAGCAGGCCTGTCAGCATTTGTAATGTTTTCATCTCATCTCCACATTAATGCGTGCACCCAAGATCTATGCAGTGACCGTATCCAATCACCTGCATTGGTTCCTGTTTGCCACTAAGTTTAGCAGAAATAAGGGGCAGTTCTGTCAGAGAACATCTACTGTTAGGTTGGGTAGTTTTAATCAATTGAATTTTTGACTTTTGATACATAAACTACCAAGTCTGACATAACTTGGCAGTAGTTGAGTGAAAATTTAGCTGATTTGTACCCTGCTCTGAAAGGGAAAAACCTGATTGGCCAAATGCTTTATTATAGCTATAATACAACAAACTGATAGGCAAGATGCACGTTGCAAAACGCAGTTTTTGAAGTGCTAACTGAGATTGTGGATTGAAGCCGTGCTTTGATGAGAAAGATGCATGGACTCTCTTCAGAGGAACTTAGTAAACTAGTATCCTCTCATGTATCAGCATGACCACTGTTGATGTTTTAATGTTTTAAAGGATTGTGAGCTGATAAAACCACATTAATTTCTTCAGTTCGTAAACTTTCATCTGTCTCTAGTTTTCAATGTGGGGGAACAATAGGAAGATTACTAGTTCCTATTGTTTTTCCTCCACATTCAAAACTAGAGATGGATGAAAGTTTATCAACTAAAGATGACTCGTTGCTATCTGTGGGTCTCTGGCCTTCTGAGAGCATTAACACGACCTCTAAAGTTTGTGAAGATTTTAATTTATGTTCTACTCAAATGATATTTTCCCTTACATTGGAGAAAGTGAGATGGTAAAGCAGCAAAATACTGTGCTTCTGAGGTGCCTTTTGTGCTTTGAAAAATTCACCTGAGCGTCATTGGGCCCTGTCTTTTGCAGGGGTATCGTTCCCTGACTTTTGCACATCGCCTGACAGCTGATAAGATTGCCCTAGCTTTTCGTCATAGCATTTTATTCCTCTAGCATGCGAAACAGCTTCTTTATTGCTTTCGTTTCTCACGTAGCCTGGTTCTTTCACCATTTACCGTTGAAGGCAGACACAAAGGTCTGTCATGATTTAATGGTTCATCATTCACAGAATAGAAAATCATTTTCATTGTACTTTGTACTTTGCTTTTTTTTTAAAAAAAAGCAGGTCTTATTTCAACTGTTGAAATGAAGATCTGTTTTTGCTCTGACAAACTGATGTGGACAAAATAAGAGAGGATTTGCTATGTTTTCCTACCCTTCTGCAGCCTTAATGCAATGCAAGTAGGACCCCCACATCGAGTCAGTTCTACTTACTTTAAACAAGGGTGTTCTAATGTCTGGTGTTGTGGAAATTCACTTCTTGACACTGCGTGTAGGTGCGAAGAATGATTGTGTTTAAATGCAGGCGTTGTGAAAAGGCACCTGACTAAGCCATCAACCTTGCCACTTGTACAGGCACAGATATCCTTCCATTCTAATGGAGTATGTTATATTTTTAACTGTGTCTTAATGTGATTATTTTTTGATTTTTTTTTCCTCTGTATATTACTATTTCAGAATTAATAACCAGGTGGTGGTTTTTAAATCAAAAATTTGAATCGTATCTTTCAAATTCTCTCATCTTGGATTTTTTTAAAAAATGTCCTCCCATAAAAGGGTGTTGGAATTTTATTACTAGTGGAATTTATTTCTGTTACAAAAGTTCGCAGTGTATCATGGCAGTTCCTCGACTTTTAAAAATTTAAGATTCAAATAGGCCACCTACTAAATTTTTACATTTCAAGTGCATCTCATCACACACCAAAAATGTACTTTGAGATAATTAAACTCTACACCTCCATGTTTTTCAGGTGTCCTTCATTGATCCCAGAACAGTTTTGTTTCGGCTGCTAAGGAATTGATTTGACGATTTGGTGCTGACTTTCTGCTTGGTTAACAATTTCGATCAATTGAGAGTGAGGTCAGTATTGCTCATTTATTAAATACACAAGAGGAATTGTTGAGTGTACAAAACAAAACTCCTTTGAAATTGATCTGTTAGAAATGAGGAGGTCGATTGTTTCTAATTTTAAATCGGAAAAATGGGAAGTGTGGCTGCAGGGGGTCTGCAGATTTTAAATACATCAGGGTTTGATCCCATAATCCTGTGTGTATAAATCAACCAAGCAAGGCTAATTGGAGTTACTCTTTTTTTTATGGTGGCAGGGCAGTTGGGAGAAGCCGTTGTCTGTGGGGTCTGATTAGCTGTTGTTCAGTCTGTAATGCGTTGCTGCACTGTACTGGAATTTGGTCTCCACAAGTTGCAGGGGTTTTTCTTTGGCGTGTAACGGTTTAACCATTTTTGTTTTGATCTTTGATGTAAATTTAAATCCCTCGTGTAAGCACTGGTGCAATTCTGATTTAGCTAATGGGTTCACTGTTGAAATGCGGTTACTCTTAAATTATTCCACTGAATTTCTCATTCATAGTTCACAGCTGAGATTCAACCTAGAACTGCGGGGAATTTTGCCAGCAGGCAGCAATGCGTAATGGGAAAAATGTGCCAAGTATAGTCTGGTATTAATATCAATATGAACAGAGATCAGTCATTCCCCAAAATATTGAAGAGTTGATTTTTTTTCAGATTGAAGATATGCTTTTGAGGAGAATAGGGACAATATGTTGAACTGCCTTTCCTGAACTATGTTTTCAATACTAATCCCATCAAGATGGCAAGCACTTGAGCTGAATGCACCCGTTATTGCTGGATCTGAAATGTTCCAACGCACATCGAGAAGGCTGATATTTTATACAGTTAATTGATTTTAAAGTTTCAGTAAAGCTTCTGCATTATAGGTTTTGCTCTATGTTCAGTTTTCAAGAATTAGTTCATACGATCCAATAATATTGTACAGGATTTACTGTTTCTTTTTAGGGCCATTTTCCCGTCAGTGTCAACAGGAGGGACAATTCAAATCTAGATCTTTGTAAGAACTTTCCACATATTTGGCTTCTGATCTCTTTACGATGAGCTGTATCTGCTCCTCAGCAATTCTTTTGACCAAAGAAGATAACAAAGTCATTCAGCACATTTACATAAGAGGGGTTTAAATCTTTGCGTTCCTTTTAAATTTTCAACAGGCTCAGCCATTTCTTCTATATTACTCGTCAAATTGTTCAGCAGCACTTTGAGTTCAGCTCTCAGAATTTGGTGGATTCATCATTCAAAATGATAATGTATCGTGACCAAATGGATATGAATTCTAGCTGAAATCTAAAAGCAGAGAGGGGCAATGAAGGGGAAGATTAGCCCATTCAGCTTGGATGAGGCATTCACCTGAAACATTAACCTGAATTTTTTTTGATATGCTGATTGACCTGATGTGTATATTCCCTGCAACAACTATTTTGGTTAATTCTTGAACTCTGTTTATCAACGTGTCATGGGATGATCTATTTGATGCTTCATGTTCTTCATATGCAATGAAGATTAATTCTTGTGCGATCATAATGTGCAGTAAAAATTATTGCACTAGGCAGTACTATAATTTCCTTCACAAAACAGTGAGGAATTGATGAGCCCGTTCTAACATATATTTTCTTCCTTGTCCTCTTCGAGTTCAGGTGTCATGATTTTTGTTTCCCTTTTTGCCACTAAGCATTCCTGTCTTCGGTGATGAATTCAACATACACTGGTTGCCAAATTTTAATAGCAGTCATTGGAAATTCTATCCACACATGTCCTCTTAGAATTAGTCTTCAAATTCCAGTGGTTATGAAATAGAGATTCTTTTTAATCTTTGCAGTTAATAAACGTAGAATTGACTGACCTTTTGGTAAAGAAAAGATTCTGAGAGAAGGCAAAGGTTCTCTGACAATAACATTGCTTATGAATATTATGGATGTGGTGAATACATTATCCAAGAATGAGATCTGTGGAAAGTTTGTCAATTAATCTTTCATTTCGTAGCAAAATGAGGGAGAGGTGGAAAAAAAAATTGAGACGGTTTTATTTTCTCCTCTTGCAAGCTGCTCATGGCAGCTGCTTCCAGTTGTTCAGGGTAATGGGGGCTGCAGATTCTCCATGCTTGTGGTGTACAAGATTCAAGTAGTTCAAATCAATGCACATGTCTGTGTTCTTCCCTTGCTAATACAGCTGTCCCAGATTTATTGGGATTCCTGTATTTAACAGAAACCTTGAATATGATGCTGCTGCTGGTAGAAGCATAGTAAATCTTATTCATCCACTGGTTAGCAGTTTCCCATCCTTTTAAAACATCACTGAACTTTTAGAAGTGGTTTTATTTTATTTTTCCCTTTGTCCCAGCCTCCTGCCTACTTCATGTTTTCATGCTAATCGAACATTTTAATAGTGCCAGGGAGACCGGCTATGCCTCTACAACCTACTAGATTCACCAGGCTCCCCCTCTCGCTGAGTGAGGGCCTGAGAAAATGGGATGCTGGATGCACTGATATGGGAGATGGGAGGTAGAGTGTCAGAAAGGGTGGAATTTGGAGAGGACAGGAAGGTGACTAAGACATGGAGCTGAGGACAGGGAGGGAATGGAGGAAGAATTGAGACCACAAAATTGAGGTGTATCGTTATAAGAGAAGGAAGTGGGAGAACAAAATACGACACCTGAACATGAAGACCGAGAAATTTGCCTCAGTCATTCCTGTTGGAGTGAGGGAGAAGAAAATGAACCAAGGTTCTCATTCCTGCCCATTGTCTGACCTGAGCCAGAAAGCATAAGTTTATTTGATGGGCATCGCCGGGGGTGTGTACATATTTAATGGTAGCAAAATCTCCAACAAAATTATTCCCTTTTTACATTTTTTTATATATATATTATATATATATATATATATATATATATATATATATCTCATGTGAGGTCATCCTTTGCAGTTTGAACATTGAGATGCTGTTCTATGTTGCTCAGTGATCGATCATGTAGGCTTTAGTGACAGCCACTCAAGACCTCTACGCTGCCCACAGCAATGCTGGGTGCCAGGGGCGAACAAGCATCCCTGGCATCTGGTGTTTCTGTGGTACAAAATATACGTGAGATGATGTGCTTCTATGAAGTTACAATCTTCCTGCTGATATATGGGTGGACATAGTGTACATCCCAAGTCACTTCCAGCAGGAAAATTGAGGGACGCAAAAATGGACAGGAATAAATGTGCATGCCCACAACCCAATTGCCTTCCCAAAAATTTGCAGAAGGAGCATGGAAAATCATTGCCTAAATGTCCAAAGCTAATGCCCCATGTCTGTAGTATTGGCTTTATTTTACCCAGTTAGCCATGGATCAAACAATGTAATGGAACTTGGATTATACTAGAAAATTGAGGATCTGCTGGTGAGACTTTTGATGTCAAATTTTTATTCTTCTCCTGTCATCTGCAGTCAAAAAACATACGCAGTCTGATTTGTGGACTTCGACTAGTGCAGCCCCCAAACTGTCTGCAGCAAGGTTTTAATTCTATTTATCCCCTAAAGTTCAACACACTAATGTAGAATTAATTTTGTTCCCTGATAATGAACTGGATGAGCAAATTGTTCATGTTGGTAAAGTTAATCCTGCAGTGTGGATTTTGCTGATCAATTTTATGTGGAGCACACTGGCAGTAATGCCCATCACTGGCATCATTTCAAAAATGAAAACTGGATTAACAGCCATTTTTTCTCTTCCCCCCCCTTCCCCCACCCCCCAGGCCAAAATAAATACTGGCAACATAATTGACGGAAATGGATAGCTGGGCATGATTCGAAAGAAGGACCTGCATTTATACAGCATTTTCGTACATCTCAAACATTCCAAAGCACCTCACATGCAATAATTTACTTTTGAAGTGCAGTCACTTGTGTTATGTTAGTGCACTACAGGGTAGACATGTTACCTTTTGGGGGGGGTTGGGTTCTGATGAACATGAGAAGTTATTTGAGGTTCACTCAAATGATTTGCCATTCTAGCACCCCTCAAATGAGATTACTGTTTTGCGATCACTCATCTCTAGACTGCAGTGAAACTTTTTGAGGAAAAAATCTTAATTTCCTCCATTGGTTCAATAAAAACAGTATCAAGCTAAAATGATGACATTAGCAAATTTGAAACTTTCACTTTCTGTGTTAATTTGATATGTTTAAATCAAAACCTGTGGAATGAATGGTTTTAAATATTAAAGTAAATGCTTCAAAATTACTTCATTATAATTATGAAGCTCAACATCATGTGACTTGTTTTCTGCACTTCAATCAATATATTTAGATGAGTGAACAAGACAGTCCACTAGTTTTGTATTGCAATTTAAGAATTATCTTGACTGGATTGAGAAAGAAAGATTTAGTAACCTTTGCTTTTATCTTTTTATCTGTTTCCCAAGTTCTGCTTCTTCCCTCCCCGATATGCAGTGGACACTCAACCGAAACTGATGCATATCAAACAGTATGAGACTTAGGGGGCGAAATTGGTCCTTGATGATGGCGCTAAATGGGAAATAGCGAATTGGCAGCCCGTTTTACACCCCATCCGAATTTCTCATGCACTGAAGTCTGAAAAAGAAAATCGGGCGGAGTGTAAAATGGGCTGCCGATTATTCATCACCCGCTTTGTACTTTTCACCGAGGATCAATATTACCCCCTCCATTTCTTTTCTGGTGTGTAGTTGATGATCTGAACACCGTGTCTTTTAGCCTCATTTCCTAGCTCAGGAGACATTCAATAAGCTGCTAACTGCTGCTCTGTACTTCCCTTTCTCTCTTTCCCCCGCCCCCCCCCCCCCCCACCCAGTCGCTGAGCATACGCATCGTTCTCTGGACTTGAAATTGGTGGATAGTTTGTGTTCAAATGTCAGCTTGGCTCAGTTGGTAGCACTTTTTCCACTGAGTCAGAAAGTCATGGGTTCAACTTCCAGTCCAGGACTTGAGCACATAATCAAGTGCAGTACTCAGGGAGTGCTGCACTGTTGGAGGTGCTGTCTTTAAGCTGAAATGTTAAACTGAGGCCCCACCTGCCCTCCAATGGGTGTAAAAAATCCCATGGCACTATTTGAAGATCTCTCCTGTTGTCCCGGGCCAACATTTATCCCTCAACCAATATCACTAAAAACAGATTAACTGCTCACTTACCGCTTGCAGTTTGTGGGACCTTATTCAGTGCAAATTGGCTGTTGTGTTTGCCTACCTTTGAGGTGTCCTGAGGACATAATTGCAATTTAATTTCCTTTACTCCCCACCCCCCCCCCCCTCCTTGTGGCATTTTCAAAATCCACAAAATAACCCATTTTAATGCGTAAATTGACAAAAATAAATGTGAATTTGTGAAAGGATGCTCAGCGCCTCGTAGGATCAGACTCCAAAGTGATGCCTCGACGCCATGGAATAACTAACTGATGCTCATTGGTCGGGACAAGCATCATGCATAAAAATAGCCACTTGGTGAGTAGCAGAGGGCTGAGGCACCTGTGCAGCTTTACTCTGATGTGTTAATGCCTTCAGGGGCGAAGGATGAAGAAGAAAAGTATTCTGGGGTTTTCCTTGATTACCTTTGGGGGCTGGGGAATATTTACGCAGAACTTTCCCTCTTGAGAATGAATAGGTGGGGTATCTAATTGGATAGATTGTGCGTGGTCTGTGGAAGCCATGAGCTGGCTTGGTGCCTTTTAACCTACACAAGTATCCATATCCATGTTACTCTGAATGAAAGATTTTTAAAAAAACAACTATATATGTGGGAAATCTGAAATAAAAACAAAAACTGCTTGCAATAGAAAAGATAGATTAATGTTTTAGGTGTAAATCCTTCATCAGAAATTGGTTAAATAAACAAGCTCCACTTATAGAACTGAACAAGATACGGCTGGGGAGAAGAGAAGGAACAATGGGTGCAAGAGTTGAATGCAGATTCCTTTTACTGAGGTGGTCATTGGCATTGAGCTCTCTGGGGGGCTCAGTTCCTGTTTCTGACAAAAGTTTTACCGCACAAAATATTAATCTGTGTTTTCTCTTCAATAGCTGAATGACCAGCTATATATTTGCAGCATTTTCTGTTTTTGCTTTGAACTAAGATAACTTTTGATTTAGTTGTTTACTTTGCCTAGTGGTGTCATCAGCTACAGCTTCTGTCCATTCTGCACAGCTGCAGTCAGAATGCCATCTGGTGTCTTCCTGAGATCAGGAGGTGCGATTGGAATTCTGTCTTCAGCAGTGAATGAGTTAATTTCAAAACAGCTGCGTGAGGTGATTGTACAAGCTGATTTTTCACTGAAAACATCACAGCTTACCCGGATAAAGAACTCTAAATGCATGTGTTTTGTAAGAACTGCAGTACAATGTAGATCTATCAGCAGAGAATGGGTAATTCCAAATACTTAATTGTGCAGCACCATCTGCTGACTCCAGGGAATACACAAGACATGTGACCGTAACCCGGCAGGTTCCATATTGAAGCTCGGGGATGTCGAGGAACGCCCTAGTAAAAGCTACTTTCACTGAAGTAAAACTGCAATGCAGATGTAACCTTAAAAAAAACCCACTTCCCAGTTCAGGGTCACCGACTTTGTGACTCGAGACAAGGAGGAGACTGCCTGTCTAATGCATGATTGTGAAATGGAAATATGTCTTGAGGCCCCTCTGTTCATTGTTATTCAGCATGAGAGTCTGTTGGCACACGGACGATCTCCACTGTAAATTATGCACAATTTACATGGGAAGCTCATTAATTCCCTGACACCAGACTTAGTTGGTTTAATTTGTAATGGTGTCATGTGTTTTAGACCATTTTGAATGTATTTATTTCCCCTCTATTGAGTTTCAGACACTGACGCATTGAAAGAAAAATGTGCAGGTGTCATTCTTTGTTACAGATTAATCCTTGGAGAAGGCAGAAGGTGACTGTTGTTTTGTGCCTGATGCCTTTTCATCTAATTACTTTTACGGGACACTGCTTCAGGGAGGTGCTGTCGAGGGCACGGCCTTGGGATTGGAACTTTCCCTAAGAGGGAATTGGTCAAGAGCATGGCCTGTAGTTTGGAGAACTGCTGGATTCCTGACCTCCGGTGTCAGCTGCATTGACTGTTCAGTGAGCACCCCACCCTTCCCCAATCCTGTTTGTTTGGAGGCCTTGATAATCAAACCAATCCTTATTCTTCAGCGCATCTGTACTCTGGAGCAAATCATTTCAAATTGGGTGTGTTTCGGGAACATTAGATAACTTAGATTGTTACCTTCTGAGGTCATTTTATCCCTAATTCTTCCAGCATGGAACTGAGCTGATTGATGTGTGGAATTTGAGGGTTTTCTAATTATGGCACCTTTCCTAAGTTGAATATTATATGTCATATTAACAGCAGTATTGTAATTCCTGTAGGAGGAGATGTATATACTGTTGCCTGACCCTTTTGCAACCTTGGTCTGGCATCATAGTGTTGCAAAACACTCCCCTCTTTGTATCAAACGGAGCTTTACAGAAATGTTCAGCAGCCGTGTGGTGTTAATGGTTCATACCAGAAGTGAGAAATAACCCTTAAAGAGGGAAAACTCTGAAAGGATGGATATTTGCAAGTGTGTTGAAGGCTATAACTTGCTTTGAGGTTTTGCTTTTGCAGTTTGACATCATTCAGATATTGCATGTATTTTACTTGCTTGCCTCTCCAGTCCCCAGCATGCTTCCATTCATTCTGTATAATACATATTGTATTAAAGTTAATGAACAATGCAATAATGAGTGAAGAACTGAGCGAAGATTGCATTGTGTGCGTGCATATGTGCATAAATTTCTGTAATTCTGATCGTCAGGCAGTAATAATTATATGTGGCTTATTGGAAGGAGTTAGCTTATTGGACGAAATGGTACTTTTGCTGTCCAGTGAACACAAGCTCAGTATTAACTTTGTTTACTTTCCACTCCATTGATTACTCAACTACCCTTCCTAGCTCTCATGGCAGCTTTCTTTTCCTTTGGCACCATCCTGCTTCCTTTTAAAATTGGTGTCGTCTATTGCCTACTCAAAAAAAAAGCCCAACCTCGATTTGTTCTCTCCAATTATTGCCCCTATCTCTGTACTCCCTTTCCTCTAAAGTTCTCAAGTACTTTTTTGTGTCTCAGCTCCGTGCCCATCTCACCTGAAATTCCTGTTTGAATCTCTCCAGTCTGCCTTTGGCCCATCATAGCGTCAAAACTGCTTTAGCCAATGTCATGAATCATCTGACTGTGGCCATGATATGTTGCCGTCCTTCTCAACCTCTCCACAGCGCTTGACGCTGTTGACTGTGCTGATCTCCTTCACCACCTCCATCTGTTGGCCAGCACTGGGGGACCACCCTTGCTGGATGAGAATGGATTAGGAAAAAAAGGAGGGCTTTTGGCAGATACAAAAGGCTAAGGACGGAGGAAGCCCGAGAGGAGTACAAAAAGTGCAGGGGGCTACTTAAAAAGGAAATTAGGAGATCAAGGAGGGGCCATGAAAAAACTCTGGCGAGCAAAATAAAGGAAAATCCTAAGATGTTTTATAAGAACATAAGAAATTGGAGCAGGAGTAGGCCAATCGGCCCCTTGAGCCTGCTCCGCCATTCAATAAGATCATGGCTGATCTGATCCCAACCACAAATCTAAAGAACACAAGAAGTCGGAGCAGGACCCGGCCACATAGCCCCTGGGCCCTCTCCGCCACCCACAGGGCATTGACCGATCCGAACTCAGCTTCATGTCCAATTTCCTGCCCGCTCCCCATAACCCCTAATTCCCTTTACTTCTCGGAAACTGTCTATTTCTGTTTTAAATTTATCTAATGATGTAGCTTCCACAGCTTCCTGGGGCAGCAAATTCCACAGACCTACCACCCTCTGAGTGAAGAAGTTTCTCCTCATCTCAGTTTTGAAAGAGCAGCCCCTTATTCTAAGATTATGCCCCCTAGTTCTAGTTTCACCCATCTTTGGGAACATCCTTACTGCATCCACCCGATCAAGACCCTTCACAATCTTATATGTTTCAATAAGATCGCCTCTCATTCTTCTGAACTCCAATGAGTAGAGTCCCAATCTACTCAACCTCTCCTCATATGTCCGCCCCCTCATCCCCGGGATTAACCGAGTGAACCTTCTTTGTACTGCCTCGAGAGCAAGTATGTCTTTTCTTAAGTATGGAGACCAAAACTGTATGCAGTATTCCAGGTGCGGTCTCACCAATACCTTATATAACTGCAGCAATACCTCCTTGTTTTTATATTCTATCCCCCTAGCAATAAAAGCCAACATTCCGTTGGCTTTCTTGATCACCTGCTGCACCTGCATACCAACTTTTTGATTTTCTTGCACTAGGACCCCCAGATCCCTTTGTACTGCAGTACTTTCCAGTCTCTCGCCATTAAGAAAATAACTTGCTCTCTGATTTTTCCTGCCAAAGTGCATAACCTCACATTTTCCAATATTATATTGCATCTGCCAAATCTCCGCCCACTCACCCAGCCTGTCTATATCCCCTTGCAGGTTTTTTATGTCCTCCTCACTCTCTACTTTCCCTCCCATCTTTGTATCATCTGCAAATTTTGATATGTTGCACTCGGTCCCCTCCTCCAAATCGTTAATATAGATTGTAAAGAGTTGGGGACCCAGCACCGACCCCTGTGGAACACCACTGGTTACTGGTTGCCAGTCCGAAAATGAACCATTTATCCCAACTCTCTGCTTCCTGTTCGATAACCAATCCTCCACCCATGCCAGAATATTACCCCCAATCCCGTGATTTATAAGTATATTAAGGGTAAGAGGATAACTGGGGAAAAAATAGGGCCCATTAGGGACAAAAATGGCAATCTGTGTGTGGAGCCGGAAGATGTAGGAGGGGTTCTAAATGAATTTTTTTGCATCTGTTTTCACTATGGAGAAGGACGACGTAGACAGAGAAATACGACAGGGGGACTGTGATATACTCGAACATATTAACATCGAGCGGGAGGAGGTATTGGCTGTTTTAGCAGGCCTAAAAATGGATAAATCCCCAGGCCCGGACGAAATGTATCCCAGGCTACTGTGTGAGGCAAAGGAGGAGATTGCGGGCGCTCTGACACATATATTCAGAACCTCTCTGGCCACAGGGGATGTGCCAGAGGACTGGAGAACCACTAATGTAGTACCATTATTCAAGAAGGGGAGTAGGGAAAAGCCGGGGAACTACAGGCCAGTGAGCCTAACATCAGTGGTAGGAAAATTATTGGAAAAAATTCTGAAGGACAAAATTAGTCTCCACTTGGAGAAGCAAGGATTAATCAGGGATAGTCAACATGGCTTTGTCAAGGGAAGATCATGTCTGACTAATTTGATTGAATTTTTTGAGGGGGTGACTAGGCGTGTGGATGAGGATAACGCAGTGGATGTGGTATACATGGATTTCAGTAAGGCCTTCGATAAAGTCCCCCACAGGAGACTGGTCAAGAAGGTACGAGCCCATGGAGTCCAGGGTGCCTTGGCACTTTGGATACAAAACTGGCTTAGTGGCAGAACGGGATATGACGCTCGACTCATCGATCGACAGTTCCGACGGGCCACAGCAAAAAATCGCATAGACCTCCTCAGGAGACTAACAAGGGACGCAACCAACAGAGTACCCTTTGTCGTCCAGTACTTCCCCGGAGCGGAGAAACTACGCCATGTTCTCCGCAGCCTTCAACATGTCATCAATGAGGACAAACACCTCGCTATGGCCATCCCCACACCTCCACTACTCGCCTTTAAACAGCCACCCAACCTCAAACAGACCATCGTTCGCAGCAAATTACCTAGCTTTCAAGAGAACAGCGTCCACGACACCACACAACCCTGCCACGGTAACCTCTGCAAGACATGCCAGATCATCGACACAGATACCACCATCACACGAGAGGACACCACCCACCAGGTGCATGGTTCATACTCCTGTGACTCGGCCAACGTTGTCTACCTCATACGTTGCAGGAAAGGATGCCCCAGAGCATGGTACATTGGTGAGACCATGCAGACGCTGCGACAACGGATGAACGGACACCGCGCAACAATCGCCAAACAGGAGGGTTCCCTCCCAGTCGGGGAACACTTCAGCAGTCATGGATATTCATCCACCGACCTTCGGGTAAGCGTTCTCCAAGGCGGCCTTCGAGACACACGACAACGCAAAATCGTCGAGCAGAAATTGATAGCCAAGTTCCGCACCCACGAGGACGGCCTCAACCGGGATCTTGGGTTCATGTCACGCTACACGTTACCCCACCAGCGAACAAATGTTATCTGTTTTTAATATAACGGGTCAGTTGCTGTCTTTTCTATGTTTCTACCTCTCTATCTCTGTTTTTTTTTGTTTGTTGTTTTTTTTTGGTGATTTGTATATTCTGTGAGACCTGGCAGGTAACACCTGTCTGTCTGCACACTGATTGCCTTGGCAACGGGCAGTTGAAAAAACTGTCTGCACTCACCAAGCATTGTTCTGTGAATTATAAATGCGATTTCATTTCGAGGATTTCATTTCACATCGTTCACCTGACGAAGGGGGAAACCTCAAAGCTTGTGAATTTAAAATAAAATTGCTGGACTATAACTTGGTGTTGTAAAATTGTTTACAATTAGTGGCAGAAGGCAGAGGGTGATGGTCGAAGGTTGTTTTTGTGACTGGAAGCCTGTGGCCAGTGGGGTACCACAGGGATCGGTGCTGGGGCCCTTGCTGTTTGTGGTCTACATTAACGATTTGGATATGAATGTAAAAGGTATGATCAGTAAGTTCACTGATGATACAAAAATTGGTAGGGTGGTAAATAGCGAGGAGGATAGCCTCAGTCTGCAGGACGATATAGATGGGTTGGTCAGATGGGCGGAACAGTGGCAAATGGAATTTAACCCGGAAAAGTGCGAGGTGATGCACTTTGGAGGGACTAACAAGGCAAGGGAATACACAATGAATGGGAGGACCCTAGGCAAGACAGAGGGTCAGAGGGATCTTGGTGTGCAAGTTCACAGATCCCTGAAGGCGGCGGAACAGGTAGATAAGGTGGTAAAGAAGGCATATGGGATACTTGCCTTTATTAGCCGAGGCATAGAATATAAGAGCAAGGAGGTTATGATGGAGCTGTATAAAACACTGGTTAGGCCACAGCTGGAGTACTGTGTGCAGTTCTGGTCGCCACACTACAGGAAGGATGTGATCGCTTTGGAGAGGGTGCAGAGGAGATTCACCAGGATGTTACCAGGGCTGGAGCGCTTCAGCTATGAAGAGAGACTGGGAAGATTGGGTTTGTTTTCCTTGGAGCAGAGGAGGCTGAGGGGGGACATGATTGAGGTGTACAAAATTATGAGGGGCATAGATAGGATGGATACTAAGGAGCTTTTTCACTTCGTTGAGGGTTCTATAACAAGGGGGCATAGATTGAAGGTAAAAGGCGGGAGGTTTAGAGGGGATTTGAGAAAGAACTTTTTCACCCAGAGGGTGGTTGGAGTCTGGAACTCACTGCCTGAGAGGGTTGTGGAGGCAGGAACCCTCACAACATTCAAGAAGCATTTGGATGAGCACTTGAAATGCCATAGCATACAAGGCTACGGACCAAATGCTGGAATATGGGATTAGAGTAGACAGGGCTTGATGGCCGGCGCGGACACGATGGGCCGAAGGGCCTCTATCCGTGCTGTATAACTCAATGACTCTATGACTATGACTTTAGTGATATGCAGGCACATGCTCAACTTCCATATGTTTGCTGATGACGGCAGCTTTGAGTCTCCACCACCTTTCTTGATCCCAAGAGCACGTGCACGCTTTCAGATCCATTGTTATCGGCGTTTGCCATAAACTGTGTTGCCACTGATGAGTCTATACCTGTCCATTAACTTGGTGAACAAAAGCTTTGCCCTGACCTGAGTTTTTAATTTGTTCTTGGGACGTGCACAATGCTGGTAAGGCCGCATTTATTGCGCATCTCTGATGCCCTGAGAAGGTGGTGCTGGCCTTCTCCTTGAACCACTGCAGTCCTTGTCCTGGTGGTGCTCCGATAATGTCTTTAGGTAGGGACTTCCAGGATTTTGAGCCAGCGACGATGATAGAGTGGTGTTATATGTCCAAGTCCAGGTGGTATATGACTTGGAGGTGATGGTGCTCCCATGACATTACTGCTCTTGTCCTTCTCGGTGGTAGAGGTCGTAGGGGAGGGAGGTGCTATTGAAATAAGCTTGGTGAGTTGCTGACTTAGATGATATCTCCTGCAGCCACAGCGTGCTGGTGGTGGAGGGAGTGGCTATCGAATCCAGTGGCAGAGGCGCAATCAAGTGGACTGCTCTGCTCTGCCCTGCATGATGTCAAGTTCTTGAGTGTTGCTGCCGCAAGTGGTGAATGTTCCATCTCACTCTTGACTTGAACTTTGTAGTTGATGGAGATGTTTTGAAGGTTCAGAAGATGAGCCACTTGTTGCAGAGTATCCATTCTCTACCCTGCTCTTGGGCAATTGTGTTGACAAGGTTTGTCCAATTAAGTTTCTCGTCAAAGTTGACCTCCCTCCCCCTTGCTCAGGATGTTGATGGTGGTGCTGTTGAAGCTAGAGGGGGATAGATGTGTCTTTTCCTATTGGGTATGGTCATTGTCTGCCACTTATGTGGCACAAATGTTAACTGCCACTTGTCAACCCAAGCTTGGATATTGATCTGGTCCTGCTGTGGCCTGGCATGGGCAGTTTCATTATTAGAGGAGTTCTGAATGGAGCTGAACACTAGAATCGTCTGCAAACAGCCCAATTCCTGACCATACAGTGGAGGGAATGTCATTAATGAAGTAACTGAAGACGGTTGGCAGAGGACATTGCCCCGAGGGAGTCCTGCAACGATGTCCTGAGACTGTCGTGATTAGTAACTCGCATCCTCTTAATTACCAAGACTGCATATTTTTACTGTGGTAACACTTCCTGCCTCTGGGCCTGCCTCAGGCCCCTGCTGTTTATTCACAAATCACTCCACAGCCGTACTCTATCACCCCTCTGCAACCCACTGCGGTCTTAGCTCACACCAGTTGCCCTTTCGAATCTGGATAATAACAGAGGCTCACTAGCTGAGAGGAGCCGAGCCGAGCGGAGGGAGCGTCCGATAAAAGGCGGGATTTCAGAGCGCTGAGAACAGCTGAGAGGAGCCGAGCCGAGCGGAGGGAGCGTCCGATAAAAGGCGGGATTTCAGAGCGCTGAGAACAGCTGAGAGGAGCCGAGCCGAGCGGAGGGAGCGTCCGATAAAAGGCGGGATTTCAGAGCGCTGAGAACAGCTGAGAGGAGCCGAGCGGAGGGAGCGTCCGATAAAAGGCGGGATTTCAGAGCGCTGAGAACAGCTGAGAGGAGCCGAGCCGAGCGGAGGGAGCGTCCGATAGAAGGCGGGATTTCAGAGCGCTGAGAGGAGCCGAGCGGAGGGAGCGTCCGATAAAAGGCGGGATTTCAGAGCGCTGAGAGGAGCGGAGCGGAGCTGCGACCGAGTTCGAAGTGACGTCAGGAATCAGATCGGGACGCGACACAGGGGAGGCACCTGATTGGTGAGTAGGTTCAGGTGAGTATTTCTCCTTATCTACAGTAACTGAAGTAAAAGGAAAGGGAAGGTCTGCAGGTCTTATAGGAAGTAGCGTTTATTTTTTAGTGAATCAAGATCCCTAGTGTAGTTAACATTCTCTAAATTGAGAACAATTTAAAGGAGTAAACTCCTTAAAGGGAGTGGTAAGTAGTTTTTCTTTCCTTTTTTTTCTCTTGACATTGTAGTTGTTCTTAAGCTAATTTAAGGGTTAAGTCATGGCAGGAGATCCCAGCGCCGTGTCATGTTCCTCTTGTGGGATGTGGGAATTCAGGGCTCCTTCCTGTATCCCTGATTCCTTCACCTGCGGGAAGTGTGTCCAGCTGCAGCTATTGTTTGACCGCTTGACGGCTCTGGAGCTGCGGATGGACTCACTTTGGAGCATCCGCGATGCTGAGAAAGTCGTGGATAGCACGTTCAGTGAGTTGGTCACACCGCAGATAAAAATTACTGAGGGAGATAGTGAATGGGTGACCAACAGACAGAGGAAGAGTAGGAAGGCAGTGCAGGGGTCCCCTGCGGTCATCTCCCTCCAAAACAGGTATACCGTTTTGGATACTGTTGGCGGAGATGGCTCACCAGGGGAAGGTGGCAGTGGCCAGGTTCATGGCACCGTGGCTGGCTCTGCTGCACAGGAGGGCAGGAAAAAGAGTGGCAGAGCTATAGTGATAGGGGACTCGATTGTAAGGGGAATAGACAGGCGTTTCTGCGGACGCAACCGAGACTCCAGGATGGTATGTTGCCTCCCTGGTGCAAGGGTCAAGGATGTCTCGGAGCGGCTGCAGGACATTCTGGAGGGGGAGGGTGAACAGCCAGTTGTCGTGGTGCATATAGGCACCAACGATATAGGTAAAAAACAGGATGAGGTCCTACAAGCTGAATTTAGGGAGTTAGGAGTTAAACTAAAGAGTAGGACCTCAAAGGTAGTAATCTCAGGATTGCTACCAGTGCCACGGGCTAGTCAGAGTAGGAATGACAGGATAGCTAAGATGAATACGTGGCTTGAGAGATGGTGCAAGAGGGAGGGATTCAAATTCCTGGGCCATTGGAACCGGTTCTGGGGGAGGTGGGACCAGTACAAATTGGACGGTCTGCATCTGGGCAGGACTGGAACCAATGTCCTAGGGGGAGTGTTTGCTAGTGCTGTTGGGGAGGGTTTAAACTAATGTGGCAGGGGGATGGGAACCGATGCAGGAAGTCAGTGGGAAATAAAGTGGTGACAGAAACAAAAGGCAGTAAGGGAGAGTGTACAGAACATGACCGGACAGATGTTCTGAGAAAGCAGGGCAAAGACCAAGGGAAGACTAGATTAAACTGCATTTATTTCAATGCAAGAAGTCTGATGGGCAAGGCAGATGAACTCAGGGCATGGATGGGTACATGGGACTGGGATGTTATAGCTATTACTGAAACATGGCTAAGGGAGGGGCAGGACTGGCAGCTCAATGTTCCAGGGTACAGATGCTATAGGAAAGATAGAGCAGGAGGTAAGAGAGGAGGGGGAGTTGCGTTCTTGATTAGGGAGAACATCACGGCAGTAGTGAGAGGGGATATATCCGAGGGTTCGCCCACTGAGTCCATATGGGTAGAACTGAAAAATAAGAAGGGAGAGATCACTTTGATAGGATTGTACTACAGACCCCCAAATAGTCAACGGGAAATTGAGGAGCAAATATGTAAGGAGATTACAGACAGCTGCAAGAAAAATAGGGTGGTAATAGTAGGGGACTTTAACTTTCCCAACATTGACTGGGACAGCCATAGCATTAGGGGCTTGGATGGAGAGAAATTTGTTGAGTGTGTTCAGGAGGAATTTCTCATTCAGTATGTGGATGGCCCGACTAGAGAGGGGGCAAAACTTGACCTCCTCTTGGGAAATAAGGAAGGGCAGGTGACAGAAGTGTTAGTGAGGGATCACTTTGGGACCAGTGATCATAATTCCATTAGTTTTAAGATAGCTATGGAGAAGGATAGGTCTGGCCCAAAAGTTAAAATTTTAAATTGGGGAAAGGCCAATTTTGATGGTATTAGACAGGAACTTTCAGAAGTTGATTGGGAGAGTCTGTTGGCAGGCAAAGGGACGTCTGGTAAGTGGGAGGCTTTCAAAAGTGTGTTAACCAGGGTTCAGTGTAAGCACATTCCTTATAAAGTGAAGGGCAAGGCTGGTAGAAGTAGGGAACCTTGGATGACTCGGGAGATTGAGGCACTAGTCAAAAATAAGAAGGAGGCATATGACATGCATAGGCAGCTGGGATCAAGTGGATCCCTTGAAGAGTATAGAGATTGCCGGAGTAGAGTTAAGAGAGAAATCAGGAGGGCAAAAAGGGGATATGAGATTGCTTTGGCAGATCAGGCAAAGGTGAATCCAAAGAGCTTCTACAAATACATAAAGGGCAAAAGGGTAACAAGGGAGAGAGTAGGGCCTCTTAAGGATCAACAAGGTCATCTATGTGCGGAACCACAAGAGATGGGTGAGATCCTGAATGAATATTTCACATCGGTATTTACGGTTGAGAAAGGCATGGATGTTAGGGAACTTGGGGAAATAAATAGTGATGTCTTGAGGAGTGTACATATTACAGAGAGGGAGGTGCTGGAAGTCTTAACGCGCATCAAGGTAGATAAATCTCCGGGACCTGATGAAATGTATCCCAGGACGTTATGGGAGGTTAGGGAGGAAATTGCGGGTCCCCTAGCAGAGATATTTGAATCATCCACCGCTACAGGTGAGGTGCCTGAAGATTGGAGGGTAGCAAATGTTGTGCCTTTGTTTAAGAAGGGCGGCAGGGAAAAGCCTGGGAACTACAGACCAGTGAGCCTGACATCTGTAGTGGGTAAGTTGTTAGAGGGTATTCTGAGGGACAGAATCTACAGGCATTTGGAGAGGCAGGGACTAATTAGGAACAGTCAGCATGGTTTTGTGAGAGGAAAATCATGTCTCACGAATTTGATTGAGTTTTTTGAAGGGGTAACCAAGAAGATAGATGAGGGCTGTGCAGTAGACGTGGTCTACATGGACTTCAGCAAAGCATTTGACAAGGTACCGCATGGTAGGTTGTTACATAAGGTTAAATCTCATGGGATCCAAGGTGAGGTAGCCAATTGGATACAAAATTGGCTTGACGACAGAAGACAGAGGGTGGTTGTCGAGGGTTGTTTTTCAAACTGGATGCCTGTGTCCAGCGGTGTGCCTCAGGGATCGGTGCTGGGTCCGCTGTTATTTGTTATTTATATTAATGATTTGGATGAGAATTTAGGAGGCATGGTTAGTAAGTTTGCAGATGACACCAAGATTGGTGGCATTGTGGACAGTGAAGAAGGTTATCTAGGATTGCAACGGGATCTTGATAAATTGGGCCAGTGGGCCGATGAATGGCAGATGGAGTTTAATTTAGATAAATGTGAGGTGATGCATTTTGGTAGATCGAATCGGGCCAGGACCTACTCCGTTAATGGTAGGGCGTTGGGGAGAGTTATAGAACAAAGAGATCTAGGAGTACAGATTCATAGCTCCTTGAAAGTGGAGTCACAGGTGGATAGGGTGGTGAAGAAGGCATTCAGCATGCTTGGTTTCATTGGTCAGAACATTGAATGCAGGAGTTGGGATGTCTTGTTGAAGTTGTACAGGGCATTGGTGAGGCCACACTTGGAGTACTGTGTACAGTTCTGGTCACCCTATTATAGAAAGGATATTATTAAACTAGAAAGAGTGCAGAAAAGATTTACTAGGATGCTACCGGGACTTGATGGTTTGACTTACAGGGAGAGGTTAGACAGACTGGGACTTTATTCCCTGGAGAGTAGGAGGTTAAGGGGTGATCTTATAGAAGTCTATAAAATAATGAGGGGCATAGATAAGGTCGATAGTCAAAATCTTTTCCCAAAGGTAGGGGAGTCTATAACGAGGGGGCACAGATTTAAGGTGAGAGGGGAGAGATACAAAAGGATCCAGAGGGGCAATTTTTTCACTCAAAGGGTGGTGAGTGTCTGGAACGAGCTGCCAGAGGCAGTAGTAGAGGCGGGTACAATTTTGTCTTTTAAAAAGCATTTGGACAGTTACATGGGGAAGATGGGTATCGAGGGATATGGGCCAAGTGCAGGCAATTGGGACTAGCTTAGTGGTATAAACTGGGCGACATGGACATGTTGGGCCGAAGGGCCTGTTTCCATGTTGTAACTTCTATGATTCTATGATTCTATGGACTACTACCCTCACTACTTAGCCTTCCAATTTCTCCATTCCACCATCAGCGGCAGTCCCTGCCTTCTGGAATTTTCCTTCATCCTACTTGCCCGATCTCTTTCTCCATTTTCAAAAACATTCTCAAAACCTACTTCTTCAACCATGCCTTTGGTCACCTCCTGTAATCGCCCTACTCTTGCTGTGTCTCTGTTGTACTTTTTTATGACATTTATTTTGATGTTTTACCATGTTCAAAGTGTTATCAGTACCTATTGCTTTTGTTGCAGGATTAATACTTGTCTGATCTTGACTATACATATTTATTATGTATAATCTACTGTGCTTGAGTACAAATGACACCTTCCACGCAAATACACGTGTATGTTTTCCTATTGCCCGCTTGGAAGTAGCTGTTTTCCTTTGCCTCCACCATGTTTAGAATGAGAGCGGATTTCAAACAACAGGCAGGGCTGTTTCACCATCCTCGTACTCTGGCATTAGTCTGTCATCCCTGTTAGTTAGCAACTGGTTTTCAAGCGTGAGGGAAATTGGAACATTTCTGCCTAACTATAACGTCTTTTGCATATTCACCCTTGCCTGCTATATGTCACGGGGGCGGTGGGAAGGTGAGCAATTTTACTGAAGGAAGTGGAAAAGGTGGCGAGGCGTGGACAGACAGAAAGAGAGAAAATGGGAAGAGAAGGCAAGAAAAGTCCTACTCATTGATCAAGTGCCTGAAACACTCCCTGTGCCCGCAGAGACCATCATGCAGGCACAGGTCATGCAGGTACTTACTAATGTTGACCTCTGAGTAAGTATCCTGTTCCACATTGCCTTTAACTACATCAAGTGTGAAAGTTACTCTTTTTTTAAGAAAAGACCGGAGAATGGCAAAGTTGGTAATTGTGTACATGTTTATATAACTAAAAGACACTCATTCTTTTGAGGCAGCCTGTGCTGAAATTTAGTTTAACTGTAACACCCTTGTGTCGGCTGTAGCAGGAACTTGACTAACAGCTGCTATATCTAATGCACAGTATATTTTCACTTCTGTAACTCAAGTGCTGGTGACAAAAATGAATGAAAGAATGACTGAGTAATAGCAAGGTATTGAGATAAGGGACCAGGAAGGATACCAAAGGCATAAATGTGTTTTTAAGAATGGGATGCGGGGGGTGGGAATTAAAGGCAAATTGGTTTAAGGATTCAATTCCAGAGGACAAGGTGGGTGGTGACTGACTGACTGAATAATTGGCCTCTGATGATGGAGTAGAAGGATTAGAGAGTGAGTAACAAGCCCAAATTAAGAGTGGATGGTGCAGGTATGGCCACAAGGCTGGACAAGATTGCTCGGATTGGATGGATCAGAGCCATGGAGAAAAATAAAAAGAGAATAAATTGATTTGTTGGGCCCTGGAAAACTCATGGTGTTTGGCAAGGGTGGGACTGGTGGGTGTGTAGAACATTGTGCATGGATTGAGGAGTTCTGTATTAACGGAGTTTTCTGAAGGGCAGGGGATAGGAGAGGAAAATTTTGGAGAAGTTAAATCCGTTCTGACATTGAAAACATTGATTTCGGTTTTAGCAGCAATGGGGAGAAGTAGAAGTGTAAGTAGGGCAATGTTCTGGTGATAGAAGAATGTAGCCATGGTGACTGACCGGATACAAAGGGTCAAACTGGGCACCAAGGCTGTGTGTCGATGGATTTAGCTTGATTGAGTAGCTGGGGAATTACATTAGAATTACAACATGGAAACAGGCTGTGTTGGTGTTTATCCTCCACATGAGCAATACTCATCTCGTATTCCTTCATCACCCTTTCCTTCATCCACCTATCTAACCTATTCTTAAATGTTGAAATGGTCTCTGCTGCAATCACTAACTTCAATAGTGCATTCCACAGCCTAACAACGCTCTGTTTTTAAAAAAAAATGTTTCTCCTGCCCTCAGTCCTAAATCAATTACATTTAATTTTGTAGCTATGTTCCCTTGTTCTAAAATCCTCAATCATTGGAAACAGTTGGTTTCTATCTACTCTGTTCTGTTCCTTTGTTGGAAGGGGGCTAGAAGCATAATGGATGCTGGTAGGAGTTGAAATGGATGATTTTGGTTTTGCCAGTGTTGACCAAAAGGAAATTTTATCTCGTGCAAAGTTAAATGTCAGACAGGCAATTGGAAAGTATTGCAATGATCTAGGAGTTGGTCGTGGAGATCTGGGTTTCATTGGTGTATGTCGGAATCTGACTTGTGGATGATGTTCCTGTGAGCTAGCAGTTTTATGGTACATTTTTGTATTGATTGATGAAGACGTCACCACTTTGCATTTGCTTACTCCTTGCAGATCTCTTAAATTTTCATATAGTTTACCAGCTGAGAATAGTACATCTTTAAAATCTTTAGATGTTGATGTGGAAAGTTGTATTTAAATCAATCACTTTTGTTTCAGCACAAAGTTCAGCCCATCACTTATAAAGACTTGATGTTTAGACTCAGCGTTGGAATATTGGATGGAGATTCAGAGGGCAAATTTAGCGAGGCTGAGCTCCTGGAACAGAACCTCACTAAAGTGGAATGCCAGTTTGAGGTACAGCTGTTAGTCGATAGCCTCAATTCTCTGACCCAAGCTCCCATCTAGAAATGCCCCATTCTGGGAGCCCAGCCTTGGTGAACTTGTCAGGACTAAAAGCACAAGTTGTGATGTAATTTTTTATGTTCCATTTTTCTTCTGCGATCGCTTTGGGAGAAGCTTTTGTGTGGAATAAACCAAGGTGCTATTGTAGTCTTCTGCAAATTGTTTCTGCCGCCTTGTGGAATATTGAATTGGTGGTTAAGTTAGTGAAGATTTTGACCATTTCAAAAGCTTTGAGGAACATTGTGCTTCATTTAAGTACAAATGTGTTTCATTTTTGCCAGAAACTCTCAAATGACTTGTAGAACAGTAACTAGAAAAATAAATCACTTGCAAAGGCCTCACTTCCTGCATTGCCTCTGGATCAATGACTGGAAAATTCAAAAATCTAGCTTAAAAAATTAGCAGCAGCCTTTGTTTAACAAATGCCAACTGCTGTGTGTTTTACGTGCCTGTTCCAGAGATTATGGATTATGTTATACTCGCAAAACAAAACAGATTTGAATGTGCTGTCATTTTGTATTATTTAGCTACAAACTCTGATGCTGGAAGAATTCAAAATGTAAACCACTGCAAAAAAGAAATGCATAAAGGCCATCAATGTCTTGGATGTTGAACACAAGAGATATTCCAGGAATGTGAAAGAGGACATAACTCATGAGTGACAGGTTGCCAGTGAATTATAGCAGTCTCTCAGAGAAGTGAGATGTCAGCTGTATTTTTTTTCTTCTTTAGGACGAGCTTTGGGTTTATTTGGCGATTTCTCCAGTTCTCTCTCTTTCTCCTCCCACTACCCCCAACAGCAAGCTTCCAAATTTAGTGACTTTCACAAACCCTTCCCGGCATTGTGGCTGGAATTTCAGTAAGGCACAATGGAGAGTGTGTGGAAATCTTGCACAATGACAATCAGAAGGATGAAGGGGAAAGAATCCAATGGTACAATTCTAGACTTAGTCGTCTTAAAATTTTGATTGTCCGGAGAGTATTTTGAACTATATTATGCAAGCATGAACTATTGATGGGTACCAATCTGTTGCGAGGAGTTGCCAACTCTGGTTGGATGTATTTCTGGAGGTTTTGTCACATGAACGCCCACCTCCAACCTCGCTGCCAAGTCTTTTTTCCCATCTCCAATATTTTAATAACTTAACGAAAGTGTTCAAAGAAAATGAAAAGAAACACTCTTTTTATCGCCTCTATGATTTTTCTCCCAGGTTGTTTGCAGCAGTGTCCAGGAGATTAATATTTAATTCCTAGAGACTTCAGGACAATCCCGGAGGGTTGGCACGATGTCTGTCGCTGATGGTGATAGTGGTTTAAGTTTCGGTGGTGAATTAAGAATGTGACAGAAACTTAAAGTATTTTGGCACAAATGTGTTTCTCTTCCCTCTTCTCCTACTTCGCCCCCCCCCCCCCCCCCCCCCACAAATAACCTATTGGTGCCAACATGTTAAAATAGGCTGAGTGCTATGCTACTGAATAGGACAAACCTTTGTGTGGCTTTGTGTTTAGACAATTAATTTTTGTTGTATTTTACATATTGCGACAAGGTTTTCCACACCCGAATGTGAAGATTTTTGGAGAGTGATTCTAGAAGGCTGCGAGTCCCAGGCCTCAAATCTGAAGTTAGTGAAACACCATGGGCAGTTCAATTGAAGCCAGCCAAGTCTGAGGTTTGGAAGGTTTGTGCTGGGATAAGACCTGATTTATTATGTTTTCTCCCCAATGGAGACTTGGAGCTGAACCACGTTTTTACTCTCCCATTGAACTGGAGGAGGATAAAGCTATTTTAATGTTCTGGATTTTGGCCGACTAAGTGGGAGGCCATTTGCTCATTTCTGCATGGTTTATTGGTACCAGGAAACTGAGAATAAAGGAGTTAGTACATCGCAACTTTGCATCCACTTCATTTTTAAAATTGATGTTTGATTAGGAAACCAGAATTGGGAGAACCCAAAATGAATAATGCATTTAAGGATTAGAAATCATTATGAAACAGCACGATTACAGCCGCCTTTGTTTGAAAGGTGCACTGAAGCCCAGTGGTGAAGTCATTTCTTAGATTACATTGTTTTTTCTTTGTTTTAATTGCTATGTGGTGTTTATCGTCTGTTCCTTATTCTTCTGATAACACTATCTGCTGGCTTAATATAGGCACCTGGGTTACCATGATATTTTTCTCTTTTGAAGGACTTTGTACTCATGAGTACCTTTAACTTCTTGCCTGCCTGCATTTTGGTTTCATGTCTGACAATGCTATCACTGGGGTGTTGGGTTTCACAGATGAGCTCAGTTTGCAGCCTTTATAATTTATCTGAAATTCTGAAAGAAAAATGTTCAATAGTTTATTCCTGTAATTTTGTTTAAATTACAGGAATAAAACTATTGAAAGACTGCAGTAGCAAAGAAAATGAATGGTCATTGGTGACAATAGAGTTTATTCCTTTTTTTTTAATTTCCCCACTTTGAGAAATAATCCAATTTAATTTTACTGCCCACCTGACCAGGCTCCCATCTTCCACCCTCCATAAACTTGAGCTCATCCAAAACTTAGCTGCCTGTATCCTAACACTCGCCAAGTCCCGTTCTCCCATCACCCCTGTGCTCGCTGACCTACATTGGCTCCCGGTCTGGGAATGCCTCAATTTTAAAATTCTCATCCTTGTTTTCAAATCCCTCCATGGCCTCTCCCCTCCTTATCTCTAACCTCCTCCAGCCCTACAACCCTCCGGGATCTCTGTGCTCCTCAAATTCTTGCCTCTTGCGCATCCCAGATTTTAATTGCTCCACCATTGGCGGCCGTGCCTTCAGCTGCCTGGACCCTAAGCTCTGGAGTTCCCTCCCTAAACCTCGCCACCTCTCTACCTATCTCTCCTCCTTTAAGACGCTCCTTGAAACATACCACTTTGACCAAGCCCTGCCCTAATAACTCCTTATATGACTCGGCGTCAAATTTAGTTTGATAATGCTCCTGTGAAGCGTCTTGGGATGTTTTACTATGTTAAAGACGATTACATAAATGCAAGTAGTTGTTGTTCTAGTCAACAAATAAATTTGATGTAGAATTGGCTTTTAGAAGAGGCTGATGTTTTGCTACAAAAGGTTGTGCAAGAACCATTGTGAACTAATTCATATTTTTAACTTTTTTTAAAAAAGTACAATCTTTGACTTCAGCTGTAGTGAAGCATGTGATATGGCATAGAAAGGGCAGCTTAATGGTTGAAGAGAGGGTGAGGGGGGACTTCATTTGCAGGTCATGGTACACTTCATGCATAACAATTTTCTGGAATGTGAAGACGGAGGCAGAGGCTTCTGCCTCTATCAACGGTTTGGAATGAGAGCTCTATCTCCTTGGCTTATGTTACCAGCAAATATAACTCCTGTAGCAAATCTGCAACAGTTTGATTTGTGGCTCAATGACTGGAGGTGTGTGTGTGTGTGTCAGGATCGATTGCCTTTTATACACAATGCAGCTATTCAGATTTGAATATTTTTGCACTGAGTAATTTTCATGGTATAAGTTTTCAAGTTGCCTGTCCCACTAAAAAAAAAATGCACTTTGTTCTGTTGATTCAGGTATGAAACTATTGTTAAAGTGAATTATAGAACATAAAGCAAATCTACTTTAGCTTTGGAGAAAACACTAATTACCTCAAGTCAGTCATTTGCTCTGTGTCTTGGTGGCTTGAGATAAACAAAAACTTGGAATCCTGTGGTGCCAATTGTTGTTTCTGTGTTTCAATGTTAAGCCACATCTGACCTCCCTAAATGAAACTGGCAGGTAGTCTTTTGGGATGGAGCAGGTGGTTCAGCTTTGGCTCCCTTTCATGTACGCAGTCACAATCGAGCATACAAATCCTACCTTGAAGATCATCTGTGGTGATTCCCAGAATGAGGTTCTGTGTCAAATCAATGTCAGTTGATTTTTGACAACCAATAGGACCCGAAACCTGTGAAGTATGAAAGCAGGAGGTGCAGCGTATTCAGTAATGATCGCTTTCAGAGAGCCTGATGAGATGGGGAAGTGTGGGACTGAATATTCTGTTTAACTGCGTTCGGTTGTTGGAGAGTGGAAATCCGGATAAATATGATTGAGATGCCAAAGCAACATTCATTGGCGTCTGAGTTCAGTGCTGGAGGAAATCCCAGGGTTTGCCCTGCCTGTTTGCCAATCACAGAAGCTGTAAAGCTTAAGGTATTTTAATACAGGACACCATATGTGACTGATATGTAGCTTTGTGTAGCCACTGTCTTAACTGATGTTATCGTTTAGTAATTCAGTGGTTGGTTTAGAAACAATAGCAAATGCTGTGCAATGGGGAATACTGAGAAAATATTTTTAGGTAAAATTGTAATGGTGTGGGTGGGGGGTGTGGGGGGGGGGTGGTGAAGATCAGCTGGGTGCGGGTGCGGGGGGGTGGTGGTGAAGATCAGCTGGTTCCCCGTGCCTATATAGTAGCACGTTCTGCTCCCCTAAAACCTAATGTGTTTGTGTGAAATGCCACATTGACCCCAGTGACCTGAAGTTCCTGTGTTGGCGTGAAACCATGGTGTGATTTTATTTCAGACACTATCAGCCCAATAAATGGTGAGAAATTGAAATCACATTCTTTAGTACCTACACCTGTCAGACTTCATGTTGAATGGATAAATGTACCTGAACGTTCCTGTCGAGAAATTATAGTTGAAGTGTATTAATTGAGATGGTCTGGTAGAGATTAAATTCAACATTTATTAACAAAACCTCTGATAAATATGTTCTGTTTGACCTGATTTACGAAACACTGGGAATTGACTGGCGTCTGAGAAAATGGCACCTTTGCCTGAATGTCTCCAGCAAAGCTGTGGTGCCCGATGCATTTATTGATCGAAGTTACAAAAGCTTAGGATTTTTTTCTTTCTGAACCTTTCATAGAAACATAGAAAATAGGAGCAAGAGTGGGCCATTCGGCCCTTAGGGCCTGCTCCGCCATTCAAAAAGATCATGGCTGATTGTCCAACTCAGTACCTTGTTCCCGCTTTTTCCCCATAGCCCTTGATCCCTTTAGCATTAAGAAATATATCTATCTCCTTCTTGAATACATCTAATGACTTGGCCTCCACTGCCTTCTGTGGTAGAGAATTCCACAGGTTCACCACCCTCTGAGTGAAGAAATTTCTCCTCGTCTCAGTCCTAAATGGCATACCCTGTATCCTGAGACTGTGACCCCTGGTTCTGCACTCCCCAGCCATCGGGAACATCCTCCCTGCATCTAGTCTATCTAGTCCTGTTAGAATTTTATATGTTTCGATAAGATCACCTCTCATTCTTCTAAACTCCAGTGAATATCGGCCTAGTTGACCCAATCCCTCCTCATACGTCAGTCCTGCCATCCCAGGAATCAGTCTGGTAAACCTTCGTTGCACTCCCTCCACGGCAAGGACATCCTTCCTCAGATAAGGAGACCAAAACTGCACACAATACTCCAGATGTAGTCTCACCAAGGCCCTGTATAACTGCAGTCAGACATCCCTGCTCCTGTACTCAAATCCTCTTGCAATGAAGGCCAACATACCATTCGCCTTCCTAACTGCTTGCTGCACCTGAATGCTCGCTTTCCGCGACTGGTGTACAAGGACACCCAGATCTTGTTGCACCTCCCCTTTTTCCCAATCTATCACCATTCAGATAATAATCTGCCTTTCTGTTTTTACAACCAAAGTGGATAACCTCACATTTATCCACGTTTTACTGCATCTGCCATGTTCTTGCCCACTCACCCAACGTGTCTAAATCACATTGGAGCCTCTTTGCATCCTCCTCACAGCTCACATTCCACCCCAGCTTTGTGTCATCTGCAAACTTGGAAATGTTACATTTAGTTCCCTCATCCAAATCATTGATACATATTGTGAATAGCTGGGGGCCAAGCACTGGTCCCTGTGGTACCCCACTAGTCACTGCCTGCCACCCGGAAAAAGGCCCCGTTTATTTCTACTCTCTGTTTCCTGTCTGTCAACCAATTCTCAATCCATGCCAGTATATTCCCCCCAATCCCATGTGCTTTAATTTTGCACACTAACCTCTTGTGTGGGACCTTATCAAAAGCCTTTTGAAAATCTAAGTACACCACATCCACTGGTTCTCCCCTATCTGTTCTACCAGTTACATCCTCAAAAAACTCCAGTAGATTTGTTAAGCATGATTTCCCTCTCATGAACCCATGCTGACTTTGTCCAATCCCGTTAATGCCTTCTAAGTGTTCTGTTATCACATCTTTTATAATAGACTCTAACATTTTCCCCAGTACTGATGTTAGGCTAACTGGTCTGTAATTCTCTCCCTTATTTAAATAGTGGGGTTACATTTGCCACCCTCCAATCTGTAGGAACTGTTCGAGTCTATAGAATTTTGGAAGATGATCACCAATGCATCCACTATTTCCAGGGCCACTTCCTTTAGTACTCTGGGATGTAGATTATCAGGCCCTGGGGATTTATCAGCCTTTAGCCCCATTAATTTCCCCAGCACTTTTTTTATTAATACTGGTTTCCTTCCGTTCCTCCCTCTCACTAGACCCTTGGTTCCCTAACATTTCTGGCAGGTTATTTGTGTCCTCCTTTGTGAAGACAGGACCAAAGTATGTGTTTAATTGTTCTGCCATTTCTTTGTTCCCCATTATAATTTCCCCCATTTCTGACTGTAAGGGACCAACATTTGTCTTTACTAATCTTTTTCTCTTGACATTTATAGAAGCTTTTACAGTCAGTTTTTATGTTCCCTGCTAGTTTACTCTCGTACTCTTTTTTTTCTCCCCCCTCTTAATCAATCTCTTTGTTCTCCTTTGCTGAATTCTAAACTGCTCCCAATCCTCAGGATTGCTGCTTTTTCTGACAATTCTGTATATCTCCTCTTTGGATCTAATACTATCCCTAATTTCTTTTGTAAGCCACGGTTGAGCCACCTTTCCTGTTTTATTTTTGCGCCAGACAGGAATGAATAATTGTTGTAATTCCTGCACACGTTTTTTAAATGTTAGCCATTGCCTATCCACTGTCATCCCTTCCAATAAAGTTTCCCAATCGATCATAGCCAACTCACACCTCATACTTTCGTAATTTCCTTTATTTAGATTCAGGACCCTAGTTTCGGATTCAACGACTTCACTCTCCATCTTAATGAGGAATTCTGTCATGTTATGGTCGCTCTTCCCCAAGGAACTCAGCACAACAAGATTGTTAATTAATCCTTTCTCATTGCATAATGCCCAGTCTAGGATCGCCTGTACTCTAGTTGGTTCCTCAACGTATTGGTCTAGAAATCAATCACGTACACACTCCAGGAATTCCTCCCCCACAGTATTATCGCTAATTTGGTTTGACCAATCTATATGTATGTTAAAGTCACCCATGATTATAGTTGTATCCTTGCATGCGTTTCTAATTTCCTGTTTAATACCCTCCACTACTGTTTGGGGGCCCACAGACAAACCCCCACCAACGTTTTCTGCCCCTTGGTATTTCATAGCTCCACCCGTACAGATTCCACATCGTGATTTTCCGAGCCAATATCCTTCCTCACTATTGCATTGATTTTTTTTTTATTCATTCATGGGATGTGGGCGTCGTTGGCGAGGCCGGCATTTATTGCCCATCTCTAATTACCCTTGAGAAGGTGGTGGTGAGCCGCCGCCTTGAACCACTGCAGTCCGTGTGGTGAAGGTTCTCCCACAGTGCTGTTAGGAAGAGAGTTCCAGGATTGACCCAGCGACGATGAAGGAACGGCGATATATTTCCAAGTTGGGATGGTGTATGACTTGGAGGGGAACGTGCAGGTGGTGTTGTTCCCATGTGCCTGCTGCCCTTGTCCTTCTAGGTGGTCGAGGTCGCGGGTTTGGAAGGTGCTGTCGAAGAAGCCTTGGCGAGTTGCTGCAGTGCATCCTGTGGATGGTACACACTGCAGCCACAGTGCGCCGGTGGTGAAGGGAGTGAATGTTTAGGGTGGTGGATGGGGTGCCAATCAAGTGGGCTGCGTTGTCCTGGATGGTGTCGAGCTTATGGAGTGTTGTTGGAGTTGCACTCATCCAGGCAAGTGGAGAGTATTCCATCACACTGCTGACTTGTGCCTTGTAGATGGTGGAAAGGCTTTGGGGAGTCAGGAGGTGAGTCACTCGCCGCAGAATACCCAACCTCTAACCTGCTCTTGTAGCCACAGTATTTATATGGCTGGTCCAGTTAAGTTTCTGGTCAATGGTGACCCCCAGGATGTTGATGGTGGGGGATTCGGCGATGGTAATGCCGTTGAATGTCAAGGGGAGGTGGTTAGACTCTCTCTTGTTGGAGATGGTCATTGCCTGGCACTTATCTGGCGCGAATGTTACTTGCCACTTATCAGCCCAAGCCTTGATGTTGTCCAGATCTTGCTGCATGCGGGCACGGACTGCTTCATTATCTGAAGGGTTGTGAATGGAACTGAACACTGTGCAATCACCAGCGAACATCCCCATTTCTGACCTTATGATGGAGGGAAGGTCATTGATGAAGCAGTTGAAGATGGTTGGGCCTCGGACACTGCCCTGAGGAACTCCTGCAGCAATGTCCTGGGGCTGAGATGATTGGCCTCCAACAACCACTACCATCTTCCTTTGGTATGACTCCAGCGACTGGAGAGCGTTCCCCCTGATTCCCATTGACTTCAATTTTACTAGGGCTCCTTGGTGCCGCACTCTGTCAAATGCTGCCTTGATGTCAAGGGCAGTCACTCTCACCTCACCTCTGGAATTCAGCTCTTTTGTCCATGTCTGGACCAAGGGTGTAATGAGGTCTGGAGCCGAGTGGTCCTGGCGGAACCCAAACTGAGCAGGTTATTGGTGAGTAAGTGCCGCTTGATAGCACTGTCGACGACACCTTCCATCGCTTTGCTGATGATTGAGAGTAGACTGATGGGGCGGTAATTGGCCGGATTGGATTTGTCCTGCTTTTTGTGGACAGGACATACCTGGGCAATTTTCCACATTGTCGGGTAGGTGCCAGTGTTGTAGTTGTACTGGAACAGCTTGGCGAGAAGCGCAGCTAGTTCTGTACCACAAGTCTTCAGCACTACAGCTGGGATGTTGTCGGGTCCATAGCCTTTGCTGTATCCAGTGCCCTCAGCCGTTTCTTGATATTACGTGGAGTGAATCGAATTGGCTGAAGACTGGCTTCTGTGATGGTGGGGATATCGGGAGGAGGCCGAGATAGATCATCCACTCGACACTTCTGGCTGAAGATGGTTGCAAACACTTCAGCCTTGTCTTTTGCACTCACGTGCTGGACTCCGCCATCATTGATTGGATGGGGATGTTTGCAGAGCCTCCTCCTCCTTTACGAACAACGCAACCCCACCTCCTTTCCCTTTTTGCCTGTCCTTCCTAAATATTGAATCCCCATGGATGTTCAGTTCCCATCCTTGGTCACCCTGCAGCCATGTCTCCGTAATCGTAACTATATCATAACTGTTAATATCCATCTGCGCTGTTAATTCATCAAGCTTATTGCGAATGCTCCACACATTAAGACACGATGCCTTTAGACTTGTCTTTTTAAGATTGCTAGTCATCTTAGTTTTATTTTGCACTATGGCCCTATTTGTTTTTCGCCCTTGTTTTCTCTGCCTTCCACTATTGCTTCTTTCCTTTCTGTCTTTTGTTTCCATCCTTGTTTCCCCCTCCTCTGTCTCCCTGCTCAGGTTCAAAATTTGCTTAAGCTGCCAATTTTGATACATTGGTTTGCACCCTGTTCTGATCCTGGTTCTGCGATGCTGCCTAAAATTGGCAGAAACGTTACCGAGTAACCACTTGTCTGGGCGTTCCGAATTTAAAGACCTTTTCGCTCCTGTTACTAAATTAATGTGCAAGGGTATAATGTTGAAGCCACCTTTATCTGTACAGTTTAACTGTATAGGTGGCAGAGTTTTCAATCTGCTGTATATTCCACAGTTGATTTGAAGGAGCCGCTTTATAAATGATATATTTAATGCAAGTGGTAATGCTTGTCTATAAACTGATCAGTTTTCAAGATGCCGCAGTAGCTTGTCCATGAGACAAAGTTGTGTGACAACCCTCAGTGCTTCAGATATCAAAAGTAAATTTAATATGTTTTTAAAAGCCCATTTTTTTATTTCTGCAACTATAATAATACAATGGGGATTTAAAGTGGATACTTTTGTAACGCTCTGTTATACCTTGGCAAGGATCAGCTGCCCAACTCACTTTGAATAGGTTGTAATGAGTTTATCCTGATGAGCAAAATAAAAAGGGGTAAAGGTGCAAAGGAAAAAGGCTCTTGGAATGCTGGAAACTTGAAATAAATATTCAAAATGCAGGAAATACACAGCTGGTTCATCAACATCTGTAAAGTCAAAAGACAGGCTTCCCCCCTTCATTGCCATTGACTCCTCCCCTTCACTGCCACCCAATTCCTCCTCTCTCCTCCCCATCCACTAGCCCCACGTTCTATCCTTTCCCTTCCCTTGACCATGCGTTCTGCCCATTCTCTCCCCTCCACTTGTCATGCCTTTCTCTCTAACTACTTCTACCCCAGCCTGGTGACTGTACAGGTCCTGCTGTCCCTTACTGTGTGCTTCCAGTTCTAATGATTTGGATTGACTCCTATGTATATTAGGGGTGGGAACTGCCTTTGTTATGAGTGTATAGAGGTGACAATCTTGGCCATACCGTTTCTCCCCCGCTCTCATGACACTAGCATTTTCATCTTTATCCTACTTGGAAATAGTATTCAATGTGTTGATCACTCTGCAAAGAACTTGGTGACATCAATCCTAAATTTGCCTGTAATTCACTTTCAGAAACCATGTTGTGTATTATGAAATGGAGAGTGTGCGTAATTTGACTTGGGGCACTGCACTCGACCATGAAATGTACAGAGTAATGCTGCCTTTATGCTACACCTTTGACACCAGTGCACTTCTGCCACTTTTGGTCACTGGTGCCCAAAAGGCAGTATGAAGGTAACCATGCAACCTGGTATCCGTGCAATGTACGAAGCTCTGTTCCACTGTGTCAGTATGGAAGCTGGCTGGTAAGCTGTACTTAGCAGAAGTCTTTTTGAGTGTGAGTGCAGGAACCTTTACCGAACCCTCCAGCTATACAATGATGCGCGTAGACATTGGCCTCCCAGTCACGCCACGGCTGAAGGGCTATTGACACTCCGATGCTAGATTCAGCAGGGGAAGGGGGTAAAACAAATTCCATTTTCTTTGGGATTTTTGAAAATAATTGAACATTGTTTTGATCATGTCTGATTATTGCACGTTGTTCAGCTGCGTTCAATGGAACTATTTGTAATTGGGACAGATTGGTAATTTGAATCCATTAATTAATTTTTCTCCGTATTTCTAAGTACAGTTTTTTTATGTTATGTTTAATTTAATTTTACCTTAATACGCTCAGAAGTAACCTTGATTAGCTTATCTTCAATTGTGTAGGCAGAATGGGGGGACAAAACAGAATTAATTAATTTTTATAAGTGAATTGCTGGTTTTCTGTAATGCTCTTCATGTAATTGGATCATTTTAAGGTTATTCACTTGATGGGAATTGACCCATTTCAAGTGATAGCTCCACAGAATTGTGAATTGCCACTAGTCTGCAGTGGATACAAAGGAAATGGAGAATGATCGCCATAGTACAGAAAAATATTGGAAATTAACTTCCAATTAACGTTGCATTGCTACCCACCTGACAAGTATTTGAGAAGTCATTACTGTTATCAAGAGACACAGCAGTCAAGATGGTAAGCTGTATCGCTTGTGTACCAACAGAATATATGGCCTGGTACATTCAGTAAGAGGTGGTGTTTTGGAGGAGGATAATTCATGATAACAGTGTGACTATGATGATAATTCATCTTTGTTGTAAAGGTGATTGGAGTCTCTAAATGGTTAAGATTGCCTGGTGAGACAGAGGCACCTTGAAGATGGTGTTATGGTAACCAGTGCAGGGAAATTGTTGTGACGTATAGTGGAAGATTTTTTTTGTTCATGGGAGGTAATTAGTGACTTGAGTGTATTTAATGAACAAATGTTCCATGGAGGAAAGTAATTAAAGCTCTATGGACTAAGTGATGCTGCAGACAAGGGTTGCTTTTAGTTGGAACACATGGCTGCCTAATGTCATTTAAGGAAGTGTCGTGTCAAGGTTGCCTGTAGTGCTGGTGAATTATTTTGCTGCGTTCGTGGTCCACTTATGCGATGGCATAGATCCTACATCTTAGTGATGGTTGACGTGAGCTTGATTAATACAAACTGCAGGAGTTCATGCTACAGTGTGACAATAACAGATTATTGAAAGAAATGTACGTTGGGGGTCAGAAGGTGGAACACTAACTGCCTGAGGTTCTGAAACAACATCTCAGTTAGTGGTTTTTTTGTAATCCGTCCTTTGATTAACGTGAATAAGTGACTTGTGAATATTTTGTGTCCATTTCTTTGCTTTTTGGAGGCATGCTTCATGATCTTTGAACCTTTATAAAACACTGGTTCGGCCACAACTGGAGTATTGTGTCCAGTTCTGGGCACCGCACTTTCAGGCCTTCACATCCTTCCTCGAGAGGGCGCAGAAAGACTTACTAGAATGGTTCCAGGGATGAGGGACTTCAGTTCCTTGGATAGACTGGAGAAGCTGGGGTTGCTCTTCTTATATCAGAGAATTGTAAACAATTTTACAACACCAAGTTATAGTCCAGCAATTTTATTTTAAATTCACAAGCTTTCGGAGATTTTCTCCTTCCTCAGGCAAATGTTTCAAGAGCTCCTTGAAGCCTACGCATTTATACATATTGAACAATACATGGTGTTTACAGACTGCCCCTGCAACTGCCCGTTGCCAAGGCAATCACCGTGTTCAGACAGAGAGGTGTCACCTGCAGAACCCCCGAATACACATTCAACAAAAAAACAAACAGGGAAAAAAAAGAGAAAAAAAACACAGAGAGAGGCAGAAACATCCGGAAGGCAGAGAGAGCCAGCAAATGACCCATTATATTAAAAACAGATAACATTTGTTCGCTGGTGGGGTAACGTGTAGCGTGACATGAACCCAAGATCCCGGTTGAGGCCGTCCTCATGGGTGCGGAACTTGGCTATCAATTTCTGCTCGACGATTTTGCGTTGTCGTGTGTCTCGAAGGCCGCCTTGGAGTACGCTTACCCGAAGGTCGGTGGATGAATGTCCATGACTGCTGAAGTGTTCCCCGACTGGGAGGGAACCCTCCTGTTTGGCGATTGTTGCGCGGTGTCCGTTCATCCGTTGTCGCAGCGTCTGCATGGTCTCGCCAATGTACCATGCTCTGGGGCATCCTTTCCTGCAACGTATGAGGTAGACAACGTTGGCCGAGTCACAGGAGTATGAACCATGCACCTGGTGGGTGGTGTCATCTCGTGTGATGGTGGTATCTGTGTCGATGATCTGGTATATCAGAGAAGGTTGAGAGGAGGGTTGATAGAAGTGTTGAAAATCATGATAGCTTAGATAAAGTAAAGAGAAACTGTTCCCATTGGTGGAAGGGTCGAGAACCAGAGGGGACAGATTTAAGGTGATTGACAAAAGAATCAAAGGCGATGTGAGAAAAAACTTTTTTTACGCAGAGAAGAGATATGATCTGGAATGTGCTGCCTGAAAGGGAGGTGGATGCAGATTCAGTCATGACTTTCAAAAAGGAATTGGATAAATGTTTGAAGCGAAAAAAATTGCAGGGCTATAGGGAAAGAGCAGGGGAAAGGGACTAATTGGATTGCTCTTAGAAAAAAACGGCAGAGGCTCGATAGGCCGAATGGCCGCCTTCTGCACTGTTACGATTCTATGATCTAGCTCCTGCTGTAGGTTGGTGTGAGCACTTTGTTCTCACACTGGAGGTGATGGCAGAATGAGTGAAAAACATACTGCATGGGTGGAGTACCCTATTGCCATCCTTTGTATTTTTCTGTCTCCAACTTTTTCCCCCTCTAAAAGACAGTGACTCAATGCTGGGGTACATAGACAAAATTAATGAAAAGATGATATTAAAGGGAATGTGACAGTATAGATATGAAGTGGGGTAAAAAACAGTAGTAGTTTTTTTTCCAGGTAGATGGCAGGTAAGAAAGAACAAACTTGCATTTATATAGCACTCTTCATGACCTCAGGACATCCCAAAGTGCTTCACAGCCAATTAAGTACTTTTTGAAATGTCGTCACTGTTGCAATGTAAGAAACACGGCAGCCAAGTTGCACACAGCAAGGTCCCACAAACAGTAATGAGATGAATGATGACATAATCTGATTTCGGGGCATTGGTTGAGCGATAACTCTTGTCCAAGGCACTGGGAGAACTCCCCTGCTCTTTGAATAGTGTCATGTGATCTTTTGCATCCACGTAAGAGGGCAGACAGGGCCTCGGTTTAACGTCTTATCCAAGAGACTGCACCTGTGACAATGTAGCACTTCATCAATACTGCACTAGGGTGTCAGCCTAGATTATGTGCTCAAGTCTCTGGAATGGAGCTTGAACCCACCATGGTAAACAGTGCCGTCCTCCAGGAGTCGGTGTTAGGACCATGGCTTTTTTACGCGTATGTGCGTGTCTGTGTCTCGTTTTTTTTTACTAAGATACTTAATGTAATTATCTACATTTGGGTATGGGGAGCTCAATATTAAACACAAAAATAGGGAGCTTGGTTAACTGTGAAGAGGACTGTAAGCAACTTCAGGGTTAAATTGTGAGGACAGGTTGCATAAACAAGGCTTGTATTCCCATGAATGTAGAAGATTAAGGGGTGATCTAATTGAAGTGTTTAAGGTGATTGAAGGATTTGAAAGGGTGGACAGAAACAATTTCCTCTGGTGGGAGAGTCCAGATCAAGGGGGAATAACCTTAATATTAGAGCTAGGCAGTTCAGGGGTGATGTCAGAAAGCATTTCTTCATTCAAAGGGTAGTGGAAATTGGAAATCTGGAACTTTTTTTTGCGCCCACGCCCCCCCAGCTCTGAAACCTGTTGAGGCTCGGTCAATTGAAAATTTCCAAACTGAGATTGATAGATTTTTGTTTGGCAACGGTTATGGAACCAAGGTGGGCAGATGGAGTTAAAATACACATCAGCCATGATCTAATTGAATGGCCGGACAGACTCGAGGGGCTGAATGACCTGCTCCCATTCCTATATTCCTCTACATTTTGGGGAATGGGGGGGGTGAAATATACCCTAAATGGTAAATTGTTAATAGGAGTACAAAATAAGAGACTTTGGGATTCAGACCCACACATTTTTCAAATTGGGATGACAAATTAGTGTCCCCTCAAAGCTGTTTGATGGCGGGGATCCTGTGTCATATACACAGGGCAGGGAGTACAAAAGCAAAGAGGTAATGTTAAAATATGCAAATAATTGATTGAGTGGTTAGGTTGCAGTTAGAATGTTTTGTCTAATTTGGGTGCTCTACTTTAGGAGGGATGTGAAAATAGTGCAGACTAGATTTCCTAAGATGATCCCAGAGATGAGAGACTATAGTTTTAATGAGAGATTCGAGAAACTAGGGCTCATTTTGCTAGAACAAAGAAGGATGAGAGTAGATCTGATAGGGATTGTGATGAAAAGGAAGCAGTTTTGTCTAAATTTTAGCTTGGTAATGGATCGTTTAAATTTTGTCACAGTATTTAAGGAGTTTAAAAACCAGCTTCAATCTCCGTCATATCCCACCTTAACTCAATACAGTTTTGTGATTATTATTTGGTTGGTTGCTGGGCTGCTCGCTTGAAGGTGGAGCCAAGTCACTCAATTTAGATGCAAACTTGCTGTGTGATTTTTTTTTATTGTTCATATGTGTTGAGCTGCATGTAGAATTTTAACAAGCAGTTATTCAAATTCTGTTTGGCTCCAGTTACTGTTTCAGGGTCGTTTATTAGTGTGGACCTTTCAAATTTAACGAGTTTGATAGAAGAGAGTTTGTCTGATTGGAACTTCTGAAGAGAATAAGATGAACCAGTCTGCTTCTCTAGTTGGTGAGAAAAGGATTAGAGATGTAGTCATAGTTACAGTTTTAGCATTAGAGAACCATTTATTAATTCATACTATGCTAGGAGCTGGTGGAATGTTTTGTTTCTGTTATTATTCACTTGTTCTATTACAGTTTAATTAATTTGTTTGGCAGTTAAAATACTTGACCAAATCCAGTGTAATATTCTGCCACTTTAAAAGAAGAGGTGAACAGAATAGAACCAATAGCTGAAAGGGTTCTCCGTTCTTCTTCTCAGGCCGACTATGATTTTTACCTAAATATCTGAGCAAGTGATACCTCTGATGTAGCGAGTTGGGCTCACCCACGTGAGTAGCCTGAAATATGTATGTCAAAAACATCTGGAGTAAAAGAACCCCAAAAACGTAATTGAGGTGCTCAACATTTTGAGGGGTTTTGATGAGGTAAACCAGGTTAAAATATTTTCTGGTTGCTGAATTGGTAACTAGAAGGCATAAAGTTAAGACCATCACAAAAGAACAAAGGGAGAGGTTAGGAAAAAAAAATTCTGAGGATTTTTAGGACATAGAATGCCTGACCAGGGACAGGTGGTGGAAGCAAAATCACTAATTGAGGTTCATAAATATTTGAAGAAAAATTTAAAAAAGATATGGGGAAAGGGCACAGGAATGGGACCAAGTAGAGTGGGTGCAATGGGCAAGTCGTCTCCTGTGTTGTAAAATTCGATGATTCCCACTGGCTTCTCTCGTTTACTTCATCCAAGTAAGTGGCTGTTCATGTCTGAGCTCATAGTGTGTATCACCAGGCTATTGGATCATAGGTGACATCACGTTTGAGCCCAACCATTTCCTCACTTGACATCCACACATTTGACAGCAGGAGTCATTGCATAGTGATCAGGTGGAGGGAAAATTAGGCAGTTATGGTGCTCCAATTGCTACCTAGGCTGAGATCAACTAACTCAATACGGACCAGAGAATAAACTTGGGACCTTCGTGGCATGTACCGTTCAGTAAGTACCTCACCAAAATGTGTGTTGCCACATTACTCCATGTGGGGAGCTCTTGTTCTTAATGGAATTTCAAGTTGGGGATGTATTGCAACACAAGTTTTGGTCTCTTCCGACTCTCCAGGTCATATGTTACTATTAGGTGTTTCTAGGCTTCTGCCAGTGTTTCTACTAAGTGGCCACTACAAGGTGCACGAGAGGGGCTTGCCATTTGACTTTTTTTTCTCCTTTGTTTCTTTTGGATGAAGCACCTCACCTCTGCTCACAGCCTGGATTTCCTGCCATAGTTAAAATGTCTAGTGGAGAATTGCGAGTGCAGCTCTACACTCCAAGCTACTTGACTCTGTTGTTCAATTTATTTTTAAATAAGATACATAATAATTGAAATGATGGTCAATAAAATCATATCGTTACTGATGAAATAATCTGCAATGCCTGGATGTGATTAGTCTATTTCCGCAGGATAGTCGGGGATTTCTAAGTTAGCATTCCAATATATATCTGTCGGACAACAACAGGAGGGCAAAATCTATGATTGTTGCAGTGATGCTTTGATGCTTCATGAAGTAGATGGTTATGTGAAAGTCTATACGTTAAGGATATTGCTTTCCAAAGAGCCTGTTGATCTAAAATAGATAGAATACTGTATTTTGACCTATTCCACAATAGTATACTGTCTGCATTCTGCATGTTCTGTGTTTTGAGTTGTTCTGAGTTCTAAGCAGCTGCTATAACTCCCACTGCACTTACAGGATGGCATTGGACTAATGTTCTCGTTCTACTTTTAGAAGCAATGGGTGAAGTGGTACCTGATGACCAGGAATGATCCAATGAAGATTCAATCCCCTGATGCTGAGGCTGTGAACCTTGCAGGCAAAATATTACCAATGGCTTGCATCCAAGATATTTTAAAAAGAAATGTCATCACCATCTTGTTCTAACATTCAATTTGAACCTTGGCACTGGTTGTCCAAAATGACAAAGGTGGCCCTTAAGAGATTGTGACAATATATATGGCTGAGAAAGAAGCAAGTGTGAAAATATTTTTGTATCCTGGCAGTGAGGGGAGGAATAATGATTAAAGCTCCAGTATCTCTCTGCTGGAGTGTTCACGTAATGATTATAAGGAAGCAAGAATGTCATGTAAAGTCAGACTATGAAGATTTTAAATGTATTTTGCAAAAGCCTCCTTGGACCTCATCACACTTTCTAATATTAAAAAAAATAGATAAAATGTAATCTTTTTTAAAAAGGAGTCCCCACCAATATATATATTTTTTAAAAATCGAAACCATAGCCAAGAACTGAATGGAAGCGTCCTCTTTTTCATTGCATGTCTGATTAGTGTTTTTTTCCCAAAATATCTTAATGTAAATAGCAATTAATGATGACTTCATCAGAGAAAGCAACTTGTGCAGGTTGCTGAACATGATTGTGTGTGGGTGCTGGAGCTGAATTACTGTTTATGGATTGTCATTAATCTAAAATTCTAAAGGAATACTGTCACTTCAGTTTTGTATGTTGATGTAGCTCCTTTGCACCTTGAGCAAGAGAACTCCTTTTGAGCTTGTTCGCCCAATGTTATAAGCAATCATCAGAAAAACATTTTTTAACCTTTTCAGAGCAATAAACAGCAAAAGGATGTTAATTATAATCATTTGTAACTGTTTACTTTTGAAAAAGTTGTTGGATTGGTGAAATTATTAACACTCCAATGCCCCTAAATATGCTTCTTTTAGTTCTTGCAATTAAATCTAGAGAACATTCAAATTTGTAGCCAGACTTCCTTTTTAGATGCTTTAAATCTTCCTCTTGCGCTGGCGACCTGATATACATTGTTTAAACAGTGCAAACATTGATCGTGAGTTCCCAACTTAGTGACTTGGGAGGAATTAAAGTTTGACATCCATAAAAATAAACGGGGGTGGAAGATTCCTTAAGCTGTTCTTGATTGGGGGGGGGGGGGGGGGAAGGGAAGACACTTTTTTTTTAAAAAAAGGATGGAATCCATTCTGCCAAGTTTGAAATCATAGAATCATATAGCACAGAAGGAGGCCATTTGGCCCATCATGCCTGTGGCGGCTCTTTGATAGATCTATCCATATTAGTCTCACTCCTCTGCTCTTTCCCCAAAGCCCTGAAAATTTTCCCTTTTTAAAAGCTTGGCAGTGCAGTGTGTTGTAACTCTGCCACAGTGTTCAAAGATGGGAGTGCACATGTTCCCCACAGGATGAATTACCAACCCTATGATGGGGAGGCTGGATTGGGGAGGGAGTCCTATCTGCTACATCTCCTAATATCAGCCGAGGTCTACCTTGCCTCTTAGCAGAGGGTCTCTTTTGGCATGGGAGACAATGCAAGAACAGTGGAGAGGATATCCTGCATGTGAATTTATGAGACACAGTAGTTTTAAGGAGGGAAAAAAAGAGTAAAATCTTTGCCCTCCTGAACATTGAGAGAGGATTGGCACCACTTCTTGTATAGCAATAGAGAAGTGTGTTATTTGGAAATAAGATGACTGTTGTGAGCAAATAAATCTCTGGATCAAAAGTAATGCAGTTGCATTTCACAATGATTGGTGAGGATACGTCTAACGTCGAGCAATGCCCAGACATTATGGTCGGTCCCATGGTCACATCGCAGGTTGTGGAAGGAAACTTAACACACTCCAGAGACAGTTCACCTATTAATCATCTAGACAATGTGAATCTCGGAAGCCATAATGCTGTGAAATTCTCTGCTTGCCATCCTTCCCACACACATGTATAGTAATCCAGGCTCTCCTTGACCTGTCTGTCTCCCATGAAATCTACAGAACTTACTCAGAGTCTTGTAAACTAACTGCATTAGAAGCAACTGCAGAGCAGTTCAGCGCTGCAAAGCTCAGTCAGCAGACTGCAACATGAATCAACGTTCCAGTCATTTCTAATGAAATGTGAAATATTGCAGCTTTTAGAAAGTTTGTCCAGTTTAAATTGGTGGCTTAAGTTAATAGCAAAACTTGTCAGCAAGAAAATGCAAGGTTTCCATAATGGCTAGAAAATAAGTGAACTTTATTTTTGGAAGTAGCCATGCTGTTTTATTTTATTCCTTCATAGCAATACCATAATTTATTAGAGCAAACAGTTCTGTTCTTCTTCGTTTAAGCTATAAACCAGATCAGTTCAATATTTTGAATTTTGTTCAAGGCAAGTTGACCTAAAACGCCTAATTTGTATTATTTTGTGGTATTTATAAACCTGCCTAGGGGCTCTGCCACGCACATCTTCCCATTCAATATATCTTGCATTTTTCAGGGAATAGAAACCTCCTGTTCAGAGCTAATTACCCAGCAAGGGTCACACAGAAGAGATTGATAGCACTGGGAAGGTAGAAACTTTTAGTTTCCAGTTTTAAGTGGGTGGAGGGAGGGGAGAAGAAGGAATAGAATAGAATGAAGAATTGCCATCATCCAGTAATGTGGAGATGTGGTGATGGACTGGGGTGGACAAATGTAAGGAGTCTTACAACACCATGTTATAGTCTATAGTCTGGTGTTGTAAGACTCCTTACAATCATCCAATAAAGGAGAAAGAAATCTCCTGCAACACTGTCTCAAAATTTCAAGCCAGGATGGTTGGATGGAACAAGTGATAAAGGCATCTGTTTTTTTTGGCGTGGAATTTGATGTACTGTTTAAGTGCTATGATTAAATGGTCGTCACCTCCCTAAATGACCACCATTTCTCCAACTGCTCGCAAACTGTAGGTAGCTTGGACAACCCCATGTGTGAATTAGCAAGGCCACTTATCTGCTTTTGAACTACAAACTCCAGTTTTAGGAGCGGGTGTCTAATAATTATAAACCGGACCTTTGCTGTCAGGTTTTCATGGCTGCAACTCTAGCGGGGATGTGTCTTTATTTTTGCTTGGGGATTTCACTTTGAAGGGCGAGGCGTTGATGACCATGTGACAATCTATGATTGTGAAACGTCCTTGGGGACGTGTTACTTGTAGCCTATAAATTGAGTTAGCACTTCCCTAAATGACCACCACTTCTCCAACTGCTCACAAACTCTGCAGCTAGCTCACAAAACCCCATGCACGAGTAAGGATGGCCACTTATCTGCTTTTGACTCACAATCCAGTGTCAGTGACTGTCTGTCTAGTAATAAAAAACCTGATGGCAACGGTTTGGTTTACAATCACCAAACTTAAGAAAATTAAAAACTGTGGTATGAATGGAACCGTTTCATGTTCACACATTTGCCAGCAGACACTCTTATTGCTTTTTTATGTTTCTTACAATGTAACAAGCTCCTTGCCAGACCTGCTGGGATCTGGTTTGGATTGGCCAAAAGGGAGCAACTCTAGCAGGGACGTGTATTTATTTTTTCTTGTTAGGGGATTTCACTGTGAAGGGAGAGGTGTTGTTGACCGTGTCAACACCTCTCTTTTCTACAATCTTTATGACTATGGAGCATCTTTGTGGAAGTGTTATCTGTATCCTGGAGGCAGAGAAATAATGAGTTGCAGTCTCTCTTTTCTACAATCTTCAAATAACGTAAAGAAACATGGCATTTTGTGAAGTTTTTTCATTTTTTGAAAATCCTGCGCTATTTGTGATCTCTATTCAGTCTTAATGACAGATATGGGGAGTGATACATTCAATCGCCTCCAGTGTCCCCCAAGAATCCATCCTTAGCTCTCCTCCTCTTCATCCAAGTGCTACCGCATGGAGTCGGCTTCCATATGAATGCTGATGGCGTGCAACTCAACCTCTTGACTTCCTTCAACCAAATGTCAGGAAGACTGAAGTTATCATTTCTGTTATTTGCTCCCTTGCTATTTTCCTCCCTGGCCGTTTGCACAGGCTGAACCAGACAGTGTGAAAGCTTGGTGTCCTGTTGGACCAAGAGCTGGGTTTCAACTACCACAGCCTGTCCCTCACTTACTTTCACCCCCATTGTTGCTTTTGTCACATCTTTGCTTTTGTCACATCTAAACCCAGTTGTTCCAATGCCATTGTCTGCACTCCATAAAGCCTAACTTGTCCAAAACTCAGCTGCCTGAATCCTGCCCTACACCAAGTCTTGCTTGACTGTCACCCCATCCTCATTGATCTATATTGGCTCAACGCCTTAAATTCTAATCCTGGTCTTCAACTACCTCAATGGCTCACTGCACCCTATCTCTGCACCCACTTCTGGCCTTGTATCTCCAGCAGCAGTGAAAAGATATAAACCTAGTGGTTGTTTAGCCAACAAAAACACTGACTGTATTTATTGTGATGTGGAGATGCTGGTGATGGACTGGGGTTGACAATTGTAAACAATTTTACAACACGAAGTTATAGTCCAGCAATTTTATTTTAAATTCACAAGCTTTCGGAGGCTTCCTCCTTCCTCAGGTAAATATTTACCTGAGGAAGGAGGAAGCCTCCGAAAGCTTGTGAATTTAAAATAAAATTGCTGGACTATAACTTGGTGTTGTAAAATTGTTTACAATTGTATTTATTGTAGTGAACCTGACTGTGTTATTCATCAGTTGCCCCAAAAAATGCTTTAGAATTACTGAAAAGGTATATTCTCTTCTGTTCTACTTGCAAATGAAGACGAATACAGTGATGAATGTTTCACTTGTCGTTTTAAAACAAGCGAACTTTGAGCTGACACTTCTGTTTGGGAGTACTCTGGACACTTAATGTTGACTGTCATGAATATGAAGAGACTATCCATCTTATAAACGCAACTGGCTGTGGAAAAAGTTCAAATGATCAATATCAATCAGTCCAAATTCATCATTCCAAAGCTAGTTAAAGTTAGGCACAATGTGGCCTCTTGTTAAATGATACCAGAAGCAGTACAATTTTTGTCTCTTACTGTCCTTCGACTAGACAGGTGGTGCTTTATGTGAGGAAGGTTTGCTGGCTTTTCTGTGGGCTGTAAAAAATGCTCCAAAAGTTAAAAATGGGAACTAATAGTATCACCTCTGCTGTCGCAGGAGAGGGGGTTCGAGATGGTGCTGAGCAAAGGTCACACACTTCCTCACATGAGTGCGCTGAATAAATCAGTCATTCACCATAGGCTAAGAGATATGTTTAGGCAAGTGCTGAGAAAATGGCATTTTCACTGCCTTCAGAACCTTTTACAAATATGAGTGTGTGGGTATACATGCACTGAGTGTAGAAATACGTGAATCTACCACTCTTAACATTCACTCCCTTCACCACCGGCGCACAGTGGCTGCAGTGTGTACCATCCACAGGATGCACTGAAGCAACTCGCCAAGGCTTCTTCGAACAGCACCTCCCAAACTCGCGACCTCTACCACCTAGATTGACAAGAGCAGCAGGTACATGGGAACACCACCACCTCCACGTTCCCCTCCAAGTCACACACCATCCCGAATTGGAAATATATCGCCGTTCCTTCATCGTCGCTGGGTCAAAATCCTGGAACTCCCTTCCTAACAGCACTGTGGGAGAACCGTCACCACACGGACTGCAGCGGTTCAAGAAGGCGGCTCACCACCACCTTCTCAAGGGCAATTAGGGGTGGGCAATAAATGCTGGCCGAGCCAGTGACGCCCACATTGATGTTTTACATTTGAAACAAGGATGCCAGCAATTGGTACTGATGGAAAACACTCCTTCCCTGTCAGCTTGCTAACGTCGTCCCTACATGAGAACCATTACAATACCATATTAAGAATGAAGAAAGTATTAAATGCCTGAGTATTTAATAAATTTATTGTACTAATAAACATAGCATATTCGGTTGCAGCATGGTTATTTGCAATGAGTTTTAACCTGTCTGGAGCAAATATGTTATAGGGATAGCAGGGAAAAATTTGTTGTTAGTTGGTCATTCTCTTTTATCTGAGTAAATATAGACAACCTACAGAAGTACCCTCGCACTCCATCTGAATGCCACTTCACTTCAATCTCTGCTAGTAACACTGAGGCACATCCCAGCAAGAACATGGGGCCAACTTCACATTGGGGAAAAAAAATGTGTTTATAAAATCATGCCAACAGATGAGAGAATTTCTGCCCATTCCCCAGGAGGTGGGAATGAGGGGAGGATTACAGTCTGGTGTTCTAAATTAAAATGATTGTGATGGTTTTTGTAAACTTTATATTGCAGCGATATTAAATACATTTTTCTACCTCCTCAGCAGAAAGACGTTTATCCCTTGAGCTGCAGGAGAAATTTGTTAAACATTAGGAACAATTCAGGAATGAATAGTTCTGTTTTTTTTAATAAGCCCTGAATTCTAGCTGAATTTATGTATATAATATATTCCTTCAAACGTTCACCCATCCTGACCCATTTACCACTTGGGAGTTCTATACATTTCTCTTATGGCTTTCATCAGCTGTTTGATGTGTCATATTCCTGTTGGACTTTATTTCCAAAATACTGTGGAGATTATTTGAAGTGAATTTGAAATCAAATTCATTATAGACTTGGGCTCAAATTGCTTACAAGAGCAGTGCAGTCTAATGCCCAGGCCACTGCTCTCAACTGCTACAGACTCTGTAATGCTTGTTGTACAATACTGTACATCTTTGGCAGTGGAAAGAACATTTTTGTTGTGACCCTGAGACTGAATTTTGTTACCCTTTTGCACCTCCCGACCAAGTAAAAGCCATTTATCTCTTTCCTTTCACCCAATTCAGTTAATGAATCAAAATAGTGCAGAGGTAGGCAATTGCGGGTGTCCTTGTTTCAAATGTAAAACATTAATTTGAAAGGATTTCAATAGAATTAGATGTAAAATTTTAGCATTTGGTCCAGAGATCAATTTAGCGTTAATTCAACCTGTGCAAACTGGGAAAATATGGTTCAGATTGATGTGTAAACTACAGTATCCATTTCTAGTTTTGAAAACTGAAGTGCGCATCATGATGAGAATAGACTGGCAGCCAACATAAAAAGGAATCCAAAAGTCTTCTAAAGGTGTATAAATAGTAAATGGGGTAGTAAGAGGAGGGGTGGGGGCAATTAGGGACCAAAAAGGAGATCTACTCATGGAGGCAGAGGGCATGGCCGAGGTTCTAAATGAGAACTTTGCATCTGTCTTTACCAAGGAAGAAGATGCTGCCAAAGTCACAGAAAAGGAAGTTGAGATACTGGATGGGCTAAAAATTGATAAAGAAGAGGTACTAGAAAGGCTAGTACTTAAATAGATAAGTCACCCGGTGCGGATGGGATGCATCCGAGGTTGCTGAGGGAAATAAGGGTGGAAATCGCAGAGATACTGGCCATAATCTTCCAAACATCCTTAGATACGGGGGTGGTGCCAGAGGACTGGAGAATTGCAAATATTACACGTTTGTTCAAAAAAGGGTGTAAGGATAAACCCAGCAACTATGGGCCAGTCAGTTTAACCTCAGTGGTGGGAAACTTTTCGAAACGATAATCCAGGACAGAATTAACAGTCACTTGGACGAGTGTGGATTGATTAGAGAAAGCTCTGTGTTGCAGTTTGAATGAACCACTCTGAACATGGGCCGACCCTCTGTATCGCCATGTTTGCTGACATTTACTTCACTTGACACAGGTAAAGGTTTTGCCTCTGAAAAGTCAGTGTCTGTGTTGACCAGTAAGAAAACTTAATATTATCGGTTTAATAGTGTCTGAAAGAAAGTATAGAGGCTGTACATTAAGGGGCTTTATCCGTCTTCAGAAGTCGTGAGCAGATTTTCTTTCTTTTGGTGATGCTCAAGGTACAAGAAGTGAAATTTTACGAGGAACCTACTTTAATTAGTCAGAGTTTGTGAAACTGATGAGGTGATGTGCCGTTATTAGTGAAATGGCCCACATTCCCTTAACTTTGAAAAAACTGATTATCGTAGAATGATGCAACACAGAAGGAGGCCATTCAACTCACTGTGCCTGTGCTGGCTCTTTGAAAGAGCTATCCAATTAGTCCCACTCCCTTGCTTTTTCCCCATACCTCTGCACATTTTTCCACTTGAAGTATTTATCCAATTCGCTTTTGAAAGTTGTTAATAAATCTGTTTCCATCACCCTTTCAGGCAGTGAATTCCAGAGCATAACTCGCTGCGTAAATTTTTTTTCCTCGTGTCACCTCTGGGTCTTTTGCCAATCACCTTGAAACTGTGTCCTTTGGTTACTGATCCTTCTGCTACTGGAAACATTTTCTCCTTGATTACTCTATCAAAACCGTTCATGATTTTGAACACCTCGATCAAATCTCCCCATTACCATCTCTGCTCTAAGGAGTGAAAAAACAACTTCTTCAGTCTCTCCATATATCTGAGGTCTGTCATCCCTGGTACCATTCTAGTAAATCTCTTCTGCACCCTCTCTAAGGCCTTGACAGTGCTGTTGGGGAGTGTTTAAACTAGCTTGGCGGGGATGGGAACCTGAGTGTAGATTCAGATGGGACAGAATCAGAACTGGAGATAGAAGGCAGAAAATTAGTAACTGACTTAGGAAGGTAGAGGGAACAAATTTTAGAAAATAAACAGCAAGGGAGTTTGGCAGTGCTTAAAGGTATATACCTCAAGGCAAAGAGCATAGTGAATAAGGCAGATGAGCTGAGGACACAGACACGTGGCAGTACGATATCTTAGCTGTTACAGAAACATGACTTAAAGAGGGGCAGGAATTGCAGCTCAACGTCCTGGTTACATGGTTTTCAGATGAGATCGAGAGGGGGATTTAAAAAAAGGAGGGGTGGCAATATTGGTTAAAGAAACAATTACAGCTGTGAGGAGGGATGATATGTTAGAAGGATCATCTAACGAGGCTATATGGGTTGAACTAAGGAACAAAAAAGGGGCAGTCACACTACTGGGTGTGTACTGTAAACCCCCAAACATTCAGAGGGAGATAGAAGAGCAAATATGGAGGCAAATTTCTGAGAAGTGCAAAAACAGTAGGGCAGTAATAGGGGGATTTCCACTATCCTAATATTAACTGGGACACAAACAGTGTGGAGGGTATAGAGGGCACAAAATTCTTCATTTCCATCCAGGAGAAGTTTTTTAGCCAGTACGTAGCAAGCTCAACAAGAGAGGGGGCAGTTCTGGATTTAGTTTTAGGAAATGAGACTCAGCAGGTGGAAGGAGTATCAGTGGGAGAGCATGTTGATGGTAGTGATCATAATTCAGTTAGTTTTAGCATTGTTATGGAAAAGGACAAAGATAGATCAGGAGTTAAAGTTCTCAATTGGGGAAAGGCCAATTTTACTAAGCTAAGAAGTGATTTAGCAAAAGTGGACTGGAAACAGCTACTTGAAGGTAAATCAATGTCAGAGCAGTGGGAGGCATTCAAGGGGAAGATTCAAGAGGTGCAGAGTAAACATGTCCCCACAAAGAAAAAGGATGGGACTGCCAAATCTAGAGCCCCCTGGATGTCAAGGAGCATACAGGGTAAGATAAGGCAGAAAAGGAAAGCTTCTGTCATTCACCGAGAACTCAATACCACAAAATTTTCAAACTTTGCATTCCCAGTGGGAATCCTATACTTTTATGTGCCGATGTTAAACCCGGGTTGCGGCTGCGACCCCAAAAAAACGCTATTTTCAACTCCCACCCGTCCCCAACCCACCCGTTCTTGGGGTTTAAAATCACCCCCCTTGTGTCTGTCTTCACAAAAGAGATAGATGATGCAGACATTGTAGTTAAGGAGGAGGAGGAGTGTGAAATGTTGGATGGGATAAACTTAGTGAGAGGGGAAATATTAAAGGGATTAGCATCTTTGAAAGTAGATAAATCACTAGGGTCGGATGAAATGTATCCCAGGCTGTTAAAAGAAGCAAGGGAGGAAATAGCGGAGGCTCTGACCATAATTTTCCAATCCTCGTTGGATCCAGGAGTGGTGCTGGAGGAGTGCTAACATTGTACCATTGTTTAAAAAGGGAGCGAGGTATAGATCGAGTAATTACAGACCAGTCATTCTAACCTCGGTGGTGTGCAAATTATTAGAATCAATTCTGAGGGACAGGATAAACTATCACTTCGAAAGGCACAGAGTAATCAAGGACAGTCAGTGTGGATTTGTTAAGGGAACATCATGTCTGACTAACTTGATTGAATTTTTTGAGGAGGTAACAAGGAGGGTTGATGAGGGTAGTGCATTTGATGTCGTGTACATGGATTTTAGCAAGACTTTTGACGTGATCCCACATGGCAGACTGGTCAAAAACGTACAAGCCCGTGGGATCCAAGGGAGAATGCCAAGTTGGATCCAAAATTGGTTTAGTGGCAGGAAGCAAAGGGTAATGGTCGACGGGTGTTTTTGTGACTGGAAGGCTGTTTCCAGTGCGGTTCCGCAGGCTCAGTACGAGGTCCTTTGCTTTTTGTGATATATACCAATGATTTGGACTTAAATGTAGGGGGCATGATTAAGAAGTTTGCAGATGATACAAAAATTGGTCGTGTGGTTGATAGGGAGGAGGAAAGCAGCAGACTGCAGGAAGATATCAATGGACTAGTCAGGTGGGCAGAGAAGTGGCAAATGGAATTCAATCCGGAGAAGTGTGAGGTAATGCATTTGGGGAGAGCAAAGGCAAGGGAGTACACAATAAATGGGAGGATACTGAATGGTGTAGAGGAAGTGAGGGATCTTGGAGTGCTTGTCCACAGATCCCTGAAGGTAGCAGGACAGGTAGATAAGCTGGTTAAGAAGGCATATGGAATACCTTCCTTTAATAGCCGAGGCATAGAATATAAAAGCAGGGATGTTATGCTGGAACTGTATAAAATACTTGTTCGGCCACTGCTTGAGTACTGTGTACAGCTCTGGTCACCACATTGCAGGAGTGATGTAATTGCACGAGAGAGAGTGCAGAGGAGATTTAATTGGATGTTGCCAGGACTGGAGAATTTTAGCTGTGAGGAAAGATGTGATGGGCTGGGCTTGTTCTCTTTGGAACAGAGAAGGCTGAGGGGTGATTTAATTGAGGTATATAAAATTCTGAGGGGCCTATTTCCCTTAGTGGGGAGGTCAATAACCAGGGGGCATAGATTTAAAGTGATTGGTAGAAGGATTAGAGGGGAGCTGAGGAAAAATCTTTTCACCCATAGGGTGATAGGGGTATGGAACTCATTGCCTGAAAGGGTGGTCGAGGCTGAAACCCTCAACTCATTTAAAAGTACCTGGATGTGCACCTAAAGTGCTGTGACTGACAAGGCTACGGACCAAGTGCTAGAAAGTGGGATTAAGTTGGTTGCCTCATTTTCAGCCGGCGCGAGTCTGAGGGGCTGAATGGCCGCCACCTGTGCTGTAAATTTTCTATGATTCTATGACATCCTTCCTAAAGTGTGGTACCCAGAATTCGACACAATACTCCAGCTGGGGCCTAACCAGTGTTTTATAAAGGTTTAGCATAACTTCCTTGCTTTTGTACTCTATGCCTCTACTTATAAAGCCCAGGATCCCATATGCCTTTTTAACAGCCTTCCGAACTTGTCCTGCCACCTTCAGAGATTTGTGTGCATACACCTCCAGGTCTCTCTGTTCCTGCATCCGCTTTAAAATTGTACCATTTAATTTATATTGCCCCTCCTCATTCTTCCTACCAAAATGAATCACTTCTCACTTCTCTGCATTAAATTTCGTCTGCCATGTATCTGCCCATTTCGCCAGTCTATCTATGTCCTCCTGAAGTCTGTTACTATCCTCCTCACTTTGCTACATTTCTGAATTTTGTGTCATCTGCAAAATTTGAAATTATGCACTGTATACCTAAGTCCAGGTCATTAATATATATCAAAAAGAGCAGTGGTCCCAACACCGACCACTCAGGGACACCTCCAGTCTGATAAACAACCGTTCACCACTACTCTCTGCTTTCTGTCCCTTAGCCAATTTCATATCCACACAGCAACTGCCCCTTTAATCCCGTGGGCTTCAATTTTGTTAACAAGACTATTACGTGGTACTTTATCAGGCATCTTTTGAAAGTCCATATACACAGCATCAACCCTTTTCTGTTGCTTCATCAAGGAACTCAATCAAGTTAATCAAACATGATTTTCCTTTAACAAATCCGTGCTGGCTTTAATTTATTAACCTATGTATTTCCAAGTGTCAATTAATATTGTCCCGGATTAATGTCTCTAAAAGTTTCCCCACTACTGACATTAAGCTGACTGGCCTGGAGTTACTGGGTTTATCCCCCTCCCATTTTTTGAATAGGGGTGTAGCATTTGCAATTCTCCAGTCCTCTGGCACCACTCCCGTATATGAGGAGGATTGGAAGATTGTGGCCAGAGTCTTTGCAATTTCCACCTGTACTTCCCTCGGCAACCAAAGATGCATGCCATCCAAACCTGGTGACTCTTCTACTTTGAGCTCTGTCAACCTTTATATTACCTCCTCTTCATCTAGTTATATCCTATCCAACTTCCCTATTACCTCTTCCTTTATTGTGACATTGGCAGCATCCTCTTCTTTAGTGAAGACGGATGCAAAGTACTCATTTAGTACCTCAACCATACCCTCTGCCTCTACAAGAAGATCTCCTTTTTGGCCTCTCATCGGCCCCACTCTTCCTTTGACTACCCTTTTACTTTTTATATGTTTATGAAAGACTTTTGTTTCCCTTTTACGTTACCTGTTAATCTATTCTTATTCACTCTCTTTGCCCCTCTTATTTCCTTTTTCACTTCTCCCCTGTACTTTTTGTATTCAGCTTGGTTCTCTACTGAATTATGAACTCAACATTTATCATAAGCTTCCTTTTTCTGTTTCATTTTAATCTCTATATCCTTCGTCATTCAGGGAGCTCTAGATTTGAATGCTTTTCCTTTCCCCCTCATAGGAATGTATCTGGTCTGTACCCGATCTGTCTTCTCTTTGAAGGCCTCCCATTGCTCATTTACTGTTTTACCTTCCAATCCACCTGAGCCAGATCCCTTTTCAACTCTGAAATTACCCCTCCTCCAATTGAGTATTATGTCACAGTCCCTTACAGTTCTCAAAGCACATGTTTTAAATTATATCCAAACTTCTGTTTTTGTAAAACGTTTAACTGGTTAAAAACATACTTCAAACATGTGACATAAAGAGGATGTGTGATGTAAGGCAGTTCCTTAAATCGTGAGACATCAGGTCTGGATCGCATCTGGAGATGTTCGCTGCATATTTTGTTGATCATAATGATGTATCCTCTGTTTCACTTAAAGCATAAATATGGCTAGGCGAAGCACAGCCATTATCACAAATGCACTCTGGACTCTGAGCCATAAAGTACTTATTGTGAATAGTCAGTCGAATAGACTGTTGGTTTGTTCTTAAATAGAAAGGGTGAAGTTTCTCAATTGATTTTAAATCCAAGGGTGCAACTTATGAACTGCAGTCTTAGGTTTGTAATTTATTATTTCCCCCCCCCACCACCCCCAATACACCAGTGACCTTGAGTTTGCAGCCATACCCTCAGACTCCAACTTTACCCTCGAGAGTCTTCAACATTGAGAGTAAATCTTGGTTACCTCGGCAACCCTCAAAATAGAGTAAAAATTTGTGCATGTTACTGGCATGGCTGCTGCCCTTCATTTGACACATTTTATAAAGCCTGGCTGAATAAATGTTCATTAGAATGAGTTTTTTATTGAAGTCCCTTTCTGCTCTCCCACCCCCTAAGAACCAGTTGTAAAGGTTTTGAATAACCCTTCCTTGCTGGGTTCCCAAAGCTCCCCATTGTCTCAATTTCCTTTTCTGGTGGATGCCAAGGCACCAAAGCATGTGTGGTGCGGAACATGAGTGGAAATACGACACTATTAAATGTGTCTAAACTGAAGACCAACCAATCTCGACCACTCTATTTTTCTTCCCTGCCACCAAAGAAAATTTGAAGTTGAGTTTGACGTAGAACAAGCAGAAGTTCTCCTTGTTCTGACAGTTGAGTAACAGCATGGATTACAAGAGCTGTGGTGATTTTTATTTTAAATGATTTTGTTTTGCTTTAAGCTGACCACTATTGGCATGGTGCATCACAGGACAGATGCTTGAATCGGTTTCTTATCTTGTTTGGCACAGTACAGGCAGGCAGCGTAGTCACCATAGCAAACTCAAAAGCTGAAGGATGTTTCTCGGGCTGATAATGCAAAATGGCTTCATAAATTTTTAGTTGTGGAAGATGCGTGTCTGGCATACGTCAAATATATTCACGTTGCTCAATTTATACAATTTTTTTTTGCAGAGTTAGGGTTAGGTTTATCTGTGCAGCTGGCATGTCTATTAGCTTAAAAACTGATAAAAGCTAAAATTTATTCAACATTGCTATCCCTTACTGTGATGGCATTAAATGCATATTTTGCTATAGCTTCTATAATTTTTTAAATAAAATTCTTATTGCCTACAGCCCAGGACTAATTCTGTGCCCATCTCGGTAATTGAGGAATGATGATAATCTCAAAAGAATTTAGCAGCAAAATTAAGTGTAAATCCTGGGCATGCTGGAAATACTCAGCAAGTCAGGCAGCATCTGTGGAAAAAGAAACAAAGTTAACCTTTCAGTTTGATGACTTTTCGTCAGAACTGGAAGAAGTTAAAGAGTTAGCCGTTTTTAAGCAAGTACAGAGCCAGGGAAAGGGCGGGGAGAGGGAAGAACAAAAGGAAAGGTCTGTGATAGGGTGGAGGGCAGGAGTGATTAAATGACAAAAGAGGTGATGGTGCAAAGCAAGGAGGGTGATGATGGGACAAGTAAAGAAACAAAAGATAGGACTGGAGGAGCTGTAAATGGCAACAGCAGAAACATTACCAGCATCCGCTGTCTTAAAAAAAATGGGAGTAGTGGTTATGACCTGAAGTTATTGAATGTCAAGTCCAGAAGATTGTAAAGTGCTTAATCGAAAGATGAGGTGGTGTTCCTCAAGCTTACGTGGAGCTTCAGTGGAACAGTGTAAGAGGCCGTGGACAGAGTGGGAATGGAAGGAGTGAAACAGTACTTGTACTTCTTTCAATTTAATATACTGTATTCTCTGCTCACAGTGTGGTCTCCTCTGCACTGGGGAGACCAAATGCAGATTTGATGTTGGCTGTGCTGAACACCTCCATTCAATCTGCAAACATGACCCTGACCTTCCGGTCGCTTGCTGTTTTAATTCTCCGTCCTGCTCCCGCTCTGACCTCTCTGTCCTCTTTTGATTAGATGCTTTACAACTTTTTGGACTCAACATTGATTTCAATAACTTCAGATCATAACCACTACTCCCATTTTTTCCGACAGCAAGTGCTGGTAATGGTTCTGCTGTTGCCATTTGCAGCTCCTCCAGTCTCTACTTATGTTTCTTCACTTGTTCCATTACCACCCTCCTTGCTTTGCACCATCAATCCTTTTGTCATTTAATCACTCCTGCCCTCCACTCTATCAGAGACCTTCCCTTTTGTTCTTTCCTCCCCATCCCCACCCCCACTTTCCCTGGCTCTGTACTTGCTTAAAAACTGTTAAATCTTTCACTTCTGACGAAAGGTCATCGACCTGAAACATTAACCCTGTTTCTTTCTCCACAGATACTGCCTGACTTGCTGATTATTTCCAGCATTCTCTGTTTTTTGCTTTTGATTATGTGTAAATCCTTTTGGTTTTAAAATAAAAACAATTTGGAAATAGTATTCTATGAAAATGACAGTGCTGTGAACAAAGATTATCCATGCAGCATGCCCATAATGCAACTATCAGGAAAGATTGAGCAGGCTGGGCTGTTTTCTCTGGAAAAGAGGAGACCTGATAGAGGCCTTTGAAATTATGAAATGGTTCGATAGAATGGATGTGGACCAAGTGATCCCACTTGTGGGTGAGTCCAGAACAAGGAGGCATAAATATAAGATGGCCACTACCAGATCAAATAAAGCATTTTAGGAGGAATTTCTTTACATCAAGAATGATGAGACTGTAGAAATCGCTGCCACGTGGAGTGCTTTAAGCAGATAACATTGATGCATTTAAGGTAGGGCTTGATAGATACATGAGGGAGAAGGGAATCGAGGCATACACGGGGCAGGGTGGAAAGAGGTAATCAGAGTGGGAGGATGCTCATGTCGAGTATGAACACCGGCATACACCAGGTGGGCCAAATGGCCTGTTTCTGTGCTGTAGATTCTATGTAATAATCTAGCTTTTGTAGATTGGCAGTAGCATGTTGTATGCCGATGGTCCGAAACCAGTGACACCTTGAGTTGTTCAGTGACTCGCTGCGGCATCTGAAGGATAGTCAGATAATAAATGATCTTTTTATTGACAGTGGTTGCCTGAGATAAAACCGAACCTGGATCTGAGCTGAGGAAGAAAGTTGAAAGGTAAGAGTGAATATCCAAGTAGAATGATCGAATGAATGAATGAATGAACGAACAAAATAACTTGGCGGGCAGCAGCAGGACTTTGTTCAACATCAATGCTTACCAAAAGCTGCTGCTGCAAAATGTGGACTGGTGAAAGAAAAACCTGCAGAGACTAGAGTAGATGAGGCAGAATATCAGCATCATTTATCTTGGGCCCTGTGTTTGTTGGCTGATAGCCAGAAACCCAGAGGTCCAGATCCAGTGCTGCAGAAATATTAGATGAACTTCTAATTGTGAAAAATACTTTTTCTGGTGAACTGAAGGGTCGGAAGTTTCAAGGTTAATTTGTCATTGTAGCTCATGCAAGAGATTGTGCATTGCAATTCTCTGAATAAATGACGCATCAGATAATTTAAAGTTCAAATAAACTTTGTGAAAACCTCAACAGTCCGTGAATACATGAGTGTTTCACTTGAATGGGATTTGAAATTCTCAGCTACAAGGTAAAACGCCTAAACTACATAAACGGGAATTAGGACAAACTGGTGTGGAATCTTGGGGCAAAATTTTCAGCAGGCAAACCTAAAATAAGGTTTTACAGCAAAAAGGTAATCTGCTGTGAATAAGGCATCAGGATAATTGCCACATGCCATCCAAACATGAGGTGATTGTTGGAGGGTTGCTCCTTCCTAATGGCGGTTAGCTGGTAACAGCTGGTTGTGCACTTATGTCTGAATAATCGTGAGGTTTTCCTTTCTCCCTGGTTGTGGAAGAGGGTTTTCTTTGGTACGGACACCAGCTCAGTCAGCATCTGTGGACAGGCGGATAAGTTTATGTTCTGGGTGAAGAACAATTTTGATGAATGGTTTGCACCTGAAACATTAACTCCTCTGTTTTCTCCACAAATACTGACAGACTTGCTGAGTGTTTCAGCACTTGTTTTATTTCCAATTTCCAGCAGCTTCAGTTTTCTTTTTGCTTTTTTTGGTTTTCTTTTTGCTTTTTGTTGGTTTTCTTTTGTTCTTTGGCTGCAAGGTGATGGTAGGAGTGGTGGGGTTTAGTTTAGCCCCTTACTGTGAGGAGAATTCAGGGAGAAGTGGGGGGGTTGATTTGGCATCTGGCTGAGGGCAATTTTATTTGTGTGTGCCCCTGTTACTTAATGCTGGAAAAGTGCTGGTAGCATCGTCTGCTTGGTGATTTCTGAATGTGATTTCGTAGGAACACGACAACAGGAGTGGGCCGTTCCACCTCTTGAGTCTCTGCGGCTATTCTTTGAGTTTATGGCTGATCTGTATCTTGAAATCCTTTACCCGCCTTTGCTTCATATCCCTAGATACCCATACCTAACAAAAAAATCTATCAATCTCTGCCTTTTGGGGGACGGAGTTCCAGATTTCCACTCCCTTTTGTGTGGAAAAAGTGTTTCCTGATTTCACTCCTAAATGGCATACCTTTTAAGATTGTGCTTCCTTGTTCTGGATTCACCCACCAGAGGAAATCGTTTTTTCTGTATTTGCCTTATCGAAACCCTTTATCATTTTAAACACCTCGATTAATCATTCATCAACCTCATACACAAGAACGTGTGTCTCCTAGCAAGTCCAACCTACAAAATTCTTCTTCGTACGTGCAAGATCCAAATTGCAAAAGGAACAGTACAGTTCATTTCGCCTGGAAGCTGATTCCAGAGTGGAATGGGCGATGATGGCTGGGAGCTCGGGCATGCATTCATCTTGTCAGATCTCTGCCTGTTGTGTCCAGAGCATTGCCTCTCCGGCCAGCCTAAAAACATGAGAGCCACATTTTAGTATGAAAATTGGGGATAATACAGCAATGAGCACAGGTGAGATTCTGCAGTTAACTGAGCATGTAGCATAATTGCTGTAAATCACTTATATAAAATGGGTGATCAGGATCAAGCTTGTACTGGATTGAGGAAGATTGTGTTTGAAGGGGAGGAGCTTCTTTGGCGCACACATGGAAGTGAATTTTACCGTTGCATTTGTGACAGCTGATTTTTTCAGCTTTTCTTAGTATTTTATAAGTAACACTTATTGTTGCCACATTGAAAATTCTGGATTCTGATAGATCTTAATGGCATTGCTCATGGTGAGTCTTTTGATCACCAGATTTGTCATCTTCGTTACCATTGTAGCTCCAATGTCTGTCCCTGTTTCTGTACTCCTCATGCGTCTGTGTGTGTACGTGGATGTCACACTAACGTTTATTGCTCCAGCGATCAGATGCACCTGTGGCCCTAAAACCTCTCCCTCCTATAATATGATTAGAGCGCTATGGGTTATGGAAAAATGGAGTGTTGGTACCAATTTTGGCACTGCATCCTACTACAGACATTTTTTTTGGGAGAGGATGATGGATAGGCAGTGATGAGCAGTTCACAAATAGGCCGTGGATAAGACGACAGCAAGCCAACTGGCCGGGTGACGGGAATTCTGGCGAACAGTTCATTTGAGGAGAGAGGGAGAGGCTGCACTGGGAACTAACAGGGTGGAGCAAAGCTGAGGTAACGGCAGCATCCGCCACATGTGGTGGAGAGGGGCCAGGGTTCTGGCCTATCGGACCCGGGGGTGGGAGCGAGGCCACTGAAAAAATGGCAGCAAGGTGCAGCAGCTAATCGGGGGGAGATCTAGCAAACGTATAAACGGCAAAATATTAAATACATGAATGCTAATTCTTGCCTCCTTTACTTTTTACGCGAACAAGGCTGATGGCTGACACACCAAAGGCTGAGAGACTTGGGTTACTTCATAGTGACGCAGGCTCAACCAGATCTTATAACCATAAACTCTCTGTATATTATACCAGCTTGTGTTGCATGACATTTCAATTGAAAACATCTAGCACAGCCCCGCCAACACGCGTAACAGGTAAATGTTGATACTTTTAAAATAGATTTTCCCATTGACAAAACCTAACTGTAAAATTTCAGTTGCAGTATTATGCCCCCCTCAGCATTTTTAATATCTAATAGATGGGAATTCTCGTGAGAATTACTCCCTTTATATTATTTGGAGGAGAAATGAGATGAGAGGAGGCATGTGGAATAGGTTCAATTGTACCAAAGTAATTGCCTTCACCTATTTTTACCCACAAAACTGTATCCATAAACCTAACCACACTTATCTGTTAAGTTTCTGGAGAAACTACATGAGCCAGCTCTGCTTCATAAGGGAAACAGCAACAGGATTATGTTCTCTGTTCTCTGACCTCCAGTCAAAATTCATCACAGGGACTGGCAATGGCAGTTAAGGTCACCAAAACTCAGAGCTTTTATTCCTCAGGCACATTTCCAGATACCACAGGGGACATCAGATACATCAAGCAGGTCACTGATTTGTTGATTCACCAGGGCAAAAAACTTCATCATTTTCCACCTGGAACCCCAGCAGCAGAATGAGGGAGCCCTGCAATTCTTTCACTTCACTGTATTCCCCAAAGCTCAAGCCATCATTCATGGCATCTATATGACTGTCCTACACACAGTCCATGCTCTTTGTGAACCGCAAGGGATTTCACTCTATCAGCATAGGTTCATGCAGGTCAGTGCCTGCTTCCCAGGCAGCAATCATGACTTAAGCTTCAGTTTAATGTACAATCCCACCAGGAGCTCCAAGATCATCTTAGTCTGTTGTATACTCCACAATTATGCCATGCAGAGAAGCCTAACTTTAGAACTGGTGGTGGAGTAAGAGGTGGTGCAAGACGATGGCGATCAACCAGTAGATATCCTGACAGAAACATCACTGGAGGCAGCAGTGAGAATAGTCCTCTCCACATCTGCACAGTGTAGTGGCCTAAAACATCTTCAGCAATATAGGCCTCTGCACTAGCTCAACTACCACTAATGCCAATCTTTTGATTTGCTCATTCATTATTCTGTGGCTCGGGAAGAAAATGCTCTGGACACAATGGAAATGAAAGACAATGAAATTTAATTCCTTATAAATTATTAGTGTGGTATGTGCTTTTTGTCCCACGACTTCCCCTTGGTGATGGTTCATGTTTTGTGTGTTCTGCATCCTAATCTTGTCCTTTTTAGATGCTTGATCAGTGACTACAATAAGTGAGGTGACTAGCTGTGTTAAGCCTCTTGGGATTGAGGTGCCACTGTACTTCCTTGTGTCGGGTCATGAGATGCCCCTGCAGCTTCTGCCCTCGCATCTGCTGCGGTGACTGGCTGGTCCTGTCTGCCTTCTGACCCATCTTCAGCCATTTTTGTGAGGTGGGGGGGGGGGGGGGGGAGCTGGACAGACCAGATGTGGCATTGTCTTCAGAGCTAGCAACCTCATCTGTCCCTAACCCAGCCATGTTCTGGGCACTCCTTCAGTATGGGCACTCCTTCAGTATGCCCGCAGATTTGGAGAGGGTTAGACTTTAGGGTAGCTATGAGAGCAGTGAAGCCTGGCATACTGGTGCTTCCTCTGATTTCATCATATATGTTGAAGCTGAATAAGTAAACTGGAAACAGCTACTTGAAGGTAAATCAGTGTCAGTGGGAATCATTCAAAGGGGTGATTCAAGGGGTTCAGGGTAAACATGTTCCCACAAAGAAAAAGGGAGGGACTGCCAAATCTAGAGCCCCCTGGATGTCAAGAAGCAGTCAGGGTAAGATAAGGCAGAAAAAGAAAGCCTATGATAGACACCGGGAACTCAATACTACGGAAAGCTTAGAGGAGTATACAAAGTGCAGGGGTGAAGTTAAAAAGGAAATTAGGAAAGCAATGAGAGGACATGAAAAAATATTAGCAGGTAAAATCAAAGAAAACCCAAAGATGTTTTATAAATACATTAAGAGGAAGAGGATAACTAAGGAAAGAGTAGGGCCTATTAGAGACCAAAAAGGTAAACTATGTGTGGAGGCGGAAGATGTGGGTATGGTTCTTAATGAATACTTTGCATCTGTCTTCACAAAGGAGAGGGATGATACAGGGATTGAAGTTAAGGAGGAGGAGTGTGAAATATTGGATGGGATAGTGAGAGAGGAAGTATTAAGGGGACTAGCAGCTTTGAAAGTGGATAAATTACCTGGGCCGGATTAAATGTATCTCAGGCTGTTAAAAGAAGCCAGGGAGGAAATAGCAGAGGCTTTAACAATCATTTTCCAAACTTCACTGGATATAGGCTTAGTGCCGGATGATTGGAGGACTGTTAACGTTGTACTGTTGTTTAAAAAGGGAGCGAAGGATAGACTGAGTAATTACAGACCAGTCAGCCTAACCTCGGTGGTGGGCAATTTATTGGAATCAATTCTGAGGGACAGGATAAGCTGTCACTTAGAAAGGCACAGATGAATCAAGGACAGTCATCACGGATTTGTTAAGGGGAGGTCGTGTCTGACTAACTTGATTGAATTTTTCGAGGCGGTGACAAGGAGGATCGATGAGGGTAGCGCAATTGATGTAGTCTACATGGATTTTTAGCAAGGCTTTTGACAAGGTCCCACATGGCAGATTGGTCAAAAAAGTGACGGCCCATGGGATCCAAGGGAACGTGGTAAATTGGCTCAGTGGCAGGAAGCAAAGGGTAATGGGCGACGGGTGTTTTTGCGACTAGAAGGCTGTTTCCAGTGGGCTGCTGCAGGGCTCGGTACCAGGTCTTTTGCTTTTTGTGATATACATTAACAATTTGGACTTAAACGTAGGGGGCATGATTAAAAAAATTTGCAGATGACACAAAGATAGGCTGTGTGGTTGATAGTGAGGAGGAAAGCCGCAGACTGCAGGAAGATATCAATGGACTGGTCAGATGGGCAGAAAAGTGGCAAATGGAGTTCAATCTGGAGAAGTGTGAGGCAATGCATTCGGGGAGAGCAAATAAGGCAAGGGCATATACAACAAATGGGAGAATACTGAGAGGTGTAGAGGAAGTGAGGGACCTTAGAGTGCATGTCCACAGATCCCTGGTAGCAGGACAGGTAGATAAGGTGGTTAAGAAGGTATATGGAATACTTTCCTTTATTAGCCGAGGCATAGAATATAAAAGCAGGGATGTTATGCTGGAACTGTATAAAATACTTGTTCGGCCACTGCTTGAGTACTGTGTACAGTTCTGGTCGTCACATTACAGGAATGATGTAATTGCACTGGAGAGGGTGCAGAGGAGATTTACGAGGATGTTGCCAGGACTGGAGAATTTTAGCTGTGAGGAAAGATGGGATAGGCTGGGGTTGTTTTCCTTGGAACAGAGGAGGCTGAGGGGTGATTTGATTGAGGTGTACAAAATTGTGAGGGGCCTAGATAGAGTGGATAGGAAGGACCTATTTCCCTTAGCGGAGGGGTCAATAACCAGGGGGCATAGATTTAAAGTGATTGGTCGAAGGATTAGAGCGGAAATGAGGAACATTTTCTTCACCCAGAGGGTGGTGGGGGTCTGGAACTCACTGCCTGAGAGGGTGGTAGAGGCAGAAACCCTCAACTCATTTTAAAAAAAATACCTGGATGTGCACCTGAAGAGCTGTGACCTGCAGGGCTACGGACCAAATTCGGGAAAATGGGATTAGGCTGGGTGGCTCGTTTCTCAGCCGGTGCAGACACGATGGACCGAATGGCCTCCTTCTGTGCCATAAATTTTCTATAATTCTATAAGTGAGCCTCTTGCACTAAAGCCCAAGGCCTCCAGAGCAACAGTCTGAACATTGATTAGATTTGTTTTTTATTTCAGATTTAGGCAATTCTCGCAAAGCCCATCCCTAGTCGCCCCTAAGAAGGTGCTGGTGTCCTTTTTATGATGGCATTCCCACAGTGGTGTTAGGTAGGGAATTCCAGGCTATTAACCAGTGATGATTGATGAATGGCGCTATATGTCCAACAACAACAACTTGCATTTACATAGCACCTTTAGCGTAGTAAAACGTCACAAAGAGCGTTATCGGACAACATTTGACACCGAGCCACGTAAGAAGACATTAGGACAGGTTGGTCAAAGAGGTAGGTATTGAGGAGTGTCTTAAAGGAGGAGAGAAGGTTAGAGGGGCAGAGCGGTTTAGAGAGCGAATTTCAAAACTTGGGGCCTAGACAGCTGAAGGCACGGCCAAATCAGGAAGATGTGTGATTTGCAGGGGAACTTAGAGATGATGGTGCTCCCAAAATATTGTTGCTCTTACCCTTTTTTCGTAGTACAGGTCACTGTAGTTTAAGATCTTGGTCATGGGGCTCAGTTACAGGTGGCTCTGGAATTGCTATGTGCACTGTGGCAGGCTGGAGTTCGATTAAGAATCGTGCAGGATCACACTGATGTTGCTGGACTTGCCACACTCTGTAATAACAACTAGAAATGTTGATGCACAGATAACTTTATTTTAAATGCAGGTGCTATAATGTATGAACCCTTGTGCCTTGAAGCTGAGGAAGGATACGAGCTGGACCTCTGGCTAACAGATACCTACACCTGATGTCACCATTATCTGCTCCTCATACAGTCTACCTTTCTCAAACTAACTTTCTAAATCCCCCAAGGTGGATATCACTGCTGGTACTGACTATGGAAGGAGTGTGTGATGCAAGGTGCAATGTGTTGCTGAATTTGTAGGTGACAATGGGATCTGTGGTTTGGTTCTTGGAGTTCACCTGTAGAAAAGGAAGAGGAACATATGCTGGAATGCTGACAGCAATTGATTCTTTCAAACAGAGTTTACAGAGCTAGTTATGTGTGTCATGCTGGTTTGCTAGAATGTGTTCATGTGAGTGAGTGAAATGGAAAAAGATAACACAAAAAGTATGGTACTGACCTGAATTTGGGGACACCTCAAGTTTCAGTTTGGACCACTCTCTCCATTCTTAGGCCTCAGGACATTGAGCACGACCTGTTCAAATTAACTTGATGGCCTGAAATTAGGGACCCGTTTTCTGTTTTTTTTCCCCACCTGTCATGTCGGTAGGTTGTAGTGTGAGGTTACTTTGCAGACTCACCTTTCCAAATGGTAGTGAGAGAACAACTTCAGCTTGAAGTGGTAGCAGTAATGTGTGCTTTGCTGCAGCTTGGGGATATGTGTGAATCTCGGAAAGAACTGTTTTCTGAGAGCTCAGTATGAAGCTTCAGTTGGGGTTTTCAACGATGAGAGGAAAGTAAGCGTAATTTGTCGATCTACTTGTCCTCAAATACTGGCTCGCTTTACCTTGGCAGACTTACTAATTGAATCCATGTTCTTTGCCAGCAGAGAGTATACTTCTCCTTTTTGAGGAGGTTGCACCGGAATCCCAAAAAAGACAACCCTCCTTTCTGCATGTCTTAAGTATCATATTGACTCGGTTGGCAGCACACAATCTTCTGAATCAGAAGATTATGGTTTCAGGTCTCATTACGGACTTGAGCACATACCTAGGCTGACACTTCAGTACGTTTTTGAAGGTACCATTTTTCGGATGAGATGTTAAGCAATGGTTTTGTCTGCCTGCTCAGGCGCTTGTGAAAGATCCCACAGAACTACATCAAAGAAGAACAGGGAGTTCTCTGTGTCCTGACCAACATTATTTCCTCAATCAAACTATGAACAATAGATTGTCTCGTCATTAATTTGTTTGCTGTTTGCAGGACCTTGCTGTGCACAAGTTGGCTACCACATTTATGCACAGAATTGCGGTGGCACTTCAAAAAGCACTTTGGGATATCCTGGGGGTCTGTAGAAAAGCAGTTTTTTTTCTTCTCCCCTCCCTTCTTGAATCCAAAAGCAGCATCTGAAAATGGAGGTACTTTGTATCATTGGCTCACCATTTGCAGCTTTCTTCTTCAGTCTATCTGCATAACTGAAGTCCCTCATTCCTGGAACCATTCTAGTAAATCTTTTCTGCACCCTCTCTAAGGCCTTCACATCGTTCCTAAAGTGCGGTGTCCAGAATTGGACACAGTACTCCAGTTGTGGCTGAACCAGTGTTTTAAAAAGGTTCAACATAACTTCTTTGCTTTTGTACTCTATGCCTCTATTTATAAAGCCCGGGATCCCATATGCTTTCTCAACCTGTCCTGCCACCTTCAAAGATTTGTGTACATATACTTCCAGGTCTCTCTCTTCCTGCACCCCCTTTAGAGTTTTACCATTTAGTTTAGATTAGTTCTCCTCATTTTTCTTGCCAAAATGTATCACTTCGCACTTCTCTGCATTAAATTTCATCTGCCACGTGTCCGCCCATTCCACCAGCCTGTCGATGTCTTCTTGAAGTCTATCACTATCCTCCTCACTGTTTACTACACTTCCAAGTTTTGTGTCATCTGCAAATTTTGAAATTGTGCCCTGTGCATCCAAGTCCAAGTCATTAATATAGATCAAAAAAGCAGTGGTCCGAGTACCGACCCCTGGCGAACACCACCGTACACCCCCCTCCAGTCCGAAAAACAACCGTTCACCACTATTTTCTGTTTCCTGTCACTTAGCCAATTTTGTATCCATGCCGCCGCTACCCCTTTTATTCCATGGGCTTCAATTTTGCTGACAAGCCTATTATGTGGCAAGTTATCAAATGCCTTTTGAAAGTCCATATACACAACATCAATCTCATTGCCCTCATCAACCCGCTCTGTTACCTCATCAACAAACTCAATCAAGTTGGTTAAACACTATTTGCCTTTAACAAATCTGTGCTGGCTTTCCTTTATTAATCCACGATTGTCCAAGCGATTATTAATTTTGTCCCGGATTATCGTTTCTAAAAGTTTCCCCACCACCAAGGTTAAACTGTCTGGCTTGTCATTGTTGGGTTTATCCTTACACCCCTTGTTCAAAAAGGGGTGTAACATTTGCAATTCTCCAGTCCTCTGACACCACCCCTGTATCGAAGGAGGATTGGAAGATTATGGCCAGCACCTCTGCAATTTCCACCCTTACTTCTCTCAGCAACCTAGGATGCATCCCATCTGGACCAGGTGACTTATCTACTTCAAGTACAGCTAGCTTTTCTAGTATCTCCTCTGTCAATTTTTAGCCCATCCAGTATCTCAACTACCTCCTCTTTTACTGTGACTTTGGCAGCATCTTCTTTCTTCGTAAAGACAGATGCAAAGTTCTCATTTAGTACCTCAGCCATGCCCTCCGACTCCATGCGTAGATCTCCTTTTTGGTCCCTAATTGGCCCCATCCCTCCTCTTACTACCCATAGACTATTTATATGCCATAGAAGACTTTTGGATTCCCTTTTATGTTAGTTGCCAGTCTATTCTCATACTCTCTCTTTGCCCCTCTTATTTCCTTTTTCATTTCTCTCTACTTCCTATATTCAGCCCAGTTCTCATTTGTATTATCAGCCTGACATCTGTCATACGCCCCTTTTTTCTGCTTCATCTTACTCTCTATCTCTTTCGTCATCCAGGTATCTCTGACTTTGAACATAAGAACATAAGAAATAGGAGCAGGAGTAGGCCAATCGGCCCCTCGAGCCTGCTCCGCCATTCAATAAGATCATGGCTGATCTGATCCTAACCTCAAATCTAAATTCATGTCCAATTTCCTGCCCGCTCCCCGTAACCCCTAATTCCCTTTACTTCCAGGAAACTGTCTATTTCTGTTTTAAATTTATTCAATGATGTCGCTTCCACAGCTTCCTGGGGCAGCAAATTCCACAGACCTACTACCCTCTGAGTGAAGAAGTTTCTCCTCATCTCAGTTTTGAAAGAGCAGCCCCTTATTCTAAGATTATGCCCCCTAGTTCTAGTTTCAGCCATCCTTGGGAACATCCTTACCGCATCCACCCAATCAAGCCCCTTCATAATCTTATATGTTTCAAAAAGATCGCCTCTCATTCTTCTGAACTCCAATGAGTAGAGTCCCAATCTACTCAACCTCTCCTCATATGTCCGCCCCCTCATCCCCGGGATTAACCGAGTGAACCTTCTTTGTACTGCCTCGAGAGCAAGTATGTCTTTTCTTAAGTATGGAGACCAAAACTGCATGCAGTATTCCAGGTGCGGTCTCACCAATACCTTATATAACTGCAGCAATACCTCCCTGTTTTTATATTCTATCCCCCTAGCAATAAAAGCCAACATTCCGTTGGCCTTCTTGATCACCTGCTGCACCTGCAAACTAACTTTTTGATTTTCTTGCACTGGGACCCCCAGATCCCTTTGTACTGCAGTACTTTCCAGTTTCTCGCCATTAAGATAATAACTTGCTCCCTGATTTTTCCTGCCAAAGTGCATAACCTCACATTTTCCAATATTGTATTGCATCTGCCAAATCTCCGCCCACTCACCCAGCCTGTTAAAATCCCCTTGTAAGTTTTTTATGTTCTCCTCACTCTCTACTTTCCCTCCCATCTTTGTATCATCTGCAAACTTTGATATGTTACACTCGGTCCCCTCCTCCAAATCGTTAATATAGATTGTAAAGAGTTGGGGACCCAGCACCGACCCCTGCGGAACACCACTGGCTACTGGTTGCCAGTCCGAGAATGAACCATTTCCCCCAACTCTCTGCTTCCTGTTAGATAACCAATCCTCCACCCATGCCAGAATATTACCCCCAATCCAGTGATTCTTTATCTTGAGCAATAACCATTTATGTGGCACCTTGTCGAATGCCTTCTGGAAGTCTAAATACACTACGTCCACTGGTTCCCCTTTATCCACCCTGTACGTTATGTCCTCAAAGAACTCAAGCAAATTTGTCAGCCATGACTTCCCCTTCATAAAGCCATGCTGACTTTGTCCTATTAAATTATGTTTATCTAAATGTTCTGTTACTGTCTCCTTAATAATAGACTCCAAAATTTTACCCACCACAGATGTTAGGCTAACTGGTCTATAATTTCCAGCCTTCTGCCTACTACCCTTTTTAAATAACGGTGTTACATTAGCAGTTTTCCAATCTGCCAGGACCTTTGCCGAGTCCAGAGAATTTTGGAAAATTATTACCAAAGCATCCACAATCCCTACTGCCACTTCCCTCAAGACCCTAGGATGTAAGCCATCAGGTCCAGGGGATTTATCCGCCTTGAGTCCCATTAATTTACTGAGTACCAATTCCTTAGTGATTTTAATCGTATTTAGCTCCTCCCCCCCCCCTCGAGCCCCCTGTTTGTCCAGTGTTGGGATATTCTTAGTGTCCTCTACCGTAAAGACTGAAACAAAATATTTGTTCAGCATTTTTGCCATCTCCATGTTTCCCACCATTAATTTCTCGGTCTCATCCTCTAAGGGACCTACGTTTGCCTTAGCCACCCTTTTTCTTTTTATATAACTGTCGAAACTCTTGCTATCTGTTTTTATATTTTTTGCTAATTTATTTTCATAATCTATCTTCCCTTTCTTAATCAATCCTTTCGTTACTTTTTGCTGTCTTTTGAAGGCTTCCCAATCTTCTATCCTCCCACTATGTTTGGCTACCTTATATGTCCTTGTTTTTAGTCAGATACTATCCTTAATTTCTTTACTTAGCCACGGATGGCTGTCATTTCTTTTACATCCTTTTTTCCTCAGTGGAATATATATTTTTTGAAAGTTGTAAAATAACTCCTTAAATGAACACCACTGCTCATGTACCGTCTTACCCTTTAATCTATTTTCCCAGTCCACTTGAATCAATTCCGCTCTCATACCATCATAGTCTCCTTTATTCAAGCTCAGTACGCTTGTTTGAGAACCAACCTTCTCACCCTCTAATTGGATATGGAATTTAACCATGTTATGGTCACTCATTCCAAGGGGATCCTTAACTAGGACATTATTAATTAATCCTGGCTCATTGCACAGGACCAGGTCCAAGGTTGCTTGCCCCCTTGTAGGATTAGTTACATACTGCTCAAGAAATCCATCCTTAATACACTCAATAAACTCTTCCTCAAGGCTGCCCTGCCCAATTTGATTTGTCCAGTTAATATGAAAGTTAAAATCCCCCATAACTATAGCTGTTCCCTTATTACATGCCCCGACTATTTCCTGATTAATACTTCTTCCAGCAGAGTTGCAACTATTAGGAGGCCTATATACTACGCCCACTAGTGTTTTTTTCCCCTTATTATTCCTTATCTCTACCCAAACTGTTTCATTATCCAGATCCTTTGTCCCAGTATCATTTCTCTGTATTACAGTGATTCCTTCCTTTATTAACATAGCCACCCCACCTCCCCTTCCTTCCTGCCTGTCCTTCCTGATTGTTAAATACCCTGGCATATTTAATTCCCAGTCGTTGTCACCCTGCAGCCATGTTTCTGTAATGGCCACAAGATCATACCCATACGTAGTTATTTGTGCCGTTAACTCGTCCATTTTGTTACGAATGCTACGTGCGTTCAGATAAAGAACTTTCAAATATGTTTTGTGACTCCTAGTTCCTGCTTTTGGTTGCCCTACCTCTCTCCTTTGTGGGAATGTACCTAGTCTGTACTCGAACATCTCCTCTTTAAAGGCCGCCTATTGTTCGATTACAGTTTTGCCTGCCAATCTTCGATTCTTGTTTACCCGGGCCAGATCCGTTCTCAACCCATTGAAATTGGCCCTCCTCCAATTAAGTATTTTTACTCTAGATTGCTCCTTGTCCTTTTCCATAACTAATCTAAACCTTATGATACTATGATCACTGTTCCCTAACTGTTCCCTCACTGACATTTGCTCCACTTGACCCACTTCATTCCCCAGAACTAGATCCAGCAATACCTCCTTCCTCGTTGGGCTGGAAATGTTCTGATCAAGAAGGTTCTCCTGAACACAATTCAGAAATTCCTCCCCCTCTTTGCCCTTTACACTATTACTATCCCAGTCTATAATTAAGATAGTTGAAGTCCCCCATTATCACTACTCTATAGTTCTTGCACCTCTCTGTAATTTCACTGCAAATTTGCTCCTCTACATCCTTCCCACTTGGTGGTGGCCTATAGAATACACCCACCTCTATTGTTTATTAACTCTAACCAAATAGATCTGTCCTTGACCCCTCAAGGACATCTCTCTCCAGCATTGCAATATTCTTCTTAATCAAGACTGCCATTTCGCCACCCCCCCCTTTTTTCCTTCCCTATCTTTCCTGACATGACTGACTGACTGATTAATTGAAGTATAATGCACATCACCTAAATCTTGGGGAATGAGATTCAAAAATTAAGTAAGCCTTGGAAGCGAGGCGGCTGAGATGTGATTTGAGGTAGAGAGCTTCATTGAGTAGGAGTTGAGGGACAGCTGTAAAATGGGAATCGTCTGCCCTAGTTTAAACCAGTGGAAGTTCTATATCCACGCGTAACAAAGTTGAACTGGACTCATCGTATTAAAAGCGCATTGGCCAGTAAATTTGATTTGCAAAGCATTTTTTTCCACTGCGTATCACAACCTCAACCAACAAATTAAATGATTGTCTACAGTCTGCCTTGATTGTGTTGGTCGATGGAGGAATGGTGGCTAAAATATGGGGAGAGCTCCTGCTGCTCCTTGGTGACCAGCAATCTTTCACGCCAAGGCATAGGGGGCCTTGGTTTAATATCTCAACTGAAATACAGCACCTCTGATCAAACCCTTAGTGCACTGTAGTGTTAGCCTAGATTGTGTGCTCAAGAGCTGAAGTGGAGCTTGAACCCACTATTAAGTGCCCCATGGTAGGCTTATCAAGATTGCAGCCCATGGAATAAAGGGAGCAGTAGCAACTTGGATACAGAATTGGCTAAGCAACAAGAAACAGAGAGTAGTGGTGAACAGTTGCTTTTTGGAGTGGAGGGAGGTGTACAGTGGTGTTCCCCAGGGGTCGGTGCTGGGACCACTGATTTTCTTGATGTATATTAATGACTTGGACTTGGGTGTACAGGGCACAATTTTTTTTTTATTCGTTCATGGGATGTGGGCATTGCTGGCAAGGCCAGCATTTATTGCCCATCCCTAACTGCCCTTGAGAAGGTGGTGGTGAGCCGCTGCCTTGAACCGCTGCAGTCCGTGGGGTGAAGGTTTTCCCGTAGTGCTGTTATGTAGGGGTTTCCAGGATTTTGACCCAGCGACCATGAAGGAACAGTGATATATTTCCAAGTCGGGATGGTGTTCAGATGACACAAAACTTGGAAGGGTAGTAAACAGTGAAGAGGATAGTGAAAGACTTCAAGAGGAAATAGATAGGCTGGTGGCAAGGGCGGACATGTGGCAGATGAAATTTAATGCAGAAAAATGCGAAGTGACACATTTCGGTAGGAAGAATGAGGAGAGGCAATATAAACGAGAGGGCATAATTCTAAAATGGGTACAGGAACAGAGAGATCTGCGTATATGTGCACAAATTGTTGAAGGTGGCAGGACAGATTGAGAAAGTGGTTTTAAAAAAAACATACGGGATCCTGGGCTTTATAAATAGAGGCATAGAGTACAAAAGTATGGAAGTCATGATGAACCTTTATAAAACACTGGTTTGGCCACAACTGGGGTATTGTGTCCAGTTCTGGGCACCACACTTTAGGAAAGATGTGATGGCCTTCGAGAGGGTGCAGAAGAGATTTACTAGAATGATTCCAGGGGTGAGGGACTTCAGTTACGTGGATAGACTGGAGAAGCTGGGGTTGTTCTCCTTGGAACGAAGACAGTTGTGAGGAGATTTGATAGAGGTATTCAAAATCATGAAAGGTCTAGACGGAGTAGATAGAGAGAAACTGTTCCCATTGGCGGAAGGGTCAAGAACCAGAGGACATAGATTTAAGGTGATTGGCAAAAGAATCAAAGGTGACATGAGGAAAAACTTTTTTTACACAGTGAGTGGTTAGGATCTGGAATGCACTGCCCGAGGGGGTTGTGGAGGCAAATTTAATCATAGCCTTCAAAAGGGAACTGGATAAGTACTTGAAAGGAAAAAAATTGCAGGGCTACAGGGAAAGGGCTGGGGAGTGGGACTAGCTGGATTGCTCTTGCATAGCACTGTCACGGACTCGATGGGCCAAATGGCCACCTTCCGTGCTGTAACCGTTCTATCATTCTTTTGAGTCAGTGGAGAGAGTGCTCCAAAGTGAGCCAAGCCAACATACTAGACCAATATGGAAAGAGCAACATGGTTGGCCTGAGTGCACCATCACATCACTGCTCATATCTGCTGCTAAAATGACTTGTGTTTGAAACCAAGCTGCTATTGCAGAAAACAACCGTATTGAAAAGTTTGTCACGTTAATCGATGTAATGCATAAATGTCTCCTTGGTGGCCAATGTGCTAGTACTGTCGTGGAGTCTTCAAATTGTTCTGTTTCTGTTCTTGGAGACTAAAGTTCTGTTACATCAAGCAAAGACCAACTGAGTTTTTCTTGTCCACTTCCTTCCTCCCCTCACCAAGCTGGATTGAAATCTGTTATCTGCTATTTTCGGCTGAACTTTGTTTGCATCTTTTTTTATTCACCCCATTAACCTTTTGAATTTATTGTTGACGTTTGGCTGTTTGACATGTACTGTAAGTGTAATAGTAGCTGACATATATAAAAACTCCCATTTGTGTAGTATATTGCCACATAAAAGGGTCTCACTTATCCAATAACATGCACATGAAAAGGTCAGGTTGGTTGCTAATGGAGTTGCTTTTTGGTCTTGAATTATTTGATTGCCCGGTTTAAGTGTTTGTACTCAATACAATTTTTTTTAGATAAATAAGTCTTTTGATTGATTATCTGGATCAGAATCTCATATGGCTGTTAGAAGCTAAGTCCTTTACGTTTGTTTGTATTTCATGTGAAGAAAGCAGAAATTATGCAAAAAATAAATTAGTATTAAAATAAATTCCTGATCATTTACAACCATGTAAGTTGGTGATGGTGTATAACTTTAAATGTGTGCATACCTAATAGATGGATACTGAGAACTTTTTCATCGATGAGTCACAACTTCCTTCAGTTGAACTTTGGGAAGACCGAAGCCATCATTTTTGGCTCGTACCATATGCAGTGAAACCTGTAAATTAGGGACACCTAAGGGACTTGCATCAGGTGTCCTTTATTTGCAGGTGTCATTATTTTCAAAATAGTCATTGTATGTACAGTGAATTATCTGGGACTGTTAGTGAATATCCCTTTTTCAGGTATCCCTTTTTTGCTGTTGTCCCATTGTATATAAAATCATAGAATGGTTACAGCACAGAAGGAAGCCATTCGGCCCATTGAACCCGTGCCGGCTCTTTGTAAGAGCAATCCAGTTAGTCTCTTTTCCCCCACTCTTTCCTGTCGTCCTGCAAATTTTTTCCCTTCAAGTATTTACCCAATTCCTTTTTGAAAGCCACAATTGAATCTGCTTCCACCACCCTTTTGGGGTACAGGTTTCACTGTACTCCACTCTCTCATCAACTCCACTCCCTTACCATAGATTCTATTCCCCTCCCTGGTCAGTCACTCAGGCTTCACCATACACCATGCAAAACCTTGCAATCCTTTTCAACCCCAAGATGAGCTTCAAATCTCTCACCCTCTCCATCACCAAGACTCTTAATTCCACCGTCACAATATTGCTGGCCATTGTCTCTGCCTCAGTCCGGTCATAGTTGACACCCTATCTTTTTATCAACTTTAAATTGGATTACTCCAATGCTGGCCTCCGACCCTCCACGATCCATAAACTTCACCTTGTCCAAAACCCAGCCACTTGTGCCCTGTTCCACACCAAACCTCTCTCACTCATTGTCCCCATTCTTGCTGGCCTCCACTGGCTCCAATTCTCCCAATGCATTCATTTAAAAACCTTGGCTTAATGTCCCTCTGCAGCCTTGTCCCACGTTATCTCCAACGCCCTGCATCCTTCGGTCTTTGGACTCTAGCCTTTCGTGCATCCGGCCCTTCTCCCCACCATTGGTGGCATAGCCTTTAGCCACCTCGATCCTACACTTTGCAAGTCCCTCCTTGAACCTTTGCACTTCACCTCTTCACTCCCCACCTTTCAAAAAAAATTTGCTCTGAGCTCATTGTTGCAACTGACCTCTCCCTTCATGGCTTGGCTTCAGTTCTCCATCTCTACTTGTAAAAAAAAAAGTCAAGTTGCTTTACATTAAAAATGCTGTGTAAACGTTTGGCCTGTCATTTTCGGTCCATGTTCTTTTCCTTCTCAATATTTTAAGACAATGCCTATTTCATTTGATACTGCACCTAAAGTGATTAAAAATTAGAATTGTAAGGAGCCACCGTGGTTGCCGAATGTAGTATTCCTGAAATAATGATGATGAGCCTATTATCATCCATCCATGTGACCTTTTTCACTATTTTCTGTATGTTCTGAGCTTGATTGTTGCTTTGTAACAATTTCGGAAATGGTGTGTGTGCTTTGATGCTGCTGCCCAGAACCTGCTGTTGAGTTACCAGCCCTTGTTGCCAACAGCCAGAATCATGGCCTCAAAGTTGTTGATTAATTCTCAGGAAATGCTGCAAACTCCTGTGCTCTAACTAAATTGACTTATCTGCTTCCCAAGTCTTGCAATTTAATTATAAATAATGTAACGTCAAAGTAATATACAAAAGTGAGGACTAATATGTGACTTTAAAATGGGGACTGAATTACATTACGAGAATTGGTTTTGAAATAGTTCTTGCAATCACAAAGCAAATTTTCAGAATGTTAACTATTATCTATAATGTAATTAAAATCTTACATCTGCATGCACTTCCTGCCTACTACATCACAGTTCTTGTCATGTTTTTCATAGATTCATAGCATTTACAGCACAGGAGGAGGCCATTCAGCCCATTGTGCCTCTGCAGATTCTTTGAAAGTGCTGTCCAGTTAGACCCACTTCCCTGCTCTTTCCCCATAAGCCCTGTAAATTTTTCATTTTCGATTAAATATCCAACTATCTTTTGAAAGTTACTATTGAATCAGCTTGCACCACCCTTTCAGGCACTGCATTAAAAAAAAAATTCTCCTTGTCTCCCTTCTGGTTCTTTTGCCAGTTGTCTTAAGTCTGAGGTGACTGACCCATCTGCCAATGGAAAAGCTTTTGTCACACTTTTCTGACAACTTTTTCTGTTACAGATTTGCTATGTCCACACTTACAATGGAAACTGCTAATGTAAACTTGTCACCATGTAATTACACTCTCCTGCCAGTACTGATACTGCAGCAATTTTGTCTCCCAATTCCTCACCCTGTCCTGCAGAGAGACGCCTGTGCTCCAACCAGCTCTGCTTATCTGCTTCCCAAATTGCCTCGAGTCTTGCAATTTATCTATAAATAACGTAATGTCAGAGTAATATACAAAAGTGAAGACAAATGTATGATTTTAAAATGGGGACTAAATTACATTTTAAACACTGATCCCTCCACCTCTAATCCAGCTTCACCAGTGTTCATGTTTCCTTCGCAATCACAATTGATAAACCAGTTGAATTATTGAGAGTGTTTTTTGAAAAAAAAATGGCCATTATGTTTTCTCTCAGTAACTGAAAAGTCTAATATCCAAAATTAGGTTTTAAGTAAAATGGGGGGCAAAATTCACAATAACATGATTAAATTTACCCATTCAATTATCTTTTGTATGTTTTAATACCCTTATTTCAAGTTTTTACTTTAAGCCTGTTTCAAAAACCTTGGCTTCGAACGTATATTTTTGTCTCAGCAGTTGGAGAGCACTTTCAACCACATTCTGAGCATGTGCAGTTTGCTGAATTCTCCATCTACCCGGGGTTGAATGGTGCAACTTCTTGCCCTGTGAGGGGTTCAGAGTTTCTTTGCTTTTTCTAAAAGACTTTTGAAAGAAACTGGAGATGGAATGTTCAAATCTTTATTTCAGGCAAATGATGACACTTAAGAAATTCTGTGTTCTCTGACGAACTGCTCAGCCAGACATCTGTCAATAGCAAAACCTGTGATCATGGTTTATTTGATGGTTAGGAAGGAAAACAGAAAACAGATTGTTTATAAGAGAATTGATTGCTGTTTAGTGCTGTTGAAATTCAGTTGGAAAAAAATCTCAACTATTTTTGAGGCATAAGGAAATTGTATAATATATTTAAAAACTTGGAAATTGAACAAATGAACCTTTGAAGTAATTTGTGTTTATTAAAGACAGTATAAGTTGGCAAACTGACTAATAGCGCAGCAAAGGGTGAATTATTTCCTCCTGCGCTCTCCCAGTCCTTGGTTTTCTATTATAAGTTTTAGGAAGCAGAAAATGTAAGCTTAAATGCCTTTTAAGGCAGGAACGTAAACACCAGCTGGCTGGAGAAAGTAGTGGTGGGGTATCTGAGGGCACAAAAGGGGCTACCACTAGATTGGAAGATAAGGCTGATAGGAGGGAACGCAGTGGGGTAGTTTGGTTCCCTTTCACCTGGGTCCCTTCCCCACAATGAGTCACAAGAGTTACACGCTTCTGATGTGAAAGCAAAATACTGCCTCCCAAAACTGTCCAATCCCAGCAACTAACACTGCAGAGCCCCACCCCCACTTCCTCACTTTCAGATACTGCAACACCATCTCAGTGTTGAGAAACTTCTGGACCACATTCCCTGTGGTCCCAGACTCTCCCCTAATGCTATCAGTCTCCAGGACCTCCCTCCTCACTGCTCCTAGGACCGTCCCAGTGTTCCCAGACCATCTTTCTCTAGTCTTCCAGGAACTCGAGGACTCCCTCCCAGTTCTCATAGAGCCTGGGACTCTTCAATATACTTTAAAAGAAATGCTTTCTATGGCAGCTGATTTCCAAATGCTTGGAGATAGACATTGGTGCAGTAGGTCCTTGGACTTAGTAGAGGTGGGATCGCTGGTGGGAAGTCCATTGTCAGGCACACAAGAAGTGCCCATCGCATCCTTACAGAATTTCTGGCTTTTTTTAAACATCTTAATAACTAATAAACTGGAAAATGGTTTAAGAGGGAGTTGGGATGAATCAACAAGGAAATTATGTACTTGCACCGTAAGCAAATATTGCAAAAACCACTGTGTGGGAGATGGATCAAAATTTTAAAAAATATCTTATCAATGGTTTTGTGGACGAAACAACACAACTACTTGCCTCTTAAGTTTTGTAAATGGTTGGTAAATGCTAACAGCTAGGATATCGGTGAGGCCTGTATTGTTCAGTGTAAGGTATATAATGGTTTCATGGCTCCATCGTGTGATATGATGCCTCAGTAAATTATGCTGTGTCAAAGGGATGAGCAGCAGCAGCTCAGTAAACATCAGGAAACACATTCCAGTTCTCTGTTTACTTGTGAGTAATGCCTCGGGAAATCTTAAAAAAATATGGTTGTTTGTATCATGTCTTATTTTCGGTGATGCAGGTTTTGAAGTATCAGATTCCCAACATTTCTTGGCCTCAGACCTCTCAACAATCCCATGCATTAATTTCTGTGATAAAGACCATTACAAAATTACAGGTGTTCCTTTCTCCCCACCCATCCCCCACTGCAACTGTGGAAATAGATTTCTTTTGGGATCTTGGCAGGTGCTGTCTAATTGGCTTTGTTTTAAATGAACACCTCCAATTACTTTTAATCTGAACAAAGTATCGAAGCGCAGTACCTCCTCCATCTTTGAATCTACTCTGTCCATTCCAGACAGCAGCTTGTCCCATCTGCCTGTTCTAGTAATTCAGTTGACATTAAGGACCCTCTGACACGAGTCAAAGAAGATCAGGGAGTCTCTTGGTGAATAATGGAGACCAAAAGCAGGTTAACTGATCATTCAAGCCATTGTTTTTTTGAGAGACATGGCTGTGCACAAAATGCTTGCTGTGTTTGCCTAGATAGTATTCACTGCACTTTGAAATAATTAATTGTATATGAAATGCTTGGCATTTGAGCGACATGAGATGTCATGTAGATGCAAGTCTTTCTCATCTAATAATGCTCTGGTACTGGCTGCTGCATGTAAGGGAAAAAAGAACCTGAATTTATCAAGTGTATCTTGTCTCTCAGAAGCCTCAAAGTGGGATTTTTTTATTCCCACCTAAACCCCGGGCACAAGGAGATGGGATACCAAATGTCTCATCAAAGGACAGCACCTTCGACAATGCAGCACTCCCTCGGTATTACACTGAAGTGTCAAGTCCTGGAGTCAGACTTGAACCACCTTCTGACTTAAGAGGCAAGGGTGCTTCCAACTGAGCCAAAGTGACATCTGATGAGTAGCCTAAATGCATTCAGGCTCCCCAACAGCAGTTGCTGTGGGGAAAGCTAAATTACTGCTTGATATATATTGCAGAGGCCCCGCGAAGATTAAAAATTTAGCGTGTGGGGAAAATGCGATATGAATCTGCGTTGTGCGAGTCCTTGGTGGCGTACAGTGATGTAGAGATTTGTCTGAACACTTCTCATTGGTCATGAGTATGATCTATGATGATCAAACAATATCTTTCCAAGCGTTACCAACTGAGGTTTGTTTTTTAAAATTATATATTTATTCTTGGGATGTAGGTGATACTAGTAAGGTAGTATTTATTGCTCATCCCTAGTTGCCCTAAGAGCATTAAAAGCCAACCATATAGTATAGGACTGGAATCACATGTGGGCAGACTTGGTAAGGGTGACTGGTTCCCTTCCCTGAAGAACATGAGTGAACCAGTTGGGTTTTTATGACAATGCTAAGTGTGTGGTTTATGCAGTGTTTGCTGTTTACTACAACATTATAGAATGCCTTGTGGAATTGCGAGCAATTGTGGATTTCATATGAGGAAATCTGATATTGTGAAAGCAGCTGGAAATTTCAGTGAAACATTGAAAATAACAAAAGTAGATTTGTTTCAAGGACTGGGTGCTGCACTTGTTTAAGACCTCTTTTTCTTTCTTTTACCTCAGGGATTTGTATTTGAATCTACCCAGACATTTTTTCTCTGCCAGCTGTGAAGTTCTAAGTGAAATAAAGTGGGAAGTTTCAAACCAGTTTTTAGAGAGCTTCATCGACAACAGAATTGCTCCATGTTGGGTTCTAGTTTCCACTAAATTAATGTCCTTAATCCCAAATATCGTTGGTGTGGGAAATGGAAAAACTTAGACTCAAATGGTGCAGAAATGAGGTTTAAGCACATAATTGGAGCAGAGCAGAGAGAATTTTACTTGGCAGCTGGGAATGTTTGATACTGGGTGTCCAAGTGGGCATGTATCCCATTCTTTGGCACTTCCCTCACCTTGTGTATAAAATTCAACCTTCAAAAAAAAAAGGGCTGCACATCTACATTTTTCCAGGTTTTTTTTGCCACTAACGTATTTGGTGCTGTCTCAGTAGATTAAGATTTTCATGAGGTGACTGACCACTGCCTGGATAATTACTCAGTTTAAGACAACCTGTGACAGTGGTGCACAAAAGCCATGTGTGTCTTAATTGTGACATTTCTGTTGGCCAAGTTTTAATTACATTAAACTGGCCAAGCATTTTGCAATAGGACTGATTTAACTCGTTCCAATAACGTTTCCATACTTGGGTTTAACATTTTTTTTCTGATTGGCATTTTGCAACTGATTGCGGAGCCAATCGCTTTGAGGCCTTTCAGGTGACCTTTTGGTCTCAAAGGTCAATCCAAGGGGACTCTATGAAATGATGAACGGTAATGAGCTGTAAAGGACAGAGAGGTTCATATTTTGCTAATGCATTGCCTGTAATCTAAAATAGAGAGTAATCCTCCTCCTACTACAGTTTATTTACTTGCTACACCTTCAATAAATATGGACACTTGTACAAATACATTTTTTCTGTCGGCATTAATTCTTCAGTGGTGGCTGTGATGTTGGTTTTATATTGATGTCATAAGTTTTGCTCAGTTGCATTATCTCAATTTACTCATGCCTAAAAAAGCATATTGGGAAGGTAGATTACTGTTTTATGAAGTAAACACCTGACACTAATTAACAAAATTGCCTGCCCCAGCTTCTCTTAGTTTAATGGGCTCAATTCGAGAGAGCCAGAATCTGACTTTGGGACCAAATGAGTCTGCTTACAGCAGGAGAAAGAAAAAAGTGATAAATCCCATCAGAGTGTCCTTTTGACCCGTTGAAAGTTGTTTCTCTAGTGCTTAACTCATCAAGACTAACATCCAGCTGTATTTTGAACCACCTCATGTTTCCAACTCGACAGCCTTCTCTGGAAGATTATTCCAAAAGTTTATCACCCTTTGAGTAAAGAATTTTTTTCCCATCTGTTTTTTAAATTTACTTTTCACTCATTTAAATTTCATAGACAGTTACAGCACAGGAGGCCATTCAGCCCATCGTATCCGTGCTGGCCGAAAAAGAACTATCCAGCTTAATCCCACTTTCCAGCACTTGTTCTGTCGCCTCGTAGGTTACGGCACTTCAAGTGCACGTCCAAGTACTTTTTAAATGAGTTGAGCGTTTCTGCCTCTACCGCCCTTTCAGGCAGTGCGTTCCAATCCTCACGACCCTCTGGGTGAAGAAAATTCTCCACAGCTCCCCTCCAATCCTACTTTAAATCTATGCCCTCTGGTCACTGACCCCTCTGCTAAGGGAAATAGGTCCTCCATATCAACTCTATCTAGTCCCGTCATAATTTTACATACCTCAATTAAATCTCCCCTCAGCCTCCTTTGTTCCAAAGAAAACAACTCCACCCTATCTAATCTTTTCTCATAGCTAAAATTCTCTAGTCGTGGCAACATCTTGTAAATCTCCTCTGTACCCTATCCAGTGCAATCACATCTTTCCTGTAATGTGGTGACCAGAACTGTACGCAGTGCTCAAGCTGTTGCCTAACCAATATTTTATACAGTCCCAGCATAACCTCCCTGCTCTTATATTCTATGCCTCAGCTAATAAAGGAAAGTATTCCATAAGCTTTTTTAAACAGCTTATCTACCTGTTCTGCTGCCTTCAGGGATCTGTGGACATGCACTCCAAGGTCCCTCTGTTCCTCTACACCTCTCAGTATCCTCCTATTTATTGTGTACTCCCTTGCCCTGCTTGCCCCCCCCCCCACCCAAATTCACTACCTCACACTTCTCTGGATTGAATTCCATTTTCTGCCCACCTGACCAGTCCATTGATATCTTCATGCAGTCTACAGCTTTCCTCCTCACGACCAACCACATGGCCAATTTTTATATCATCTGCAAACTTCCTGAACAAGCTCCCCACATTCAAGTCCAAATCATTAATATATATCACTAAAAGCAAGGGACCTAGTACTGAGCCTTGCAGAAACCCACTGGAAACAGCCTTCCAGTTGCAAAAACAATAGTCAACCATTACCCTTTGCTTCCAGCCACTTTCCCTTGGATCCCAGGGCCTTTTACTTTTTTGACCAGTCTGCCATGTGGGACCTTGTCAAAAGTCTTGCTAAAATCCATGTAGACTACATCAAATGCACTACCCTCGTCGACCCTCCTTGTTACCGCCTCAAAAAATTCAATCAAGTTAGTCAGACAAAACCTTCCCTTAACAAAGCCATGCCTTTCTAAATGATGATTTATGCTGTCCCTCAGAATTGATTCCAATAATTTGCCAACCACCAAGGTTAGACTGACTGGCCTATAATTACTCGGCCTATCTTTTTCTCCCTTTTTAAATAACAGTACAATGTTAGCAGTCCTCCCATCCTCCGGTATCACGCCTGTAGCCTGGGAGGATTGGAAAATGATGATCAGAGCTTCTGCTATTTCCTCCCTTGCTTCTCTTAACAGCCTGGGATACATTTCATCCGGGCCTGGCGATTTATCTACTTTCAAAGATGCTGAACCCTTTAACACTTCCTCTCTCACTGTTATCCCTTCCAATATTTCACACTCCTCCTCAACTACAATCTCTGCATCGTCCCCTTCTTTTGTGAAGACAGATGCAAAGTATTCATTAAAAATTATACCCACAATCTTCCGCCTCCACACGTAGGTTACCTTTTTGGTCTCTAATAGGCCCTACTCTTTCCTTAGTCATCCTCTTGCTCTTTATGTATTTATAAAACATTTTTGGATTTTTCCCTAATTTTACTTGGCAGTATTTTTTTCATGCCCTCTCTTTGCTTTCCAAATTTCCTTTTTAATTTTACCCCTACACTTTCTATACTCCTCTTGGCTTTCTGCAGTATTCAGCTCTTGGTGTCTGACATAAGCTTCCCTTTTCTGTCTTTTCTTACCCTGTATGCTCCTTATCATCCAGGGGGCTCGAGATTTGGCAGTCGAGATTTCTTTGTGGGAGCATATTTACTTTGAACCCTTTGAATCTCCCCCTTGAATGCCTCCCACTGCTCTGACACTGATTTACCTTAAAATAACCGTTTCCAGTCCACTTTTGCTAAATCACTTCTCAGCTTTTCCCCAATTGAGAACTTTAACTCCTGTTCTATCTTTGTCCTTTTCCATAACTATGCTAATTCTGACTGAATTATGATCACTACCACCAAAATGCTCTCCCACTGATACTCCTTCTACCTGCCCAGCTTCATTCCCTAAAGCTAAATCCAGAAATGCTGCCCCCCCCCCCTTTTTGGGCTTGCTACGTACTGGCTAAACAAGTTCTCCTGAATGCAATTGAAGAATTCTGCGCACTCTATAACTTTTGCACTGATTGTATCCCAGTTAATATTAGGATAGTTGAAATCCCCTACTGTTACTGCCCTATTGTTTTTGCACTTCTCAGAAATTTGCCTACATATTTGTTCTTCTATCGCTCTCTGACTGGGGGTCTATAGTACATTCCCAGATGTGACTGCACCTTTTTTGTTCCTTAACTCAACCCATATGGCCTCATTTGATGATCCTTCTAACATATCACCCCTCCTCACAGCTGTAATTGTTTCTTTAACCAATATTGCCACCCTCCCTCCTTTTTTATCTTGTCTATCTTGTCTGAAAACCTTGTTGAGCTGCTATTCCTGCCCCTCCTTAAGTCATGTTTAAGATATTGTACTCCCACATGTCTATCTGTGCCCTTAGCTCACCTGCCTTATTCACTATACTCCTTGCCTTGAGGTATGCACCATCAAGCACTGCCAAACTCCTTTGTTCATAGAATCATCGAAAATTTACGACACAGAAGGAGGCCATTCGGCCCATCGTTTCCACGCCGGCTGAGAAACGAGCCACTCAGCCTAATCCCACTTTCCCGCATTTGGTCCGTAGCCCTGCAGGTCACGGCTTTTCAGGTGCAAATCCAGGTATTTTTTAAATGAGTTGAGGGCTTCTGCCTCTACCACCCTCTCAGGCAGAGAATTCCAGACCCCCGCCACCCTCTGGGTGAAAAAGATTTTCCTAATTTTTGATGTAATCCTTCTACCAATCACTTTAAATCTATGCCCCTTGGTTATTGACCCCTCCGCTAAGGGAAATAGGTCCTTCCTATCCACTCTATCTAGGCCCCTCATAATTTTGTGCACCTCAATCAAATCACCCCTCAGCCTCCTCTGTTCCAAGGAGAACAACTCCAGCCTACCCAATCTGTCATCATAGCTAAAATTCTCCAGTCCTGGCAACGTCCTTGTAAATCTCCTCTGCACTCTCTCTAGTCCAATTACATCCTTCCTGTAATGTGGTGACCAGAACGGTGCGCAGTACTCAAGCTGTGGCCTAAGTAGTGTTTTATACAGTTCCAGCATAACATCCCTGCTTTTATATTCTATGCCTCGGCTAATAAAGGAAAGCATTCCACATGAAACGTTTGTTGTCTAGTATATAACCTTTGTTTCCTCTGCCTTCCAAACTCACTCATTTTCTGCTTTCCTTTTCCAGCTCTGCGCCTCGTCCTTCTGAATCTACGCTCAGGTTCCCGTCCCCCTGCCAAACTAGATTAAACCCTCCCCAACAGCACTAGCGAACCTCCCCGCGAGGATATTGGTCCCCGGCCCTGTTGAGGTGCAACCCGTCTGGCTTGTCCAGGTCCCACCTCCCCCAGAATCGGTCCCAAATCCCCAGGAATCTAAAGACCTCCCTCTTGTACCATCTTTCCAGCCATGCATTCTTCTGCTCTATCCTCCTATTTCTATACTCACTAGCGCGTGGCACTGGGAGTAATCCGGAGATTACCAACCTTGAGGTCCAACTTCATCTTTTTCCTAACTCCTTAAAATCTGTCAGTACCTCATCCCTCTTTCTACCTAGGTCGTTGGTATTGATATGGACCACAACCTCTGGCTGTTCACCCTCCCCCTCCAGAATGTTCTGCAGTCACTCAGTGACATCCTTGACCCTAGCACCAGGGAGGCAACATGCCATCTTGGAATCACGTCTGTGGCCGCAGAAACGCCTGCATGTTCCCCTAACTATAGAGTCCCCTATCGCTATCGCTCTCGTGACCTTTCTCCTTCCCCCCCCCCCCCCCCCCCCCCTCCCCTGTACAGCTGAGCCACCTTGGGCAGCTGTCCTTAAATCTGACTTACCATGAGGCTATATTCAGGATTCACCGTTTTATGTCCTATATGGCTTTGTACGCCTTGAGGTCCTGCCTTAACTTTCTCTCTGTAGTGTTTGAGCTTCTCTAACCTTTCCTCACAACTCACCATTTTATTTTTAGGATCATTCACATTGTTGCTCTTGCACCCTATCCATTGCATGAATGTCCTCTCTGAACCTTGGTGATGTAACTGTAAACAATATTCTGAGTGAGATCTGACCAATGTACCATAAAGCCTCAGCATAATCTCTGTAGACTTGGACTCCATTGTTTTTTCATATATTCCGACATCCCAACGTTCTATTTATTTTTAATTGCTTTGCCACACTGCCCCAATGTTGGCAGTGATGAGTTTACTATTCTAAGCCTCCTTGTGCTGCCCATATATCTCCCATTGTGCAACACTTTTGCATTTGGATTGATTTTGACTACTTACAATTACTTAGCTGCTCATGATGAAATTTCATTCGGTTCAACTTTGAAATAAAATTATGAGCAGGTTAGCACCCAGAGCTCGTGCTGTGCCAGTGGGGATATCTCATTGTCAGTTCCTAACCTTAGTTTAGGCACAGACGAGAAGGGAGGGGCAGGAAAGCAAAAAAATCCAGGGAGCTTTTAGTTTACTAGTGCCATGTGTGTTTCTTAGCAGCCTGTTATTGAGCTACCATGGTAGTTTGAAGCAGGTTGCCTTGAATGAAATGAGGGGTGTGCGTCAGTGGAGAGATGTAATAAAAACAAAGTATTATAGACAATTTCATGGAATTTTAGCTCCTTCTCATATAACTTTATCAGAGCACTTAGAGTTCTGTCTGCACTGCAAGTGTGGCCTAATTGTTCCCTTAAGCACCGTTTACCAGCCAAGCAGTTCTGTGTGACAAGGAGGGTTCAGATACCACTGACGACATGGAAAGAACCAACTCGGGCTGCCATAATGAGTTTAATTTAGTTTTATCCTTTCACTTATTGTAATCTTAATTTTATTAAGCCTTCTCCTGAGACCTAGCACCCCCTATTGGCTCAATTTTAAATGAGCCATCTCAAGATTTAACAATGCTGCCATAATCCCTGGTTACCTGGTAACAAAATGTAGTGCAGTCTTGATGGTGAAACATATATCCTGTTTGTTGGTGAGTGTACAGGGCTTAGGTGTTTTGCAGCCGTAGTTGGAGGAGGGGGATAACGTCTTTATAAATAGTTATGGTGATTTCACAGTCCTACTAAAGATTTGACTCCACTTCTGCCTTTCTTCCCTATATGGATGATGCAGGATTGTGAGGGAAGTACAGATTACTACAGTTTGGGAATATGCTGCAGCAAGTGACACAGGACTGGTCGGCATATGGAGCTGGAACGTGGATACTGGACCAAAAGCTGCCACAGGCCCCTGGGAGTGGTGTTCAGGCCCTGTAATTTTGATTTAGTGCATCCAATAATGTGACAGAACTTCTGTTTTATTTAATGCCTCTGTGTAGACTGTACTGCACAGATGTCAGCCTTAGCTCAGTGGTAGTGCTCTCACCTCTTAGTTAGAAGCTTGTGGTTTCAAGCCCACTTGAACACACAGAATTTGCTGGAGATTGGAATGACGCGTCTACAGGGTTGGGTTTGTTTTCTAGTGCAAACACAAAGGAAATTATGGTGTAAATGAGTTTTACTGCTATTCATGCTATGCCGTATGGGGTAAGTCATTGACTGCACCACTTCTAAGGTCCCTGATTCTCCGTTATGCACGCTGCGACTTATTCAAATTACTTTCCCAGGAAATTTTGGCTTAAGTTTGCAATGAGAAGATTTTTGAGCGAAAGGGCATAGTTTATAGTGTGCGTCACTGATAGTGTCGTTCCAGGAATTTCTAGGCCATAATAACCTAGGCTGACATTTCATTGCAGTACTGAGGGAGTAAGGGTTGCTCTCAGAGGTGCGGTCTTTCGGATGAGATGTTAAACCTGCCTTCTCGGGTGGACGTGAAAACTCCCATGGCACTATTCGAAGAAGAGCAGGGGAGTTCTCACGGTGTCCTGGCCAATATTTATCCCTCGTCCAACATCGCTAAAACAGATTATCTGGTCGTTATCATACTGCTGTTTATGGGACCTTGCTGTGGGGTTTCCTACATTATAACAGTGACTACACCTCAAAGTACTTCATTGGCTGTGAAGCGCTTTGGGATATCTTGAGGTTGTGAGAGACGCTATATAAATGCAAGTTCTTTGTTTTCTTTCTTTTACTAAAACTGGGCAAATTAAATGTTGCATCATGTGCCCACAAGCTGGAGTGTGTAAAAGACACTAAAAATAAATGCAACGTCAGGCTAAGCTGTGAATTAGGATGTGTTTTTTTTTTCCACTGCCTCCTCCTCATCCCTCCACATCAGCCTTGAATGAAGCCTGCAGATGTTTCTTGAGTTTCAATGTGCTGAGCATGGTGATGTCAGGCAACCTGCTCTCCAGCTGCTGTCCTCAGAGTGGCAGTGATCAAGATGCCATATGAGGAAGAGGAGGGACTGGTTTTGAATACAATTGCATTCACGTCCTTGAGTTTGCTGGCCAAATCCTTAAAACTAAATCAGTACTGGTTATCTGTGTGTGGAAAATGATTTCATCATTTTACAAAAAAATCATTATAAATTCCAAATATTCCTAAAGCAGAATTTAAAACCTGAGGTTGCCACATACATCATGGGCAGTAGCAACTGAGAAATACTCATCAAAGTGAAAAGAGGAGCTGTTGCTTGCTGAGTTTGATGATTTGCAAACATTAGGAAGTGATTTTGTTTTTTGTTTAAATCCATGCCACAGAAAAATACGTAGCTTCAGGTGTGAGCAGATCACAGTGATGCTGCTGATGGTGGTGATGCAGCCCAAAAGGTCACCGTTCAAGAGAACCTTGACGTAAATTGATGTGATTTATGCTGCAGCTCAGAAATATAGCCTCTGTAGGTCAATTGTAACTTCTAATTTCCTCATGTTGGCCATTGAGTGAGCAGGGTGATGGATGGAACGTCCAGTATTGAACAACTTGTAATAATGTATCTTGTTCAGGAGGCGGTGGCTTGTTTGAGATGTAAGGCCAACTTGCTTATTTTGAGTCAAGGGGAAAGTTAGATCATCTGTTCCTTTGGCCCTTTATAGTTCCTTTGGCGATGTAATGTTGCAGTGAAAGTGCTTGAGCAGTGTATCTACATTATTACAATACATTACCGATAGGTTTCTATGTCATTAGTATAATTGTAATTTATTACTCCTTTTGGATTAAATCTAATTGGATGAGGAGCTATTGTGGGTGACAAATTTAGTTTTAGTATTTGCCCGCTAATGGGCCTTTGCTGGTAATAGTGAGAGACATCAGCAGAGCTAGACTCTGTTGCCCACTCATGAGCAAGTTTTTGGCCTGCTCTAAATGTTTTCTATTCTTAAAATGTATTCTTAAAATGTTTTGAGGTTAAGAGGGTAATAAAAGACATACTGAGCATTCTTCCAATTACATAATTAAAATATTTTTACCCCATTTTTATTTCAGACCAATTTATGGTAAATGATATGAGCTGGTTCCTGGGGAACTGAATTTGTGCCATTTTCAATCGTGGGACAGATTTGGCTACATCGGAAGTGTTGCAAATGTATTGCGGCCCATCCCTGATGTTGAGGAATGGATCAGTTTCAGGTTTTGGGATTTTTAACCTTTTTTTCTTCAGTGATGTTCGTGTCTTTTTTAAAAGAAGTGAATTCGCACGGATTTAAAAAGCCACAGACTGCGGCAGTGAGATGGCAATGGAGAGGTCTCCACCGTGCCCGAGAACATTAAACAACGTATTTTTTTCATTTCAGATGGCCAACAAATATTGGCACCCATTGTGATGATGGCATTTTGTTCACGAGGTGTCTTGAGAAATATATTCCTGAGAGGGGGAGTTATTTTTGTTGACTAATCCTTGTGTGGGGAAGGTGTCAGAGGCACTGGCCCTTTTCTTTCTCATGTCAGAATTAACAAAAAGAAAGAGAATTAAGAACATTTTCAGGGGCCAATCAGCGAGATTTCAACAGAGATTGAGAGTTCTAGTCCTTGGGCCTGGATCTGGAAGCTAAAATGTTGGTTGTTGAAGATGTTTAGAAAGAAAGTTAATGCCCCAAACAATTAAATCAGCCCACAAAAATGACAAGACTTGTGATTTATCATTTGTTTCTCACTTTTTGAGCAGTGAGATTGAGTCGAGTGGAATTTGCATGATCACTAGCTGTGAAGTCAAGAACTTAACAGTTCGTACCTGGTCTCGTCTTAGTCTGCCTTTGAAAAGATTGGAGAAGCACATGAGAGCACGTCTGAAAGACATGGTCTCCAGTTCAGATCACAAGAGGCCTTACTGTTGGGCTTCTGCATAGTAAATAGAAATGATCGTTCTGGTTGGCATTTTCACTTATGAAATTTTAATGCAACATCGACTTTTATTTTCACCACAACATAAAATTGAGCTGGGATCTTGTTCAAGTTAATCTTGTCACTTTTTTTATAATCAAGTATTCCTTTTTCTTTGTTCTTTCAGCTCTACAGCCAGTCAATGACGCGTCTAATTTACTGAAGGGATGTCGAGTGGGAGCAGTTCCTGTGCCTCGCCAGAAAACTTTTGGTACACTTTTACAACCGGACTTCATACAATGACCATGTGGACCTCATGGTTCCTGACGATACTCGTCGGTACAGCGGCAGTGACTGGTAAGTTATTCTTAGATTACGATAATAACGCAAACCTTTGGAATTAAAATGGAAAGGTTTTGCCGCGTTCATTTCGAAGTCAGAGCAAATCATATTGAGTGTGATTCAGGAAAACTATGCAAGTGTTTTGTCTTCATGGGCTACTTGGGTTAGCCACAGAAATGTCCCCATTAATTTGCATGTATCTTCATCAGCTTATCCTGTTCTAGAATTTATCCATCAATGAGGCAGCAGCATTAAGAACGACCCGATCCAAACCTCCAGCCCCATGATATTCGAACAGAACAAACCAAAGAGAAGAAATATAAGCACAAATAGAAATTGAGTGGCCTGAATTTTGAGGGGCTAGGTTGCCATTGCTCAAGGGCTCCATACGACCCACGGGTCATTGTTTGGCCACCACTGCTATCTACTGTGTAGAATTTTCTAATAATGAATGGCAGGTTTTTAGTTGACAGTCCAGTTGGTAAAGGCAGTATCAGCTAAGCTCTGCAGACTGAAGGGTGGTAGGTTTGATTCCCAGTCTGTCAAGTTACCTGACCTCAGTTGGGGTGGCACTTAGAGTGCTACAGTGGGCAACAGGAGGGAACATTAGTCATGGTTCCTGCTCCTGATGGCTGTCCATTGACCCCTGTTGGAAGTGTGCGTGCATAGACATCGGGTGATTAAATAGCCTGCCAATACTCACTGTTTAGAATAACATGAGAATGGCTAATTGGTGAGGTGCCCGAGGGCTATGGAACAAAAACCGTGAGGGGTGTAGCAGCCAAACTTCACACCGCAGACGTTCACTCACGGAGGATGATTATAGACCCTCCACTGACTGATTTCAGTTAACTCTGCACAAATCTGGAGCTTCTTCGTCTGTACGGCTTAGTTTATTCAGTCGATAAACCCATTGAGCTAACGGGAGAGCTTGGATTGTCCCTCTTTATAATGTATTGACACTCTGCAATGTTTGAGGCCCATGCTCATGACTTCCACTCCAGTAGAGAAATTATATAAACCTTCCTCTCTCACATGCCTGCTACTATGAAGCAGTTTAAATGGCTCGGAAAGTCGGCATTATAGAGATGAAAATCCCCCCTCCTGCTTTTAAAAATTCTGAGTATAAAACTTGGGACACCGTACTTAGGCATTTACGGTAACTCTCTACTTGTAGATAATTACATAAAGCCACCCCAGTAAATGATATTGCCAATGAATCACAAACATTGCAATAATGCACCACATCAAACTGTGGTAAACCAGTCCCTCTGATGCCATAAGATTAAAGCTGAAGAGTCTTGCAGCAACAGTTTATTTAAACAGGAAGCTGTGATGTGTCATTATTTGCATTCCTGGTGAGACCTGCTGGTCCTTATTTGTACCTTGACTTCAATAAATTTTTAAAAAAAGTGTTAAAGCATATATTGCAGAAGTTTTTCGAACTGGAGGGATGTGAACAGTGGTGTCCCCAAGGTGTCGGTATTGGAATACCTTATCTATTTATAAGATTATATCTAGTTTTGGGCATAGAGGGCACAATATCAAAATTTGCAGAAGACTCAAATAGTGAGTGTGCTTAACTGTGAAGTGACTTCAGGAGAAGACAGACGAAAAAATGGGAGTTGATACATTTTTGAATGAAGAATAAGGAGGAGGCCATGTACACTAAATGGTAAAACTTTAAAAGGACTGGAGGACGAGAGAGACTTTAGAGTTCAGATACGCAAATCTTTTGAAGTGGGTGGATAAGTTAATAAAGCTGTGGAAGAAAAAGCATGTGGATGCTCGGTGTTAAAAATACACATGTAGAGTACAAAACCAAAGAGGTTTTGCCAAACTAGACAAATCTTTGTTTAGGCTTCAGTTAGAATATCGTGTCCACGTTTGGTCACCTTGTTTGAGGAAAAATATCAAGACTGTGGAGAGGGTGTAGAAGAGGTTTCCTATGATGAAACTAGGAATGAGAGACTTTAGTTATGAGTAGAGACTAATGACAGTGAGGCTCTTTTCACTAGAACAAAGAAGGTTAAGAGGGGATGTGATAAAGTTTTTCAAAATTATCAGGGGTTTCCAGAAGGTAAATCGTGAAAGACCCTTTCCACTGATTGGTGTGTTAGTAAGTAGAGGGCATAACTTTAAGACGATCATCAAAAGAATGAACGGACAGGTGAACGGAAAGTTTTTTACACAGAATGTTCTAACAGAAACAGTGGTGGGTGCAAAATCCATAATAGCTTTTAAAAGGGACATGGGTCAATGAAAAATTAAAAGGCTGTGGGAGAAGGGCATGAGAATAGGACTGTAGATAGCTCTTTCAGAGAGCTAGCACAAGTGCGATGTGATTGAATAGCCTCCTTCTCTATTGCAAAATTCTATGATCTAAACTACTATAATTTAATCTAATCTAATGTAACAATTACTGTGGTGCAAATATGCTGTGAATGCTGAAATAGCAATTTTTTTTGGAGCAGGCATATGGAGGAATGGCATCTACCTGAAAAACCCTTACTGAACCAAAAACACAAGACTTGCAAATCACTGCTGATGCCACTGAGTTCATTGGTAGCTGAACCAAGTGGGATGCAAAACTGTGTTAAGGGGATGTGAACCTCTTCAATTGAATTCCAGTATATGACAGTAAACTGTACTTCAAAAATAGTGTTTGAAAATGCAGCAGCATCATTGGCTGAATATTGAACATTCAAACCCAATTAAAGATCCTCTCAAAAGATACTCTGATACATCATTGGTTGACATGCAATCGCTTTCTTCTGTGTGTCGGTAGCAGTGCAGAGTTCTATCCTCATGTTTCAGCAACTTTATTGATTTGATTGATCTGAAAGCTGCAAAGCACCAGAAAAACCAAGTAACTGAATCTGTGTCTCGATGGTAATAATAGACTCTGCTCGTGGTGTCCCAGGGAATTGAGGATAGCTGGCCGATTTAAAGGACGTGACCAGCAGTCTGTCTCATCTTTCAGATCAACCTGTCTGTCCTCAGTTTCCAAGTGTAGTGCAGACAGTCGCCTGTTACGACTTCACTGTAGAGAATTAGGTCCTGATAACAGAAGCATTACAAGGCATCAGGATGATAAATGAGGAAGTCGCCACAAAGAATGGATGTAAATGATTTATTCTGTAGCACTTGATAACAGAGGAGAATGTAGTGAAGAGTGGATGGGATGCTTTAAAACCTTTGACTTCTGCTGGTTGGTTCTGCTGAGCTGTTTCATAGACATATTTTGTTTCAATATTTCGGTCATTATTCTAAACAAAACTTGCATTAATGACTCATTGGAGAATCTTCGGATTGGTTTTGTTCTTGAAAAATAAAAGGCATGGAACAGCCTACTGAAAATACCAATATGACTCCACCGTATTAGTTTCTAAGGAGTCGTACTACTGCAGCAGATGTTACACTTGCTGCACTGCTTAATTCATATTGCTGACTTCATTTTCTATAAATATATTTTATGCCTTGGTCCTCTTCTGTATTTGCTGGATAACCTTACAGGGTACTCTGCTACCTGACCATGCCCTTTACTATGCGAGTGCCACATGAATGGCTTTAACCGATTCGTTCCAGCAGAGGAGCCATTTCGCAGAATCATACTGTACAGGATCCATTTTTAAATTAATTTTTCTAATGTCATCCAGCAAATACTGATTAGATCGTCCTGTGGCAACCCACTTAAAAAAAAATATACATTTATTGGCTGTGTCTGTAGTAATGGCAATGTACTGATTCAGGGGAACTCTTGGAATGCATTGTTGCACAGTTAGGACATTATTTACAGAAAGGAGCACTTGCTTGGCTATGTTTTTATGAAGCATAACCAGCCTTTCCCTGGCGAGGTCTGCCAAGATTTTGTGTTCTTTTGCTCGATCCTTCAATAACAATCAACTTTAAGTTCCCTTCTTAAAACAACAAGATTTTGCCCTTAGGAAATAATATTATGGTGGCAGTCCAAAGTAAAAATCAGAACAAATGTAGAGCAGGTCAGTCGCTATCGACCAGCTGTTTGGGGAAATGTAGCATGTAGTACTGTATTGATCTATACAGACCACAAAATGTCCCAGATTCAGTGCCTGGTCTCTAAATCAGCTGGTCTTATTTGGGTTAATGGTGATGAAAGTACCACCGTCAGCACTTTTGGATGAAGTAGGGCAAAACTTGCCAAATTGATGGTTTTCTCCTTTGATAAAGTCTGTTTCGGGCCTGTACATTATGTTGAATGATTATTCTGTCGAAACTTCCAAACGATTTTTACACTTAACTGTGGTGGATTGATCAAGCTGTATAGGACACATTTTTAAAGATATAGAAATGGGCTTCCTGATGACTCTATTTGGCACCTTTATAGAATCATAGAAATTTACGGCACAGAAGGAGGTCATTCGGCCCATCGTGTCTGTGCTGGCCGAAAAAGAGCCATCCAGCCCAATCCCACTTACCAGCTCATGGTCCGTAACCTTGTAGGTTGCAGCACTTCAAGCGCACATCCAGGAATTTTTAAATGCTTTAAATCTATGCCCCCTGGTTATTGACCTCTTCGCTAAGGGAAATAGGTCCTTCCTATCCACTCTATCTAGGCCCCTCATAATTTTATACACTTCAATTAAATCTCCCCTCAACCTCCTTAGTTCCAAAGAAAACAACCCCAGCCTATCCAATCTTTTCTCATAGCAAAAATTCTCCCGTCTTGGCAACATCCTCGTAAATCTCCTCTGTGCCCTCTCTAGTGCAATCACATCTGTCCTGTAATGTGGTGACCAGAACTGTACGCAGTACTCTCGTTGTGGCCTAACTAGTGTTCTATACGGTTCTAGCATAACCTCCCTGCTGTTATATTCCGTGCCTCGGCTAATAAAGGTAAGTATCCTGTATGCCGCCTTAACCACCTTATCTACCTGTTCTGCTATGTTCAGGGATCTGTGGACATGCACTCCAAGGTCCCTCTGTTCCTCTACACTTCTCAGTATCTTACCAATGGATCAATTGAGATTGGAAACATCTTGTTTGGCAGAATGTGCTACAACAGTGGCATGGTATCATAGTATGTTACAGCATAGAAGGAGGCCGTTCGGCCCATCATGCCTGTGCTGGCTGTTTGAAAAAGCTATCCAATTAGCCCCACATATTTTTCCAAGAGCCATAGCTCTTTCCCCATAGCCGTGCCATTTTTTTCCCTTCCAAGTATTTATCCAATTTCCTTTTGAAAGTTATTATTGAATCTGCTTTCACCACCCTTTCAGGCAATGCATTCCAGATCATAACAACCCTCTGCGTTAAAAAAAAATGTTTCTTCCTGTTGCCTCTGGTTCTTTTGCCATATTACCTTGAATCTGTGTCCTCTGGTTACTGACTCTTCTGCCACTGGAAACAGTTTCTCCTTTTTTACTCTTATCAAAACCGTTCATGATTTTGAACACCTCTATCAAATCTCCTCTTAACCTTCTCTGTTCTGAGGAGAACAACCCCAGCTTCTCCAGTCTCTCCACATAATTGAAGTCCCTCATCCCCGGTACCATTCTGGTAAATCTCTTCTGCACCCTCTCTGAGGCCTTGACGTCCTTCCTAGTGCCCAGAATTGAACACAATACTCCAGCTGAGGCCTAACCAGTGTTTTGCATAACTTTCTTTTGTACTCTACGCCTCTATTAATAAAGCCCAGGATCCCGTATGCATTTTTAACAACCTTCTCAACTTGTCCTGCCACATTCAGTGATTTACATCCCCAGGACACACTGTTCCTGTATCCCCTTCAAAATTGTACGATTTAGTTTATATTGCCTATCCTCATTCTTCCTACCAAAATGGATCACTTCACACTTCTGTGTTAAATTTCATCTGCCATGTGTCTGCCCATTTCACCAGCCTGTCTACGTCCTCCTGAAGTCTGTTGCTATCTTCCACATCGTTTACTACATTTCCAAGTTTCATGTCATCTGCAAACTTTGAAATTCTACTCCGTGCACCCAAGTCCAGGTCATTGATATATATCAAAACGAGCATTGGTCTTAATACTGACTCCTGGGAGCACCATTGTATATTTCCCTCCAGTCTGAAAAACAACCATTCACCACTACTCTGTGCTTTCTGTCCCTTAACCATTTTTGTTTCCACACTGCCACTGTCCCTTTAATCCCATGGGTTTTAATTTTGTTTAGAAGTCTATTATGTGGTACTTTTGAAAGTCCATATACACACCATCAACTGCACTACCCTCATCAACTTCATTAAAGAACTCAATCAAATTTGTCAAACATGATTTTCCTTCAATAAATCTGTGCTGACTTCCATTTATTAGCCCTTACTTTTCCAAGTGCCAATTAATTTTGTCCCAGATTATTGTCTCTAAAAGTTTCCCCACCACCGACGTTAGGCAGACTGGTCCGTAATTGCCGTGTTTATCCCTCTCCCCTTTTCTGAACAGGGTGTAACTTTTGCAGTTCTCCAGTCCTCTGGCACTGCCCCCATATCTAAAGACAATTGGAAGATTGTGGCCAGAATCTCTGCAATTTCTACCCTTACTTCCCTCAGCAACCTCTGATTCGTCCCATCCGGACCGGGTGAAGAGGTGTAGCAGGCTGCTGCCTTACCATATCATGCAAAATTTCCAGTTTTGCTTCAGTCAGCTCTCAGTAAAAAAAAAACTTGCCAGTTCATGAGAGAAGTAGATAGAAAAGACAATGTTTTATTTACTAAATGTTGATGCGAGTATCAGGAAGTTATTTGACAAGTAATTGTTCAATGACCAGAAGGAACTAAAACGTACAAAACCACAATTTGGAGGGATATAGCTTTGATTTCCCCCTCTTAACTGAGTCCTCTTTCTCAGGGTTGGCTTTGCCCAAAGCACCAATGAGCAGGGCAAGGTTGTGACGATGTGGCAAAGTTGACACTTGTGAGGGGAGGGTAGAAAAGAGGAGACTCGGGCAAAAAGAGAACGGTGGAACAAATTGAAGAGCTATTAGAGGAGGTGTGGAAAGAGTCAAGCACCATTGTGACGGTAAATTGGGAGGTATTGCGAAGCATGCAATCAGGAAGGGGTGGCAGCAGTGGAAAAGAAGGGCAAGGATATCGGAGAGATTGAACTGGGAATGAAATACTGCACTAATGGAAAGTTGGAGACACTTCACAAAGGAGTTGGGGATATTTTTAAAACATTTTTTGAAATTTAGCACACAGCAGAGGAGAATTAGGCTAGAGGTGTGAAAATCAAAACTGTGACAAAGAATTGTAGCAACAACAACTTGCCTTTTGTATTGTACCTTTTAATGTAGTAAAATGCCCCAGGGCACTTACCAGGAGCATTACCAAACTAAATTTGACACCGGGCCACATTAGGAGATATTGGGACAGGTGCCCAAAAGCATGGTCAAAGAGATAGGTTTTAAGAAGCGTCTTAAAGGAGGAGAGAGAGGCGGAGAGGTTTAGGGAGGGAATTCTAGAGCTTAGCTCCAAGGCAGCTGAAGGCATAGCCGTCAATGGTGGAGCAATTAAAATCGGGGATGCACAAGAGGTCAGAATGGGAGGAGCGCAGAGATCTCGGAGGGTTGTAGGGCTAGAGGAAGTTGCAGAGATTGGGAGGGGCGAGGCCATGAAGGGATTTGAAAGCAAGGATGAGAATTTTAAAATCGAGGCGTTGCCAGACTGGTAGCCAATGTAGGTCAGCGAGCACAGGGTTGATGGGTGAAAGGGACTTGGTGCGAGGATACAGGCAGCAGAGTTTTGGATGATCTCATGTTTTATGGAGGGTGTAAGGTGGAAGGCCGGCCCGGAGAGCATTGGAATAGTCGAGTCCAGAGGGGAACAAAGGCATGGATGAGGGTTTCAGCAGCAGATGAGCCGAGGCAGGGGTGGAGACGGGCGATGCAATAGTTTGAAAGTGCGCCTCTTTGGTAACCTTTCTTCTTTCTATTATCTGTTTTGTTGATTTTTAAACCTTATCCAATCCAGATTGCGATATAAAAGTTGAGAGGATTATTTTTGTAGATTCCTTAGAGTTTAACACATGTTTGCTGCAGCTGTTTTGGAAGGAGGATGCTGTGATTTTATTAAATAATACAGTTCAGGAATAGGGGAGATCACAGTGAGTGAGACCCCGATTACGTGATTTTGGTTGCAGGGGATAATGTGCAGCACATTTTCTCACAGTATAGTTCAATCGTCTTACAATTGTAGCTCTATTTTGTTGCACTTTATGTTTACAGTGTAGGTGTGTGTTGGACTCAATAGCATAAAGTGTGAGACAGGGAACCTGAATTTGTTAATTAGTTGAAGAAAATTGCAACTCTTAAGTTGTACGTTCTGCATTTTAGAGCCATTTTCATGAACACGTGTGACTGGCGGGGAGCCTCATTCCTGGCAGTGCACATTGGGAAATAGTGGGCTCAGCACCGCTGATTTCTATCCCTTTGAGTGGCTGAAGGAGGAAGGGGCACCTGCATACATTTGTAAAATCGACCTCAGAGAGATTGAACTGTCTGTTTAATCTCGCATTGGGAATGAAATGCTGCTTTATCTTAAAGTTAGAGACACTTCACAAAGGAGTTAGGGAGTAAGAGGTCTCCCTAAAGTCAGCTGGCATGCTGAGGAGGGGTGAGTCGCTCAAAAGATGTCTGTATTTTTGGCCTTAAGGGTGGCCATGCTTCTATGCATGTACCTCAGTCCAGTATCAGTGTCTGTTTGGCAAAGCTTTTGACTATTCAGAATTTCTGTCAATCAGTTTGTCAGTAGGGGTCTACGATTTCAAGCGGCTTGTACCCACAACCCCTAGATCTGACAAAATAGCTCTAAGCCGAAGGAGGTTTCTTCCCTGTGACCTAGATATGAATCCAGCCCAGGCTGACTGGATGGAAATCCCCTATTTTGCTGTCTGTTAGGATCCTGCACAAAATGAGTTTGGGTAACCACATTCCAATTCCAAGTGATTATGTTCCCACAACACAAAACTATATGTAACGTAACACCGATTGGCATTAAATTGCTAATCTCAGCTGGACCAATAAGGCCAGCTGGTGAGTAAAGTGGAAAAGTTCACACTGATGCTCTTGAGCTTGGAATTAAGACCCACTGGGGGAAGATTGCCTCAGTTTGCTATGTGTAATGAAATCATGAATGAGTTCTTACATTTACAGTATCGCTACAAATACCGAGCAGAGGAAAGCTTGCCCCTTCGCTGGGCTAGAGGAATGGCAATTCTACATTCTGGAATGCTTCCAGTGAAAATGATTGCACAATGTGTAATGGCTGCTGATAGCCTGGATGGTGGTGAGAAAGGCCCCCTCTCCATGCTGTCCTTCCGACACGCACGGAACCTCAGCGTCACCGCGAGCTGCCCTCCAGGCTGCGGTGGGGAGGAAACCGTCATCCACCTCCTGATGGGCTGCCCCTTCGCACAGAGGGTGTGGAGAGAGATGTCTTGGTACCTGTTCTGGTTCATCCCCAACAGCTCGGTAACCCAGGACGCTGTGCTCTACGGGCTGTTCCCCGGGGCGTACACCGAGACAGGTATCACCTGCAGCTGGAAGACCATCAACTCGGTGAAGCAGGCCCTTTGGTCCATCCGAAACCTGCTGGTCTCCCAGCTGAAGGAGCTGTCCACGACTGAGTGTTGCCGACTGGCACACTCCAAGATCCAGGAGAACATGTTGTGGGACGCACTGAAGCGAGGTGCGACTTACGCAAAGGCCCTTTTGGGGAAAGGCCACCGTATAAAGCGACCTCACCATGTATTGTACAGAATGTATTAGAAAATATGTACTCTGCTTTTAAAATTGTAACAATGAGATCATAGTGTATACGATCGGTACTGTATTGCTTTGAACTGCTGTGCTGCATTTTGTGCCCTTTATTTGAACTGTGTGTAAACCGTTTGTACCTTTAAATTTTATAAAATTAAGTATATTTTGAAATTTAAAAAATGTAGAATGGCTGCTGGTGCTCTGAATTCGCCTTGAATACACAGGGGCTTGGTTTCAGAGTACAGGCAGCAGCACTGAAATAACTGTGCATGCATGATTTTGCACGTGTAGTTTTTTTTATTCGTTCATGGGATGTGGGTGTCACTGACGAGGCCAGCATTTATTGCCCATCCCTAATTGCCCTTGAGAAGGTGGTGATGAACCGCTGCAGTCCATGTGGTGAAGGTTCTCCCACAGTGCTGTTAGGTAGGGAGTTCTAGGATTTTGACCCAGCAACGATGAAGGAATGGCGATATATTTCCAAGTCGGGATGGTGTGTGACTTGGAGGGGAACGTGCAGGTTGTGTTGTTCCCATGCGCTTGCTGCCCTTGTCCTCCTAGGTGGTAGAGGTCGGGATTTGGAAGGTGCTGTCGAAGAAGCCTTGGCGAGTTGTTGCAGTGCATCTTGTAGATGGTACACACTGCAGCCATGGTGTGCTGGTGGTGGATGGGGTGCCAATCAAGCGGGCTGCTTTGTTCTGGATGGTGTCAAGCTTCATTGAGTGTTGGAACCGCACTTGTCCAGGCAAGTGGAGAGTATTCCATCACACACCTGACTTGTGCCTTGTAGATGTTGGAAATGTTTTGGGGAATCAGGTGAGTCACTCACCACAGAATACCCAGCCTCTGACCTGCTCTTGTAGCCACAGTATTTATATGGCTGGTTCAGTTAAGTTTCTGGTCAATGGTGACCTCCAGGATGTTGATGGTGGGGGATTCAGCGATGGTAATGCTGTTGAATGTCAAGGGGAGGTGGTTGACTCTCTCTTGTTGGAGCTAGTCATTGCCTGGCACTTGTCTAGTGCAAATGTTGCTTAAAAGAGGGGGACTTCAACCTTCACATAGATTGGGAAAAGCAGACTAGCAATTGTCAGAAAGGTAGTGAATTTCTTGAGTGTGTCTGGGATAGTTTTCTGCAGCAGTGTCCTAGAGGCAACAAGGGGGCAAGCCATACTAGATTTAGTAATGAGTAATGAACCAGATTTAATTAACAGCTTAACTGTGCGTTAACATCTATCCAATAGCGATCATGACATGATCGAGTTCAAGGTAGAGTTTGAAAGGGAAAAAAGTGAATCAGCTGCTAAGATTCCAGACTTGGGCAAGGCTGACTTCAATGGGATGAGACAGAGACTGTCCACAGTAAACTGGGCAAATCTGTTAATGGGTAAAACGACTGATGATCAGTGGGAAATGTTTAAAGAAACATTTAACGTGATACAGAATCGGTTTATACCCCTGAGGGGCAAGAACTCTACTTGCCAAAAAAAACAGCCATGGACAACCAAAGAGGTAAGGGACAGTATAAGACATAAGGAAAGGGCATAAAAAAAGGCAAAAAATAGCACAGATCCTGGCGAATGGGAAAGATTCAAAGATCAATAAAGGGTCACAAAACAGATAGTAAGAGCTACAAAAAGAGAGTATGAAAAGAAACCTGCAAGGGATATCAAAATCAATATGAAGAACTTTTATAGTTATATGAGGAAAAAGAGGGTGGTCAGGAGCAGTATTGGCCCCTTAAAAACTGAAAGTGGGGATATTGTCATTGACAATGGGGAAATGGCGGACATGTTGAATAATTACTTTGTGTCAGTATTTACAGTAGAAAAAGAGGATAGCATGCCGGAAATCCCAAAAAACTAATAAATCAGGGACAATAAAATTAATATAAGTAAAGCAACAGTAATGAAGAAAATAATAGCATTAAAGAGTGACAAATCCCCAGAACCAGATGGTTTCCATCCCAGGGCTTTAAAGGAAGTAGGTGAGCACATTGCAGATGCCCTAACTATAATCTTTCAAAGTTCTCTCGATTCAGGAACCGTCCCTCTAGATTGGAAAATTGCACATGTCACTCCGCTTTTTAAGAAAGGAGAGAGAGGGAAACCGGGGAATTATAGACCAGTTGGCTAACATCTGTCGTGGGGAAAATGCTGGAGTCTATAATTAAGGATAGAGTGACTGAACACCTCGAGAATTTTCAGTTAATCAGAGAGCCAGCATGGATTTGTGAAAGGTTGGTCGTGCCTGACGAACCTGATTGAATTTTTTGAAGAGGTGACTAAAGTAGTGGACAGGGGAATGTCAATGGATGTTATTTATATGGACTTCCAGAAGGCATTTGATAAAGTCTCACATAAGAGACTGTTAGCTAAGATAGAAGCCCATGGAATCGAGGGAAAAGTACGGACTTGGTTAGGACGTTGGCTGAGCGTAAGGCGACAGAGAGTAGGGATAATGGGTAAGTATTCACATTGGCAGGATGTGACTAGTAGAGTCCCGCAGGGATGTGTCTTGGGGCCTCAATTATTCACAATATTTATACGACTTAGATGAAGGCATAGAAAGTCTCATATCTACGTTTGCCCTGACACAAAGATTGGTGGCATTGTAAACAGTGTAGATGAAAACATAAAATTACAAAGCGATATTGATAGATTAGGTGAATGGGCAAAACTGTGGCAAATGGAATTCAATGTAAACAAATGTGAGGTCATTCACTTGGATCAAAAAAGGATAGAACAGGGTACTTTCTAAATGGTAAAAAGTTAAAAACAGTGGATGTCCAAAGGGACTTAGGGGTTCAGGTACATAGATCATTGAAGTGTCATGAACGAGTGCAGAAAATAATCAATAAGGCTAATGGAATGCTGGCCTTTATATCTGGAGGATTAGAGTACAAGGGGGCAGAAGTTATGCTGCAGCTATACAAAACCCTGGTTAGACTGCACCTGGAGTACTGAGCAGTTCTGGGCACCGCACCTTCGGAAGGACATATTGGCCTTGGAGGGAGTGCAGCGTAGGTTTACTAGAATGATACCTGGACTTCAAGGGTTAAGTTACGAGGAGAGATTACACAAATTGGGGTTGTATTCTCCAGAGTTTCGAAGGTTAAGGGGTGACCTGATCGAAGTTTATAAGATATTAAGGGGAACAGATAGGGTGGATAGAGAGAAACTATTTCCGCTGGTTGGGGATTCGAGGACGAGGGGGCACAGTCTAAAAATTAGAGCCAGACCTTTCAGGAGTGAGATTAGAAAACAGTTCTACACACAAAGGGTTGTAGAAGTTTGGAACTTTCTTCTGCAAACTGCAATTGATGCGAGCTCAATTCCTAAATTTAAATCTGAGATAGATGCTTTTTGGCAACCAAAGGTATTAAGGGATATCGGCCAAAGGCAGTTATATGGAGTTAGATCACAGATCAGCCATGATCTTATCAAATGGCGGAGCGGGCTCGAGGAGCTGAATGGCCTACTCCTGTCCCGATGTTCCTAAAAGCTTTATTGTGTTGCCTTCAAGTTTCTGGTTGTGGATTTCTCTCTTCCCTCTTTGTTCTCTCTCCCTCGCCTCAAGTGCTCGCTCTCGCCTCTGTGGGGGCCCCACCCGTGCCCTCTGTGGGCACACCACCTCCCCACCCGCCCGCACCCTCTGTGGGGTCTGCGCCCTTTCTGGGCCCCTCTCCCAGGGTTGGAAATGACTCGTGAGCTGCACTATGGGCACTCTTGCTATAAGAGGCATTGGGTATGCATTCATCCCGTTTTATATCAGACCTGGGTGTGCTTGATTTACACAGTGGACGATAGCACTGGGAAAGGTATTTGATTCCCCAACACTAATAGCTTGATGAGCATTTTAATGAACCCAGTGTGAGATGGAATGTCGAAGAGGACTCTGTAGCTGTGTTGTTGGCAGCAGCTTGGACTGCTCGCACAATCAGCTCCTTCACTCCCTTACCCGGTGAGGTGGTACAGACTATTTTTTGATCACTCCATAGGTGTGGTACTGCAATTATCTTTCCGATTTAGTTCGGACAGTTCAGACTCTCATCAGGCTGCTCCTTCAAGTATGAAGTGTATGGGAACCAGATGGGGTTCACTTCAGTTTGTACATGGCTTATTTATTTTGAAGTAATTAAACAAAATGTGTTCCACATTGTTAAAAATGCAAAACTGTATAGATTATTTGTTTATTTTTGGATTGCGATATTTGGGTTTCCGGGCTGACTAATTTATGGGACTGGTTTCATGTGTGGCTCCGTCACAGTCTAATGTACGGGACCTAAATGGTGAAGAGCCCAGGGAAGCAGATGGGCCAAATTTACACTTAGTTTCTTTGTCAATGTGTGCCTCAGATTTTGAGCGAAATCATTGCTTTTTTTTTAAACATATTAAGTGGTGTAAAGAGTGTGGCTGAAAGCAACTCTAAGCAGGACGGATATCTCAGGAAATTGAGCCTCGTGTTGCTTACAGCGCAAAGAATTTGAGATGTTGTATTGGGATGTCAAAAAGTCACAGGCTCCTCAATCTCCCCGTTTGCAAAGTTATCAAAACCCTTTCTCGCACTGCAGTGCTGTACCGCACTCCAAAGCCGCTGTTTATTGGTTAAGGGCTGAGAATCTAAACTTCCTGCTGCAAAAAGAACATGGGCTTTATAAGTGCGTTAATATGGTGTATAAAACTGACCTCCTGATGTCCAACTGGCATTTGCTCAGTCGGGGAAATTTTTCATCTGCGAATTCCGCTTGTGGCTCAGCTTTGTTGGGTCAAAACACTGCACTTCCTAGTCATTGTTGTGAGGGTAAATGACCCTGAAGGGACTATAGGATCAAAGCTGTATTTTTCCCAATATTTTACAGTTGAAGTCTTCAACCCAGGTCCATGCAGACAGGACTTGTCTGTTCAGATGTATAACTGGTTGCGATGAGTGAACTGTTCCGCTTGGAGGGGAGGAGAGGAGAGCAGAAGAAAAGAGGAGTTACTGTTGACGAAGGAGAAGTGTTGAGAGAATCTTTCAAGACCACCTGCTGCGGCATACATTCTCAGGCCACACATAGGTGCACAGATTGTGTCTGTGACAATTCCAATCACTGTACCTAATGAAAAAAAAATCATTGCATTGCAGGCAGGATCTTAAGCAACAGAGGCTGGGATGAGGGTTGCTTGGTTTGTTGGATGTGTTATGGAGGGGGCTGAAGAGAGTTGGGCCAGAGTCCTGTTATCTCTGAAAATAACCACAAAAATGTCACATTTTATCCATGAATAAAAATGTGATCTTTTTTGATTTGCCTTACTGTAAATAATCACTTGCATATTTGACCTTGAGTTCGTAAGTGCTTTAGCTGTAATTTAAACCCCATTATCACTGGCTGCATGCAGAATCTCATAAATGGGATACTTACACTGCAACAAAAATGTCTGGAAAAAGGTAATTTATTGCAGGGTTAAGTAATGTACACAACATTGAGGAGAGCATTTCTGCGATAAGTGAATTGATGGAGAATTAATTAATGTGTTACTTTTTGAAGAGCTTGGTTTGGTGTGCCAACAGGTTGATAGTAAATGAACAATTTGAACAGTTATGTTGTTTGTTCACCCTTAATTACAGGCAAGATTCTCAAACTGAGATATTTCTTGAGAAATATTACTATTAGACTACAGGATTCATCCAAAACATTGCCTTAAACCTTATTCCTGAAGTATAAGCCACAGCTTAGAGTATGGTGCAACTGTAGCTTTACACAGTTTTTTTCCACACAGTTGCTGCAGTTTTGGTTTCAGCGAAGCCTGACTCGGCCCATGCTGGAGTGAGACTCCGACTCTCACTTTGTATTGTTTTGGAGTCAGGTTGGGCTGTGACACCCCATTTACACTGCACAAGCTTTGTGTCGCTGCAAAGCTGAAACCACTTTGCACCATAATAAACTTATAGTGTAAATGTACCCTAAGAAATATGAAAGCGCCCAGATGACAGCTGCACGCTTAACACAAGGGTGCATGAAAGGAACACCTCATGCTGAACAGGAATCTAATACCATACACAAGAGTGGGAACTATAATGGGGGGTGGTCACAACATCACAAAACATGGTAAGTGAAACCATTTCAAACAATTGAGAGTTACTACCAACAATATTTTGTTGCACTTTTATTTAAACAATTTGTTTTGGTTAACCTGAGTCGATGGCAACACTGGAGTATTAACCTTAAGGAGTGACTGAGGTTAACTGTTAGGGACCTGAGGGAGTGACTGAGGTTGGGTGTTGGGGACCTGAGGGAGTGACTGAGGTTGGGTGTTCGGTGACTCCATACAAGTTCATAATCATCTGAGGTCATTCAGTTTGAATTCAAGAAAGACAAATCGAATATTTTTTTTAACGGTGAGAGAAAAGGAGCTGTAGAGGAGCAAAGAGACTTGTGTGTCCATTTGCACAGATCACTAAAAGCTAGTGCACAGGTACAAAAAGTAACCAGAAAGGCTAATGGAATGTTGGCTTTTACCTCAAGGGGGTTGGAATTCAAAAGTGAGGAATTGATGCTTCATTTGTACACATTCTTGGTCAGACCCCATCTGGAGTACTACATTCAGTTTTGGGCACTGAACCTCAGGAAAGATATGTTGGAGGGGGTACAGCACAGATTCACCAGAATGATAACTGGGCTAAAAGGGTTAAATTATGAGGTTGCATAAACTTGGTTTCTGTTTAGAATGTTGAGGGGTGATCTAATCGAGATCTTTAAAATGATAAACAGATTCAAAAGTGTAGATACAGAGAAACTATTTCCTTTGTTGGGAGAATCCAGAACATGAAGGCATAATAAAATCAGAGCGAGGCCATTGAGGAATGAAATCAGGTAGCACTTTTTCGCACAAAGGAAAATAAAGAGGTGCTACATAAATGCAAATATCAGGACGTCACAAAGAGCTTTGCAGCCAATGAAGTACTTTTGAAGTGCAGTCACTGTAATGTAGGATGTAAGGGGAGAGGAAATCTGGAATGATCTTTTTTCCCCCCACCCCCAAAGGCAGTTGATGCTAAGTCAATTGAAATTTTCAAGATTGATAGATTTCTGTTAGGTAAGGGCATCAAAGGAAATGGAATAAAGGCAGGGAAATTAAGTTGAGATCCAGATCAACCATGATCTAACAGAATGGCAGAACAAGCTCAAGGGGTTGAATGGCCTATTCTTGTTCCTATGTTATAATGGATGTAACTTACCACCCACAGTGAATACTTCCAAAAAGATAAAGCTCTATGAAATGATTCCCTGATCCTTGATCAGATTTGAGCAAAATTTCAAGGTATCAATTTAACATCATAGCCAATGTTTTTTTAGCTTTTGTTAATTGCAGTTGACAAGAGAATATTTCAGTGGTTGAAATAGCACGAGGGTATGGTAGCATAGTGGTTATGTTACTGGACTAGTAATCCAGAGGCCTGGACTAATAATGCGGAGCCAACAATAATCCAGCAGCTGGTGAATTTAAATGTAATTAATTAAATAAAATCTGAAATTAAAAAAAACCTAGCATCAGTAATGGTGGCCATGAAACTACCAGATTGTCGTAAAAACCCATCTTGTTCACTAATGCCGTTGAGGGAGGGAAACCTGCCTTCCTTACCCGGTCTGGCCTATATGTGACTCCAGACCCACAGCAATGTGGTTGATTTTTAATCGCCCTCTGAAATGGCCCAGCAAGCCCCTCAGATGGACAGTCTCGCTACAGAAAGTCACAATAATCACAAACGGATGGACCACCCAGCATTGGGCCACTAGGCACCGGACACGACAAAGGCAAATCAAGCCCAGTCGACCCTGCAAAGTCCTCCTCACTAACATCTGGGGACTTATGTCAAGATTGGGAGAGCTGTCCCACAGACTAGTCAAGCAACAGCCTGACGTAGCCATACTCTCAGAATCATACCTTTCAGCCAACGTCCCAGACTCTTCCATCACCATCCCTGGGTATGTCCTCTTCCACCGGCAGGACAGACCCACCAGAGGTGGCGGTACAGTGATATACAGTCAGGAGGGAGTGGCCCTGAGAGTCCTAAACATTTGACTGTGGACCCCATGAAATGTCATGGCATCAGATCAAACATGGGCAAGGAAACCTCCTGCTGATTACCACCTATCGCCCTCCCTCAGCTAATGAATCAGTTCTCTTTCATGTTGAGTACCACTTGGTGGAAGCACTGAGGGTAGCAAGGGCACAAAACGTACTCTGGGTGGGGGACTTCAATGTCCATCACCAAGAATGGCTCTGTAGCACCACAAGTGACCGAGCTGGCTGAGTCCTGAAGGACATAGCTGCCAGACTGGGCCTGTGGCAGTTGGTGAATGAACCAACATGAAGGAAAAAGCTTACTTGACCTTGTCCTCACCAATCTACCTGTCGCAGATGCATCTGTCCATGACAGTATTGGTAGGAGTGGTAGGAGTGACCACCGCACAGTCCTTGTGGAGATAAAGTCCCGTCTTCACACTGAGGACACCATCCAACGTGTTGTGTGGCACTACCACCGTGCTAAATGGGATAGATTCAGAACAGATCTAGCAGCTCAAAACTGGACATCCATGAGGCGCTGTGGGCCATCAGCAGCAGCAGAATTGTATTCCAGCACAATCTGTAACCTCGTGGCCCGGCATATTCCTCACTGTACCATTCCCAACAAGCAAGGGGATCAACCCTGGTTCAATGAGGAGTGCAGAAGAGCACGCCAGGAGCAGCACCAGGCGGACTGAAAAATGAGGTGCCAACCTGGTGAAGCTACAACACAGGACTACATGCATGTTAAACAGCAGAAGCAACATGCTATAGACAGAGCTAAACGATTCCACAACCAACGGATCAGATCAAAGCTCTGCAGTCCTGCCACATCCATTCGTGAATGATGGTGGACAATTAAACAACTAACGGGAGGAGGAGGAGACCTGGACAACATCCAGGCTTGGGCTGATAAGTGGCAAGTAACATTCATGCCAGACAATGACCATCTCCAACAAGAGAGAGTCTAACCACCTCCCCTTGACATTCAACGGCATTACCATCACCGAATCCCCCACCATCAACATCCTGGAGGTCACTATTGACCAGAAACTTAACTGGACCAGCCACATAAATACTGTGGCTGCAGGAGCAGGTCAGAGGCTGGGTATTTTGTGGCAAGTGACTCACCTCCTGACTCCCCAAAGCCCAAAGCCTTTCCACCATCTACAAGGCACAATTCAGGAGTGTGATAGAATACTCTCCACTTGCCTGGATGAGTGCAGCTCCAACAACATTCAAGAAGCTCAACACCATCCAGGACAAAGCAGCCTGCTTGATTGGCACCCCATCCACCACCCTAAACATTCACTCTCTTCACCACTGGTGCACCGTGGCTGCAGTGTGTACCATCCTTGGGATGCATTGCAGCAACTCGCCAAGGCTTCTTCGACAGCACCTCCCAAACCCGTGACCTCTATCACCTAGAAGGACAGGGGCAGCAGGCACGTGGGAACACCACCACATGCACGTTCCCCTTCAAGTCACACAACATCCCGACTTGGAAATATATCGCCATTCCTTCATCGTTGCTGGGTCAAAATCCTGGAATTCCCTACCTAAGAGCACTGTGGGGGAACCTTCACCACACTGACTGCAGCGGTTCAAGAAGGCGGCTCATCACCACCATCTCGAGGGCAATTAGGGATGGGCAATAAATGCTGGCCTTGACAGCGACGCCCACATCCCATGAACGAATTTTTAAAAAGCTGCCATATTCTGCATTTGATCATCTAGATTTAATTTTTTCCCTGTCGCCTTCAACCTGATTTTAGCTAGATATTTATTCAGCTTTTTTAAAAAGTATCTAGAGTTAATCAAACTAGCAGTAAATGCTTCTGACAGGAGTCTCTTTCATCTTGGGAGAGGTGGGAGATTGCTTTTGGCTGGTTAATTTCAGGCATCCTTTTGATCGAAGTTCACTCCAAGATGATGTCCATGGCAATGAAAAATGTAAAGCTATTCAGCCCTCTGACAGACTTGATAATCTCTTATGATTCTGCAGCACTCTTGATGATTGACCGGCTTGTCTGCCTCATTAGTTGGACCTGGGAGGAGTAGACCTGTTACTCGGAGAGTAGGGAGGGGTATGGGATTCTTCCCTCCAGATAATCCTGCAATCCAATTCCCTGAATGGTCGTGTGATCCTGGACAGACATGTGATCCTGGACGGACATGCAGCAGGAAATTTACCAGTGCTCTGTGATGGTAAACTCATGGTTTCAGCTAGTTAATCTCTAGCAGTACCGCAGCACACACTTGGTGATCCTCAAGCCTTGGATTTTGCTAGGTTTTCTGGACTTAGGCAAATAAAATGCCTCTCTTTCGGGGAGAGGGTGTGCTCTGCATGGGGAGGAGAATGCTCTGCTAAATCTGTGTATCAACATTGTATATACATTCAAAAAGAATGTGAATCATCTCACGTAGCAACTTTTCCCCCATTTGGAACAAACAGGAACTCCAGCTTTGTGGAATTTGCAGTATCCCAGTTTGGAAAAACTTAAGCATGGTGATCATTTTCCACTTGTGCCTGACAAACCCTCTCCCCAAAAATAGGACTGCTCAACTTCTGAGATCCATGTTAAATAATTTGTATCCTTTTACATTATCTATGCCCTCAACCTTTTAAGATTTGGATCATGTCCCCCATTATTAATCTCCTTTCTCCAGTGAAAACTAGTTGAATTTAGAGTGCATCATTTCTTAACTTAAGTACAAGAATCTTCTCTCTTCAAAGTATCTATCCTCTTGAACGTTAGGTACACAAAATCACCATAAAGTATACTAAATGTAGCCTCAATAAGTTAAATAGCTTTAAATAACCTGTTTCCACTTGTAGCCTTGAACATTGTTAGGCTGATAGTTTCAGTGAATGGTCAATCATACCCAAATCCTTTCCATCAATGGGATACCTGTTCATTGTGGACATGTCCTTGTTCCAAAATGTAATTAGTACCTAGTATTAATCCAGATTAAAATCGATCTTCTATTCCTTCCTATTCGATCTGCTAAATTTGTTCAGACCTCTCTGAATACTGCCCATCTCTCAATCTTTCTTTCCCTCTTTATTTCTCGTTCTATATCTGATTTGACATTGAATTCACCCCCCTTCTCTGTTTATTTCTCAATCGTTAAATCTCATTGGTTAAGGAGATACACTGTTGGTCCCAGATGTCCTGTTGCTCTCGCCGCACTGTTATCAGCTTGCACTTCCAGCAACTTTGTGGGCAAAAAATTTTAAAACCTAAACATGCAAGAACCAGTCTACTGGGCACGCCATGAGATGCCCAACTCCCACAAAATCTGAGCCAATATGTCCCTTGGGTAGCTGTTAACTACTAGTTCAGAAACTCCTAAGAATTTCATTAGATTTGCGAGATATGATCTGTGACCTCCACAGAAGTGTTGACTACTCCATGGGGTTCTACTAATTTTGGAAGAACATTAATAGTACTTTTATAAAATACCATTCACCATTTTCCCAACAATGTTGGGTAAATTGACCCTTGGTGTCCCATTCATGTCTTGTCCCTTTTTTAATACTGTTAGAATAACATTCATTGTTTTCAAGTCTTCTGCCACTGCCTCTATTTATGGAACTTTATTAGCCGGAACCTTGTTTATTTGATTGATTTTTTTTTTGATTCTGGAGTGTTCTGGATTCTTTTGACTTCATCTGCGCATCCCCCCCCACCCCTCCCTCTACTCCATTCCATCAGTGGCACAACCTTCAGCCATCCTACCTTGTGCTCTGGAATCCTCTTTCTTAATCTCTCTTCCCCCATGCTACTTCTCCCCACCTTTTAAAGTCTTCTCAAAACATTTCACTTGACCATGCTTTCCGTCACCTCCCTTACCTACTCCTCTACTTCTTGATCAGTGTTGATCAGTACTCCTATAAGGTGTGCTGGGCTGCAATATTCATTGTGAAATTTCCATTGTGAAAAATAAAGAATTTATTTCATGTACGACCAATGCCTGATATCTTCACCCCTACCAGAATGATTCCAGGGATGAGGGTCTTTCGTTACATGGATAGACTGGAGAAGCTGGGGTTGTTCTCCTTGGAACAGAGACGGTTGCGAGGAGATTTAATAGAGGTATCAAAAATCATGAAGGGTCGAGACAGAGTAGATGGAGAGAAACTGTTCCCATTGGCAGAAAGGTCAAGGACCAGAGGACATAGATTTAAGGTGATTGGCAAAAGAACCAAAGGTGATATGAGGAAAAACTTTCTTACACAGCGAGTGGTTAGGATCTGGAATGCACTGCCTGAGGGGGTGGTGGAGGCAGATTCAATCATGGCCTTCAAAAGGGTACTGGATGAGTACTTGAAAGGAAAAAACTTGCAGGGCTATGGGGAAAGGATGATGGAGTGGGACCAGCTGGATTGCTCTTGAGCCGGCACGGACTTGGTGGGCCAAATGGCCTCATTCCCTGCTGTAACCTTTCTATGATTCTGTGATTCCCTCCAATAATATTTTGGGTCATTTTATTGCTTAAATGATTTATCTGGCCTCTGTTGACTATTTCTAACAGAGCAGAAAGAGCGATCCAAAGATTTTGTTGAGTTACTAGATGATTCTTTGTGGTGTTGCACACGAGAAATCAAGACCAAGTTTAGTCTTCAGGTGAAGCAGGGTTAGAGGGTGGGGATAATTCGACTGGTATGCACAGACATAATTAAGTCATATATTCTGTCCTTATTTTTATATAATTCTTGGATTTGCTATTTATAGTTAAATAGTAAAACTTGGGGCAGTTTGTGAAACCGTGTCAGAGATTGGTAGGAGCATACAAGTTTCTCTGCGGCATCGGCTGAGGAACCAGGTGAGAAAACTGAGACGCGACAGTGCCAGCACTGGTGGGAGGGTGTAATTACAGTGTGAGAAGTTCATCTGGCTGGTTTCCAATTTAAAAAAAAATGCAGAAGTGTGATGAAGTGGCAACACAAAGTAATGTTTTGTAACAGGAAGTACGTGCAGAAGTGATTTGTGTGTGTGTGTGTGTGTGTGTGTGTGTGTTACACAATTCTTTTCACACTCTATACTGCAATTTGGCATTGTAGTCTTGGGTGTTGAATGTCAGGCGTGGAGTATAAAGTAGAGACATGTACCTGGGTGATGAACTTCATGCTGATGGTAAGACACAACTGAATGCGATGGTAATAGTAATGTGCACTGGCCACACTATAAATGCACATGATGTGCCATTAGTCAAAACAAATTGCTTATTTTGGACTATTTAATGCTGACTTACTTGAAGTGGCTCAGTTCATCGGATGCTGTTGAAGAGTGTGCTTAGGAATGGATAGTGATGTGACTGGATGTATAAAAAGGTGCTTTCTGCTCACACTCCACTGATATGCAGCACAAGTCATTCCCAAGTTCTTGCTCTTGGGCTCAGTATCGTGCCCCCACCCCACCCTCAGTGCCGCCCATATTGACTACTTAAATATATATTTTTAAAAAGGAATCACTTCTATTTATATAAACTTGGTGCAAGATCCCAAGGCGCCTCATAGAGGGGAAATGAACAGAGCAGTCATCAGAGATGGATTAAGTGCCTGTGGTTGAGTGTGGGGAGGCTTTTTGAAGGTGGAAATAGAACTATGCAAGGTGAAATTTAGGGAGAGAATTCCAAACCATTCCGACGTTCAGAGTTTCACAGATTGCGCCTATTGCACCTCTACTTCCACAACCAAAAAGTGTGTCAGGAATTGTACTAAGTTTCCAGTATTTAATTGTCTTACAAATAACTCAGCATTTTTTGCTTCTCTCCCATAGCCAATAATGTTAGAACCAGTTCCACCACAGCCAGTAATGTTATTTTCTACTATGCACTGACTAAATTGGTTTGATCGGTCACAAGTCTGTGGTACTGCTGTTCAGATGTCCAACTTTCTTTCTCAGTCATATTTTGTGGAAGTTGAGGGAGGGCCTCTTCAACTAGTATTCTGGTTTGGAGTTAGACAAGTATTTTTATGGCTCATTTTTTTGTTTAAGTGTGATATGAATGGAACTGATATCGTCTGTTCACCTGAGCTGTTTTGAACAGAATGGTTACTGCATACTACATAAAGTCTACTCAACTGACATGAGCTTCTTCAAGGTAAACTGTGATGGTATGTTAAAACTGATGGAAGACAAATGTCGGACTCCGATCAAGAAATTCTGATTCACACGGAGCACAAAGTGTTCAGCATTTGGAATAAATCTCTGGGTTGGGTAGGGTAGCGGAGGCAAATATTTTGGAGTCCAGTGAAGAAACAGTTGGAGGTCGTCATCGGGGGAGGTACTTTTTCTGGATTGGATGATTTAGCATGTGCTAAATGGTCACTTAAATCCACATCTGCCCTGTTATTTTTCATCACTGAGCGGAATTTTTTTTATTTTGGATGGAAGCTGATATACAGTCAGGGCACAACTGTACTTGAATATTAAACTGTACCTGTGAATTTGAGGAAGTGATGATGGGGTAGTTCTTTTCTTTTTTAATGCAGTTTATTGACAATGGCACCGTAAGTATACAGCAGCATACCAGGGATCCCACTGTAGTATATTCTTCTTCTTTCACCAATGGAGAATGACTGCCACTGAGAGAAGATAATCTGTGAGCAATGTGACATATGAACTGCTCGATGAAATAAGACCAAGGTCCATCTAATTTACCTTCTACCATCCAATGATAATGGAGTTGTTAACTAATTTATAGCAATCAATCTCGAACAATTAATCTACAACAGACCCAGACACGAGGCGAAGAAACTTCCATTGATGGAAAACTTTGGGAACCATGGGTTAAAGTCACCTATTCCTCCCAAACATGCGATACTTACCATATGTCATGTTTCAAATTACTCATGTACTAGATCCCAAAATGTTACTTTCTGAAAGAAATTTATCTTATTTGCATCAATACTAGTTGCTCTCTTTTGTATCCTTTCAATAGCTGCAATATCCTTTCTATATTGAGGTGACCAGAACTGTACACAATTCTAAGTGCTGTCACACCAATGATTTATAAAGTGGCAAGATTACCTCACTATTTTGACTTGCATCAAATCTGAGGTTTCATTTGAAACCATTCCTAAAGTTCGAAGCTTATTATTGCCCTGGAAGGAACTATTTAAGTTTATTGGAACCAGAGACCTGGGGCTCCATTGATAGCTCAATGGGCTGATTCAGTGAGCAGCTGAACCATACAAACCCAGGTTCAATCCATGTCCTGTGCTAAATTCACTGATCTCCGTTGAGTTGCTGTTAATGTAATCAGAACCTTGATGTTAGAGAGAAGACATTCGGCCAGATGTCCTGCTCCTACCATTATCCATTGAACTCTGCTCGAGGTACATGTTGCATGATGAACTGATTGAGGTCAAAATAGTTTGCCAGCAACACTTGCCGTTGAGGCTCACATAAATAAAGTCCACTTGGGCAAAATACTGAAGGACAACTTATACTCGTCGAACAGCAAGGAATCATTACCTTCAAGATGGGAGGGAAAGGAAGAAAACTGCTGAGAAACTATAAAATAAAACAAAGGAACAACCAGTCTGACATATATAGTGTGGGATAACACCAAGGATGAAAACAGTCCGAGAAAAGGAGATTTAAAAAAATTGCTTAGGTAGGCTAAGCCTGGGTTTTAAAAATCTGTAGGTTGTAGAAGGAAAGGAAGTCTGAGAAGTAACGAGTTCCACAGTCCATTAAAGGTATAAAAGTTCTCTTTGTAAAAGTTTATAATACTGCAGGTAAAGTTCTGAGAACCTCATTTCCAGAGCTCTCTGAATAATTGCTTAGCCATTGCCTCCATTTCATTGCACTATTGAGATGAAAAAAAATCTTCTGATTCCCATTACATATAAAATAATTGATTTGAGCAGGTAACTGTAAGGTTGTAATTGCTATGACGTTAGAATGGTACATGGATGTCGGCTGAATACTAACAGAGTTCGAACTTCAAATGTTCTCCCCGGAATTTGTTCCTTATATTTGGAACTGCATAATAGATTGCTCATGGTTTAGAATTACGGGAAATTGCTGATTTGGGATGCTATGGGTTAAGTTAGCAATGATCAAACACACTACTTATTCATCTTATAAGACTGTTCAAAGGATGTAGGGAGGAACATAGGAACAGGAGTAGGCCAATCAGTTTGTTCTGCCATTCGATTATATCATGGCTAATCTGTATCTATATCCATATACCTGCCTTGGTCCATAACCCTGAATATCTTCGCCTACCAAAAAATCTATCATTCTCAGTTTTAAAATTTTCAATTGGCCTAGCCTCAACAGCTTTTTTTTTGGGGGTGGGGGTGGGGGTGGGGGATGGTGTTCCAGATTGTCACTATCCTTTATGTGAAGAAGTGCTTTCTGACATCACCCCTGAACAGCTTAGCTCTAATTTTAAGGTTATGCCCCCTTGTTCTGGACTCCCCCACCAGAGGAAATAGTTTCTCTCTGTCTACCCTGTCAAATCCTTTAATCATCTTACGCACCTCAATGAGATCATCCCTTAATCTTCTATATTCAAAGGAGTACAAGCCTAGTCTATGCTACCTGTCCTCCATAATTTAACCTTTTTAGCCCAGTATCATTCGAGTGAATCTGCATTGCACCCCCTCCAAGGCCAATGTATCCTTCCTGAGGTGCAGTGCCCAGAACTGAACACAGTATTCTAAATGGGGTTTAACCAGAACTTTATATAACTGACATAACTTCCAACCCTTTGCATTCCAGCCCTCTTGAGATAAAGGCCAACATTCCATTAGCCTTTTTAATTATTTTTTGCACCTGTCCATTTGGACCCTTTAATCTCTCTGCTCATCTACAGTTCCTAGCTTCTCACCATTTAGAAAATACTCTGATCTATCTTTCTTAGGTCCAAAGTGGATGACCTCACACTTCCCCACATTGAATTCCATCTACCACAGTTTTGCCCACTCACTTAATCTATCAATGTCCCTTTGCAGCTTTCTGCTCTCATCTGCACTATTGTGCCACCTAACTTAGTGTCTTCAGCAAACTTAGATATATGGCTCCCTCTTCCTTCATCCAAGTCATTTATAAATATAGTGAAATTCTGCAGCCCCAATACAGATCCCTGGGGGACACCACCAATCACATTTTGGCAAATGAGGTACATACCCATTAACCCATCTCTGTGTCCTATCTTCTAACCAATTCCCTATCCAAGCCAATAGGTTGCCTCCAATTCTATGCACTCTCATTTTTGTTAACAGTCTCTTATGTGGAACCTTATCGAATTCCTTCTGGAAGTTCATATAAATAACATCCATAGACATTCCCTTATCTACCACATTTGTTACCTTCTCAGTATTTTGTCCAAGTGGACTTTATTTATGTGAGCCTCAACGGCAAGTGTTGCTGGCAAACTATTTTGACCTCAATCAGTTCATCATCCAACATGTACCTCGCGAGACATGCCTTACCCTTTACAAACCCATGCTGGCTCTCTCTTATCAGATCATATTTGTCCAAGTGCTCAGTCACGCTCTCGCTAATCACAGATTTTAGTAACTTTCCCACAACTGACATTAGACTAATAGGCCTGTAATTTCCTAGTTGATGTCTCTTGGGATGTGCTCTGTATTAGTTTTATGTACTGTATGCCACAGAGTAAAATGTGGATATCATAAAATAGTGTGGAGCTGGTTCAAGGAAGCATAGCAAAGCCAGCGTAAAGCTAAGCAGAAACATTTACCAATGTTAAAATGTGCACTTGCTGTGCGTCTAGGTTTTCCAGTTTGTCTGGCCAGGTGTAAATTCTCTTGAGCCACTCTGGGATGCCTGTCAGAAAAAGTCAGGATTGAAATGTTGCACACCATGCAGTTGCCTTGGAAAAGCAGTTGCTTTGTAGTTTATAATGCCTCTTAAAGCAAATTAAATTTTATTATGATGGCTTGCAAGAAGTGGCTATTTTATGGAGTACTCTTCAGTGAGACGGAAGCAAATTATGGGGGGAATGGAGCTTTAATTGTCTGTAAAATGGCAAATATTGTGCTGATTTTGATACAGCGGATCAGAACATATTGCTGCGTTCTTCAACAAATACCCTGTGATTAGAAGGTGCCTTCTGGTGGTCATTATACTGACTAGCTCTTGCGGATTTGAACTGAAAGCCAATTAGATTTATGAGCGCACTAAAACATCCATCTGCAACGTAATAAAATGCTCCTGCTATAATTTGTGATCTCTGTAATAACACATACCACCCAATTAGTATTTACTGATCCATGCACCATGTTGTAAACTGTTTATTTAGTAAACTATGTGCAATTGTCTGCCTTTTGAGATCAGCTGATTGACTGCACACGGTTGTGTTGTCACTTGCACTCCCACATCCACTCGGCCCAGCTGCAATAATGATGCTGTCTGACATTTTCCCTGAACTGTGGACTGCAGTGGGAATGATGCCAGTTTGTTTTTAATAAAGGATTAGTTAATAAAACTGAGCCAGACGTTTCCTAATTGTTGACATTTTATTGTTTGCCTTTTGTATAGGTCTCAGCAAGATGGTGTCATGAGGATAATTTTGTTCCATTGGGCTCATAATGATCAAATATCCTCCACAGCCCATCTCGAAAGTATTTTATACTTGAAAAGTCTTTCATTCACAAAATCTTTAGTGTATATTGTTCAGAGCAGTCCACAGTTAAACAGGCATCTATGAACTAACCAGGAACACTTGGGGCTTGGCGATAGTGAGTTAGCACAGTGCCCTTTCACCTCTAAGAATGGAGTATCAATCCAACCTAGACTAACGGATGACAATCTCCTCATTCCTATCATGAGTTTGGGCAGTCTCCACCCACTTCCAAATAAGCAGCCATTTATATCCCAAATTTTGCACTAATTGACACTAAATTGGCAATCTCTCTTCAAAGGAGCAACCCCCCCCCCCCCACTACTATACCCTGGGATGATGTTACACTGTGGCAGTAAGAGCTGCACTTTGGAAGTTGAGATTAAAATACGTTATTGAGGGAGACTCACGCTTCAATTGACTTTGCTGGATTTAGGAATGTTTCATGCGAATATTTGGTGCCTGCTGAAAAATTCGAACAACATATAATTTTACATTTTCTTAACTCAAAAATGGGCTGTACTGTCAGACATTCTAAAATGTGTTGCTGTGTTGGTAGAAATGCTTTATATAACATGGATACATTCTTTCTCCATACCTCATAATCAAAGGGGGTACCATTACTGCTCCTTCCTGCAGTGGACTTTGAAAAGGGTGCTGTCAATGCTCCGAGCATGTGCTTTAGTTGCACTGCATCATAGGATTTTATAGCATGAGAGGAGGCCATTTGGCCCATCGTGGTTGTACTGGCACTTTGAAAGAGCTATCAACTTATTCCTTTTCCCCCTGTCCTTTTTACATTTTTCTTTTTCAAATATTTACTTTCCCTTTAAAAGCACACAATTGTCTGTCAAAATAACAGTGAGACTAATGTCATTCATTCTTATTCATCCGCAAATGCTACAGCAACTTCAGGCAATGGTAGATGTGCGGTTAAACATGGAAATACAAAGGTTGCTGTTGGAGATGCACCACACCGCCGTTAGCTTAGAAAACATGTCTTGCCGTCTGCCTCATCACTGAAATGCATTGAATGGTGTGAAGTTGCAGTATTTGAACAGTAGGTATGAATTAAACTCGCCACAGAAAGTTAAGTCATTTCAAGCCTGAGCACCCATTTTAACGATGTGATAAGTGTTAATTACTGCCAGTCAACCTCTCTGACACTGAAAATTAACTATTACAAGTGTGGAATCTCATTCCTTCACGTTTTAATTGTTGGAGATTTTTAAAAAATAATTTGATTTTTTTTTACTTTTCTTTTCTGTCTCTTTTTTTTCTCTCTCTCTCAATCCAATCTTTTTCTCTTTATTTCACTTTCTGTACCTGATTTAACGTTGAATTCACCCACACTAACTTACACTTGCTTCTCCGTCCTTGTGATGTTAATTTCCCAATCCTTCAATCTGATTCGCCAAGGAGATACACAGTTGCTTGCCCGGATCATTCAATGTTTCCCTCACTGGGATGTTTCCATCTTGCACTTTCAGCAACTTGTGTTGCAACTAGGAGCCCTAGTAAAATTGAAGTCAATTGGAATCGGGGAAAACTCTCCAGTGGCTGGAGTCATACCGAGCACAAAGGAAGATGGTGATGGTTGTTGGAGGCCAATCAACTCAGCTCCAGGACATTGCTGCAGGAGTTCCTCAGGGCAGTGTCCTAGGCCCAACCATCTTCAGCTGCTTCATCAACGACCTTCCCTCCATCATAAGGTCAGAAATGGGGATGTTTGCTGATGATTGCACAGTGTTCAGTTCTATTCGCAATCCCTCAAATAATGAAGCAGTCCGTGCCCGCATGCAGCAAGACCTGGACAACATCCAGGCTTGGGTTGGTAAGTGGCAAAGTAACATTTGCACCAGACAAGTGCCAGGCAATGACCATCTGCAACAAGAGAGAGTCTAACCACCTCCCCTTGACATTCCATAGCATGACCATTGCTGAATCCCTCACCATCAACATCCTGGGGGTCACCATTGACCAGAAACTTAACTGGACCAGCCATATAAATACTGTGGCTACAAGAGCAGGTCAGAGGCTGGGTATTCTGCGGCGAGTGACTCACCTCCTGACTCCCCAAAGCCTTTCCACCATCTACAAGGCACAAGTCAGGAGCGTGATGGAATACTCTCCACTTGCCTGGATGAGTGCAGCTCCAACAACAGTCAAGAAGTTCGACACCATCCAGGACAAAGCAGCCCGCTTGATTGGCACCCCATCCACCACCCTAAACATTCACTCCCTTCACCACCAGCGCACTGTGGCTGCAGTGTGTACCATCCACAGGATGCACTGCAGTAACTTGCCAAGGCTTCTTTGACAGCACCTCCCAAACCCACAACCTCTACCACCTAGAAGGACAAGAGCAGCAGGTACATGGGAACAACACCACCTGCACGTTCCCCTCCACGTCATACACCATCCCGACTTGGAAATATATCGCCGTTCCTTCATCGTCGCTGGGTCAAAATCCTGGAACTCCCTTCCTTACAACACTGTGGGAGAACCTTCACCACGTGGACTGCAGCGGTTCAAGAAGGCGGCTCACCACCACCTTCTCAAGGGCAATTAGGGATGGGCAATAAATGCCGGCCTCGCTAGCGACGCCCACATCCCATGAACGAATAAAAAGAAATCATCAAGATTAAACACGCAAGGGCAAGTCTAACTAACGGCAGATACCATTCGTTGCTGTGCTACAGCAAATTCTAGGCCATTATGGATTCTGCTTACAGCACTGTTTCTGATGGGGCATTCCACATCTTAACAACCCTCAGTATAAAAGTAAAGGATAGAATCCAGTGCTTCAGGGAAGAGCAGTGGCCATGTTCTCCCAGAGGTGCAAATTCAGAAGCGTCACTGATCGTGTTTTTCAACAGTACAGCAGTAAGTGTTTCAGCAGAGTAGGTGAATATTGTTAGTAACTAAATTTGAGAAAAAATAAGATGGGATGGGGAGCTGGGTTATAAGAGACCAGGAAGCTGTTAGGTTTGATCGCTTCTCTGTGCTGAGTTAGCTGATTGAGTTAGCTGATTGCGGCTGTTTCAGGTGGTGAGTTGTTAGCTGTGATGGCTCCCATACTTAAATAACCTACTGATACTGCTTAAGATCATTCATGAAAAATGTCCCAGGTGAGATACCAGGGGTCTAATGCCATTCACAGTGCAGTATCTCAGCAAGAGTCATTAGAAGATGTTCTCCTAGACTTGGAACCAAGCGCACTGGTGCGGCGAATGTGAGGGACTTGGGCTGATTGGAGTGCATGCTTATGAAGGGAGCTACCTGATTTTCTGATGTGTACGCTCGGGTGATCCCAGGGTGCAAACCCAGGATGATCTCTTCTGTTATCTTTGTGAGACGAAGCAGCAGGGCAAAATATTGGAGAAAGCAAAACATTCTTGTGGGGAGAAGAAACTAGTTTGGGGCTGATCGTTGCCATTTTCAAGAGGGTAAAAGCCTAGAAGAACCCAAGTGATGCAATGTTTTTGCAACGCAAATGATATTCTGTGATTGTACATGTTTAACAGAAGGGAAAAGCTTCTCAACAGCTTTTCAGAGGGGAAGATAGCCCTTTGGTGTCAGCTGTGGCTCAGTGGGTAGCAATCTCGCCTCCTGAGTCAGAAGGCTGTGGGTTCACGTCCCACTTCAGGGACATGAGCACAAAATCCAGGCTGATGCTCCAGAGGTGCCATCTTTCGGATGAGATGTTAAAACCGTGGCCCCGTCTGCCCCCTCAGGTGGATGTAAAACAGCCCATGACATTATTTTGAAGAACTGCAGGGGAATTATCCCTGATGTCCTGGCCAACAATTATCCCTCAACCAACACGACTTTTTAAAAAAAACACATTATCTGGTCATTATCACATTGCTGTTTGTGGGAGCTTGCTGTGCGCAAATTGGCTGCTGTGTTTCCCTCAATAGTGACTACATGGCAAAAAAGTACTTTATTGGCTGTAAAGTGCTTTGGGACGTCCTGAGGTCATGAAAGGCACTATATAAATGCAAGCCTTGCTTTCTTATTTCTTTCTCTTTAATAGACTTTTATATGTGGTGACCCATTCAGATTTCTGAAATTTTTAAAATTAGTTCGGTTTTGTTTTGGAGTTAAATTGCTCGCTTTATCGCAGTGGATTAACATTGAAAGTGAAAGAGTTAATCTACGTAGTTACATAGTATAACGTACAGGACAGAAACAGGTCATTCGTCCCAACTGGTCTCTGCCGGTGTTTATGCTCCACATGAGCCTCCTCCCACCTCTCTTCATCTAACCCTATCAGCATATCCTTCTCTTCCTTTCTTCCTCGTGCTTATCTAGCTTCCTCTTAAATGCATCTATGCTATTCACCTCAACTACCCTTGTGGTAGCGTGTTCCATATTCTTACCAATCTTTGGATATAAAAATTTCTCCTGAATTCCCTACTGGATTTATTAGTGACTATTTTATATTTATGACTTCTAGTTTTGGTAAGAATGTGGAACACATTAATGTAAATTGTGAACAACAGCGGTCCTAGCACTGATCCTTGTGGAACTCCACTTCCCACCTTTTGCCAGTCTGAGTAGCTACCCTTAAATCCTACTCTATCTTCTGTTTTGTAGCCAGCTTTGCTATTCATTCTGCTACTTGTACCCTGACTCCATGTGCTCTGACCGTAGTCATGAGTCTACTGTGCGGTTCCTTATCGAAGGCCTTTTGAAAATCCAAATATATTACATCTACGGCATTATCCTTGTCTATTCTTCCTGTTACTACTTCAAAAAATCCAATAAGGTTGGTCAAGCATGACCTTCCCTTTTGAAATCCAAGCTGACTACTCTTCATTATATTTTTGGCTTCAAGATTTTTTTTTATTACGTCTTTGAGTAAAGATTCCATTATCTTTCTTACCACCGACATTAAGCTAATTGGTCTATAGTTCCCCGGACTTGTTTGATCCAACTTTTTAAATATAGGAATAACATTAGCTGTCCGCCAGTCCTTTTTCCAATGAATTTTTATACATATATGTAATAATACCTCTGCTATTTCTTCCCTAACTTCTAACTGTAAAACTAATGAAGATTTCACAAAGTGAAACTGCACATATTATTTATATTTAAAGCATGTTTGAAAGCAGTCCACTGGGACAGTTAAAAGTGCCTGGTGAATAGCGTCCAGCACAGTTAAATCTGGGCAGAGTGACAGTTAAGATGTCTAAAGGCAGGGCCATTAGTAAGCAATTTCTTAGAGTGCCAAACTTACATTAACAGGTTGGTATTGACATCAAACTTTGCGAATCTCGTTTTACCATATTACTGTCAGGAAATCTAGATGGATGACAATGATATAAACATTAGCTGAGTTTGCTTGCACTTCCAGTCCAGTACAATAGATTTTGAAAGGTTTGCTCAGCTGTAAATTAGAGACAGTCACATTTTAGTGTCCATACATTTTTGCTATTACATAGTGAGATCTTTTTCGTACTGATGATAGGGAGGTGAAGATTTACAAGGATTTTTCTTTAGTTTGAATGCTAATAGAATGTGATTGAATGTTGATTCGGTTACGATTGAATTTAAAACCTGCCATTAGAAAGAAGATTGGCAATCTCGAAAGCAATTTATGTGTGCCTCAAACTAACGTGCATGCAATGTTTGAAACACAATCAGAGTTTGTCCTTTTCCAGGCTGCGGAAGCACAGTGAGACTGAATAAGCATTCATGAATGAAAACTAAGGTCTTTAGTCAACGTGATCAGTCAACTTGGTGATAGCAGTTCTGTGCTCCAGCTTGCATCTCTCAACTAGCTGTTCAGCACTACAGCCTTCTACAGCTTCACATTGCTGTGTGTCCTCACTTTTCACTCCTGCTGAAAAATATTCCCCACATCCTGAACCTCTGGGACTTTATTCTTTGTCTCTAACTGCCATTGTTTACACTGCTGCACATTCAGAAATAAAAACAGAAAATGCTGGGAAATACTAGCACATGTGGAGAGAGTAACCGAGTTGAGATTCAAAGATGCACAAACCTTTGAAGATGGCAGGATAAATTGAGAAGGCTGTTTTTAAAAAAAAAAGCATATGGGATCCTGGCCTTTATTAATAGAGGCATAGCGTACAAAAGCAAGGAAGTTATGCTAAACCTTTATAAAACACTGGTTAGGCCTCAGCTGGAGTATTGTGTTCAATTCTGGGCACCACACTTTAGGAAGGATGTCATGGCCTTTGGGAGGGTGCAGAAGAGATTTACTAGAATGGTGCCAGGGACAAGGGTCTTCAGTTATGTGGAGAAGCTGGGGTTGTTCTTCTTGGAACAGAGAAGGTTATGGGGAGATTTAATAAAGGTGTTCAAAATCATGAACAGTTTTGACAGAGTAAATAAGGAGAAACTGTTTCCAGTGGCAGAAGGTTCGGTAACCAGAGGATACAGATTTAAGGTGATCGGCAAAAGAGCCAGAGGCAACAGGAGGAAACATTTTTTTACGCAGCGAGTTGCAGTGGTCTGGAATGCACTGCCTGAAAGGGTGGTGGAGGCAGATTCAATAGTAACTTTCAAAAGGGAATTGGATAAATACTTGAAGGGAAAAAATTTACAGGGTTATGGGGAAAGAGCAGGGGAATGGGACTAATTGGTTAGCTCTTTCAAAGAGCCAGTACATTTACAATGGGCTGAATGGCTTCCTCCTGTGTTGTACCTATTATGATACCCAGATGGAGAAGACTGCCAAAGCTGTGAGAGTAATAATTTAAAAAGAATTCCTGGAGATATTACTACCGGTATAAAACTATTTTGACAAGAGAGTTACTGCACGCTCATTTGTTTGTCCCAATTTTCTTCCCTTGTTTCATCACACACATGCACTGACCTAGAAAACATGTAAAAGCTGATCAACAGCTTCAAAAAACGCTGACAACACACAAAATAGAGAGCTTTCAGCGACCTCCTTTGAAGCTCGAAGAAGTTAAATTCTGTATTTATTGTCGAAGATTTTTACCAGTGTTTTGGGGGTCGCTTTTCACAATTCAGCCTGTTTTCTGTTAAAAAACAAAATTGCCGGGTCCTCCCTGTGACAAATAATTATACCAGAAATTGCAGGAGGCTTTTTTTTTTTAAGTTCAGCTGCAAGTATATTCAATATAGAATCATAGGTCACAGAGAGGCCATTCAGCCCATCGAGTCCGCATCGGCTCTTTACAAGAGCAATCCAACTAGTCCCACTCCCGTGCCCTATCCCCGTAGCTCTGCAAATTTTTTCCTTTCAAGTACTTATTCAGATCCCTTTTGAAGGCCATGATTGAATCTGCCTCCACCACCCCCTCGGGCAGTGCATTCCAGATCCTAACCACTCGCTGTGTGTAAAAAAAAAAGTTTTTCGTCATGTCACCTTTTGGTTCTTTTGCCAATCACCTTAAATCTATGTCCTCTGGTTCTTGACTCTACCGCCAATTTTGAACAATTTCTCTTTATCTACTCTGTCTACACCAATACCTCTATCAAATCTCCTCGTAAATGTCTCTGTTCCAAAGAGAACAACCCCAGCTTCTCCAGCCTATCCACGTAACTGAAGTCCCTCATCCCTGGAATCATTTTAGTAAATCTCTTCGGCACCCTTTCTAAGGCCTTCATATCTTTCCTAAAGTGCGGTGCCCAGAAATGGACACAATACTGCATTTGTGGCTGAACCAGTGTTTTATAAAGGTTCATCATGACTTCCTTGCTTTTATACTCTCTGTCTCTATTTATAAAGTCCAGGATCCTGTATGCTTTTTTAACACCTTTCTCAACCTGCCCTGTCACCTTCAACGATTTGTGCACATGTACCCCTTTTAGAGTTGTGCCCTCTAGTTTATATTGCCTCTCTTCCTCCTTCCTACCGAAATGTATTACTTTGCATTTTTCTGCATTAAATTTCATCTGCCACGTGTCCGCCCATGGCACCAGATAGTCTATATCCTCTTGAAGTCCATCTATATCCTCCTCACTGTTTACAACCCTTCCAAGTATTGTCATCTGAAAATTTTGAAATTGTGCCCTGTACACCCAAGTCCAAGTTATTGATATATATCAAGAATATATATCCCAGTACTGACCACTGGGGAACACCACTGTACACCTCCCTCCAGTCTGAAAAACAACCATTTCCCATACTCTGTTTCCTGTCCCTTAGCCAATTCTGTATCCATGTTGCTACTGCCCCCTTTATTCCATGGGCCGCAACCTTGATGACAAGCCTACCATGCGGCACTTTATCAAACGTCTTTTGAAAGTCCGTATACAGCACATCAACTGCATTGCCCTCATCTACCGTTTCTGTTACCTCATCAAAAAACTCTATCAGGTTAGTTAAACACGATTTGCCGTTAACAAATCTGTGTTGGCTTTCCCGAATCAATCCACACTCGTCCAAGTGACTGTTAATTCTGTCCCAGATTATCGTTTCCAAAAGTTTCCCCACCACTGAGGGTAAACTGACTGGCCTATAGTTGCTGGGTGTATCTTTACACCCTTTTTTTGAACAAGGGTGTAACGTTTGCAATTCTCCAGTCCTCTGGCACCACCCTCTTATCTAAGGATGTTTGGAAGATTAAGGCCAGTACACTGCAATTTCCCCCCTTACTTCCCTCAGCAACCTAGGATGCATCTCATCTGCACTGGGTGACTGATCTACTTTCAGTACAGTTAGCCTTTCAAGTACCGCTACTTTATCAATTTTTAGCCCATCCAGTATCTCAACTATACCTTCCCTTACTGAGACTGTGGCAGCATCTTCTTCCTTGGTAAAGACAGATGCAAAGTACTCATTTATTACCTCAGCCATGCCCTCCATGATTAGATTTCCTTTCTGGTCCCTAATCGGCCCCACCCCTCTTCTTACTACCCATTGACGCTTTACTTTCCTGTAGAAGACTTTTGGATTCCCTTTTCTGTTGGCTGTCAGTCTATTCTCATACTCTCTCTTTGTCCCTCTTATTTCCTTTTGCACTTCCCCTCTGAACTTTCTATATTCTGCCTGGTTCTCACTTGTGTTATCAACCTGACATCTGTCTTACCCCCTTTTTTCCGTTTCATCTTGTATAGGGAAAACTGAAGGGCAAAAAAGTGCAATTTTGTAGTGATGAAGTTAGAAATCGCCGAAGGAAGACATGAACACTGAATACAAAAACTTTGACTTTTTTTGAACACTTTTGTACATTTTCCAGCATTTTGGGGCTCCATTTTAGCACCCGCTATCTGGTGCGTTCCTGGCGGGGGGGGGGGGGCTCCGAAAATCGGGGAATCCCGGAGCGGGTCGGGAGCCCGACTCCAACCCGCCCACTTCCGGGTTCCCCACAGACGCGCCGACGTGCGCGCGCAGCCCCCGCATGTGGGACTCCCGCAGGCAATTAAAGCCAGCGGGGTGCCACTTGAGAGTATTTATACTGGTATTTCAGGTCATTAACAGACCTGATTAAGGGAATATGTCAGGAGGGGTGGGATTTTAGAAACAACTGGGACTGTTTCTCATACTGGGGGAAACACTCCCAGTTGAAATGGATGTGTTGCAGCTATCAGCCTGTGGCAGCTGCAAAGGTCCATTTGACAGGTTGTGGGGGGAGACCCTCACTCATTGCAGGAGGCCACTCTGTCACTTGGGACGAAGTTTAGCCTCCACCACCCTCCTCCTGACAATCAAATTCACCAACTTGCACACTTACCCCTGGGTCCAGAGACATGTACCTACCTTGCGAACCCCCTCAGATGTACATCTTCCGGATGGGGGCCGCCGTAGCTGCAGTCATGACCTCGGAGGGCGAACAGCATCGCCGGCCAAGCCGTCCACCTCTGACACGTGGAGCTCCACAACACAGTGCTGTGACGCATCCACCTGCACAGCAGGAGGGAGGGCAACCGCAGAGAGAGATGCGTCGCAGGGGGCACTACCCTCGCCACAGGGTCCACAGACCGAGGCTCAGCTTCCTGGGCCTCTCTGAGCAGCAGTGCACACGGAGGCACAGAGTTGCTCGACATGTAGTCGTGGACATCTGCAGCCTCCTTCATGCCGAGCTGCTCCCGGCTGGCCCGAGCACCATCTTCTTACCTGTCGCTGTCAACGTCACCACTGCCCTCAACAATGTCTCCTCCGCATCCTTCCAGGGTGCCACTGGGGACATCGCCGACGTCTCTCAGTCGTCTGCACCAAAGAGCCCTGCAAATACACCTACACCCACTCTGCAGTGACACAATGGGTGGCATCAGGTGTGGGTCTTCATAGTGATCCTCAGGAAAGGGCATTATTGCACAAACCAGACAAGATTCGCAAAGACGTGGCAGTAGTGGTGCCAATATAATATGTGATGTGAGTTGGTCAGAAATTAAATATGAGTAAAAACCATGACAAACCCTCAAACAGCCTTGTGCATCCCCTTCATGCTCACGACATGTTTGCTTTACGCTTCCTACTGCACATATGTGATGCATGCACTGTGGCTGCAGCACAGGTAGTGGCAGGTTGAGTGAAGCTGACCGTGAAAGAGATGCATGAGAGGTGAGTATGAGAGAGCCATGAGATTGTACGAGGATTGGGTTGAGTGGTAGTGGCGGGATGAGCACTGGCGAGGTGAGTAAGTGCAGGTAAGATGAGGATGAGGTTTGAGTGGGTGTGAGGGGTGATGCGACAGAGTAGTGTTGGCAGTGCAGAAGGAGATGTGACTGGGGGCGGTGATGTGGCAGATGGAGTGCAGGGGAATGAGTAAGTGTCCTCACTTTGGCTGACCTACTTAGGGCATTGCAGCGCCTCCTGCACTGTATGCAGGTGGGCGATATGTTTGTGGTGCAGGTGACCTCCTCTGCCACCTCGAGCCAGGCCGCTTCCTCCCGCCTGCCGGGGGGACGATCTCTGTCCTCCCCCTCCTCCTCACCCCGTGTATTGATACCTGGAGTGAGGCATCATTAAACTGGGAGCAGCCTTCCCCCTGGGCTGCTCCATGCTGTAATTTTTCCTATTTCTTGCAGCATCTGTCAGTGGAGGACTGTCCCTTTAAATAGAGCTCCTCCAGCTGACAGACCTTACTGCGCATGCGCAGTCCGCCTGACGTGCAGATCAGCAGTGGGGAACCCGGAAGACCAGGTAAGTGGATCCAATTAGGCTGCGATCGCGCGCGGGGCAGACTGATTTCGCCGGGCGCGTTACCCACGTGCCCAATCGCCCCCCCCACCGCGAACCCGCAGCCCTGGCAATATCGAGCCCTTGGTGTCTATTGACGTTCCATCTTTGAAGCTAAAACTAACTTATTATATTAGGGTGAAAATTACTTTAATATTTGAAGTAGTTTTAAGAGGTAACAACTGACTATTGATTTTTGTACCATCAAAGGAAAGGAAGACTTGAATTTATATAGCACCTTTCACGACCTCAGGAAGTCCCAAAGCACTTTACAACCAATGAAGGACTTTTCAAGTGTAGTCGTGGTTGTAATATAGTAAGTGAGACAGTCAATTTACGCAGAGCAAGGATCCCACAAACAACAATGTGATAATGACCAGATAATGTGTTTTTAGGTGTTGGTTGAGGGATAAATATTGGCCATGACACCGGGGCGTATTCCCTTGCACTTCTTCAATATAGAGCAATGGGATCTTTTACATCCATCTGAGAGGGCAGACGGGGTTTCGGTTTAATGTATCACCTGGATGACTACATCTCCAACAGTGCAGCACTCCCTTCTGACTCAGGTGAGAGTGCTACCACTGAGCCATGGCTGACCCATAGAAGATAATACATAGTGACTGTAACAGTATTTCCCTGAACATTTTATGTCTATTGAACTTGCTTTTGGAATATGGTTACTGTTGCATATGCAAACATGGCAGCCAATTTGCACACAGGAAATGAATGACCAGATGTTTTAGTGGTGGTGATTGAGGGAAGGATATTGGCCAGGACACTAGGAGAGCTCCTTGCTCTTTATTGAATAATGTTATTGGCTCATGTGCATGCACTTCAGTAGGTAGCATTCCCTCAACGCAGTCCTGATTTATCAATCTACATTGTGTGTTCCAGATTGTCATGGGGTTAACTCACAATCTTTGGCTACAAACAAAATGTAGCATTTTATCAGAGCCATCCAGTCTTAATTGCAGGAAGGCTTAACAAGTTTATTAGAGTGGTACTAATCTGGTGCTGTAATAGATAGACCTGAAAATGCACCCCAGTACCCTATTTGCTTTAGCTATAGCTTCATGGCATTGGTTGTCAACCTTGAGAGTTGTGCACTGTACATAACTTTTGGTCTTGTCCATGTGCGTAACAATGCACTTCAGTGGAACTGTCCCTGACTCTTAACGAGTTGTCTCAACCTCCCGGTGCTCCGGCTGTAAGTGCATTGGAGCACATTGCGGGTAGGGAGGAATTGCAATGTCCATGGAAATTTCAAAATACTCAGCAATGCACCAAATTAAATATCAGAAGGCACTCCCCTTCAAATGAATATCGTGCCTTCAATATTTGTATTCCTATTCAGGCCTCCATGTACTCTGGCAGCACCTTCTTCCTTGGTAAAGCCAGATGCAAAATACTCATCAGCCATCCCCTCTGCCTCCATGAGTAGATCCCCTTTATGGTCCCTAATCTAGCCTCACCCCTCCTCTTACCACCTGTTTACTGTTTACATGCCAGTAGAAGACTTTTGGATTCAGGCCTCCATGTTGTTTTCACTTCAATTAAGAGTGAAAGAATCTTGGGCATACCTGCAGATTAAGTTTTAAGCCTGTGCCCTACTGCAGTTTCAGGGTTGTTACTTGTTTTTACATGTCATTGGGCTTACATTCAGGGCTGTTTTACGTGTTGGCTTTTTTGAAGCTGCTGCTCAGCTTTTGCCAGATTTCTTGGTTGGTTTGTATATGAACAAGTATTTTAGGTTTTCTTTACTGCCTCCAGGCCCCAATCTCAAGCCAGTGTGGGAGCCACATGATTACACATGTGCATAAGCTCCTCACTTGCAGCAGAGAATTGTGAGGGATTCTGGGGTGACCAGTGCTGATTTTTGAGAGTGAATATGGCACAACTCTGCAAACGCTGTCTGCTTGAAATGCGGTCAGTTGCACGTTTGCTTTCCTGAAGGTGGTGAATGCTGGGCTACAGCTTCGTATGTGCTAACAAGTGACTCTTTCATGAGTCTGGCAGTGACTATAGTCAGACCGTGGGTGTGGGGGAAGCATTATAGCTGGATTTGATACTGTCCTCAATCAATGTGTACACGCACATACGCGCACACTTTGGACGGACGGGCGCGCACGGACGCACCCGCACGCATGCTTTGGACACCCGTAGGAACAGGAGTAGGCCATTTAGCCCCTCAAGCCTGTTTCACCATTCAGTGAGATCATGGCTGACCTGTGACCTAACTCCACATACTTAGCCCCATATCACTTAATCCCTTTGGTAAACAAAAATCTATCAATCTCAGATTTAAAATTAGTGATTTGAGGCTCCAACACAGATCCATGTGGATCACCACTTGTCACATCCTGCCTATTTGAGTACCTGCCCATTATCCCGACTCTCTGTCTCCTGCCACTCAGCTAGTTTCCTAACCAGATTAATAATTTGCACTCAATTCCATGGGCTTCAACTTTAGTTGATAGTCTTTTATGAGAGACTTTATCAAATGCCTTCTGGAAGTCCGTACAAACAACATCCATAGACAGTTCCCAGTCCACTACTTTAGTCACCTCTTCAAAAAATTTAATCAGGTTCGTCAGGCATGACCTACCCTTTACAATCCATGCTGGCGCTCTCTGAGCAGCTGAAAATTTTCAAGGTCTTCAATCACCCTATCCTTAATTATAGAGTCTAATAATTTCCCGACAACATGCAATTTTCCAATCTAAAGGAACGGTTCCTGAATTGAGAGAACTTTGGGAGATTATAGTTAGGGCTTCTGCAATGTTCTCACCTACTTCCTTTAAAATCCTGGGATGGGAGCCATCTGGTCCTGGGGATTTGTCACTCTTTAGTGCCATTATTTTCTTCATCACTGTTAATTTGCTTATGTTAATGATGGTGAGTCCCTGTCCCTGATTCAAAATTGGTTTCCTTGGGGTGTCCAGCATGCTTTCATCTTCCTCTACTGTAAATACTGACACAAAGTAATTATTTAACACAAGCACACTTTGGACACGCACGCACACGCCCACTTTGGACATGTGGAACCTCGGCTTCTATCACCATTTTGGCTGAGATGGCTAACTTAGCACAGGCCAAAGATTGAACCAAGGAGCTTCCTGATCTGTATGGCTCTGTACTATGTTAGATAAAGCATTTGTCCTCCAAGCTACCCAGCTCCCTTACTTCTAATAAATTTTAGTTTGGAACCTTGAACATTTTTGGGTAGGTGACCAGAACAAGGAGTGTTCAGTGAAGGAAAAAAAGAACTTGGATTTATATTTATAAAGAGGGATGGATTTCATGATCTCTTTCACAGAACTCAGTGCTAGCATTCTTGCCTCTGAGTCACAACGTTGTCAGTTCGAGCCCCACTTCAGAGACTTGAGCACATAATCTTGGCTGATACTTCAGTGCAATATTGAGTGAGTGCTGCACTGTCTTGGATGCGATGTTAAACCAAGGTCCGGTCTGCCCTCTCAGGTGAATGTAAAATAATCCATGACACTTCTTAAGAATGATGTGGAGATGCCGGTGATGGACTGGGGTTGACAATTGTAAACAATTTTACAACACCAAGTTATAGTCCAGCAATTTTATTTTAAATTCAAAGGAACATCGTTCACCTGACGAAGGAGGAAGCCTCCGAAAGCTTGTGAATTTAAAATAAAATTGCTGGACTATAACTTGGTGTTGTAAAATTGTTTACTTCTTAAGAAGAGCAGGGGAGTTCTCCTGCAGTCCTGGCCAGTATTTATCACTGAAACAGATTATCTGGTCATTTATCTCATTGCTGTTTGTGGGATCTTGAATTGCACAAATTGACTGCTGCGTTTCTCTATATTACAACAGTGACTACACTTTTTAAAAAGTACCTCATTGGCTGTGAAACTCTTTGGGATAGCCTGAGGACGTGAAAGGTGCTATATATAGATATAGCTTCTTTCTTTTGTTTTAGTTTGTCTGTTTTTTGTGGAATTGTGACTTTAAAAAGAGAACAGTCCCTAGTTCTCAAAGTTTGTTCTTCATGGTTAAGAACAGCTGTGGAATTAACAATCACCACTCAACATGTGCATTTCAAACATGATTGCACCTTATATTAACTATGCTATTAATTAATGTTAGCATTCCCAGAACTAGGATATGCTTTATGTTCCTATATTGGAGCCAGTTTTCAAATTATGCATTGCTGCAAAATTGTACATCATTCTACTCGGTAAAAATGTAACTCAAACCTATCAGTCGTGGGGTGTAGAACAGGGATAACAGCCTTACTTCACATGCTCCTACAAACATTTATAGCCAAGGAACGCAAGCTGGAGGGCCTGGGGAGATGTCCAGTTCTACAACTGCCAAAAACCATAATGCTCTGCATTTTTTTTCCCCACTTATTTTCAGTAATAATTTAAGAATAACTTGCATTTGTGCTTCAGTATAAGCAGGCTGGCCAGCTGTAGTTGAAGGTATTTTGTCCCACTAACAGCTATTGCAGGATTGTGAGTTGCCGCTATCAGTTTTTAAAAAAAAATCTATTTATAGTGGAAATCTGTATCTTTTGTTGTTTTCCATACTTTGGGCTTATTGCCACTACTGAAGGTTATCCTGGGGACCAGGACGAATCCATGGTGGTAATTGTGGACCAAAATGGGCTTCGTTCTAAGTCATGTTAAAAATATTTATTCTATTAGTTCATTTGAAACTGTAGTTAACGCAATGGGATTTTTAAAAACTGAAGCCATAGCTTTCCTTTCTGATAAGGTGTACTTTATTCCTTATCTGGAACCTATGGATGGAGTGAAAATGCAGTGTTGCGTCAAGTTAGGTGTGAGCTAATTGTCAGTGATAACTGCAGCCATTAATGGAAGCATCATGCCAAAAGAAAATTTCAATAGGCTTTGTTTCTGGTGCAAGCTACTAAACAACTCATGAGATACCTTCCACTGCCCATTTTATCTGGGTGATAGAACTCATGAATGTTGATTTTTAGGCTAGTGAGAATTGGGATTTCCTGTAAGATATTTCACTTGTGAAAGGTCTGCTTTTGATCTGAGATGTCAGAAGCAGTCTAGACCAACATCTGGGGCTTGACCAGGACCTACTTCCAGTTGGGATACCATTAGCTAATTTTGTCTAGTCCGAGATTCTGTTCAAGGGGTCTTGGCCTTCACTTGTGGGATTGTTTGCATTCATCATAAGCTGCATTGTGCAGAGTGCTGAAGGATCCTCAAGACCATAGGTCCAACTGTGGAGAGCTTAACAGACTGTCCATAGCTATACTCAGATGACTGGAATATGTCAGTCCTTGTACAATCCCTCTGGCAGTGCTGTTTTATGCTTTGTTTACAAGGTGTACCAATTATGTGGCATTGGTATGAGTATGGTACAGCACAGAAGTAGGCCATTTAGCCCATCCTGCCTGTGCCAGCACTTGGAAAGAGCTATCCAATCAGTGCCATTCCCCTGCTCTTTCCCCATAGCCCTGTAATTTTTTTCCCTTCAAGTATCTATCCAATTACCTTTTGAAAATTAATGTTGAATCTGTTTCCACCACCCTTTCAGGCAGTGCATTCCAGATTATAACAACTTGGTGCGTAAAAAAATGTTTCCTCATGTTGCCTTTGGTTCTTTTGCCAATCTGTGTCCTCTGGTTACCGACCCTTCAACCACTGGAAACAGTTTTTATCAAAACCGTTCATGATTTTGAACACCTCTGTCAAATCTCCCCTGAGCCTTCTCTGTTCTGAGGAGAACAACCCCAGCTTCTCTCGTGTTTTCACATCACTGAAGTCCCTCATCCCTGGCACCATTCTAGTAAATCTTTTCTGCACCCTCTCTAAGGCCATTACATCCTTCTGAAAGTGTTCTGCCCAGAATTGATCACAGCACTCCATCTGATGCCTAACCAGTATTTTAGAAAGGTTTAGCATAACTTCCTTACTTTTGTACTCTATGCATCTATTTATAAAGCCAAGGATCCCATATGCTTTTTTAACGGCCTTCTCAACTTGTCCTGCTACCTTCAAAGGTTTGTACATACACCCCCAGGTCTCTTTGTTCCTGACTCTCTTTAAGATTGTACCATTTAGTTTATATTGCCACTCCTCGTTCTCCCTACCAAAATATATCACTTAAATTTCATCACCATGTGCCCATTTCAGCAGCCTGTCAGTGTCCTCCTGAAGTCTGTTACTTTGCTCCACGTTGTTTACTACATTTCTGAGTTTTGTGTTATTTGCAGACTTTGAAATTTTACCCTGTACTCCCAAGTCCCGGTCATTAATATATATCAAAAAGAACAGTGGTCTTAATACTGACCTCTGAGGTTGAGAAAAATACACTTAATCGATTATGTTGTTAGTAGCTTGACACGCGATTCTACTTTCCAATTGTATTGTTCAGTATTACTGTGAAAGTTCGGACCACTGGCCAGTTACCCCCACCTTCAACAGGGCAGCTGTAAATTGACTCAGCAAAATACTGGCCTTGAGACAAAGAGCGACTGCCAAGTCAGAGTGGCTGACAGCTGCAGTGCTATGACCGATTAGACCAAGGCACTGAACCATAAGAGGGATATTGGTGACCACAAACGTGCAGTATAGGTTGCAGCTTTTTACCAGGTCACGGAATGTTATAAATGTTATAAAGCTCAGGAGAAACCCACATGTGCTGCTCTCATTGAATTTTGTCAAGTTTTTGCCTAGCTGTTTGTGGCCCTCATGACGAAGCTGGTAGCTATGAGGGAGGATTTCATGGGTGTCAAACACCCAGCTGACCAAAAAAAAATCTTATCTACTGCAGTCTTTCGTTCATTCCGTGCAATTGGATTTGTCTTGCAACAGTGAGACTGAAATGTGTGGGTGCAGAAGTTTGCCCCATGTAAAAGATCATGAAAGGGCTCTGCTTAGAAATTTGGAAAAGGTACTTGTATGATTCTAGAAAGCCTTGTTGTGTTCAAGTCAAGAAATAAGATATGCACGGCTAACTTTGATCTGCTGTAATGATCAACCTGTGATGATTCTTGCCATTTCCAGTTTCTTGAGGCAAAATAGCTTTTTTTGGAGCCGAAGACTACTGCAGCTACTTTATACCTTCAAACCAGAAAAACTGGCAGACTGGCTGTGACCTGCTCTGCTTCACAAGGCAAGGTCAGGGCGGATGCCACTGAAGCCGCCTTGCAGGCATTAACAGCCCGCCCCGATCATGCAAATGACCTTATCCTTGTGATTTGGGACAGAATTAATGGCCGTGCTTGTGGGCGGACAGGGATTCTGCTCTGTCACTCTTATGGCAGTGCAGCAGTCCCAATGGAGTTTCTGGCTTTCTGTGTAGGTAACTCTGTGGTACCAGTCTCTGTGCCCCAACATAGCTAGCACATCTGCTACCAATTATTCTCCCTCTTTGCCTGCACTTTCACCTCTGGAATGCCCCAATGTTTAGACTTTGACCTTTTTCTATTTTATAATCGATATGCTGCGTTATCTATAAGCATGAATAATCTGTAAGCTTTCATATGCCTTACCTCTCTACCACTGTCCTTGACTCATTAACGTGCAGCCCAACTGCTTGTCCTGGATGAGCCAGAATTTTCTGAGCTTACTGTTGTGAAGACTGAAGATGACTTTACTTTGCTCCTGCCATACATTCCTCAAGTGCTCACCCTGCCTAGTTGCTTGCTCAGTTTGAACCAGGTGGTGTGGATTTTCAGTGTTCTGTTTGAACCTGAACTGAGCTTCAAACACTATATCCTATCCACCACCAAAACCATCTATTTCTGCCTCTAACATTGCTCACTTCCATCCCTGCCTCACTGCAAATGGAGCTGAAACTCTTATCCATGACTTTCTCCAGTGCTCTCCTCCTGACTCCCACCCCACACAAACCCTCAACGGATCCAAACCTTCACTACCCACATCTGTCCCATACTAAATGCTGCTCTGTTTTGTCCTAACCAGCCTCTATTTGCTTACCCCCTCCCCCCTTTGCTGTGTGGAATCCGAAATCCTTGTCCTCATTTACAAATTGCTCCATGACCTTGCCCCCATTGTATCTCTGCAACTTCCACCAGCCCTACTATCTGGTTTGTATTCTCTGCTCTTCCAACTCTAACTCACTGTGCACTGCTTCCTCTGCCTCACTGACAGAGCCTTTGACCATCATGGCCTTGGGACCAGAATTCTCTTCCTATACCCTTCTGTCTTGCTAAATTTCTCCCGGTATTCTGAAGTCCCCTCAAAATCTCATTCTCTGAGCAAACGTTCAGTTAGCTGTCCTAACTCCTCAGTGTCAATTTTCCCTCCACCTTTATAAAGTACCATTGACTGTCTTGCATGTTAAGGCTCTAGATGATTAGAGGCAATACAAACTAAATGGTACAATTTTAAAAGGGGTGCAGGAACAGTGACCTGGGGGTCTATGTACACAAATCATTGAAGGTGGCAGGACAAGTTGGGAAGGCTGTTTTAAGCATATGAGGTCCTGGGCTTTATTAATAGAGCACAAAAGCAAGGAAATTATGATGAACCTTTATAAAACACTGGTTAGGCCTCAGCTGGAGTATTGTGTTCAATTCTAAGTGCCACACTTTAGGAGGTATGTCAAAGCCTTAGAGTGGGTGCAGAAGAGATTTACTTGAATGGCACCAGGGCTGAGGGACTTCAGTTATGTGGAGAGATTGGAGAAGCTGGGGTTGTTCTCCCCTTAGAGCAGAGAAGGTTAAGATGAGATTTGCTAGAGGCGTTCAAAATCATGAACGGTTTTGGTAGAGTAAATAAGGAGAAACCATTGCCAGTAGCAGAAGGGTCGGTAACCAGAGGACATAAATTTAAGGTGATTCCAAAAGAACCAAAGGCAACATGAGTTAACATTTTTTTACGCAGTATGTGGTTATGATCTGGAATGTTCTACCTGAAAGGGTGGTGGAAGCAGGTTCAATAATAACGTTCATAAGGAAATTGGATAGATACTTGAAGGGAAAATTTTACAGGGCTATGGGGAAAGAGCAGGAGACGGACGAATTGGATAGCTCGACCAGAGAGCTGGCACAGGCACGATGGGTCAAATGGCCACCTTCTGTACTGTATTATGTAGAAACTGGTGTTATAATGGTGCTGCTCCATTTTTCCAACTCCACCCTGCTGTTCAATTCATAACCATTTATTTCTGTACATTTTTGTTTTGCTTTTCAGTTTAACGTTCCACAGAGCTCCAAGGGTCTACATTAAACATACGCTGCACTTTTTATGACTGAGGGTGAAAAAGCAGATTTCACTAGATTAAAATTGGAGTTGCCACCTAGTTGGTTTTGGACCAGAGGATCTAAAAACCCAATCTGGAAATGTTTGTGGAATGTTAAACTGAAAAGCAAGACAAAAAATTGACAGAAATAACTAGGCATCAGAAGGCTGCTTCTCAGAATAGGAGTATTACGAAATCTTTGTGTCATCAGATAAAGGCAATAATTTTTAAGGAGATTCCATCCTGTCTTGTTGAGTACTTGACACTTGATCTCGGCTGGGGGCTGAGAATAATAACCACGTTGTTGATCAGGCTTCTGGTTGTTGGTGAACCCTCCACCGCCAAGGTGTTGGTGCGGGAACTTGGCGATACCTTTTCCACTGAAGGTCAGGGAGTTGATGGAGCCTTTTCTTGTTAGAGATGGTGATTGCCTTGTATTTAATACCTTCCCTACCACTTGTCAGCCGAAGCTTGGATGTTGTCCAGGTACTGCTGGTGGTCAACAAAGGTTTCTTCTTTCTTGGAGTAACTGTGTGAATGGGGCAGAACACTGTAGAACTGTCAGGAAGCTGTGGAAGCTACATCATTGAATAAATTCAAAACAGAAATAGACAGTTTCCTAGAAGTAAAGGGAATTAAGGGTTACGGGGAGCGGGCAGGAAATTGGACATGAATTTTGATTTGGGGTTAGGATCAGATCAGCCATGATCTTATTAAATGGCGGAGCAGGCTCGAAGGGCCGATTGGCCTACTCCTGCTCCTATTTCTTATGTTCTTATGAAACAGCCTCAATCCTGATCTTCTGACCCAGGGAAGGAGTTGCTGAGGTGCTTCCATGAAGAACTCCTAACCTGGGACTGCGATGATTGGCATCCAATAACCACGACCATCTTTTGAGTCAGTTATGACTCCAATCACTATACGGATCTTTCCTTTGGCTCTTGCTGACTTCAGCTTTGTTTATGCTCTTTGATGCCATATGTGGTGAAATGCTGCCTTGAGGTGGTGCAGTTACCCTCACCTCTTCTGGTATTGAGGTCTTATGTCCATATCTGGATCAAGGCTTTTATGAGGTCTGGTGCTGAGTGTTTCTGCCAGAACCTGTACTGAGTGTCGGCGAGCAGGTTATTGGTGAGGTAGATGTCGCTTGAGTGCACTGTTGATAACTTCTTCCATCACTTTGATGTTAAAGTGAGGGCGATAGAGTGGTAATATGTCAGGTTAGAGTTGTCCTTTTTTTTAGATAGGGCATACTTTTGAAATATTCCACTGTGTCATGGCTGTACTGAAACAAGTTGGCTCGCTCTGATGTGCTTATCTTCAGCACTACAGCTGGGATGTTGTCAGGATGTTTGCTGTGTCAAATTTACTTAGCTGCTTAATGTCACATGGAGGGAACCAAATTGGCTGGGCGATCCCATGTATGTTGGTGGACACTTCCATCTATGTACTATCTACCTTGCGAGGGGGTCGAGTGTGATTGTCCATTTGGCACTTTGGCTGAAGACACTTGGAAACATTTCAGCCTTGTCTCTTGCACTCATGTGTTGGGCTCCACCAGTTACAGATTCGCATGAGAAAAAGTGGGAAGAGGTCAGTACTGAACTCTCAACTGAGGGATGCTTCAAGTTGGGGGATTTGAGAAAAGAAAATTTTATGTATTTTTAAAAAAACTTAATTCAATCTAAATTGCCATTTGAGGTATGCTTTGTAAATATGCCTTTTCTTTCCTCATTCCCTTCTCTTTCCCTTCATTTTATTTTTTCTATGCAAGTTATCTGAAACTAAATTTCATTACTCTGTCTGCCAGGTTTTTAAAGTGGCTGAGATGGTGCCTGAATATTTTAGGCAATGAATGGAGGGTAAATAAGAGGAAAGCTGTTTGTATGTTTGGAATTCTCATCTCCTTCTCCAAAGGAAATCAAAACAATCACTGTGTATGGCAGAACAAAAGTCAGTAACTTCAGTCCCTGGCTGAGAAAAATACTTCCCTTTTGGGCATTGATTTGAGTTTGTTATTCAGCCTGGATTTAGCACAAAAAATGCAACCTGAAATGCTGATTGTCAGGCTAATCTGAAAGGCAAGTTTGCCACCAGTTGTTACTTCCCCACCTCTTTCCTTAGTCCTTCCTTTGAAACTTCATTGCAGAGAGGCAGCTTCGTGTTTAACAGTCACTTGTGTTTTATTTTTTAAAAAGTAATGCACAATTTATGTTGGAGCATTATTCTCTTCAACTGTTTCTTGCCCACCCCAACACCACCCCATCCAAGTTTCTCCCTCTCCTGAAGTGATGACTCAGGGATATACAAGGGCTCTTTTCAGGGGCACTGCTGTAATGTAAATGATTGTAAACAATTTTACAACACCAAGTTATAGTCCAGCAATTTTATTTTAAATTCACAAGCTTTCGGAGATTTTCTCCTTCCTCAGGTAAATGTTTCAAGATCTCCTTGAAGCCTACGCATTTATACATATTGAATAATACATGGTGTTTACAGACTGCCCCTGCAACTGCCCGTTGCCAAGGCAATCACCGTGTTCAGACAGAGAGGTGTCATCTGCAGAACCCCCGAATACACATTCAACAAAAAAACAAACAGGGAAAAAAAACAGAGAAAAAAAAACACAGAGAGAGGCAGAAAGTTTCTGTGAATTTAAAATAAAATTGCTGGACTATAACTTGGTGTTGTAAAATTGTTTACAATTGTCAACCCCAGTCCATCACCGGCATCTCCACATCATGACTACCATCGACACCACAAACTGCCGGCTCACAGTGGAAAGGATATCCAAGAAGATCGCGCATTTAGACACAGACATCAAGTTTTTACAGAGCTGCAAGAAAGCAGACAAGATCCCGAAAGGACTCCAGATCACGAACCCACTCAAGTCCACATACAACTCGGATTACGCTGAGAGACTCTGCCGCCGTACCTCTCGCACACTCCGCAACCATCTCATACACCAACTCAACAGCAGACGCCACAACCTCGAAACCAAGATAGAGTCCATACTCTCAACCTGTACTCAGGACACAGCAGACCAGCTACGTTATACCGCCAAACAGACGAGGCAACGGAACTACGCTGCCTACATGAAAACCAAGAGCAGGAAGCTTGAGAAACTCGGCATCACCACCAGCAACGACCAAGCTTCCCCTGGTACCACGGTTGCAACCACAGGGAAGTCTATTGTCAATTTATCCGACCACACCCTCCAACCAGACGAAATCGAAGTTCTCAGCTGAGGGCTCAATTTCTGCCCCACTACCAAAATGGACCCCACTAGTCTCGCGGCGGACACAGAGGAATTCATCAGGAGAATGAGGCTCCGGGAATTCTACCACAAACCCCAAGATTTCAGCAGCGAACCCAATGAGACAATCGACGATCCGGAACAGCAGACAGAGGGATCCGCGGTACAGCAACCGAAGAGGAAAGAGTCAAACTGGACTCCTCCGGAGGGTCGCTGCCCTCAGCTGGACATGTATGCTCAAGCTGTCAGGAAATGCGTCAATGCCAGATTCATCAGCCGCACTCAGAAGACAGTCCAGAATGTCACCCGAGCACAACGCAACGCCATCAACGCTCTCAAGACCAACCGCAACATCGTCATCAAACCAGCGGACAAAGGAGGAGCCATAGTCATACAGAACAGAACAGACTATTGCAAAGAAGCATACCGACAACTGGACAACCAGGAACACTACAGACGGTTACCCGCAGATCCGACCAAAGAACACACCCACCAGCTCAACAAACTGATCAAGACCTTCGATCCAGACCTTCAAAGCATCCTACGCATTCTCATCCCACGTAATCCCCGCGTGGGAGACTTCTACTGCCTCCCAAAGATACACAAAGCCAACACACCCGGACGTCCCATCGTATCAGGCAACGGAACCCTGTGTGAGAACCTCTCTGGATACATCGAGGGCATCCTGAAACCCATCGTACAGGGAACCCCCAGCTTCTGTCGCGACACTACAGACTTCCTACAAAAACTCAGTACCCACGGACCAGTTGAACCAGGAACACTTCTCACCACGATGGACGTCTCGGCACTATACACCAGTATCCCCCACGATGACGGCATCGCTGCGACAGCATCAATACTCAACACCAACAACAGCCAATCTCCGGAAGCCATCCTACAACTCATCCGCTTCATCCTGGATCACAATGTCTTCACCTTCGATAACCAGTTCTTTACCCAAACACACGGAACAGCCATGGGGACCAAATTCGCACCCCAATACGCCAACATTTTCATGCACAAGTTCGAGCAGGACTTCTTCACTGCACAAGACCTCCAACCAACACTATACACCAGATACATCGACGACATTTTCTTTCTATGGACCCACGGCAAGGAATCACTAAAGAGACTACACGATAACATCAACAAGTTCCATCCCACCATCAAGCTCACCATGGACTACTCCTCAGAATCAGTTTCTTTCTTGGACACACGAATCTCCATCAAAGACGGGCACCTCAGCACCTCACTCTACCGCAAGCCCACGGACAACCTCACGATGCTCCACTTTTCCAGCTTCCACCCTAACCACGTCAAAGAGGCCATCCCCTATGGACAGGCCCTGCGAATACACAGGGTCTGCTCAGACGAGGAGGAACGCGATGGACACCTACAGACGCTGAAAGACGCCCTAGTAAGAACGGGATATGACGCTCGACTCATCGATCGACAGTTCCGACGGGCCACAGCAAAAAATCGCATAGACCTCCTCAGGAGACTAACACGGGACGCAACCAACAGAGTACCCTTTGTCGTCCAGTACTTCCCCGGAGCGGAGAAACTACGCCATGTTCTCCGCAGCCTTCAACATGTCATCAATGAGGACAAACACCTCGCTATGGCCATCCCCACACCTCCACTACTCGCCTTTAAACAGCCACCCAACCTCAAACAGACCATCGTTCGCAGCAAACTACCCAGCTTTCAAGAGAACAGCGTCCACGACGCCACACAACCCTGCCACGGTAACCTCTGCAAGACATGCCAGATCATCGACACAGATACCACCATCACACGAGATGACACCACCCACCAGGTGCATGGTTCATACTCCTGTGACTCGGCCAACGTTGTCTACCTCATACGTTGCAGGAAAGGATGCCCCAGAGCATGGTACATTGGCGAGACCATGCAGACGCTGCGACAACGGATGAACGGACACCGCGCAACAATCGCCAAACAGGAGGGTTCCCTCCCAGTCGGGGAACACTTCAGCAGTCATGGACATTCATCCACCGACCTTCGGGTAAGCGTACTCCAAGGCGGCCTTCGAGACACACGACAACGCAAAATCGTCGAGCAGAAATTGATAGCCAAGTTCCGCACCCATGAGGACGGCCTCAACCGGGATCTTGGGTTCATGTCACGCTACACGTTACCCCACCAGCGAACAAATGTTATCTGTTTTTAATATAATGGGTCATTTGCTGGCTCTCTCTGCCTTCCGGATGTTTCTGCCTCTCTCTGTGTTTTTTTTTCTCTGTTTTTTTTCCCTGTTTGTTTTTTTGTTGAATGTGTATTCGGGGGTTCTGCAGATGACACCTCTCTGTCTGAACACGGTGATTGCCTTGGCAACGGGCAGTTGCAGGGGCAGTCTGTAAACACCATGTATTATTCAATATGTATAAATGCGTAGGCTTCAAGGAGCTCCTGAAACATTTACCTGAGGAAGGAGAAAATCTCCGAAAGCTTGTGAATTTAAAATAAAATTGCTGGACTATAACTTGGTGTTGTAAAATTGTTTACAATTGTCAACCCCAGTCCATCACCGGCATCTCCACATAATGTAAATGAGGCAGCATCCATGACCCCGAGGCAGGGAACATTACTTTTGAGAGGTGGTTCTCTTTCTTGGCCTCTGGAGGCAACATTTTGCCAGTGACACTCGTGTTTGGGGCTGCTGTTTTCTAGGTGAGGGAAATGTCTGCAGGAAAAACAGGAACGTCAGATTTGTGATTTTTAAACAACTCTGCGCAAATCCTATACGTGTGTCACTTGTTTCTACATTGCTTCTGGCTTTTGAGTCCCTCTGGCAATATAAATGGGCAAATTTGAAGGCATGTTGCTGAACTTGGGTATAAATATTTACATTTTTGATATTGAAAATATCGAGTAACCTTTTGGGATGGGGGTGAAGAGCCTGTTGGTAGGGACCTTGTCAGAACAGAACAGTCATTGTTCATTATTATGCTGAGATAATGTATGTCCTGTACTTCTGGTAGTAATATGAATTTGCTCTGTGTGGCATTTTGCCAGAGAGTAATCCTGGTGTGCAGGAAAGGCAAGCTGCACAGATTTGTCAGTTTTAATTATGGATGCCGTTAAATGTAGATTGGCTGTACAGTGCTGTACTAAATAATACTTTATTCAGAATTTTTTTTCTCCCAAAACTTGTCATTAGGTTCTTCAAGTCATTATAAATACTGCATTGATGGAAGCCATAGTCTAAACGAGACATGATACACAATATTTAACCACCAATTTACATTACACGTCCAAGTTTATTGCTGCTTCATTACATTCCTTCCTACATTCAGTCCTTAAAGGTGCAATCCTCAAACAACTAAACTTCTGTCTAAATAATTGAAAAATATTCTATTGGCCTAAGGGTAGTGGAAATCTGGAACACTCTTCCCTGAAAGGCTGTGGATGCAGGGTCCATTGAAATTTTCAAGACTGAGATTGGTAATTTTTTATTAAGTAAGGGTATCAAGGGATACGGATCAAAGATGGGTAAAATGGAGTTGAGGTACAGATCAGCCATGATCTAATAGTGGCTGAATGGCCTACTCCTGCTCCTATGTTCCACCTTTTAATAAGTTCTCTTGTTTCCATTTGTTGTTGCCATGGAACACAAGTTCTGTTTCTCTCTGCCCTTAGATTTCATACAGGGTGTATTCAGAAAGGGAGTTGTTTGTTTCAGGCAACCCTTGTAAGACGAGGCATTAAGTTTCTGTTACTATTGACCCCGAGGATATGTGACACTTAGATCAGATTTAATTTCCGATGTTGAAGGGCCTTATGCCTGTAAGGCAGAAAATATTCAATAGCTGTATTACTTTGTATTTTGACAGTCTCTCTTTTTAAGGTGGTTTGCTGGGAATAGGGTCTTCCCTTTGTTTGGTAGCGACTGGCTCCCAAGTCTCCAAAGTAGTACTTAGAATCTGTCTACTGGGAAGTGCGTGAGAGGTTTGAGGATAATTATTCTTTCTTCCTCTGTGAGGGGAACGCAGCCTCTATTTGTCCTTACCCACAGCCATCACCAGTCTGGTGTAGTGCTTTATAACAACCTGTGCTACTCTGCACTGCCTCTGCTAAACATTTTTTTAAAATCCAGGAACACCTGCAACTGAGGAGATGGGCAGTTTATTATGAAAATACATGCGTTTGTGTTTTTGTCTCTTGCTGTAAAGAATTTATAAGAAGCCACAGTGCCATGGGCATTTTGGAACACTCTCATATCAGATAGATTACCTTGGGGATCAGAGAGTTTACAGCATTGCAGTAAAAGAACACCACTTGGTCTTTGGTGGCCTAATCAAACATCCATTAGAAGGCAAATCACAAAGGAGAGACTGGGTTCATGTTACAGGATGTTTTTAAAGGTTAATGTAGTAAGAAAGCAAGACTTAAAGGGCCATAGTGACAGCAGCTCGTCTTACTTCACCCTTTGACTTGTGGTTTTCACCCATCCTTTTGTCTAGGTGACAGGCTCAGTCTCTAACCTGTCTAACAGCAAATTATTTAATTTAATGATTTTGCGGCAAATTCTTGGTGAAAGAGGAGCCAATGATTTTATGCTAACTATAGAAGTATTTTGTTTTAGATGGGTCCCAAAGGTAATTTCCCCCCGCCCCCCCCAACCCCCTCAAATGAGATTGCAGGGGGAATGTCAAGCATGCTCAGTTCCTGGAATAGTCAGGGACAGTCTGCTTCAGGAACCTTGCTGCTGATGCCACTGTGCTCAAAATGGTGCCAAGTTTGCTCTGAAAAAAGCTCTCCATTTGTAGTGCAAACTTTTGTGCGTTGAAGGCAATTTATTTTCCAGCAAAGATGAAAATTAAGAATGGCAGTTATGATTGCATCACTGCATTGCTGGCGGTGGTGGTGTTACGGCTTCTTGACAATTCTCCTAAAGAGAAAGCACAAAGTACACTTTCCATACCAATGTACTTCTGGGACCAGGGGAGTTAAAGCAAGTGGGAGTATTTTGGCAAAATGTACTTCACTATACATGAGTAAGCATGAAAGAAAAATTATTTGACTTAATATACTGCCTCTTAGCACATCCAATAGGAGAAAAGAACCACAGAGGAGTAACAAAATAATGCAATTATAATAATGCAAACGTTTGCTGGAAGATATATGCTCCATATTAGGAGAAACCCTCTGACAGGACCCATCAGAAGTACGGCAATGAATTATTCTCCACGTCTGATGAGACTACTTTTATATAGTGCAGCTTCATTCTGGTTAACCGTACAAAACCATTGATGGACAGGTTACAAAGGTGACAACATTCAAGAATTCTTCTAAATGTTTTCCTGCTATCAATTCTCTGGATCTGGATGGAGACAGACTCTCAATAACAATAAAATAGTTCAGATTTAACATTACTCTAAGAACCTTCAGTTCATCATACTTTCATATCTTTAATGCAAAGCAAAAAAAAACTATCTTTCATCTCTATATCTAGCACTGCTACTTGTCTATCTGCACACCTAAAATGCCTAATTGCCTTGAAATAAGACAAAATATACCAAATTTATTATTTTTCCCATACTTATATATATTTCATGTCTCATTCCACAATGTATCTTTTCTCTAATTTGTTTCACATCACTTACAAAAAAAATTAGTTTGAGGCCAAATGACATAATGCAAAACATAAATTACAAAATCAAATCAAGGAGATTGAATGTTGTAGAGATATTAATAGATTCATGTGGTGGTTATAAAAATACTATAGAGATCTCTGGTGGGGAGGGAGTCCACAACTGAGGTGGTCATACATGGGTTCTGGGACAAGTAGCTTAATTTAGTCTGGAAAGGAGGTGTCTGACAGGTGATCTTTAAGAGGTATATAAAATACTACATAGTGTGGAAAAAGTAAATCCAAAATATTACTTTGAATTAAATTGTGTGAGTAAGACAAGGAGACGCACGTTCAAACCAGTAAAAGGTAACTTGAGAACTGATATCAGGAGGTGGTACTTCTTGCAGAGAGTGATCAGCACCTGGGATGGACTTCGAGGCGTGGTGGTGGTGGCAAAAACCCTTGATGCATTTAAGAAGCAAATGGATGCTCAAATGGGGGACTGTAGGGTGCTTCTATTTTTTTTTCCTTACACCTCTGTGAAGCCGCTTTGGACGTTTTTCTTTGTTAAAGACAATTGTAATCTTGCACGTGTACTTGAGGTCCCACGGTATTTGTATAATCTATAACATTTTCGAAAAAGCTTTAAAAGCTGCCTTGATAGCACCAGTCAACTCGCAATGAGGTTGAGTCTCAGAATACAGTGCACGGTGGAAACAGTAAGAGGGGTGAAATTACTCCTGTAGATTAATTATAGCAAAAAAACAAGATTTCTGCTAGTATTTTTTTTTAAATTACTGACTAGGAATTTTACCTCCGTTGTTACAAGTTGCTTTTCTTCACATCGAGCCTTTGACTGAGAACTTTGTGAGATAACTGAGAAATATTAGTAGAATTCCGTTTTAATTGCAGGGGAATGACTCAATTTGTTGGCAAAAGCACATTTCTACAGTTCGGGGATATCGTCATGCAGAAACTTGATTAGAGAAATGGAGCACATCTGAGATGTTTCATTGTCTTAATTACTCAAATTAAATAATTATCCGTATCTGTGGAAACTATTTTTGCTTTATAGAAGTTGGCATCATGTGCTCACAAGAACTGTAAAAATTACGGCCAGATTGATTGAGAAAAGGTGATTTAGTACCAGTAGCAGGATTTTTTTCCCTCAAAATTGAAAAGGTGTTGTGCTCAATGAGGTACAGTGTGAGGGGTTTCACTCCCAAACCTACACATTACTGGGAATCCAAGGCTTGTAACCCAAGCACTTTTATCTTCACTGGAGCCCTGCTATGTCGTTTCACACAAGTGTGCCTAACTCCCAGCGTGCAATGTATTTATCCAAAAACATGAACTTGAGTAATGAGATGAGGTTGATTTTGTTTAAAGCGGATATGCAAACAGACACACGATGATCTTGTGCCAGTTGGTAAAACATGTCTCTGCAGGCCCCACTTTCTTTCCATCTGTTATTTTCTATAGCCTTTTATTTTAATCCTACCATCGATCCTCCTTTGCCGTTTCTAGCAGCGCTACAGAGCTTTAACAATAAGTAGGACAGAGAGAGTAAATCCAGAACACAACTTCAAATTAAATCATGGCAATAGGACAAGCAGGCACAGGTTGAAACCAGCAAAAGGCAAATTGAGGGCTGATGTCTGGATGTATTTCACAGAGAGCGATCAACACAGCTTTCCCAATGGTGTAACAGAGGCAAAAGCCTTGAAATCATTTAAGGAACAGTTGGATGCTTTGATGGGGGGGTGAGGTTATTTGTGGATGGATGAGTGAAGATGGGCCCAATTGACTTTCTTATCTGCATCAATATCTGTGGCAGCAGCTATCTTTGTTCCTATAGCACACTACCAGTCTGAGGAGTAGGGGTAGTGAGGCTGATAAATGGAGACCTTTAACATAATGTGGATGCTCAATTGTACTGCATATCCCTGGGTACCTTCAAATATACACACCTGTTCTGTCAAGCCCTGCTTTGATGAAGAAATAAAGGGCTTGTGCTTGACCTTCAATACAAAATATTGACCTTGATGTGAGCCTGTGTGCTCGCTGTGGGTCTGGTAGCTACCCCTGTGCAGGTATTTAATGAATCAGAACTCCAAGGACCTGAGTCAACTACTACACCATTTCTCATGATAAAACTTGGCTGCCCCTCTAATACAAGTGTTAAACTGTTCTATCTATCCACCACACTGAAGGTTGGGGCTGGCCGAGCAGATGCAGGACATCCCGTCCAGTTGGACCGTATCCCATCACCTGTCCCATGTGGTGGTGTTCCTGAAGAGGAACCCTTTCGACCACAAGGCCGTCAGACAGTGGTCGGCACGGAATGTTCTGGTGGTCCTGCAGGGAAGGGAGAACGTGGATCTGATCAGGCAGTTCCCCGAACAGACAGTCGAAGCCATTTGGTAGAACGTCTTGTCGCCGGAACTGACCAACAGGCACCAGGATGTAGCTTGGATGGCGGTGAGAAGGGCCCTACCGGTACAGTCTTACACGCACGGCATCTCAGTGTCACCGCAAGCTGCCCTCGAGGTTGCAGCGGGGATGAAACCGTTGTCCACCTCTTGATGGACTGCTCCTTCGTGTAGATGGTGTGGAAAGAGATGCGTTGGTATCTGACCTGGTTCATCCCCAATAGCTTGGTAACACAGGACACTGTGCTCTCCGTGCTGTTCCCTGGGATGCATACGAGACAGATATCAACTCAGTGAAGGAGGCCCTTTGGTCCACCCGAAACCTGCTGGTCTTCCAGCTGAAGGAGCTGTCCATGATTGAGTGTTGCCGACTGGCACACACCAAGGTCGAAGAGTACGTGCTAAAGCGAGGAAAGGCCACCACGTAAGGCATGTATTAGAAGATATGTACTGTGTTTTAAATTGTAATAATGGAATCGTATTGTGTATGATCGATATTGTATTGTTTTTGGATTGTAATTGTCACATCTACAAATTAAGTTCAATGTAGATGTCACTTAAATTTTATGCATCCTTAAATTTTATGAAATAAAAAAGTATATTTTCAAATTTTAAAAAAATGTTGTGAACAAACTAATGACCAATATGAAAATATTAATGGCCACACACTTCTGTTGAATGAAGATTCCCTTTGCAGTGATGCAATCCAGTCCAAATCTTGAACTCTTCAAAGGCATTCAACAGCTTTGGGGGAAAAAAAGGTGGAAAATATTAGTGGATAAAGACCAGTCTTCCGCAATCCAATAAAGCTAATGTTTGTAGAATTAAACCATCTAGTAGCAGCGTAGGTGGCACTGTATGCTGTCTGCGTGGGGGTTGTACCCTATTTTCAAGGCTCACGCCCCTGTCTGAGTGGGTCAGGCAAATCAATACCAGTTTCTCTGTCACCACTGCTGCTTGCCCTGATCTCAGATGTCAGCTCAGTTAGATTTGTTGGTAGAATTGCAATATTAGTAATTCTGCCAAAGAAAAATAGATGATTATTTTTCAAAAGAAAACATAATACTACTGCTGCTACCTGAGTAGGATTGGCACCTTCTCACCCAGCTGCAGGATGCCCTTTCCCTGGCAGCTGGATTGGTATGAAATGTAAAAATGTTTATTTTTAAAAATATCAAAGCAATAAATCACACACAGCACCATCTGGAGGGAGAAGGGCAATTTTTACTTATTTTAATAAAGGAAGTAGACTTTTTTTTGAAGAGACACTTTCTCACCGTTAACCTACACGTGAATCTGATCTTTACACAGTCAGGATTTGAAGCAGTTGTAAATCTCACTTTTTATCTTAACTGTTTTTATGGGTTCTCATTCTATCTAAACAGTGAGGGGATTGATTCACTGATCCAGCCCCTGCTGAGTCCTGACCTGCAGGGACTGGTGTTTCTCCCCCTGTGTCGCGTGCTGCCTAGTGCTGAAGAGGGACTGAGTATCTTGCTATGAGCTGCTTTTACATTGTATGAAACCCATGCTGTTGCTGCCAGGTCCCATGGCTTCATGCTGAACATATAACTGCTGGAGCACTGAGACTGGCGACTGGAAGATCGGTGTGGAGCAGCTTCACAAGGGGGTTGCCAGCGGGTGCGCGAGACCCACACTTCTAGAAACGGCGACGCATAAGTACTGCTGACACCAATATACTGGCATTTGAACTGCTCGGCTCAAAGAGATGCAAAATGGTAGCCTAATAGGATAAGAGAGTGACTCTCTGCTTGAAATTATATTTCAAAAAATTATATGAAATATGTTCTTGTATTTGCAGATTACGAGTACGGGATACTAGTATCCCATTTTTGGAGGAATTAATTACTTTCTCAATCATCTTTCCTTCCCAGTGCTAACACTGGAAATGATCTACTGTCAGCCGTTCGTTGTCAGTATGACTGATGACAGAATTATTATTGTCTTAGTCATTTCATTTATCTGAGGGATTTGGGAGCAACTCTTATTCACGTCACAAAATGCAAGAATCTTTGACTGCCACTTTAAGTCTGTTCTCTTGAACCCAAAAGAATAGTAGCCAATTGCATCCGTTCCAGCAACATGTCTGTGTGTTCGGTCTTTCTGTTGGGCAGTAGAGCGCTCAGAATTTAGCCTAGAGGACAAAGTACTGCACCACTCATTTAATCTCTTTGCCTTTTAGTCTGCTGTTAATCTGATGTATGGCCAGATTTTGAAGGAATTTTACTTGTACTGAATTAATTAAATGAGAGAGGAGAGGAGTGTTGATATCAACATTCTAAATGATTATTTGCACCCCTCTAATCCTGCTCTTCCAGCTCTAGTGTTTTCTTGTGTGTCCCCTCCAACTAATTGTACCTGCTTTCATTGCTGTCAGTTTGCTTTAAAAAAAAGCACTTTGAAGTTTGCCAGTATGATTTATTCTTTAAAACTGAGACTGGAATGTTCTCTCTGATTCTCTCCATGTACAATGTACTAATTTACACCAAACTGAAGGTGCTTCTCTAAGTTTTCTTCATTAGTGCGACCTCCCTAAGCTTTCACTGCAGATCATTGATGGATGAGATCTCCTCATATACAATAGGTCAGTGAATGTAAATTTGCAGAAGGGCTTGGATCTACGTCATGATATAAACATCCACCATCTGTCCATGCCTTAATTACTGAAACTGGTGTGAGGCTGAAATTACTATTGAAGCAAATTGCAGCGTGCTGATCATATATTAGAATAGTTTTAATGAAATTTTTGCACTATTAAGTAGATAAATTAGGTATTTGGTACCTTCAGTTTTCATGAGGTAGAAGCCTATTTCTTTGGCCTCCAGAATCTCAACCATCCTCTTGGATCCGTTTTCATTCCTTTCAGGTGTTTTTTTCTTTTCTTTTCCTGCCCTGCCCATTGTGACATGGCTGAGCATTGAAAGCAAGAGTTGTGTATATGGAATGGGCGAGGGGCTACAGGCAAAAATGCGCCCTGTTCACTTAATAGCATAGCTGCCTGATGCTCCATCATGCAGTGCCACCACATGACATACCTTGTATTTAGCTTCAGTGCTTCCACATTTTAATTACATTGTTGTACAGTAATTGTAAATGCTGTCCAAAGCAGCTATATCCCCAGTATTTTTCTATTAGTTGAATTTTGTGCTCCATTAGTGTAGAAATTATCAGGAGGATGGAGCAGTTTTTCCATGTTGGATTTTCAGTGTATGTGCCAAGTGTAATTCATGTTAGATGCACAATAAAACGCCTTCCACTTGACCAATGCTTTAATGTAACCTCGGAGATTCCTTTGTTAAGATTTTGAGACATCAAAGTGAGAAGCCAAGGCAGGATATCACCAGGGTTGGAAAGGGTGTAAAGGAAGACTGCGTAAATCAGGAAGTGGTGCTTAGGTGCTATCAAGGTCTGGTTTAACAGATTATTAAAGGAAGAGAAGACTGAAGAAGATTGAGTTGAAGAGCTTTGATGATCTCGGAAAGATTGAGTTAAAGACTTTAAAATTATGAAGGGGTTCGAAAGGGTAGACGTAGAGAAGATCTTTCAACTTGTGGGGAGTGCAAAACTAGGGGCTATAAATATAAGATAGTCACTAATAAATCCAGTAAGGAATTCAGGAGAAATTACTTTGTTCAGAGGGTGGTGAGAATGTGGAACTTGCTAACACATGGAGTGGTTGAGGTGATTAGCATAGATGCATTTAAGGGGAAGCCAGATAAGTACATGAGGACGAAAGGAATTGAAGGATATGTTGATAGGGTTAGATGAAGTAAAGTTGGAGGAGGCTTGTGTGGAGTATAAACACAGGAATGGACAGTTGGGCTGTATGGCCTGTTTCTCTGCTGTAAAATTCTATGTAAGACTGCATGATGATTCTTGATTTCATTGTAGGGAGGATAAAGACCATTTTGTATGGTATATTCTGTGCTTGGGAGGAGGAAGAAAGTACGAAGTAGCATTAACGATAGTAATATAGGGGAAAAAATGGAGAGTTACAAAGAAAAAAGGAGGAGATGGGACAGAGGCCACTATGTCGACAAAGCTTTTTCTTGAATTCTGTCTAGGATGGTGAGCGAGGGTGTTTGAAGAGCCACCTTGAAGATGAGAGCAGTATTCGTCTTGGGTGACCTCAGTCACTCTTGCGTGCCACCTGGTGGCACTGTCAGAAGCCTGGGAACAACACTCTCCCATATCTCCTTCTTGCTTATTTAATAGGTTCATACATCGTATTCGTGCAATATGCTAATGAGACATTCCATTTATCTCACAAAGCAATAATTATTGAAGTATTTGCGCTATAATGCAAGGGAGAGGAAAATCATTTAAAACAGTCTATTTTAGGGGGTGCTACAATTTCCCCAATGTTTGAATCTTGTAAATTAGAAAATATCCTTACTCATGACTGACTTTGGAATCAAATGTATTTCAAAGATGGACTTTTTCCATTCTTTTGCAATGGTGCTCAACAGAATTTTATGTCCATTTTTAGCACTAATTCTTTTTCCTTGATGATACAATATGCTGCTACATAACATACCAGTTACCTTGTTTAATAATTCAGTTGGATGTAATGCAACCAAAAGAGTTACTCACGAACATAATACTCTGTTAAATATTTAGACAAAAGAGATGCCATCGTTTTTTTGAGGTTATGTGCACATTATTGAAGATCGATACCCCAAGTATTGGTTGCTAAAGACAACTGGAATACAGTTAGCATCATCTGTTTGTATAGTGTGTCACTCACCCATCGGAAATGAGCAAGTTACTGAGATACTATCCTTCTGGTAAAACTCACACTTGCCCTTTTCACTGCCCATCACATTAGGGATTGCTTTTAAGTGACGACCAAACATGTTTATGAACATAAGAAATAGGAGCAGGAGTAGGCCATACGGCCCCTCTAGCCTGCTCCGCCATTCATTAAGATAATGGCTGAACTTTGACCTCAACTCCACTTTCCTGCCCGATCCCCAGAACTAGCTGCGCCTCCAGCCAAGCTGTTCCAGTACAGCTACAACACTGGCATCTACCCGACAATGTAGAAAATTGCCCAGGTATGTCCTGTCCACAAAAAGCAGGACAAATCCAATCCGGCCAATTACCGCCCCATCAGTCTACTCTCAATCATCAGCAAAGTGATGGAAGGTGTCGTCGACAGTGCTATCAAGCGGCACTTACTCACCAATAACCTGCTCACCGATGCTCAGTTTGGGTTCCGCCAGGACCACTTGGCTCCAGACCTCATTACAGCCTTGGTCCAAACATGGACAAAACAGCTGAATTCCAGAGATGAGGTGAGAGTGACTGCCCTTGACATCAAGGCAGCATTTGACCGAGTGTGGCACCAAGGAGCCCTAGTAAAATTGAAGTCAATGGGAATCAGGGGGAAAACTCTCCAGTGGCTGGAGTCATACCTAGCACAAAGGAAGATGGTAGTGGTTGTTGGAGGCCAATCATCTCAGCCTCAGGGCATTGCTGCAGGAGTTCCTCAGGGCAGTGTCCAAGGCCCAACCATCTTCAGATGCTTCATCAATGACCTTTCCTCCATCATAAGGTCAGAAATGGGGATGTTCGCTGATGACTGCACAGTGTTCAGTTCAATTCGCAACCCCTCAGATAATGAAGCAGTCCGAGCCTGCATGCAGCAAGACCTGGACAACATCCAGGCTTGGGCTGATAAGTGGCAAGTAACATTCGCGCCAGATAAGTGCCAGGCAATGACCATCTCCAACAAGAGAGAGTCTAACCACCTCCCCTTGACATTCAACGGCATTACTATCGCCGAATCCCCCACCATCAGCATCCTGGGGGTCACCATTGACCAGAAACTTAACTGGACCAGCCATATAAATACTGTGGCTACGAGAGCAGGTCAGAGGCTGGGTATTCTGCGGCGAGTGACTCACCTCCTGACTCCCCAAAGCCTTTCCACCATCTACAAGGCACAAGTCAGGAGTGTGATGGAATACTCTCCACTTGCCTGGATGAGTGCAGCTCCAACAACACTCAAGAAGCTCGACACCATCCAAGATAAAGCAGCCCGCTTGATTGGCACCCCATCCACCACCCTAAACATTCACTCCCTTCACCACCGGCGCACTGTGGCTGCAGTGTGCACTATCCACAGGATGCACTGCAGCAACTCGCCAAGGCTTCTTCGACAGCACCTCCCAAACCCGCGACCTCTACCACCTAGAAGGACAAGGGCAGCAGGCGCATGGGAACAACACCACCTGCACGTTACCCTCCAAGTCACACACCATCCCGACTTGGAAATATATCGCCGTTCCTTCATTGTCGCTGGGTCAAAATCCTGGAACTCCCTTCCTAACAGCACTGTGGGAGAACCGTCACCACAAGGACTGCAGCGGTTCAAGAAGGCGGCTCACCACCACCTTCTCGAGGGCAATTAGGGATGGGCAATAAATGCTGGCCTCGCCAGCGACGCCCACATCCCGTGAACGAATAATAAAAAATTAAAAAAAAAATCCCTTGATTCTCAAAAATCTATCTCAGCCTTGAATACACTCAACGATTCAGCATCTACAGCCCTCTGGTGTGGAGAATTCCAAAGATTCACAACCTTCTTCCACATCTCAGTCTTAAATGGCTGACCCCTTTTCCTGCGACTGTGTCCCCTAGTTTTAGACTTTCCAGCCAGGGGAAACAACCTCTCAGCATCTACCCTGTCAAGCCCCGTCAGAATCTTGTATGTTTCAATGAGATCACCTGTCATTCTTTTAAACTCCAGAGAGTGCAGGCCCATTCTACTCAATCTTTCCTCATAGGACAACCCTCTCATCCCAGAAATTAACCTAGTGAACCTTTGTTGCACCGCCAAGTATATCCTTCCTTAGATAAGGAGACCAAAACTATACGCAGTTCTCCAGGTGAGATCTCACCAAAGCTCTGTACAATTGTAGTAAGACTTCCTTACTCTTGTACTTCAACCCCCTTGCAGTAGAGGCCTACATACCATTTGCCTTCCTAATTGCTTGTTGTACCTGCATACTAACTTTTTGTATTTCTTGTATGAGGACACCCAAGTCTCTCTGAACACCAACATTTAATAGTTTCTCACCATTTAAAAAATATTCTGTTATTCTATTCTTCCTCCCAAAATGAATAACCTTACCTTTCCCCACATTATACTCCATCTGCCACCATCTTGTCCACTCACTTAACCTGTCTATATCCCTTTGCAGACTCTTTGCATCCTTCTCACAGCTTACTTTCCCACCTAGCATTGTATCGTCAGCAAACTTGGACATATTACACTTGATCCCTTCATCTAATCATTAATATAGATTGTAAATAGCTGAGGCCCAAGCATCGATCCTTGTGGCACCCCACTAGTTACAGCCTGCCAACCTGAGTGACCTATTTTTCCATCCTCTCTCTTTTCTGTCTGTTAACCAATCCTCTATCCATGCTAATATGTTACCTCCAACCCCATGAGCGCTTGCGTAACAACCTTTTATGTGGCACCTTATCGAATGCCTTTTGAAAATCCAAATATACTACATCCACTGGTTCTACTTTATGTACCCCTGCTAGTTACATCCTCAAAAAGCTCTAATAAATTTGTCAAACACTATTTCCCTTTCATAAAACTATGTTGACTCTGCCTAATCATATTATGATGTTCTAAGTGCCCTGTTTCCACTTCCGTAATAATGGATTCCAGCATTTTCCTGAGGACTGATGTCAGGCTAACTGACCTGTAGTTCCCTGTTTTCTCTCTTCCCCCTCCTTTCGTGAATAGCGGGGTTACATTTGCTACCTTCCAATCTGCTGGGACGATTCTAGAATCGAGGGAATTTTGGAAGATCATAACCAATGCATCCACTATCTCTGCAGCCACCTCTTTTAGAACCCTAGGATGTAGGCCAACAGGTCCAGGGGATTTATCGGCTTTTAGTCCCATTAGTTTTTCCAGTACTTTTTCTCTAGTAATATTAATTGTTTTAAGTTCCTCACTCTCATTTACCCCTTGTTTCCCCACTATTTTTTGTATGCTTTTTGTGTCTTCTACTGTGAAAACAGATACAAAATATTTAACGCATCTGTCATTTCCTGATTTCCCCATTATAATTTCTCCTGTCTCAGCCTCTAAGGGAGCAATGTTTACTTGTGGTACTCTCTTCCTTTTTACATACTTGTAGAAGCTCTTACAATCCATTTTTAAATTTCTTGCTAGTTTACTTTCATATTCTATTTTCTCCCTTTTTATCAATTTTTGGTCGTCCTTTGTTAGTTTCTAAAACTCTCCCAATCCGCAGGCGTACTAGTCTCCTTGGCAACTTTATAGGCCTCTTCTTTTAATCTAATACTATCCTTAACATCATTAGTTAACCACAGATGGATCACTTTTCCTGTGGAGTTTTTATTTCTCAATGGAATGTGTATTTGTTGAGAATATTGAAATATTTCTTTAAATGTTCGCCATTGTTTATCAACAGTCATACCCTTTTAATCTAATTTCCCATTCTGGGGGGGGGGGGCGGGGGTGGGTGGCAGTTTTGGTTAAAGAAACAATTACAGCTGTGAGGAGGGATGATATGTTAGAAGGATCATCAATTGAGGCCATATGGGTTGAGCTAAGGAACAAAAAAGGGGCAGTCACACTACTGGGAGTCTATTATAGACCCCCAAACAGTCAGAGGGAGATAGAAGAGCAAATATGTAGGCAAATTTCTGAGAAGTGCAAAAACAGTAAGGCAGTAATGGTAGAGGATTTCAACTACCCTAATATTAACTGGGATACAAACAGTGTGAAGAGTATAGAGGACACAAAATCCTTAAATTGCATTCAGGAGAACTTTTTTAGCCAGTACATAGCAAGCTCAACAAGAGAGGGGGTAGTTCTGGATTTAGTTTTAGGAAATGGGGCTGGGCAGGTGGAAGGAGTATCAGTGGGGAGAGCATTTTGGTGGTTGTGATCATAATTCAGTTAGTTTTAGCATAGTTCTGGAAAAGGACAAAAATAGAACAGGAGTTAAAGTTCTCAATTGGGGAAAAGCCAATTTTACTAAGCTAAGAAATGATTTAGCAAATGTGGACTGGAAACAGCTACTTGAAGGTAAATCAATGTCAGAGCAGTGGGAGACATTCAAGTGGAAGATTCAAGGGGTTCAGAGTAAACATCTTCCCACTAAGAAAAAAGTTGGGTCTGCCAAATCTAGAGGCCCTTGGATGTCAAGGAGCATACAGGGTAAGATAAGGCAGAAAAGGAAAGCTTATGTCAGACACCGAGAACTCAATACTGCAGAAAACCTAGAAGAGTATAAAAAGTACAGGGGTGAAATTAAATAAGAAATTAGGAAAGCAAAGAGAGGGCATGAAAAAAATACTGGCAAGTAAAATCAAGGAAAACCCAAAGATGTTTTATAAATACACTAAGAGCAAGAGGATAACTAAGGGAAGAGTAGGGCCTATTGGGTGGCCTATTAGGTTACCTCTTTGGTCTCTAATCTACGTGTGGAGGCGGAAGATGATGGTATGGTTCTTAAAGAATACTTTGCGTCTGACCTCACAAAAGAGAGGGATGATGCAGACATTGTAGTTAAGGAGGAGGAGTGTGAAATATTGGATGGGATAAACATAGTGAGAGAGAAAGTATTAAAGGGATTCGCATCTTTGACAGTCACCAGGGCCGGATGGAATGTATCCCAGGCTGTTGAGAGATGCAAGGGAGGAAATAGTGGAAGCTCTGACCATCGTTTTCCAATCCTCACTGGATTCAGGCGTGGTGCCGGAGGATTGGAGTTAGCTAACATTGCACCATAGTTAAAAAGGGAGTGAGGGATAGACTGAGTAATTACAGGCTAGTCAGTCTAACCTCAGTGGTGGTCAAATTATTGGAATTAATTCTGAGGGACAGGATAAACCGTCACTTAGAAAGGCACGGAGTAATCAAGGACAGTCAGCATAGATTTGTAAAAGGAAGGTCATATCTGACTAACTTGATCGGATTTTTTAGGAGGTAACAAGGAGGGTTGATGAGGGTAGTACATTTGATGAGGTCCAGGTGGATTTTAGCAAGGCTTTTGACAAAGCCCCACATGGCAGCCTGTTTTAGGCTGGGCAGCTCATTTTCGGCTGGCGCGGACACGATGTGCCAAATGGCGGCCTCCTGTGCCGTAAATTTTCTATGATTTTACCTTAGTCAACTCGCCCCTCATACCTATATAATTGGCTTTATTTAAGTTGAAGACTCTAGTTTCTGACTTATGTACGTCACTCTCAAACTCAATGTAAAATTCTATCATATTATGATCACTCTTCCCCGGAGGATCCTTTATTTGAGATTACTAATTAACCCTTTCTCATTAAACAATATAAGATCTAAAATGGCCCATTCCCTGGTTGGTTCCATGACGTATTGCTCTAGGAAACCATCTTGAAAGTGTTCCATGAACTCATCCTCCAAACTACCTTGCCAGTTTGATTTGCCCAGTCCATATGAAGATTAAAGTCCCCCATGATCACTGCATTACCTTTGTTACAAGTCCCATTGTTTCATGATTAATACTCTGTCCAATGGTATAGCTACTATTAAGGGGCCTGTAAACTATCCCCACCAGAGTTTTCTGCCCCTTGTTATTTCTTACTTCCACCCATATAAATTCTACTTCCTGATCCTCCGAGCCGATATCCTTTCTCACCACTGTCCTTATGTCACCCTTTATTATTAGTTACCCCGCCTCTTTTTCCATTCTGCCTGTATTTTCTAAACGTCATATACCCTGGAATATTTAGTTCCCAACCTTGATCACTGCAACCATGGGGGCGATTTTAAACCCCAAGAACTGGTGGGATGGGTGGGAGTTGAAAATAGTTTTTTTGGGTCGCAACAGCAAAATTTTCGGAATTTGCATTCCCGGTGGGAAGCCTGTAGTTTTACATGCTGACATTAAACCGGGAAATAAAGCCAGGTTGCAGTCGCGACCCAAAAAGCAACTATTTTCAACTCACACCCGCCCCCAACCCACCCGTTTTTGGGGGTTAAAATCACCCCCTATGTCCCTGTAATGGCTATTAGATCAAACCCATTTATCTCTATTTGTACAACTAATTTGTCTAACTTGTTACGAATGCTCTGTGCAGAGAGAAAGAGCCTTTAGTTTTGACTTTTTACCATTTTTTTCCTGCTTTGACCTGATTTGCTGATGCACTATTATTGGTAAAGTCTCTGTCCCTTCCTGCTACACTCTGATTATCTTTACCCATATCACTGTTTCTGAACCGGTTTGTTGCTGTGATGTGATTGCAGAGGTCAACAGCATTGATTGTGCCTCTACAATGGTTGTCATTCTTCAAATGTGATTATGCAGCATGAGAACCAATCTCAGTAAGGCCTTCGATAAAGTCCCCCACAGGAGACTGGTCAAGAAGGTACGAGCCCATGGAATCCAGGGTGCCTTGGCACTTTGGATACAAAACTGGCTTAGTGGCAGAAGGCAGAGGGTGATGGTCGAAGGTTGTTTTTGTGACTGGAGGCCTGTGGCCAGTGGGGTACCACAGGGATCGGTGCTGGGTCCCTTGCTGTTTGTGGTCTACATTAATGACTTGGATATGAATGTAAAAGGTATGATCAGTAAGTTCGCTGATGATACAAAAATTGGTAGGGTGGTAAATAGCGAGGAGGATAGCCTCAGTCTGCAGGACGACATAGATGGGTTGGTCAGATGGGCGGAACAGTGGCAAATGGAATTTAACCCGGAAAAGTGCGAGGTGATGCACTTTGGAGGGACTAACAAGGCAAGGGAATACACAATGAATGGGAGGACCCTAGGCAAGACAGAGGGTCAGAGGGATCTTGGTGTACAAGTTCACAGATCCCTGAAGGCGGCGGAACAGGTAGATAAGGTGGTAAAGAAGGCATATGGGATACTTGCCTTTATTAGCCGAGGCATAGAATATAAGAGCGAGGAGGTTATGATGGAGCTGTATAAAACACTGGTTAGGCCACAGCTGGAGTACTGTGTGCAGTTCTGGTCGCCGCACTACAGGAAGGATGTGATCGCTTTGGAGAGGGTGCAGAGGCGATTCACCAGGATGTTACCAGGGCTGGAGCGCTTCAGCTATGAAGAGAGACTGGGAAGATTGGGTTTGTTTTCCTTGGAGCAGAGGAGGCTGAGGGGGGACATGATTGAGGTGTACAAAATTATGAGGGGCACAGATAGGATGGATACTAAGGAGCTTTTTCCCTTCGTTGAGGGTTCTATAACAAGGGGACATAGATTCAAGGTAAAAGGCGGGAGGTTTAGAGGGGATTTGAGAAATAACTTTTTCACCCAGAGGGTGGTTGGAGTCTGGAACTCACTGCCTGAAAGGGTTGTGGAGGCAGGAACCCTCACAACATTCAAGAAGCATTTGGATGAGCATTTGAAATGCCATAGCATACAAGGCTACGGACCAAATGCTGGAATATGGGATTAGAGTAGACAGGGCTTGATGGCCGGCGCGGACACGATGGGCCGAAGAGCCTCTATCCGTGCTGTATAACTCTATGACTCTATGACTCTATGACTTTTGAAGACCCTCAAATTAATGGCAGCTGGCAAAATGCAGCTTTATTAAATTTTGTATTAATACAAGATGTTTGGATTTGGGCTTTGACTTGTGTTGACAGCAGAAAGGGCAATTTCCACAAGCAGGCTGAATCTCCCATGAAACCTGTTTCCTTTATATATGCCATGAATGGGATTGTGTACTGCTAACCCTAACCTTTTAGTTATGGTATGATGCACGCACCACAGACCACATGAGATGCACTCTTATCTATTCCGAAAGACAGCGAATTCCGCACTGACCGTCACATTCAGGCTAAAACTGATAGTCAGATTTATTTCTAGGATAATTGCACAGAAGTAAAACTACACAGGAAGTTAATAATAGTGCAAATACTTAAACAGTGAAATTGAACCGATCCACAAGAGGTTACAACATTTTCAAGTTTTTGGAGGAAACGGTCTTTCATAGATTTTCTGATATTATGTTTGTACATGGGTGAGGCAGTATTCCTGCCCACCCCTTCGTGTCCATTCCAGAAATGAAAATACAAATTGTAAACTGAACTCTAATCTCGTACACTGAACTGAAGATATTGAGGAAAATTAGCATTATATATCCCAGACTTCTGAATAGAGCAGCTGTAAATCATGCTCAAAGACACATTGATTTATCGTATCTATTAAATTACGTGATGAGTAACGGTTCACACCTTGCCCCGGCCTCATATATAAGTATGATTAGATCAGCACCAAGGACCAAGCTTCCTCACTCCAGTTTATCTATATTCAGAAAAGCCACCTGCATTCTCACAGATAACTGTGCTTCAGGCTCCAAGTATCTATCTTGATACTTTTCTAATACCACATTTACCTTGTGTATCAATAGTCATATAATTAAAAGAGAGATTTTCTCTCTATGGTGCAGGATGAAAGGTTTGCTTTTGTCACACAAGGTACAGTCCATTGATTTTAGGAAGTCAATCATCTGACTTCTGCCACTTCAACAGGAACCTGGATTATTGTAGGATTACAATCAGTAAAATATTGATTCTGATATGGACTGGATAAAAATAGATTTGAACAGAGATATGTATTTAAATTGAAAAGGTTGCAATGACACACTAATGAATTCTACTGTTGAGGTGTAATGAATAGCCTCTAAAGCTGGGTTTACCAAAAGAAACGACTTTACACTGGGGCAATATGGCATTCTAATCATTGGTGTGATGCCTACTATTTGTATCCTTCGATACTTTATATGCTGGAACACTGATTACTGCTTCTAGTTTGCAAATCCATTTCCTAATTATTCTCTTGTTTCAGGATCTCTAGCCCATTGAAAATAGCTATGTTGAGACTATTTGATACTGTACACCAGTGAGTTAAGAGCAATTTGATGGTGTTAATACCAGGATTTTGGTCAGTTAGCAGGAACACCTTTTTGTAATGGAAATGATGCTGATGACTGTTAAAACTCTGACTAAACCATTGGAGCAGTCCCCTCCTTTAACATGTTGCAACTTGATGAGAGTTTGTTCTTCATTTTCCTGGATGGTACTTCAATTCCAATGTTGGCTCAATGTTAGGGAACGATTTCATTTCAATAGTCCGCTGATGATAAATTACAAAGTATAATCCAATTGGTTTTTAGACTAACTATAAAAGTGGCTCGTGAAACTGGTAGTTCAGCAATATCACAGACCCTCTGCTTGCCTCATTAATGGGTCCTCAAATTTCAAGTTGTATGTTGTGCTTTAAATTTGTCTTTCAAAAATAACTGCCTTTTAATATTTATCATGGGAATTACACTGCTATTTGCTTCTGTTCGGTGTGCCTTTACTGTATTAGTTTTAGGTGCTTGCGGCTCAAGTTGTGCAGCAATGCAAAACACATGGGGTAATTTTAACCTAACCTGTCGGGTGGGAAATGGGTGAGTTCGGCTCGACTGCTTATTTTGCACCTCGGGTGAATTTACTGTCCATTGAAGTCGATGAGTAAAATCGAGCTGGGTGTAAAACGGGCATCCAACCCAAACCCACCCGTTTTTCATCCGGCAGGTTAAAATTACCCCAGTAAACTTGTCAATCGTTTGCTCTCCTATTTCATTATAATGTGCATGCACTAACCTAAAGCAGTCATGTTACATTTTTTTTGTGTAGAAACCCTAGGCAAATGCCAAGGACTACAGTGTAGGGTACCATCAATGTTGTAAAGAGACGAGGTAAACTGACAAGTAATGGTTAGGTAACACAAAACTTGTGTTTTAAAAGTCTGAAGACTAGGAGAAAGTGAAGGCAGATTATGATTTGTGCAATTTTAAGAGAACAAATGAATTAGAGTAGGAAGTGCTGTGATGAGTCCTTGTTTAAACTCAGTGGGGGTGCAGGGAGAAGGAAGAGCCTATAGGAAAGGGTATTTGGAGCTTGGGAGGAATAAAAGAGGAAAGTTCCGAGGAGCACTGACCTGTCATATTGATAAAACAGAGCAAAGTAAAATTGTGACTAGGATAACCAGATTGTTTGCTGGAGGTGAGATAAGAAATTGCCTTTTGCTCTTTCTTGTGAAAAAGTTGAAGCATTAAAAGTGCACGCCAATTCACATTTTTGTCTGGTTAATCTTGCAGCCTTTAGCCGAGCTCCAGTTCCGATGGCTGTGGTTAGGAGGGAACTGTCCTGTGAAAGTTATCCAATTGAACTCCGCTGTCCTGGAACTGATGTCATTATGATTGAAAGTGCCAATTACGGAAGGACTGATGATAAAATCTGTGATGCTGACCCAGCCCAGATGGAGAATATTCGGTGCTTCCTACCAGATGCCTATAAGATAATGTCACAAAGGTAAGTTCGTAGAAAGCTTAACTCACGATGCCCCTAAATGATGTACGTGGCTGGTTTCTACAATTGAGCTGATTCTTCTTGCAATTTTTGTTTTCTTTTTCTAGAGCACAGTAAGAGTGTGTGAGACAACAGATAGCACATTATCCATACAGTCTTGGAGCAGGCACAGCTCTCGAACTGTGCGACTACAACATTGCACAGGGACAGCATGCCTGACAGACTCAACTTGGTACAAAACTGGGTGTTCTGTTTATTTATTTAATGACAAATTGGGAAGCACATTAGAACTTCAGTATTGCAGGAACAGCATATTATATAGTTGTCTGAGCTTGGAGCTGAATGATTCTCTCCATTCAAAAGGCATGCTGTCTCTACTAACCAGTTATTATCTGAGGCCAAAGCACAGTTCACTGCTAGCAAATGAAAGGGAAAACGAAGCCTGCACCCTGATAATTAGAGCCACAAAATATAATGACAGAGCAGCCTTATCGTTTTTATAACACCACACTAGAGAGACACTATTTTGTCATTTCCTTTCCCTTATTTATTTTCTACATGTGTTTTTAGTTGACTGGTAATTTAATCTGGTGGAAACTGATGGTTTCTTTAGGCAAACATTCTACAATATTTGACTTGTTTAATCTGAAAATGAAATGATAATCTTATCATTTTTTTTGGCATGTGCGCCAACACTTACTGCTTTGAGGGGAACCCTATTGAACAACTTTAAGAATGGACATTTTGGAGAATTTGAGCTTTGGATTCTGAGGGTCTGGGCAGTCTCCTAAATTCAAAAACCAGGCTTGACAGCAAGGGAGGGCCTCCATTGACCCACAGCGGGCACAAAATGCATTTGCTGCTACTCAGGATTACCGTATTTATCTATTTCCACCCTTTTTGCATTGTTTTTTTTTGGCCTTGCCTGTCCCACCCTCCCCTTGGAAGGTCGTACACCTCTTGTAGTCAAGAGAGTAGTGAGTAACCTGGTCCCAGACCTGCACTGGCATGGCTAATGAACCAGGCTAAGAGGAGATAATGACTCGGGGGTCGAGTTTCTGTCAGTAATATCAGCGTAATCCGGGCGGAATCGGCTGAACCACGCTAAAGTTCGGGGAATTTTAAACGTAAGTGCTTTACACCCCAAAACCAATTACGTTCGTGTTTTGTGCAATCTTTTGCACTGGTTCAAGATTCAGTTTGCCCCGATCAGGCCTCGCCCACAAAACTGGCCAACCCTTAGGTCGAAATTGCGAGATTCCATCGATTGTGCTGATAAAGGAAATGCATAACCAAAAATATTTAATTTACTAAAATGCATAACAAAAAATATGTAATTTACTAAAAAGACTGACTAGTGTACATCAATGAAACGATTAACTAGTTCAGTCCAGTTTTTTAAAGCCATTTTCAGTGATTTTAAATCAGGGTACTCACAAGTGGAGGACTGGACAATCTTATTAAAAATGCTTATTTTTGGTGATAAACACATTTTCAGCTGTAGTAGTAAAAGTGCACCATGTTACTACTTTTAAATACATCAAGGGAAAAAAAAAGAAACCATTATGCTGCCCAATCGCACTGGGGCATTGAAGATTTTACTTTTGTGATTATGTAAATTAATTTTAGTGGAAACTTGAACTGTAACATAACTAGCGCAATTTTGGGTGCAATTTCGCGATCGCATCCAAAGCGGAAACTCTACCCCTAGGTGTCTTACCTGTGCACATCACCCTAGTGCAGCACAGCTAGGATCAGGGGCATGATTTTCACCCGGAGCCGGGAAAGGGGCTGTAGAATTCCTGACTGGAAACCTGGAAGTACAGGTTGACAGGCTGGCTCTCAGTTGGATGGGAGAAGAGGAATCAGAGGACGTGATCAGGTAAGTGTTAGATTTGAAGGGTGGGTGGGGGGGGGGGCAGTGGTCAGGGTTCATCGAGGGGTTGGAGGTCTCTTTCTCTCTCTCTCTCTCTCTCTCTCTCTCTCTCGTGTGCTCTGTGTCCCTTTGTATTTTTTTTAATAACTGGCTGAGAGGGAGGGTGACCCGTTCCCAGGCCTCTGCCCGTGCCACTCTACAACCAACTGCTAGAAGATGTGTGAGTGATCTGTGGTGACCTGACCACCGGGCACTTTTCCTACAGCAGGGTTGGGATTTAGACCTTATTGTCTGGGGCTCTGCAACTGCAAACCCACTTTGTACTATTCTGTGGCTCAGTATGTTGTTAATCAGCACTGTCAACTCTGTGATGTGAAAGTTTAAAATATGAAGCAAAATGATGTTCATTGCCATTTCCTTGGGTTGATACAGCCAGAATGTCAAGTTCCCCAAAAGTGTACGGCCATCAAGATATGCAGAGAACTTCAAAAACCCTTCTGGCACTTGACCTGAGCTTAGTGCTCAACAACTGACGAGAGATGGCATGTTTAGTGTTCTGAACAAAATCATTCTGAAGACTTTTACAGCTTCAGTAATCTGCACTTCAGCTTAAATTTGATGTCACGCTGATACAATTGCAAAATCTGTTTACCAGAAAAATTCAACTGAAAGTGTCTCTGTCTGTCTGTTACGGGCATTTTTTAAATGAGCAACATTTACGAAGGCTTTAAATGTCAGAAATAAAGTATGGTCCACTTAGCAGATGATGACCCAAATGGCCCATGTGGTTAACTCTAATTGACGGTGTATATTGCTTTGCATTATATAGTATTAAATGCAAAAACATTTTTATCAGCTTGCTGATTTAAAGAGTGGAACAAACATTTTCAACACTATTTACCATCTGAATATAAAAGGCATATTTGAAGTTCTTTACCTTTTTCGATCCTAGGGTATCAATCTCAGTATATTTCAGTGGTGACTAGTATTCTACTTGAATCTCTAACCCTTGAATTTCAAATGTCGGTGATTGAAATGGTTTCAACTAGCAGAATTACTTGTTAAGTGTCACGTTCGGATTTACTGAATTACTTGATTTCCTTAAAAGTTTCAGAGTTTTGTAAAGACACGTGTTTTTATATTACTCCAATCTAAAGGATTGGCCTTCTGATTCAAAATAAAACTCTGGATCAGACAGACTTACATTCACACAAGTTCCTTTTATTTGGTTTCAGATTAGTAATGAATCTTAGCCAGATGCTACTGTATAATTATTTGTGTTGTCAATTGACTGAAATGACAGTAATTTCACTGAATGTATTGCACACTACAGCTGATATTGTGTCTTGCCATGGCATAACAAAATGCTGCATTGTTAAACCATGAGAAACCTGTATTGTATTATCCAAGGTTTTTATTTTGGTATTATTTTGAATGAGCAATTGCAACGTGTGATTGTTTAATTATTGGTTATCCCCTTTCTCTGTAACTGGACCTGCTGCTCAACATACTCTTTGTGCCAATTAGACAATTCTGTCCTGGACACAGAAACTTCTTCAGTTGTCATGGTCAGTGCATGACTTCACTGCACATTTATTATTCGTGCTCACTCCCTTGTCACTTCACCTATTTTCCAGTTGATAACCCTCTGCATATCCGTTTAGGTGATTATTCGCTGTAAATTCAGTGACAAGAGGTAACATTAAATTTTCAGAACAAGGGCTGGTTTAACAGGGAGCCACTCAAATGTTGTAAACAGCATTCAGTTCATACTTGAGGGAAATTTGTTAGCTGGGGCCATGGTGTAATGAGGAAGATTTAAGTTTTGATGAGCCTAGTAGCTATAGTGACAATGTGGAATTAGGCTGGCTCTGTGCTCTTTACAGCAGAGTGGCTTGTCAAACCCCTCCTGCTGAGCAAATGTCAGCAAGAGTGGAATCTGTTAATTGATATTAATAAGGCCATGTGATTAGCTGTCTTCCTTTCATTTCCTATTCTTTTTCACTTTTTCTTGTTCTTTTGATGTGTTTGCACAGAACTGGCTCCGTACTTTTTCTCTTTGAAGCGGGTTTCATTGTAGTAAATGTATAATTGGATCGACTCGGGGGGAGAAAAAACGGCAGGCACCTATTATGAAAGCTGCTGCTTTTTGGAGGTACGCACAGCAGGGAAGGAGCCTGTCAAGGAAGGAGGGGGTGGGATGTCTTTCAGTACAAAACATTACAGCAAGGGTGCTTTTTTCGTCAAATGTTTCAATGTGTAGCATCATTTAAATCTGTACCAATGCAGTCAAATTTTAATCTCCACACGCTGAGAGTAATGGAGCTTACTACACATTGGAGTGAAATTGAACGCAGACCACTGTGATCAGGAGGCAGCCCACTAAGACATCATTCTACTTAAAGAAGCATCCAGATACAAGGGATTGCATTTTAGGGATTTTGAACTAAAATTGTAGCGTAACTCACATTTCTGGCATGGGAAATTCCTAACAATATTTCAGCAGAAATCTCCCCTAATGCCTTACAGAGAGAGTTCACCATCCTGAGTACAACAGTAGGGGAGAATGAGCTGCTTGCATTATACCCATTATATCCCTTCCAATTTGCATTGTAGGGGAGGGCAGATGTAGTAAATAGAGGATTTGTGAATTAATGCTTTTATATTATGTAAATTGATTTAAGTGAATGTAACTTTTCATGAGCTTGGCAAAAAAAAAGACCTTGGTATGTTTTTCCTAAATGGTGTTAGTAATATATATTAATGAAGGGAAATATTTGCTTCATCAATAGTAATGTCACTGGAATGACATTATGTTTTTAAATGCATTAACTCTGTGTTTATCTCAATGGGTTTAGATTTTTAAAATATAAATTGCATTTGCATTGCTCCCCTATACCGGCTGGATTTAATTTGGCAAGTGCTGGAGCAATACAGCCAAGAATAACTCTTTGGAGTGTGTCCAATTTGTAACAATGGGGTCAGAAGGATCTATCTGTTTCAGAGCAACTAATCGAATTGGAAAAGATGTTAGTATAATGAAATGAAATGTCAGGCATACAACCCTCTACCATGGAGAATGATATAAATTCCAATATTTAAAAAAAACACTTTTTAATCAAAGACTTTGGACAGGTTTGGAAAGCACAGGTTTCAGCTCTCTGACCTAGGCTCAGCTACAACCCTAACTAATGGGGTGGAATTATCTCCTTTAGTAGGTGCAGGTCAACAACACTAAACTTGGGACTGATTCCTTTGTCTCGCCCCAGAGAATGTCAGGATAGCTGATATGGAAAGCAGAAATCTTAGCCTGATGCAGTAAGTATGGGATTCAGGCACATTGGTGAAACAGTTTAAAATGAGCTTCCGGCCCTCATGCTATGAATTTTCTACTGGATTTATATCTGTACCAGTCTAAATTTAACCTGCAATTCATACTATGTAGTAGCTAAAATTTGATGCACTTTGCTGTTCCCTGCGTGGAGTTGGGTTATACCTGTGCACAATTATTAGTGTGCTTCACTCATCCTATCAAGGTTAGTGTTAGATTTTTAGATTTCTTAACACTTTCTTCTCGAGATATTTTTGGTGTCTGAAATTGATTAGTCTTGTAGGTGAGTCCTTGTGCCCCTCCATGTTCCAGAGAATGCTTTCATTTGCCCTGATGTCTAGGAGAAATTTATAGCATGCCCAGGAAATGAAAGAGGGACCATTTAAAAAAAATTATCTCAGTTACTGATTCTATCCTTTGCTTCCCTGGGATCCTTCTTGGTAGCAGAATAATTCTGCGCTATACCTTATTTTGGGTTTTAATTGCCATATATATTAAAAAGTAACAGAACTAGCAAATAGTGGCAGTAACATGACATTTTTTAAAGTTCTTAGCTCTTTGCAATAGAAAATAAATAACTCAACTTTTTTCTAAATTATAAGTTGTTATTGTTCCTTTGTTCCTGTTATGTCACCAACTATAGGAATATCTGGTGTATTAACATTCTTCACAAGTTCCAGGCTGACTCACTTCAAACGTTATAGTGAGACTTGTCTCTTCGAAAGCCCAGATAAACTCCCTAGTCTGAAAAGGGCATGCTGATAAATACCTTCGAAAATGGTGACTGGCACTATGCAGAATTTAAATAATTGTTTGTTCCATTCAAACAGCTGCTAATTAGATGCACATTTAGGCAAATAGCAAAGCAAATTTGAATTGAGTGGCTTGGCTCCTCCTTCATGCAGCTGCCCAAACCGATTAATCGTTGCAACTGCATCGATTTCAACTGAGACATGATTTGTGTGAATGAGGCTGGTTTTAACCCCTTATGTACAGTGGAAGAATTAAAGAAGCCAGTATCAAGATAAATTTTAGACACACATGCTTCCTCTTTTTTTGCAATTGGAATAGCAAGAGCTTCATCCTGTACCTGATCTGTGGTATGCCTGGCTCAGCTATGTTTAATGCTCAACCCCGGGATGTCTCTCGTTGATGATCATGAAATTTACCCAAACTATAACCATAGAGAGAATGCATGAGTAAGAGTTGCCTTCTCCTTTCAAGGAACTTTCAGTATGTTGACCTTCACCTTCAAGAATGTTGAATAGGAGTAAAATTGCACAACGCCATTATGGAACTCGAGAGAAATTATAGTGAAACAATGATCTAAATTTGCATATTCCCATATTGATTACAATAGACTATGAGCTGCACAATGAAATTGTAATCCTTTTTTCCTCATAAATCAAATAATGAATCACTCTTGTAAAAATTTATTGTCCGACATAAGGCATATCTATCCATTCAGTCAATAATGCTTCACTTACCAAACTCTTCAAGCTGACAAAACCATTTCTTGTTAACGGTTTCCCTCTCCTCAAGTACTGTCCCCCTCCCTTTCAAATCTGCTGTCATCACCTCTCTTCATCGCCAACCTCCCTTTCCTCTCCAAAATTGTTGAACGCATTGTCGCTTCTCAAATCTGTGCCCATCTTTTCCGCAACTCCACGTTTGAACCCCTCCAACTAAGTTTCTCCCCGCCACAGTACTGAAACAGTCCTTATCAAAGTCACAAATGACATTCTATGTGACTGTGACAATGGTAAACTATCCTTCTCGACCTGTCTGCAGTTTTGACATGTTGACCACACCATCCTCCTCCAACGTCTCTCCTCTGTCATCCAACTGGGAGGGACTGTGCTCACCTGGTTCCATTCTTATCTATCCAGTCATAGTCAGTGAATCACCTGCAATGGCTTATCTTCCTGCTCCCACACTGTTACCTCTGGAGTCCTCCAAGGATTTATCCTTGGCCCCCTTCTATTTCTCATCTATGTGCTGCCCCTCGGTGATATCATCCGAAAACACGTCAGAATCAACATGTACACTGACAACACCCAGCTCTACCTCACAACCACCTCCCTCGACCCCTCCAGTGTCTCTCATTTGTCACGCTGCTTGTACAACATCCAGTACAGGATGAGCAAAAATTTCCTCCAACTAAATATTGGGAAGACCAAAACCATTGTCTTTGGTCCTCGTTGCAAACTCCGTTCCCCAACCACTGAATCCATCCCTCTCCCTGGCCACTGTCCAACTGAACCAGACCGTTTGCAACCTTGGCGTCCTATTTGACCCTGAGATGAGCTTCCGACCACATGGATGAGGGCAATGCAGTTGATGTGATGTATATGGACTTTCAAAAGGCATTTGATAAAGTGCCACATGGTAAGCTTGCTATTAAGATTGCGGCCCATGGAATAAAGGGGGCAATAGCAACATGGATACAGAATTGGCTAAGTGACAGAAAACAGAGTAGTGGTGAGCGGTTGTTTTTCGGACTGGAGGGAGGTGTGCAGTGGTGTTCCCTAGGGGTCAGTGCTGGGACCACTGCTTTTCGTGATATATATCAATGACTTGGACTTGGGAGTACACGGCACAATTTCAAAATTTGCAGATGACACAAAACTTGGAGGGGTAGTGAACAGTGAGGAGGATAGCGATATCCATCAAGAGGATATAGACACTCTGGTGGCATGGGCGGACACGTGGCAGATGAAGTTTAACGCGGAAAAATGTGAGGTGATGCATTACGGTAGGAAAAATGGGGAGAGGCAATATAAACTAGAGGGCACAATTCTAAAAGGGGTGGAGGAACCGAGGGATCTGGGGATGTACGTGCATAAATCGTTGAAGGTAGCAGGGCAGGTTGAGAAAGCGGTGTTAAAAGCATATGAGTCCTGGGCTTTATAAATAGAGGCATAGAGAACAAAAGCAAGGAAGTCATGATGAACCTTCATGTAACACTGATTCGGCCACAACTGGAGTATTGTGTCCAGTTCTGGGCACTGCATATTAGGAAGGATGTGAAGGCCTTAGAGAGGGTGCAGAGGAGATTTACCAGAACGATTCCAGGGATGAGGGACTTAAATTACTTGGATAGACTGGAGAAGCTGGGGTTGTTCTCTTTGGAACAGAGAAGGTTGAGAGGAGATTTGAAAGAGGCGTTGAAAATCATGAAGGTTCCAGACAGAGTAGATAGAGAGAAACTGTTCCCGTTGGCGGAAGGGTCAAGAACCAGAGGGCATAGATTTAAGGTGTTTGGCAAAAGAACTAAAGGTGATATGAGGAAAAACTTTTTTACACAGCGAGTGGTTAGGATCTGGAATGCACTGCCCAGGGGAGAGGTGGAGGCAGATTCAATCATGACCTTCAAAAGGGGACTGGATAAGTAATTTAAATGAAAAAATTTGCAGGGCTACGGGGATAGGGCGGGGCAGTGGGACTAGTTGTATTGCTCATGAATAGAGCCGGCGCGGACTTGATGGGCCGAATGGCCTCTTTCCTTGCTGTAACTGTCTATGATTCTATCTGCTTCATCACCAAAACCTCCTATTTCCACCTCTAACATCGCCCGGGTCCACCCCTGCCTCAGCTCATCTGCTGCTGAAACCCTCATTCATGCCTTTGTTACTTCCAGACTGGACTATTCCAATAGCCTCCTGGCTGGCCTCCCATCTTCCACCCTCCATAAACTTGAGCTCATCCAAAACTCTGCTGCCCGTATCCTAACTCGCATCAAGCCCTGCTCTCCCATCACACCTGTGCTCGCTAACCTGCATTGGCTCTCGTTCTGGAAACGCCTCAATTTTAAAATTCTCATCCTTGTTTTGAAATCCCTCCATGGCCTCGCCCCTCCCTACCTCTGTAACCTCCTCCAGCCCTTCAACCCTCAGACCTCTGCGCTCCTCCAATTCTTGCCTCTTGCGCATCCCCGATTTTAATCTCTCCACTGATGGTGGCCGTGCCTTCAGCTGCCTAGGCCCTAAGCTCTGGAATTCCCTCCCGAAACCTCTCCACCACTCTACCTCTCTTTCCTCCTTTAAGGTGCTCCTTCTGTCCTGATATCTCCTTATGTGGCTCGGTGTGAAATTTTGTTTGACGCTCTTTGAAGTGCCTTGGGACATTTTACTATGTTAAAGGTGCTATATAAATGCAAGTTGTTGTGGTGTAAGAACAGGAGTAGGCCATTCAGCCCCTCGAGCCTATTCTGCCATTTAATTAGATCATGGCTGATCAGTACCTCAAATCCATTTATCCGCCTTTGTTCCATATGCCTTGATACCCTGACCCAACAAAAATCTATCTATGTCGGTCTTAATAATTTCAATTGACCCAGCAACCACAGCGTTTTGGGGGAGCAAGTTCCAGATTTCCACTACCCTTTGTATGAAAAGGAGCTTCCTGATTTCATTCCTAAATGGCCTAGCTCTAATTTTAAGGTTATGCCTTCTTGTTATGGATTCCCCCATCAGAGGAAATAGTTTCTCTGTATCTACCCTATCGATCCCTTTGTTATTTTAAAGACGTCGATTAGATCACCACTCAACCTTCTAAACACGAGGGAATACAATCTAAGCTCATGCAATCAGTCCTCATAATTTAACCCTTTAAGCCATGGTATTATTATAGTCAATTTGCACTGTAACTCTTCCAAAGCCAATATATTTTTCCTGAGGTGCCCAAAACTGAACACAGTACTCCCATTGGCGTCTGACCAAGATTTTGTACAATTGAAGCACCACTTCCGCTCTCTTGAGATAAAGACCAACATTCCATTTGCTTTTTGATTACTTTTTATACCTATGCACTAGCTTTTAGTGATTTGTGTACATGGACACCTAAATCCCTTTGCTCCTTCACATCTCCTAGTCTCTCACCATTATGTTGATGGAAGAGCTCTTGACTTTTGGTCTATTCCAGAATGATGTCTGATGAGCAAAAGGGTTCTGAAGACCTTCATTACTTTCTGCAGGATTGCACTCGAATGTAAATTATTTGGGCAAATCCAATCAAGTCTGAAGACCAAATTAATTTCTGACTAGACAGTCTCATAAGTTGATGTTTTGGGTGTCCAGGCCAAAATTCTCAAGAGAATTTGTGTACCTATATGCAACATTCTTTTCATGTTAGTTATGTAAAGGAACATTAGAGAATCATAGAATGGTTATAGCATGGAAGGAGGCCATTCAGCCCAATGAGTCCATGCCAGCTGTCTGCAAGAGCAATCCAGCTAATCCCACTTCCTACAACCATAATAAAGTTTCAACTGGGATTCCAGCAACGCGCTGCGAAGCCACCATTTGTTTGAACAGAGAGAAACCCATGGAGTAAGGGATGCTTCAAGAGGACATAGACAACCCCAATACCATGGTCCACTTTATCTGCTGTTGATTAGGTCAGCTGCCATGAGTCATGCAGGCAGACAAGGAAAAGGTATACTCTGTCACTAGAATCCCAAATGGGTGAGGGAATACTGTGGGGAAAGTAGAACAAAGATTTCCTTGATGTAAAGAATGACCATGGTGCCACGAGTAATAACTGTTATTCAGGCAAAGGAAACAATTAACATCTTGGCACGAAAAAATGGTGCACTCAAAAAAGAAAATTTAGTTTTGTATAGCACATGATCAGTTCTCGGGATGTTTCACAACCAATTATATATATATTTTTTAAGTGCAGTCACCATTGTGTTGGCAAACACAGCAGCCAATTACATGTAGCAAGGTCCCACCAACAGCAAGTGAGATAAATATTCAGTTACTCTATTTTTTGGTGGTGTTGATTAAGGGAGGAATATTGGCCAGGACACAGGAAGTGCTCCCAGATTGTGCAGTTATACGGATGCAGCATGATGGTGTTCTGTTAAATGTTTTCCACAAACTTCATTATCTGAGCAAAGATTGTGAATAGCGATATTGAAATAAGCCTTATGATGATTTGATTCTTATGTGGAAATGTTCCCATTCATTTCTGTGCCATAGAATCATTTACATCTGCTTGAACAGGAAGACAAGGCCGAGGTTTAACATCTCATCCAAAAGATGATATCTCCAACAACGCAGCACTCTCTCAGTACTGCACTGAAATGTCAGCCTAGAGTATATGCTGAGGTGCTGAACTCTGGCTGGGGGCTGAAATCTACAACCATCTGATTCAGGCAAGAGTGCTCGAATGACAAGAGTGACATAAATAACATCCTGGGAATAGCATGGCAGTATGGTGCGCTCAGAGAGTAAAGAAAAAGAAAAAGCTTACCCCATTCATTTGATGAAAATGAAGTACATTCTCAGTTTGGTCAGGGTGCAGAAAGTTAACTCATTGAAAGAGCCATGTCAAGCCTCACCATGCTCTGAATGAAGCTGATCACCTTCTCTGCTGTTTGGAGTGCAGTCTTTTAGCCGGACAATGATCAAAGAGTTCAGCAATGCGATCAATGGTATAAATGTCAAAGTCAAACCAAATCATGAGTCATGGAAAGTGAGAGCCTTTGAGCAAGAAACATCAGGTAAGTTTGGATGTTGAGTGGCAAGAAATATGAGACTCTGAATTCTTTGCATTCATTGCTTCAGATTGCGAGGTGAAGCATTGTGTGACTTGAGTGCAAGATGATAGATTTTCAAATCTGTAACTACATAAAGGTTACTCACCATTATAAATAACCGTAAACTTTGTTATCACTGATCTAACAGAATAGAAATGCATTTTGATTATTTGAAAGTGCAGTTTTCAAGGTTTATAAAAATTACTGTCTTAAAATGGTATAATGCAGGTCGTTGGTATTTGTGAATGATTCATTGCCTAGTTGTACTGATTGTGCAGTTATACCGATGCAGCATTGTGTTCTCTTAAATGTTTTCCACAAACTTCATTATCTGAGCAAAGATTGTCAATAGCTATAATGAAATAAGTCTTATGATTTGATTCTTATGTGCAAATGTTCCCATTCATTTCTGTGGCTGCAAGACTGTGATCAGTATTGAAGATGTAAGGATAATGACTATCTATTGACTGAGTGTTTGTAGGCTTTAATTTGATTAACTTACAAAAAAACGAAACAGCCCATTGCTGTTTTTAATATATAGCTATAAAAATTTGATTTAAAGGAAATTTATGTTACAGTTTTATATTGTACAGGGGCTGGGTGTGTCTCTAAAGTGACCAGTTACAGTAATATGAGCTGAAAATTATGTTCTGGCTGTTTTTATAGCATGAACAAAGAGTTCTCTGTTTTCTCAGCAATAGTGTATCCTAGTAGACTACGGTAACCTTGCACATTCTACCTTCTGGTGCAAGTTGACTGGAATTCAAACTTTCAAATCCTTATACATTTGAGTCTCAGACAATATTGTCTATCTTAATTAATTGTCTCAAACTGGTGAATCTCCCATGGCTTTGTTGGACAAAAAGATCTTTTAGTTGTGTTTGTTGTAACAGGCTGAGAGGTTACAGTGGCCCCTCTTTGTAAGTAAGAATAACATCCATTACTGTTTGTGTTACCCATTGATTTCAATGTACTGGGAGTGTTGGAGCATTATCATCTCTAGAATTTTATATATTGCATCAATGGATACATGAGGACCTTTTTATTTTATCAAAAATTAGTTGAGAGTGGGAGTGATGGATTGTAAGTGAGATATTATATCAGATTATAATTGCACTTTCTAATTTATTTCTAGTGATGTATTGCCAGGATCAATCAAACCATGGCGCCGAGCTGAATTTTGCTCAACGGAATTGTCATATCTGTGACACTGTCAGCTAACTCCATCTGTGCTGTGAATGACCCTCATAATTATCCAGTAGTTATGTAATAAAAAGTGCCAAGGCCTGTTAGAAGCCAGTACAAAAAATTACCTTTTGGTACCCATGTCACCCCACTGACACAATTATACTTAGGACTTTCTTTAGTTCAGTCCTCCAACAGTTGCAGGTTTTTGTATATTTTGGGATTTCAACGCTATGTTACTTTGTACTTTCTCAGTTGTCTACTGAAAAGCAATTGGTTGATGGCCAGTTTGGCCCTCTATACTAGAAATTGAATCAGTTAGAATTCCTGATGAGTGATTTCAACTACCAGTTTGTTGAGAAAACAAATCTTGCTTTTTCTTGCCTTTCTGCCAATCAATTGATGCCGTAAATACAAAAACTTACTCGTAATGACGAGATACTGTCAAGTAATGAAGCAGATATATACAACATACTCTCACACTCTCTCACTCACACTTTCTGTCTCTCACACACACTTGCGCAATGCAATTAATGTCAATGCTCTAAGAAATTGATGTTAAAAAATCTTGGAACTCCTGTAAATTGGCTACTCTAATTGAAACACCGTACATTAGACAAGCACAGCTTAAACGTGTGTGTGTGTGTGTGTGTGTGTGTTTGTTTTCTGATGGCACTATTTAATTAAGAATGCATGAGATGTGCCTACATCATTACAGCTCCCCCTCCTCTGCACTATCATGTTGCATGTCCCTGCGTCAGGTAGTTGATCGTGCAATATCTGAGCTCTCACCTTGTATGGAGGCATTTGGTCAGTTAATGAGGCTGGTCGTGCATGTTCAGAAATCTCACTTGGAAGAGACAAAGGTCTATGCAAGTTCATCCCCGAGCAAGACTAAAAGGGAGGAGGGGAAAAGAAAGAGGCGAGGCTTCCTTCAGAAGGAATACTAAATAAGTTTAATGCTGTATATCCAATGTCTGGGATTCTGGTTGTAAAAGTACACTTCATAAGGGGACAATGCCTTCTCCTTCCAACTGTCACTTGTGATGGCTTCTTGAACTGCCTGTGATATTTTTGGCTTTCTTTTCACTTTTATTTTAGATATTTTTTGGCTTCTGTGTTTCAGACTTCTCTTAGAGGTGATAGTGTTTTCACTTGTCAAGATATCGGTGTAAATTTGTAACATATCCAAGGATTGAACAGTGAACCCTCTTGAATTTATTTCAGCTTATCACATGATGTTCAATATCTTTAATGTGGCAAAATAACACTATACTGGTTTTGACTTTAGCTTTAATTGCCAAATAATTTTATTAAACTGTAATAGAACGAGTGAATAGTAGCAGTAAATATGTTACAGTAGTTACTAAGCTTCACTAGTTCCTTGATGAGCAGAGCTAGTTTGATTGGTTTGCTACAGTGATACAACTAACGTTTCTTATTTAGCGGTTCCTTTTTCTTTCACACTGTCTATGGCAGCTCTCTGGTGTGGCTATCTCTTTTTGAAGGGTTCAGACGGACCTTCCGATTTGAACAACAGCAGCTTGCATTCGTATAGCGCCTTTGACATAGGAAAGCGTTGCCTGGTGCTTCATGCGGAGAAAAAAAGGGATGCTGAGCCAAAGGAGGAGATTTGGGTGGATAAAGGGGAACCAGTGGACGTAATGTATTTAGACTTCCAGAAGGCATTCTACAAGGTGCCACATAAAAGATTATTGCTCAAGATAAAGAATCATTGGATTGGGGGTAATATTCTGGCATGGATGGAGGATTGGTTATCTAACAGGAAGCAGAGAGTTGGGATAAACGGTTCATTCTCGGACTGGCAACCAGTAGCCAGTGGTGTTCCGCAGGGGTCGGTGCTGGGTCCCCAACTCTTTACAATCTATATTAACGATTTGGAGGAGGGGACCAAGTGTAACATATCAAAGTTTGCAGATGATACAAAGATGGGAGGGAAAGTAGAGAGTGAGGAGGACATAAAAAACCTACAAGGGGATATAGACAGGCTGGGTGAGTGGGCGGAGATTTGGCAGATGCAATACAATATTGGAAAATGTGAGGTTATGCACTTTGGCAGGAAAAATCAGAGAGCAAGTTATTATCTTAATGGCGAGAAACTGGAAAGTACTGCAGTACAAAGGGATCTGGGGGTCCCAGTGCAAGAAAATCAAAAAGTTAGTATGCAGGTGCAGCAGGTGATCAAGAAGGCCAACGGAATGTTGGCTTTTATTGCTCGGGGGATAGAATATAAAAACAGGGAGGTATTGCTGCAGTTATATAAGGTATTGGTGAGACCGCACCTGGAATACTGCATACAGTTTTGGTGTCCGTACTTAAGAAAAGACATACTTGCTCTCGAGGCAGTACAAAGAAGGTTCACTCGACTAATCTCGGGGATGAGGGGGCGGACATATGAGGAGAGGTTGAGTAGATTGGGACTCTACTCATTGGAGTTCAGAAGAATGAGAGGCGATCTTATTGAAACATATAAGATTGTGAAGGGGCTTGATCGGGTAGATGCGGTAAGGATGTTCCCAAGGATGGGTGAAACTGGAACTAGGGGGCATAATCTTAGAATAAGGGGCTGCTCTTTCAAAACTGAGATGAGGAGAAACTTCTTCACTGAGGGTGGTAGGACTGTGGAACTTGCTGCCCCAGGAAGCTGTGGAAGCTACATCATTAAATAAATTTAAAACAGAAATAGACAGTTTCCTGGAAGTAAAGGGAATTAGGGGTTACGGGGAGCGGGCAGGAAATTGGCCATGAATTTAGATTTGAGGTTAGGATCAGATCAGCCATGATCTTATTGAATGGCGGAGCAGGCTCGAGGGGCCGATTGGCCTACTCCTGCTCCTATGTTAGGAGGTGTGACCAAAAACCGGCCAAAGAGGTGAATTTCAAGGAGGGCCCTAATTGAGGAGATGGAAGTAAAGAAGCAGAAGTGTTTAGCGAAATAATTCCAGAACATGCAGCCTAAGTGGCTTAAGGCACAGACGCCAATGTTGGGGCAAAGGGGCGGAGGATGCACAAGAGGCCAGAGCCAAAGGAACAAGAGTTTGGAGCGGGACAGGTTTTGTAGTGCTAGAGAAGGTTACAGTAATGGGGAGGGGCAAGGCCATAGAAGGATTTAAACATAAAGATGAGAATTTCAATTTGAGGCATTGGGGTGGGGGGGTGGGGGGGAAATGGGATGGGATGGAACGGGACTAGGAACCAATGTAGGTCAGCAAGAATGGCCATGATGGATGATTGGGGCTTTGTGTGGGCTAGGATACGGGCAGCAAAGTTTTAGATGAGTTGAAGTTTAGAAAGGATGGAAGGGTGATTAGGAGCCAATTGGTTTAGTTGAGACTGGAAATGACAAAGCAAATGGGCTCTGGTGGAGGTGGAGGCAGACAATGTTCGAGAATGAAATAGCGAGTCCTTGTGATGGAGAAAATTTGGGGTCAGAAGCTCAGCTCAGGTCAAATAGAATGCCAAAGTTGTGAACAGCCTGGTTCAGCCTAAGACAGTGACCATGGAGGGATGATGGAGTTGTTGATGAGGATAGAGAGTTTGTACCTGGGGGCTAAAGGCAACGGCTTCCGTCTTCCGATTAATCAGCTGGAGGAAATTGCGGCTCATCCAAGACTGGATTTTGAACGAGCAGTCTGACAGCACAGAAGCAGTGGAAGCGTCAAGAGCTGATGTCATCCGCGTACATGTGGAAGCTGACCCCCATATTTGGAGGTGATTTTGTCAAGAGGGTGCATGGAGATGAAGAGGAGTAGGCCTTGGGGGGACTCCTGAAGTGATTGTGTGGGGATGGAAAGAGATTCCATCGGTAGAGATAACCGGAATGTTACGATCCGATAGATGAGTGGGACCAAGCGAGGGCAGTCCCACCAAGTTGTACAATGGAGGAGGGTGGTGTAGCCAATTGTATCAAAGCTTGTAGCAAGGTTGAGGAGGATGAGGAAAGAAATGGTCAAACTGATGTAGAATGTCGCCTGTGACTTCGGTTCGGGTTGTTTTGGTATTGTGGGAGGGGTGGCAACCTGATTGGAGAGATTCTAGCAAGAAAAGTGCATGAGATCAAGCAAATCTACATAGCTTAAATTAAAAAAGGAAGCAGTTAATCAAGAATATGTTGGAACAAATCCTAGACTATGTTTTCATTTGAATCATGTTACTTGGCCCCTCCCACATAAACCAGGTGCACAGAAACCAACTAAAAATAATTTAACCAGTGCAACAATTTAAGCTGGAATATGTTTTCTATGATTGAAGCTGGCTCTTAACCCCTGAGGTAGTGTAACAGATTTGATGAAGCCAATAACATGCTCAATCTTAATTAAAAATGCTTTTCGTCATACAGCCTACCCCTCTGAGCACCAGACGACAACAACACTACCACCTTGCATTTATATAGACGAGTAATGACTATGTGAAGGAATCGCAAACAATACACTGCAGTGCTTAGACTATGCCAATTCACTAGTTACGAACGGGATGTTAATTGTTGCTTCAGTAATGTTGTGATGGCCCCCTATTCATAACAAGTCAATTTAAGATTATTTCCATAGCTATATTCAGTTCAGTTCCTGGGAAAATATGCAAATATATTGGAAGTGTTTCACAGTGCATTTTCGTGTTTCAGTTTGTACAATGGAGTGATATATTGCCATATCGTCATATAACCCATTTAATAATCTACTGAAGTGGATTTGGAGGACAGTGAGCTAGGTCCCCATGCACTCTTATACATCATCTGAAATTACTTATCTCCCTTTAATGTCTGTTCATCAATCCTGTAAAAATAAAAGAGCAGCTTGAGGAAATATTTGAATAAAACAACTTGGGGAATTGTGTGTCAGCCATGGCTCAGTTGGTAGCACTCTCGCCTCTGAGTCAGAAGGTTGTGGGTTTGAGTCCCACTCCAGAGACCTGAGCACAAAATCTAGGCTGATCCTTCAGTGCAGTACTGAGGGAGTGCTGCACTGTCGGAGGTGCCGTCTTTCAGATGAGACGTTAAACCGAGACCCCAACTGCCCTCAGGCGGATGCAGAAGGTTCCATGACACTATTTTGAAGAAGAGCATTGGAGTTCTCCTGTGTCCTGGCTGATATTTACCCCTCAACCAACATCACTAAAACAGATTATCTGGTCATAATCTCATTGCTGTTTGTGGGAAATTGGCTGCCGCGTTTCTACATCACAAAGTGACTACACTTCAAAGTTACTTCATTGGCTGTAAAGCGCTTTGGGGTGTCCTGAGGTCATGAAAGGCGCTATATAAATGCAAGTTTCCCTTTCTTTCTTTTGGGGAATCCAACTGTGAGAATCAACCAAAAATCCATCCTGAAGAGGAAAACTAGCATTAACCACGCATGAAACAAAAGCAAAATCTGAAATAAGAACAGAAAATGCTGGAAACGCTCAGGAGGTCAGGCAGCATCTGTGGAGTGAGAAACAGTGTTGGTGTTCCGGGTCGATGACCTTTCATCAGAACCATGTGTCAAAATTATTAACCATGTATATTTGATTTGAATTTGGAAACAAAATGCCAGCACAAAAACAGTAGGTTGTCTGCCTAACACAGATCACTTTCAGTACCTCAACCAGGGTGTGCAGCCATCATTTGAAACTTGAAAAGATGCTGCAGTAATAGGAAATGTCAAGATTGTGAGACTGTGCCATAAGTGCAGCTTATATGAGCTACGATGCCAGGAACTTAGGAAGGCTGCCAAATCTCTCATAGCTAGATTAATAAACTCTCTCTCCTTTCAAATCCCAGCTGAACTAGAATAACTCAAATCAATGTTCAGTTGTCCAGTTTGATGTGAAGTGACGGTTTGGCTTAGCTCCAAACTTAGACCCTAGGAAAATTAAATCCCTGACCTATCAAAGCTTTTATTTTTGAAAGCGCCTGTTTGGATAGGCTCAGATATCAGCCACAGATTATGGCTGTCCCTCTTGCTGGGTGTTTGTTTTCCCCCCCACACGTGCCTTCTGATTTGGACTTCTGAAATTGTAAGTTGATTGAACTGAATCCCCATTGCCATTAAGTCTATGGCAGTGCTTCCTTGGCCTAAACACTATGAATCCGTCTGTAATCAGTTACGATTATAAGACTCTGTGATGACACCAAGCTATGTGGCCTTGTGTTAATGTAGAGAAATTAGTAGAAAGGTTAAAAGGATCGGGACAAATTAGGTCCATGAATGGAAGACAGCTTTAAATGTGGAGAAATATTCCAGTGTGCAGTGCCTTACGAGAAACAAAGGGGGTGATTTTAGGAGGCAATTGTGGGTGTGTTGGGGGCACCGGAAATCCCGTTTGGGTTTGGAAGCCGGCTCCAACCCACCGACTTCTGAGTTTCCCAGGGACCCCCTGTGTGCGCGTGGGCGACCCGAAAATGGAAGTCCCGCCGGCTTTAATTGCCGGTGGGATGACAATTGAAGAGGCAAATGTACCTCATTGAGCTACTTAAGGCACTTTACCTGTGACACATGAAGTACTTAGAACGATTTTTAACTTACCCTGGCAGCTTGCCCACCGCTTCTGATTCACGCCTGGTGAAACTGGTCTTCTCCAGATGTCCTCCCAGTCTTCCCCTCTCTCTTTCTCTACCACCCCCCCGGTCTTCCAGTCCAGCGCCGGATCTTCCATTCCCCCCTCGCCCCCTGGTCTTCCAGTCCAGCGCCGGATGACGTTTCTCTCTCTTTCTCGCCCCCAGTCTTGCGTTGCAGCTCCTGACAGCAGCCAGCCTGTCAATCAGGCTGGCTGCCGGGCACGAAACCCGGAAAGGATGGTAATCATCGGCAATCAACAGAAACGGTAAGTTTTGTTCATGCAGGTTTGCCACGTGCGCCTTCACCCCCCCTGCTGCCAAACCCCCACCATTGTAAAATCAAAGTGCATTCAATGAATGGGTATCCATTAGCAAAGGTTGCAACTTGGAAAAGGATATGGGTTTGATCAATAACCATTCACAGAAAATATTCAGTCACTATGAAGCTGTTCTCAGTAAAATCTAATCAACTACTGGAACTGCCCTGTAGAGCATATTATTCGAGTGAACTGTTCAATTTAATCTATATAATTTAATATTAATGCCATTGGAATATTTCATACAATTTTGGGCAATCTAACTTCAAAAGGACACTGATGCTTTGGAGAGGATACAATGAGGAATGACTCGCATGACTGTGGGGATGGGGAGGATCTAAATTATGAAGAAGGGGATTACAGAACTGAGCTTTCCACTGAAGAAAATAAGTTTGACAGGAGATATATTTCAGGTCATTGAAATGCTGGAGAATGAAGATATGATTTTTTTTTAAAAGTGAACCCAGATCAAGGCTCATCTCTGATAAAGGGTAGTGTGTTGAGCAAAACCATCATTGCTGTAAGTTACTTTTCATACTTTCAGTAATTTTCAATAGCTGTCTAGCTAAAAGATGGAAAGCTTCACACTCTTCAAACTTGTGTTGTGTCGTAATGGAAGACAGCAGACACTTGATGAGTCAATTGCAGCAAAACCCCCACAAAATAAAAGAAGTTGGAAACCCAGTGTGGGAAATACTGAAACTTTTTAAAAACAAAAAAACATTCTGCATAAGGAGATGAGACGTGATACCAAAACGTCAATTCAATTGGAACAAGATTACTTCCAAAGCTTTAAGTTAGAATCAGCAGATTCCATAAACAGAAAGGGAAACATCAAGAATTTCATTGGAAGAAATTTACTTAAGGACTGGTTTGTTGAAGTGATCTTTAAGCCACAAGGAAATAGGGATGATTATATGACTCGTAAGATTGCAGTCCATATCTAAAATGCATAAGCAGTGCAGGTCAGAGAGAGAGAGATTCATCCAGCATAGAGTGATATTTGTTGCCGGTCTCTGATGTATTGTTTGATGTACCATCTTAATATAACGAGGGTAAAAGCATTGAACTCTTCTGGGATCTACAGTCTGTCTCCATATCTTGGTTCAATACGTTGAGTTGCAGAGAGAACTCTGGCACTCTGAAGGTCCAGATCGTGATGCTTGAGCAATGCAGATCTTTGGAGCCGATGTTGGCTTTGGCCTCTTGAAGATTTTCCGTCCAATACCTTGATCAATAGAGTCGGTATCAAAACCAAAATCTTGGCATTGCAGTTACCCTAACTGATGTTTATGCTCAAACGTGACTGAGCCCATTCCTCCAGCTGGAATGTTTGGCTGGAAGATTATTTTGAGTTTATCTGTGGTCTCAAATCGTCCATCCCTAAGGATGCTTTTGGCTGAAGTATTGGTTTCAATTTGAAGATCAGGTGGATGAATTTTGCCATCTGGAGGCTGGACAATCACTTTCCAATTAATAAGTTGTGGCAGCCTTCCTTTATTTGGAATATTTGCTTGAACAAAGCCAAACACCTAGCTCCATCAGGGTTTGTTTGTCATCTGCTGCAGTCTAGCATCTACTTGGAGGTGAAAAATCTATAGGATAAGCACCTCTGATGTAAGTGTTGATTGAGGGATACCTTGACCCCAAACCTCAGTGCTGCCTTTGTGTAACATTTCATTCTGCTGTACAAGCTATTGCCGTAGCCTCTCATGAGTGAGATTGCGAATTTATTGCTCAGTGATGGGGAATTTCGTGCTGTTGACTTGTGCGGATGGTAACCCTCATTTAGACTATCTGAGCATTATTATAGCCATCATGTGATCAGAGCCACTGCCACAATTTAGTCGTCATTCAGTAAATTCTAAAAAATTGTTTACGCTTCTTTCATATGAACTGTGGTTTATTTCTTTATATTGGAGTTCATTGTAACTTGGATTCCCTAAATGCAGCTCTTTTTATTGCTTTCCTGGCTGAGGTATCATTTTTTTACAGAAAGTAGAATGGAACATCAGAAATAACAATTTAAACTTTGCTATTTATAAAATTGCTTTTCAGTGATCGTTTGTAGAAGAGGAAGTATTTTGTGATCTGCATTTTGTCTTATGGAAAAAAAAACTGATTACCTTCTCACAAGGCAAGACATCACATGATGTTCCTTGTATAAATCTGTTGGTGCTTCCTTTTGAGAAATACAGCTGAATCTTGCCATCAAATCACAATCATAAATGCAAGTAGTACCATTTTATCCCACATCACTTTAACAATTGAGTGTTCCCTTTGCTTAGTTGGTAATACATTTACCTCAGAACTTGCTGAAGGACCTGAGCACATAATCTGGATGGGCACTTGAGAGCAGTACTGAAGGAGTGCCACATTGTCTTTAGGTTAAGACTTTAAAATTGAGGTTCTACACGACTGTTGTGGCAGTTCATGTAAAAGATCCAGGGTCGATCTTAACTGTTCCTGTCTGTCTGCCGGGAAATGGATGGCAGCGGGTCAACCGCCCATTTTAGATGTCGCATGACTTTTTTTCCATTGAAAGGAAAATAGGGGGCAGTGTAAAACGTGCAACCAACCCGCTGCATCCTGTTTCCTGCCTGGCGGGAACCGTTAAAACTGCCCCCCACCCCACATCCCCATGATATCATTCAAAGAATATCAGAGCCTTCTCCCAATGTCTTGGACAAAATGGCTGCCCCCTTTACCAGCGTAATAATCATAAATACACAAAGTAATTAGTTCTGTGTGAAGTGCTTTGGGGTGTTTAAGAGACATTGTAAGGTGCTATATATATGCAAATTATTTTAGGAGCCATATAACTAAGATAATGTTTAGCTTCATCACAATTTTATCTTATTCCCATGATGTGGATAACAACCAATTTGACATATTGTACAGGTGTTTGTTAAGATTCTTATACCTAGAAAAAGTATTATTCAGTAAAATATTTCTTCCTTTTGGATTTCTGTCATCTTGGATTCTTTCATCCGATCACAGAACACAAACGGGGACTGGCCACAATTGCATACAACGCAAATGGTGGGATTTTTGCCTCCTGTAACAATATTACTGACATTACAGTGAGCACTCAGACACATCTACAGGTCCAAAAGCAGAAGTGATGTGTACTGTTATCTTGCCTACATAGGATTTATTTCACGTACACGAGGTAATAATCTGACTCAAATATGAATTCATGCTAACGGCGCAGAGTTTTGTGCACACACTGGGTATTCAGACGCAGAGGGCAGCTGATTCTCCAGTATTTGTGGATGGAACATGCTAGGGGTCACACTGCCTTCTGTGCCCAAATTCTGGACAGGTGGTGCATGTGCAGAGCTTCCTATACTAAGAATGCAAATTGACAAAATCAACCCTTTCATTCCCTTGATCCACTGGCTGATGTGTGTTCATAGAAATCATTTTAATATCAGCTGTAACCATGATGGTTATCATCTGATGACCATTGAGCGATTTGGGATGTCAACAAAAAATCCAACTGTTTCACACAGCAGGCCCATAACAAATGGCTACAACTAATGCTTCAAATTAAATTGTACTAAACAAACCTCCCAACAAGGCCTTATTTTAAAATCACAAACTCTCATTACACTCTCTTCAACAAAATGACAACGTTACACGTAATGTGGTGATAACTGCTTTAAGGATTCTGGGTGCAATTAGTTAACTTTTCCACTGGTGTTCAAGGGTGTAAAGCTCAACTCATTATGTCCAAATTTCTTTATAATTTCTAGCTTTACCAAATGTAAATATGGACATTGTAAAGAGAGCATACCACATACCAAGTTGTTGAAAAGGATAAAGACCAGTATCATTTATTATGTTTGTAGAATAAAAGCTATATTGAACAACTTTGTGCAGGGGTGTGTGTGTGTGCGCGTGTGTATTTTATGGTAGCTGCAGTGCCTCATATGCCAGCTGTGCCATAGCTGTGAAAAGTTGGTCTCTTTAACTAAGCTTCTGCATGTGACCTTTGAACCCAAGGATAATAGAATTGTGTAATATGTTACCAGAGAAGGCTGTTGAAGTGAATAGTAGGAATGGGTCCCATGTGTTTTTGGAGAGAAGAGATTAAGCGATATGGTGGGAAGATGGGTTTATTTGTGAGAAAGGAACAGATTTGTTGACCTAATGGCCTTTTGCTGGCCCTAAAAATTCTAGCGAATACATATATGCAAAATGTGCATCTGGGAGATAGTGCTGACACCTTTGCACATTCCTTTTGGTTTAACATCGTCTACACCCATAATATGCTAGGAATTAACATTGGTCATACTGTAATAACATGTACTGCCCTTGTACTAAATTCACCCATTTATTTTGAATGGGTTCTCACCTCTGTTAGAGAGATGAATTTGCTGAGTATGTTAAACATTTGTACAACTCCGACAGTAGTTTGCCAACTAATGTTGCACGCTCCGATCCAATATCCGATATATATGCCCAGAATGTTCTGGAGTGGGGCATCTTGCGGTGTGCCCTGGTAGTTAGACTTTTCCCCTCTCCCTTCAGCTCAAGTTTTTTGCCCTGGAAGTGCAAGCTGATAACGGAGTAACGGGGCATCTGGGACTTTGGTGAATGATGGGGACCACAATCTGTCTCCTTAACCAATGAGATTTAAGGATTGAGAAAGAAACGGAGGAATGACTGAGAAGGAGGATGAATTAGAGTCAAATCAGGTACACAAAGAGAAATAAAGAGAGGGAAAGGAAGATTGGATTAAGAGAGAGGAAATAAGAGGCAGAAAGAAAAAATAAGTAAAATTTAAATTCTACATTTTAAAAATCTCTAACAAATTACTACTACCTGTAGGAATGAGACTCCACGGTTTAAATTGTTCCCTTTCTGAGCTGGAGAGGTTGATTGGCATTATAGGAACATAAATCTCCTCATTAAAAAGGTTCTTATCCTGTTAAGTGCTAGCCTTAACTTTCTGCAGCGAGTTTAATGGACAATTAATGTACAAATGCAGCAATTGCATGAAACTCACGGGGAGGTTGAGGGTGAGCTTCAGTTTTCACGAGGCTAACGGTGGAGCGGTGCAGCTCATCCAGCAACTTGTGGCCATTCGCAATTCACGGAGTATCTTTACCTCGCCACAAGTTGCTGGATGATTTATACGTTAATAATGGCGTGCACATTAAACTCGTCACTTTTGGGCAGCAAACTCTGGGCCATTGTAACGATTGTTAAGATATTGCAGAAATTTCTGCAGTGCATATACATGAATGTCGCAGCTTGCTGACTTCCAAAACCACATTAATTGAAGCATGAAAGCATCCTCTCCAACCAAATGAGTTGGAAACATGAGCACCATATTTATCTGCGAGAGTCATTAAGGAGTCACTTTCGGGGATACTACAATATTTTTGAAAAGAAACCAGACGGCAATTAATTCAAATATCCGAATTTGGTTATTTGACCTTTTTAGCTCGTGCCTTGTAGTTGTAATTTAAAGCTCCTATCAACAGACACCCATCAGTCAGTGCTTTATGATAAGAGAGAATGACAGACTCATTCCAGGTCAATAAGTATATGCTTTAATCAAGCCAAAGGCTTCATTCATTGTCTCCATCTTATCTATCAGAAATCACTTTTTAAAAAATGTATGTCCAGGTGTAATTAGACTGGTTGCTTTTTAAAGTCTCTATGACTAACCTTTAGCACGAGAGTAACACTAAATCGATAATCCAAGTACATTTGTTGAAGGTGGGTTTTATTGGTTTAGTGAGACTTGTGTATAGAATTGCAACTTGGACCAAAAATCATGCCAGTGTTATGACCAATTTATGCTGCTCTGTCATACTCTCCCAATTAGCAAGAGATTAATGGGATATTGTTCAGGGGGTGTAACTATTAAGCAAAGGATACTGGGTTTGAAAGAGGTTGTATTCTTTGTACTCGGCAAACAACTATTGAATAGAGTCTAGAGTTAAATACAGGAATAAGTGGAGAGCTCTGGAGTGATTGTCAGAGCGTAACACATTTTAAATTTGATCAGTTCAAAAATACCCCTAGATCATGGAAGGGAGCCTGCCCCTTGCCGGCAGGTAATAGATACTGGCAGATAACTGTGAGTCTCCAGTATCACTCCTGCTGCCAAGGTTAAGTGGCACTCGATCAGACAATCTATCAATTGATCTGCCAGCTGAAAACAGTCCCATGCACCTGCCTACCAGCCTCGGGAACAAAATGATAGTGTGCAGATTCATTTCACCTTCAGGATCTGGGTTCTATTCTAGCCCAGAAAGATGAGAAAGAATGATGGGATGAAAGTCCCACTCAATTTGAAGCAGATGAAGATACAGGACTATGGGAAGAGAGCAGGGCATTGGGATTAGCTTTGTTTGCTCCAGCAAGTGACATGATAGGCTGAAGGAGTTCCTTTTTTGTTGTAAACTGCTATGGTTCCAGAAGCCAGACCTGAGCTAGCAGGCCAAAAATCTTTCCTGTAATGTCAACCATATCCCTTCCCACCACCACCTCCCAGCTATAAAGGTGAGCCTCAATCGCAGAATGTGCTCGTCTCTTGGCAGTCTACTTAGCACCAGCCTCAGCGGAGCTGCCCATTTCCAAGCCATAAATAGAGCCTTTCTGTTTAAACGTGCACTTGTGCTGGTGAGAGGAGCATGTATTGAATGTAACTTCAATAGATATTCGCTGTTACTTGGGACTGCAAAGTGTGGCTGCAAATACAGGTTTGACTGTATATAGGAAAACGTGTGTATGTGTAAATACCTGATCAGGATGTGGAAGCACTGACAAATTGGGAGGCTTGAGCCCATCTTGGTTTGAAACATTGTTGAACTCATTCCTAATTAAGTAATAGAATCCAGGATGTTGTGATTGGAGCTAATTCCAGTGCTTTGTGCATCAGCCAACTAATAGCAAAACAACAGACGTGTAACTTGTATGGACCCAGTAATAAGATTGCAGCATGGAGGATATCAGGCAGACGCACAGAAATAATTCCTTATGGTTGAGATGCTGACTCCACCAGACTGGAACTTCTGTGCACCCAACGCACAGTGGGGAAACAATTCAATCCATGTAAGCCTCTGGGCTGAGATTACACGCTGACTAAATGAGCTTCAAGCAAATAGTCCAATTTCTTCAGTTGCTTCACTATCACCATTCTGATGTTTTCATCATCCACATCTGTTGTCTGGGCAAATGGAGCACTGTCATTCTGCCACTGGGTTTGATTTATCTCTGAATCGATTTCAGGATGATTGAGGGCACTTGAATCACTGCATTTGAAATTAAAGGGAAAACCCTTCAAAATATCTGATTGCTGCTCAACCCCCTCCATGCTTATTGAAATGGAAATGGGCTGGAGTGAATTATGTACTCCTGTCGATGTTGTGACAAGCTAATGGAACTTGTTTTGACATGTGATTTCACCTTTGTCATCCATTACGATGATGTTGCCAGGACTGGAGGATATTAGCTGTGATGATAGATTGGATAGGCTGGGGTGGTTTTCCTGGGAACATAGGAGGCCGAGGGGTGATTTAATTGAGGTCTACAAAATTATGAGGGGTCTAGATAGAGTGGATAGGAAGGACCTATTTCCCTTAGCGGAGGGTTCAATAACCAGGGGGCATAGATTTAAAGTGATTGGTAGAAGGATTAGAGCAGAAATTAGGACATTTTTTTTCACCCAGAGGGTGGTGGGGGTCTGGAACTCACTGCCTGAGAGGGTGGTAGAGGCAGAAACCCTCAACTCATTTAAAAAAAATACCTGGATATGCACCTGAAGAGCCGTGACCTGCAGAGCTACAGATCAAATGAGGGACAGTGGGATTAGGCTGGGTGACTCATTTCTCAGCCGGCGCGGATACGTTGGCCTCCTTCTGTGCCGTAAATTTTCTATGATTCTATACTTATTGAGCACTTCTAGGCCAAATATAGAATCAAACTCCCTGTTGTCTGTCCCATCTATTTCCTTTGTCCCCACCACAGAGCATTCCCTACTGCACCTGAATGACATTTCTCTTTCCATTTACAGGCATTTTGGGTCAGTTTCAGTGAGATTGTCAATTTGTGCCAAATAGTTGGTAGCATTTTGCTATTGACATGATGTAAATTTTGCCTCTATCATGTGTGTGTTTGGCAGTAGGGAATGGAAAGACCAGAGTTTGCTCTTTTACAGAACAGCTTTGTGCATGGGAGTGGGAGAGATTGATGTTTTGGCTCTGATCAATGATGTCAGTCACAGAGTAATTGAACACAAAATGGCCACTACCAGTGTGGAGCATGGGCTTGCTCATGGTTAAGAGTTTTTCTACATGAAAGATTTGCCCTTTTGTTTTACGCCCTGGATCAATGGTTTTCAAATTCTTTCTATTTCCCTGCACGTAAATATTTACAGTACCAGGACAGTATCAGCTGTATACAAAGGAAAAACTGTGCTATCTTTGCAGCAAACATTGTTACCACATTACAACAGAATTAACTTCTCCGCAAGTCGATAGACATGGAATAATTCAAAATGTGATGATGATGGATAGAAATCAGATGACCTCTGATGCCCATGAAATTCCTTGTATGTTCCCCTAACGATCTGGGAGCCCCAATTTTAAAAAACCATCATGCTTGGGAAGTATTCTGGATCATGATTTTATTTTATGAAAAGGCCTGTCACTCGCAATTAATCTGAACAGTCTCAGAGCAAAAAGTATCTAGTGGGAAAAAATGAAATCTTAGACAAATGTATATATTCCTCCGGGTAAATGATAACATTTCTGATTAAATACTACAAAATGCTCCGCTTTGATGTTCAGCCCCTTACTTGGTACAATTGTTGGTGCTGGGCACAGATGGCATTTTAAAGATATGCTAATAAAACGGCTGTGCGAAAGTAGGACCTTTGCCCCAGTCTGGCTGGAATTGGCAGAAGGAAAAGACGGCAGACCAGCTTTATTTTTAAAATTGTTGGCACAGACAAGTTTTTTTTTAAATAAAGTGTTTTTTATCCACAGCACTGATGCTAGTTTTCATCATGTTGTATTAAAATCTGTCTTTTTGTTCCTTTGCATTTGAGGGAAAGTGTAAAGACCAGGATGAAGAGGAACAACTACTCCCTTTATTGACCTTTCTCGACATCCTTGTACCTAATGCACAGCCTTCCCAATGTTAGCAAAGTTAACTAGCACAACAATCAAAACTGCATTTCGAAAGTAATCCGTTGTGTAAAACTCTTCGGGATGTCCTCAGGGTGTGATATGATGCTATATCGTTCTTTTCTTTTTCCCTTTCCCTTTCCTCTTCCCCTTCTCTTTCTCCAGTTGTACCGATGGAAAGCAGTCCAGATTGATGGATTGGGCAATTACATTGTACAATTTTTACTGCCCCCTTCTTATGTGGGTAGATGGTGTTTGCAAATATGTTTATGCCAGTATGAATTGTATCATTAATTTCAAAAGCATATCCCTAATCCATATTATGCAGAAATACATGTCCCCTTATTCCAGTCGTATTGAGAAAGTATTGGGAGTAACTTGAAAATATTTGACTCCATTCAGTGCTGCAGAGTAAACGTGCATTTTTCTGCGCCATAGCACTTAATCATGGCAAGTAAAATTCAGTGCATCATCAGACAGTTTTGAATATGATGATGAGCTCAAATGAACTACACCAAGAAGGCTGGAAAATAAGAGAAAGACCCAGTTCTGTTGCATACTTGATTATGGTATAGAGATGGTGTTGCTGTGCTAGGAGGGTGAGCCTGGATCTACTCCTCCCTTATGTAGGTGAAGACCCTTCACTAAAATTGGGTTTGTTGGAGAGAAAGAAAACCAATGGAGTATGCTTCATGCTCCTGAATATTTCTCCTTCATATTTCAAGATAAAATTAGTAAGCATTTAGAAATGCATGGGTTAATCAGGGACAGGCAGCACAGCTTCTTTAAAGGCGAGTGTTTGGCAAATTTAAGGATTTTTTTTTGAAGAAATTTGGATCGATAAAGTAGATGTAGTGAATGTGGATTTTTAGAAGGCTTCCAATAAGTTGTCACAAAAGAGGCTTGTTAGAAAAATTCAGGTGTATGGTACAAAAGAAATGTAGCAACTTGGCTAGAGACTTGGTTGAATGGCAGAAAACAGTGTAGAGTAAATGAATGTTGCTCAGACTGGAGAAGGGTTGGAAGTGATGTACCCTGAGATCAGTCGTGGGTCCACCTTTGTTCTCTCTATGCGTAGGTGATTTGGACTTGGGTATACAGAACACAATCTCAAAATTTGCTGATGAAACAAAAGTAGGAAGTTTGGCAAACAGGGCGGGAGACAGTAAAAGACTTCAGGTAACAGAAGGGGCAGATGCAATTTACAACAACTTGCATTTTTATAGCACCTTTAACGTAGCAATCCACCTATCCAATTTAATTTTAATGTTGATCTAGTTTCTGCCTCAACCATTAACCCTGGAAGTGAATGCCACAGCCTCACAACTCTTTGTGTAAAGAAGTTTCTCTTGCTTTCTAATCTAAATCTTGTATTTAAGGCCCTTCGTTTTATATGTCTCAACTACTGGAAACAGTCTGCTTCTAATTATCCTCTCCCACCCTTTTATAATTTTACACACTTCTATCATATCGCCCTGTAACCTGTGTTCTAATGAAAAAAGCTTCAATTTTTCAAGGCCTTCTTCCTATTTGTATTTCCTCAAACCAGGCAGCTCCCTCGTGTTCAAGGGGCGCAAACTTGAACATGTCTGGCGTACAACATGTTTAGCTATCTATCATCAGATCTATTGGACCACTTTTCAAGTGCTATTGGGCTTCAATCTCCTCTGCTAAAACGACCCACTACTCCAGGATCATCCTGGAGAGCAAAGATCACCCTTGGCTCCTTTTCTTCACTATTAACTGTCTTCCTCTCCCATGCCCCCACCACCCTCACTGCCAACAAGTCTGAGGAGCTAATAGACTTTTTTGTCACTAAGATTGAGACCATCCGTTCAGCTGCCTCTGCTGCTTCCCCCCTTCCTATTGTTCAACAAACCAAACCTTCTCTCAGGCTCCTCCCACCCTAGCCCTGAACTTGTCTTTCACTAGTTTTTCTCCTAGCTCCCCTCATGCCCTCTCAATGCTCATCTTGTCCCAGAGACCCACCTCCTGTTGTCCCCATTCCCACTAAACTACTGACCACCCAACTTCTCTTCCTGGCCCCCATGCTAGCTGAAATTGTGACTGGCTCCCTCTTCTCAGGTACCGTTCTTCCCACTTTCAAAACCACCATCAACTTCTCAAAAAAAACCTTTGACCCCTATGGCCTTGCAGACTATCACTCCATCTTCAACCTCCCTTTCCTCTGCAAAGTGTTGTCACTTCCCAGATCATGCCGATCTTTACCACAACTTCATGTTTGAATCTCTCCGATCAGGTTTCCCCCTCCACAAAATCACTCAAACGGCCCTAACCAAAGTCACAAATTACATCCTCTGTGACTGTGACCATGGTACATTATTCCACCTCATTGTCCTTGGCCTCCGTGCAGCCTTCGATTTAGTCGACCATACCATTCTGTTCCAACGCCTCACTTCAGTTGTCTAACTCACTGGGACTGTTTGGTTCTGTTCTTAACCATCCAATCGTAGCCAGAGTATCTCCAGCAATGGCTTCTGTTCCTGAGCCCGCTATCATTACTTCTGGGATCTATCCTTGGCTCTTCCTCTTCCCCCGTCTACGTGCCAGCTCTTGGCAACATCACCAGAGGCATGGGATCAGCTTCACATCTATTTTGATGACACCTCGCTCTACCTCTCCACCACCACTCTCGACTCCTCATGCGCATTTGTGTTGCTGAACTGCTTGTTCGGATGAGCCATAATTTCCTTTAGTTAAACATTGGGAAGACCAAAGACGTCGTCTTTGGCCCCCTGCCACAAACTCTGTACTCTTGTCACCAATTCCATCCCCCTCCCTGGCTGCTGTCTCAGGTTGAACCAGCATAATCACAAACTCGCGTCCTGCTGACGCTGAACTTCAATCCATATCCGCTGCATCACAAAAATCGCCAACTTCCACCTCTGACATCACCCACTTCTGCCCCTGCCTCAGCCCAAATGCTGTTTAAACCCTCATTCATGCTTTATCACCTCCAGACTCAAGTTATTCCAGTGCTTACCTGGCTGGTCTCCCATCCTTCACCCTCCAGGAACTTCAGTTCATCCAAAGCTCTGTTGCCTAAATCTTATCACACACCAAGTCCTGCTCACCCATCACTCCGGTCCTTGCTGATCTATAATGCCTCCAAAGTCAGAAAAACAGATAATGTTTGAAATGAACAGCAGATCAGTCAGCAGCTGTCAAAAGAAAAGTTATTGATGTTCAGTGTAACCCTTCATTAGATGTTCTCCTTGAATGGTACATACCTGAATCTGCAATAATTATGCTAATTTATTGACCTGCTGTGCATTCCAGCCTTTACTGTTTCTATTTCAGGTTTCTAAAATGATATTTTAAGATGTTTCTATTTTATTGAGGGAAGTCCTCTTGTTTCAGAGGTGTCAGCCTTGGCTCAGTGGTAGCACTATTGCCTCTGAGTCAGAGGTTCTGGGTTCCAGAGATTTGAGCACATAAATCTAAAATGACACTTTGGTGCAGCACTGAAGGAGTTGTTGTGGGAGGCGAGATGCTAAACCAGGGCTCTCAGGTGGACGTAAAAGATCCCACGATATTTTTCAAAGAAGAGCAGAGGAGTTCTCCCGGTGAATATGTATCAGTCAACCAACATCAGTACAACAGATTATGTGGTCATCTATCTCATTGCTGTTTGTGGGACCTTGTGTACAAATTGACTCCAGCATTTCTGTACGTTACAACTGGGACTGCACTTTGTAAGTACTTAATTGGCTGTAAACCACTTTGGGACGTCCTGAGTTCTTGAAAGATGCTATATATAAACGCTAGTTCTTTCTCTTCTATTTGCACTTAGGGTGAACAGTGCAAATTGAATAAATTTTTTTTCTAAAAGCTGATGAGGTAATGCATGGTTAGGCAGGAGGTTTGTGCCCCATTCTGTGCCAGCATGTGAGAATGCGATTTATGCCCGCTGTTCTCCGTACTGTACCTCAACCTCATTGTGGATGGCACATGTAAAGCTGAACTCAGTGGCTCTGGCCTCTAGGAGCACAAGAACAGGGGTAGGCCATTCTGCCCCTCGAACCTGTTCTGGTATTCTGTTAGATCATGGCTCATCTGTACCTCAACTCCATCTACCTGCCTTTGATACACTTATCTAACAAAAACCTATCAATCTCAGTCTTAACATTTTCAATTGACCCAGCATCCACAGTCTTTTGGGGGACCTGATTTTCTTCAAATCTAGCTTTTGGAGAAGTGGCAAGTGTGGGGTTGCTTCGTAAAGGCCCTTCAACAGAACTAACGTGCGGATGCAGTAAAAAGTTCAAGGCTCTTCAGTGGAGCCCTCCCCCCGCAATGCCATAGCATCAGTACAACAACGCTGTGTGTGTGTGTGTGTGTGTGTGTGTGTCTGTCAGTCGTTCTGTCTTTCTCAGCATCTTTATAGCCAATTAATTACTTTTAAAATTTGGTTATGGTTTTGTAGGCAAATGTGGCAGCCAATTTGTGCACAGTAAAGTCCTATAAACAGCAATAAACAACCAGTGGTGCTGGTTGAGGGATAAATGTTGGCTAGGACTCTGCAGAACTTCCCTGCCCTTCAAATAGTGTCATGGGATCTTTTTGTGTCCACCTGCACAAGCAGATGGGGTTTTAGTTTAACATCTCACCTGAAAGACACAAACACTGACAATGCTGCAGTGAGGTGTCAGCCTATCTTATATGCTGAAGTGCCACACTGGGGATTGGTGCACAATGTAACAGAAGGCGATGATGTAACTGAGGAATTTAATTATACATAATTGGTTAAGATTCAAAAGCAAATGTTCCTGAAATGCTGTTTTGACAGATCTATATTTTGTGAGCCCATTCCCCATCCTGGCGCTGCCATTATTGAGGGAGAGGATATTCGATTTTCTTGAAATAGTTGCATATAAATTGGAACAGTTTGCTTAACTCTTAGGTACCGTTGTTTTGTTTAGAAAACAGAAAGGTGATGTTGCTGTCAAGGTTAAATCCGTCCCACGTAATTTGTGGAGGGATAAGTTAACTCTCGGATGAAATCTTAAATGCCTTGATTTATATACGAATGAAGTCTGTTTAATTGCCTAATCTATATCCTGTTAGCTGGTCTTTTGCTAGCCAGCATGCAATAGATTTTGTTCTTAAATAAATTACCCTACAGTGAACACTGAACTTGAATTACCTCAGTCTCATCACATCTTGCATATTTTCAAAGGTGTGGCACATGTTCAATTCTGCTTTGAGGTGTGCAATGTTTTTAATGGGCTCGTTTAATACCATAAGTAAGAAATGGTACTCCCGGCGATCTGTTTATAAGATGTGTGATAGGCTTCTTGTACCATGCCCTCAATTCAACACGTGCGGTTTCTTCCACCGTCACCATGACTGCTTGACAGCTCACAATGCTCTCTCCAGACACAGCCCAAGTTTGGAAGCACAAAGTTGTACTGCTAGATGTATATATGTTTAAACTGGTCAATGGACTTGGTGCAAAAACTTGACACACTCAGCACTGCGTTTTACTGAAAGCTTCGTGACAACACTGATTTGTATTGTGTAACTGGTTGTTCCTAGGGAATATTTGAAAACACAAGTGTTTAATTTTTATCTAAAAAATATTTTCCTTTCTACATCTGAAAATGTAATCAATTTCACATGGTGAAAGTATGAAAACCACAATGAAGAGGGGTGGGGGTTACATTTGAAATGGGGGAGGGAACAGTCATTGTTTTACCAACAAAAAAACTGGAGTGTACAGCGACTTCACCATGGAATGTCACTTTAATATTCTTTCGTTACTATAAATCACACAATATAATTGCTCCTCTGCTAGCTTTAGAACAGATTTTGTCACCCTTTAATGGAAAAACGTGATAGATAGTGGCTAATACAGAATCAGCAGTGTAATCTCACAAATGCCTCAGAGCAGTTTGTCTCCTGAGTCAAACAAAATGCCGATTACATTGTCTTATTATGTACTGCTCTTTTTATTATTATTGTGTGTGTGACTTTATTTCCCCTCAACAAAAGGAAGCTGTTTTGATTCCTGATGAAAGTCAGTAAGTGTGCCGAAATCCAGCACCTGTTTTGCTCGGTGCCTGTCAGGTACGAGTAGTATCAATCCATATTAAGGCAGAGCTTCATAGCCAAACATGGCACCTTTCATCGTCACATTCAGTAAAGGCAGTGATGCATTGTTATAGCTTGCATTCACACTTAATCTTTGTCAGAACCATTACTGTACAGTTTATCAGTGAAAAATATCAACTTACCATCTAATTGAAATAACTATACAATTATAGCTGACTTCTCATTCCAGTTTGATGAAGGTGAGTTTTTCTCCATGCACTTTTAATCATTCATAGTTTCTGATATATTTAATTTGGGACTTTCTTTGTAGCTCAGTGGGTTGTTTTTTTCTTCCTTGGCAATTTGAAAATGTCATGTGATATTTAACGTATGCAATGAGTATGGTATGGTGACTGAAGTACAATGTGAATGTTATGGCGACTGTTACTATGGGAATGGTTTGGTGACTGATCTATTGTAACCAGTCCTTTCTCAGCAGTCATGCAGATGTAGTACTTCATTTACCAAACAGGAAGGGGAAAATGAACTGATTCCATTCGACAATCTAAGCTTTTCAGTAAAATATGAGGGTCCTCACGAGGGTAAGGGAGATATTGATCTGACTGGTCACTGTGCACTTCCAGATTTCGGATGCCCTTCTTCATGTCCACCCTGCCATGTAGTACTCTATACAGTAAAATAGGTGGGTGACTCTTTATTTTTTGAGGTGGAAGAGAGGAACATGCCTAGAACAAGTTTGGTCTATCTAGATTAGAGTGTTTTCTGAACTTTCATCAGGATGAGAAGGGATTCAGGAAGAAGAGGATGTCAAGGTCATATTCAGTGCTACCAATACCTAGAAGGATCAGGTCAAGGCAATATAGAAGGAGCCCAGACATTTGGATGCAGTTATGTGTGACTGGCTGGACACCCATGCACAGCGCTGACACATATCACCTGCATCGTCAGTCTTTTACTCCCACTTTACAGCAGTTCAAGTGTTGTACTCCTGTCCCTCTGTCACATGTGGACATGGGAGTTTCTTCTGAAGGGATGATAGAGAAGGAGGCATTCTACTGTACGTTTCGTGGCACAGTTCCAAAAGTACGGCATCGATTGTTATCTTGGACATACTTAGATTTGCAATTGAGAGATGTCCAGACGAATAAAATTGGTCGTGTAATAGCTTGGATTGGAGAACTCAATAAGGCCCTACCTTTTTGGGTGAGTTTTTTTGCAGAATTCTCCATAGTCTGAGGTCCCACAGCTCGAGCCATATTACCACTGCCTGCCCTTCTGCCTGTCCTTCTAACCTGGATTTGGAAGACCGACCAAGCTCTGAGTATGGCTGTAAAAGGCAGCTAGCAAAAAAACCCACAACTGGATACAGGCCACCACACAGGGGAGCATGCAAAAAATGTTAGCATATGCACTGTTATTAAAATCATATACATTTTCTAAACTCCCTTCAAAAGCTCCAGCAGGATTGGTCACGTTCAGTGAAAACTGCTTGGGGTGGTTGGAGGGATATTCAGCTTGGCAGCACCATTGTTTATATTTGCTGTTAACATCTCTCTTGTATTGGGGAAACATCCTTCTTTCCTTCCTCCATGCTCCCCCTCGCCCGCCTCCACGCCCCCCAACCTCCTCCAACAGTATACATATGGCTCTGTCATCCTAAGAGAGAAACCCTATGTGCTTACAAAATCGTGGCTTTGTACAACAATAACTTAGATTTATATAGCACCGTTAATGTAGTAAAACATCCCAAGGCAGTTCATAGGAGTGTAATCAGACAAAAATTGACACCGAGCCAAAGAGGGAGACATGAGGACAGATGACCAAAGGCTTGGTCAAAGAGAGAGATTTTAAGGGATAGTCTTAAAGGAAGAGAGAGGGGCGGAGAGGTTATGGGAGGGAATTCGAGTTTAGAGCCTAGATAGCTGAAGGCACGGCCGCCAATGGTGGGGTGAAGGAAGTGGGAATGGACAAGAGGCCAGTGTTGGAGGAATGCAGAGTTCTCTGAGGGTTACAGAGAAAAATAGCATAACGGTTGTCTTGGAATCTGCTCTGAAAGATCCCTGATCCCTCCCTGTTCTGTACTTGTGATTCCAAGTATCACTTGGTGAGTTAAACATCAGTATGGTGATCCTGGAAGGACACAACAGGCAGCTCTCAATTGATTTAAGTGCAACCAGTTTGTAAGTTTGGGAAAAAAATTAAGAGTAAACATTTCTGAAATTTAGATGTGACAAAAGTTGGCAGCTGTTTGTTAACGCCGTGGGGAAATGTGGTTTGGCTAACTGACATGCTAAAGGGTAATTGTACTGTTAGAATTATGTGTGTGGTTCCTGTATGACACAGTTCTGTAAAGATTTCCACTTTCCCATGCATTATTATCAACAGTTCAAGGGATCTCTCTCTCTCTCTCTCTCATTTTGTGTGTCTCCCATTTTGTCATTTACTCTCTCGTTTTGTCTTTTTCTTTCTCTCATTTTGTGTCTCTTGGGTTTTATCTCTCTCATTTTACATCTTTTGTTTGCTGAATTTGTCTGTTTCTCTTGCTCTTTATCCTCTCTGAATATTACAGGAGTGAACTGCTGGGTTAAGAGATTAAATTTGGACTTTGCCCTCTACAATACTTAATGTTACCATAATAATGGACTAAATAGACACATAGGGCTCAATTTTAAAAGTGAAAAACGGATGGGTTGGGGGCAGGGGGGCATTGAAAATTGCTACCATTTCAGACCTGCCTCCAAATCACCCATTTCTGGTTTTCACCGGGATGGGAAGAGGGGTGGGCGACCAACCCGCTCCCAGGAGGTGGGACGGGCCTTAAAACTTTTCAAGGGAGGCTTCAGGCCTCCATTTCTCCAGACTTCCTGATTTCAACCCCAGGGGGCCGGGATTCCCGGGCCTTCTGTTTTACGCCTCGTGAAAGGAAGCGAGAAGGCCTGATACTAACAAGTAGGTGCTTAGAAAGGCACAGCTTGTGAGCCTGGAGGAGCAGGAGTGATTACCCCAGACCCAACAAGCCTACCTGCACCGACCCCCCAATGATCGCAGACACCCAAACCCTGATCGTGGACCCCCCCCCCCTCAATCACGGACCCCGATCCTCCCCCTCTCCCCCCTCCCCCCCCCCCCCTCCCCCCCCCCCCCAATCTAATCCTCTGACCCCCGATCCTCCCTCTCAACGATCGCAGACCCCCGCGATGACCCCTGATCCCGAAACCCCTCCCCGCCGTGACTGACCCCCGATCCTTCCCCCCTGCAGGAAGATAGCAATAGACTGGTCAGGTGGGCAAAAAAGTGGCAAATGGAATTCAATCCAGGGAAGTGTGAGGTAATGCATTTGGTGGGGGGAGTGCAAACAAGGCAAGGGAGTATACAATAAATGGGAGGATACTGAGAGTTGTTAGAGGAACAGAGGGACCTTGCAGTGCATGTCCACAGATCCCTGAAGATAGCAGGATAGGTAGATAAGGTGGTTACTTTCCTTCGTCAGCCGAGGCACAGAATTTAAGAGCAGGGAGGTTATGCTAGAACTGTACAAAACACTAGTTAGGCCACAGCTAGAGTACTGCGTACAGTTCTGGTCACCACATTACAGGAAAGATGTGATTGCACTGGAGAGGGTACAGAGGAGATTTACGAGCATGTTGCCAGGACTGGAGAATTTTAGTTCTGAGGAAAGTTTGGATAGGCTGGGGTTGTTTTCTTTGGAACAGGGGAGGCTGAGGGGTGATTTAATTGAGGTGTACGAAATTGAGGGTCCGAGATAGAGTGGATAGCAGAGAGGTCAATAACCAGGGAGCATAGATTTAAAGTGATTGGTAGAAGGATGAGAGGGGAGCTGAGGAAAAATCTTTTCACCCAGAGGGTGGTGGGGGTCTGGAACTCACTGCCTGAGAGGGTGGTCGAGGCAGAAACCCTCAACTCATTTAAAAAGTGCCTGGATATGCACCTGAAGTGCCGTAACTTGCAAGGCTACGGACCAAGTGCTGGAATGTGGGATTAGGCTGGGTGGCTCATTTTCGGCCGTCACGGACACGATGGGCCGAATGACCTCCTTCTGTCATAAATTTTCTATGATTCTACGCCCACCAATGACCCACCCCCCATCCATACAAACAAAGACTTACCTGCAGACTTACCTGAATACGTCCTGTCCCTGGCTGGTCTCCCGTCTGACTGAGACCAGCCTGTTAATCAGGCAGGTCAGTCGGACGGGAAACCGACAAAAAAAAATTAAAGGCGTCCTTAAGTCAAAATCGTAAGGACGTCCGGGAAACCCGTACTAATGGGTTTCCCGTCCTCAATTTGACCCCGCCCCCTTCCCGGCTTGGTTTTAAAATCGAGCCCGTAATGACTGACTTACACTAGCACTTTTTGGGGAGCGATGATGTCAGAACCCTCTTCTGTTTGCAATTAGTGCTTCCTCCTGCAGAGAACGGATTGAAAAGGAGAACGTTCCAGTGTACTAAAAATTGGTCAAATATACGAAATTGCTCTACGTCCATTATTTTTGCCGGGCCTCTTTAGTTTGAGGATAAGTGGTGATTACATTTCCTGCTTACATATGTCCCTTTCAATTCATTACTTCCCATTCTGTCAGCTTTTTGTCATGTGGTAATCTGCCAACATGACAAACGACAGATGAGAGAGCTTAGACAGTGAAACCAAATTGAAAAATTATGAGGAAATCTCAGCTTGGAATGAACTCATTGAATATTAAAATCCTAATGGTTTGACATTTGACAGAAACAGCCAATAAAATTAATATTTGGTTTTAACATTTTTAAAGCCTTTACAGTGAGTTTGCATTGAATGGAATGTCTATCGTCCCATTTTTTTTTTGCACATGGTAAAAAGAAAAATAACTGCTCATATTTTAAGAACGTCTTTTCCTGCTCCCTGCAGAGCTGCTCAGAGGGTGTCCTGCTGGAGGATGATGTCATTCAGACTGGGAGGTGATAGCTGCTTCGTGATTTGAGAGTTCATTGCAAGTTGTGTGGTTTAGCCTGAAGCCAAGCCTTAAAAAGATTCCCGTATAATTTTCAAGGAAGATTCATGCATAGGATTGGTATGCTTGGTGCACCTCACAAAAAAAGTTAATAAAACACTGGCAGTGGGCTTTGTTTATATTGAGGGAGAAATGCAAAGAGAAAATTAAGTTCTTGAAATATGTAGCTATTTTAAAAAGTGAACCGACATTTGAGTTTTATCGGTTTAAGTTATATTTTTGGATCACAACTAAAAATTCTATTTTGGTTGCAGTAATTTTTTTGGGATGTGTTTGGTGGACTGCTTCTTTGCCAATAAAATATATTAAGCACTGTGAAGTCTGGGAGTTTCAACCATTTGGCCTCCAGATTTGAAATTCAATCAGTTTTTAAAAAAAAACTATCTTTAATTCCATATTTTAAAAAAAACCTCGAGTGTATTTGACACAGGGAGCAGACTTGGCATTAGTGTGAAGGAACCGAATTAACAGGAACACAGTTGAAATGGCTGAACATCCTGGGCTATTTATCTATTTCAAGTATCAGCTCAGTATACCTATAGCACTCTTGCCTCTTAAGTCTTAAGGTTATAGGTTCTCTCTTCCTAATATCTCCTCCTTTTGTTTAGTGTTAACTTTTGTCTGTTTATGCTCCTGTGGAGCACATTGAGACGTTGTCCTACATTAAAGGTGCTATATAAATGCAAGTTATTCAAGCCCCACCCTAGGTCTTGAGCACATAATCTAGGCTAACACATAAGTATTGATGGAGCACTGCATTGCGAAAGGTTGCATCTTTTGGCTAAAGCACCTTGCTCAGGTAGGTGTAAAATCTACCATGGCACTGAAAGGAAAGCATGGGAGTTCTCCTGGTGTCCTGGCTAACATTTATCCCTCAACCAACACCACCTAAACAGGTTAACTGGTCACTTATCTCATGGCTGTTGGTGGGGACCTAACGGTGCCCAAATTGGCTGCGCGTTTGCCTACAAAATTATAGTGACTGCACTTAAGTAATTCACTTGGCTTTAAAGTACCTTTGGATATCCTGAGGATGTGGATGGTGCGACATCAATGCTAATTCATTCTTGTAATGATAACTCAGTCCTTCGCACTGTGGCTCCATTAGATCCTCTCAGTCAGTTCTTTTTCCTTCAATATAAACAGTATAAACAATATTTGTTTTAAATGATAAAATAAATCAAAACTTTGATTCTTTTCCCCATGAAGATTGGAGATTTCATTGATGGGATTTAGATCACTTGCTTATACTCTTTCCACCAAGTACCAGGTCAGGTACAGCATGGGCGAGATGTAGAGCAAATCTGCCCCAATAGTTTTGTAAGACCACGCACACTAGAAACTGGCTGCCATTGCCCAGAATCATTTTAGCTTGCGGAGAATAGGGCGCCTTCTATCCATTAAGTATGGCTGGATACAAACCAAGGTTCTAGAAGTAAAAGGACTGTGTTCTAACTCACTGAAGCACGACGTCATTTATTGATTGCAAATCTGTCTGCTATATGTTAATATTTTAACAAATGCATGAGTGTGCTGCTCTCCTCCTGAAGTCTGGGCTCCCCAGCTGCTTTGAACTACTTTGTAGGATAGTTATTTTCACAAAGGCGGAGACACAAACAGCTTCTAACTTGTAGGTTTTTCCATACACACTGCACCGGTAATGAAAATCATTTCGCAAGCAGATTGTCAACCTAGCTCCTCTCCTGAGCTCTGTAATCGCTGGCATTATTGCGGGAGCAGCTTGTTGTTGTGTTTTTGAGCACTGCTGACAGGTTTCAGCTGAAGGTAACCCTTATCTCCAGTTTAGTAAGGTGGAAGATCTCTCACAATGTGTATTCCCTTTGTCAATCTTTTTAAAAAAAAAATTCTGTAACTCAGTTTCAGATACAAATTCAGGTTTTTGTTTAAGGCAGTTCTTTGGGGTAATTTTCACCATCAGCACTTGAGTGATAAACCAGTGAAGCGGATCGCCCACCCGTTAAAGTGCCCGCCTGATTTTCATTTCCATTAATTTCAATGGAAATAAAAATCGGGTGTGCAATTTGCTCCGCCGGTTTACTGCTCAAGTGTTGAAGGTGAAAATTACCCTCTTGGTTTCTAAAACAGTGCCAGTCAACTAGTGCCAGTTCACTACAGTTCAGAGGGAGTTCTGATATTTTTTTGCATTATGAAACACAAATGGTTTTCTCACATCCGCAAGAAAGATTTTGTAACAGAACACAAAGGATGTGATCGTATTAATTTTTCTAGAGCCTGTCATTGTATCTTTGCATTGCTTGCATTGTTTTTGAAAGAAATGCTTTTATATAGTTGTACATATGGCATTTGTTGTCACCCTTTTTCCAAAATCAAGATACATACCTAATCTACTCAGAAGGGTAATGGAAAATGGTTTAAAGGGACAATGCCACTAATCTCTTAGTACATCCTATTACAAAAACTCTGCTTTATTGCTACCAAGATGGGGACATTTCATTTCATGCCATGGCTGAATTTTGAGTCCACCTGTTAATTTAAATAGAAAATTGTACTTAAAAAGTTGGTACTCCAGAAAGTCCAGTGACGATTCAAGATTAAGTTGCAGCCGATATCATTGGTTCCATGCTGATATTACATTTCTAGTTGTCCCCTATTTATATGCTGACATGGTAGTACATGTTACAGAACACTGCAACAACATGACAGTGTTCTTTTAAGTTTCAGTAGCTACGAGACTCAACCTGAGAAACCAGCAGTCATTATTTTTGATTTTGCCACAATAAAACGACATGTATTGGAGTTCTGTGCACTGTACCTTCGATTTCCAAATCCTCCATCTTTATATTAGGTATGGAATTGTATGCAATGGCTAGGTATATACATTTTAGAAAAATTCACAGCAATGGATATTAGTGAAATGAACAGTATTTAAGTTACAATCATGAATCATCTTGCTATACATGAAAAGTATAATGTAGTCACTCCCTGTGATAAGATTTTAAACATCCAAAAGATAGAGCGATAACACTGAAGTGATTTATGGTTGGCCTTGCAAGTGTATGTACAAATAGAGATGTGACTATTACGTGATGGAATTATGTTGCTATGTTTATTCATCTTGTAAAACAAGCTAACGCCTCATTATTATATATTCGGATTGTGCTGCAGCTGGATTTGTGTGCATTCCTTTTTTAAAAAATCAGTCTGTATATTGTTTTTACTAGTGGGAAGTCCAGGTCAAATGTAGCATTGAGGATAAGTGGAGTTAGGGGTCAAGGGATAAGTGAAACAGAATGTAAAGACATAATTCGATCCCCATTTTGAAGTCATCCATCCTGCCCTTCTTTTGATTTATAGTTAAATAGCAAAACTTAGAGTTTGGGAAGCTGGGAAGTAGACTTGGGTGGAACATAGCAGTTTTTCTGCAAAACAGGCTGAGGAGCTAGGAGACACAATACCTAGATCGTACAGGAGGGTGTAATTTTAGTGTGACAAGTTTATATAGGCAGGTTCCATTATAAATATGGACTGAGGAATTTATAATGAAAAAAAGTTGAGAAGAATTAAGGTTTTGTAGAGAAGAGGTACATGTAGACCTAATATATTGCAGATATATAGGGAAGGGAAGGGAACTAACATGAAGTACTGCTCTATTTGGGTGAGCTGACGGTTATGGTTTATGGTGCTGGGAGTTGGCTGGAAGGTACCAGCCTTGGCTCAGTAGTAGTACTCTCGCCCCTGAGTCAGGAGGTATTGGGTTCAAGCCTCACTCCAGAGACTTGGATACATAATCTAGGCTGATACCTCAGTGCAGTACTGAGGGAAGGCTGCACTGTTGGAGGTGCCGTCATTCAGATGAGACGTTAAACCAAAGCCCCATCTGCCCTCTCAGGTGGACGTAAAAGACCCCATGACACTATTTGAATGTCCTGGCCAATATTTATCTCTCAACCAACATCAGCAAAGACAAGTTATCTGGTCATTTATGTAATTGCTGTTTGTAGGAGCTAGTTGTGCGCAAGTTGACTGCCCTACACTTCAAAAGTACTTAATTGGCTGTAAAGCACATTGAGATGTCATGAAAGGCACTATATAGATGCAAGTTCATCTTTCTTTCTTTAGGAGGTAGATGAGAACAAGGAACCCGTTTTATTATCGGAATGGCTGCGGCTGGACTGAATGAGTATTGACGATTGTATTGGATGAATGTGAGTTTGCAGCAGACTGGTTTTGTTTTACTCCCTTTTTTTTTTGCAGACATTGAAAAAATAACTTTTAGATGATTTAAAACATGGTTTGGTTTCATATCAAGCTGCCAGACTCAAAGTTTTATCCCATCGTCAATAGCTCCTGATCACTTGTGCAGATCTTCCTGCTTGAGTACCGATGATATATTTTATTTACAATGCAATTATTGCTATTTTTAAATTGAATTGTTTTTTTAAGGACGTGCATTTGAGGAGTAGTCGCTTCAATGTTTCTCACTGTGCCATGCAGAGGATGCTCACGATTGTTGCAGAGGTCGATCTGGTTGCCATCTTAAAAATCCTTTTAGCCAGGAGCTCAACCACAATTTATTGGGGCTAGCATGCCTCAAACATGATACTTTTGCATTTTTCAACATTGAATTCATCTACATTGCTCTTTGCCCACAAAAGATCAAAATATTGCAATCCTATAGTGGCACTTGTTGGTGGAGTATGATGTGTCAGTAACTCATTGTGGGGCCACTCTGTGTATAATGGAAGTCACACCTTGAAGTGTCAGCCTTGGCTCACTGGTAGAATTCTCACCTGAGTCAGAAGGTTATGGATTCAAGCCCCACTCTAGAAGCTTGAGCCTATAATCTAGGCTGACACTCCAGTGCAGTACTGAGTGAGTGCTGCCTTTCAGATGAGACATTAAGTCTGCTCTCTCAAGCATAAAATATCCCATGGCACAATTTCAAGAAGAGCAGGGGAGTTCTTCCGGTTTCCTGGCCATCGTTTATATCCCAACCCACACCACCACAAACAAATTATCTGATCATTTAGCTCATCACTGTTTATAGGACCTTGCTGTGTGCTAATTAGCTGCAATCTCTACATTGTAACAATGGCTACGCTTCAAAAGTACCTCATTGGCTATGAGGTGTTTTGGGAGGCCCTGAGGTCCCGCATGGCGCTATGTAAATCCAAGTTCTTTCCTTTATTTAGGCTGCTGACTTTGAACTGGAGTAGGAATGTATAGAAACATAGAAAATAGGAGCAGGAGTAGGCTATTTGGCCCTTTGAGCCTGCTCCGCCATTCAAAATGATCATGGCTGATGCTCCAACTCAATACCATGTTCCTGCTCTCTCCCCATACCCCTTGATGCCTTTTGTGTCTAAAAATCTATCTAGCTCCTTCTTAAATATATTCAGTGACTTGGCCTCCACAGCCTTCTGTGGTAGAGAATTCCACAGGTTCACCACCCTCTGAGTGAACAAATTTCTCCTCATCTCAGTCCTAAATGTTCTACCCTGTATCCTGAGACTGTGACCCCTCGTTCTGGAACCCCCAGCCAGGGGAAACATCCTCCCTGCATCCAGTCTGTCTAGCCCTGTCAGAATTTTATATGTTTCAATGAGATCCCCTCTCATTCTTCCAAACTCGAGTGAATACAGGTTAAGTCGACCCAATCTCTCCTCATACGACAGTCCTGCCATCCCAGGAATCAGTCTGGTGAACCTTCGCTGCACTCCCTCTATGGCAAGTATATCCTTTCTTAGGTAAGGAGACCAAAACTGCACACAATACTCCAGGTGTGATCTCACCAAGGCCCTGTATAACTGCAGTAAGACATCCTTGCTCCTGTACTCAAACCCTCTTACAATGAAGGTCAACATACCATTTGCCTTTCTAACTGCTTGCTGCACCTGCATGTTTACTTTCAGTGACTGGTATACAAGGACACCCAGGTCCCTTTGTACATCAACATTTCCCAATCTATCACCATTTAAATAATACTCTGCCTTTCTGCTTTTCCTTCCGAAGTGGATAACTTCACATTTATCCACATTATACTGCATCTGCCATGTATTTTTCCACTCACTCAACTTGTCTAAATCGCCTTGAAGCCTCTTTGCATTTCCCTCACAACTCACGATCCCACTTAGTTTTGTGTCGTCAACAAACTTGGAAATATTACATTTGGTTCCCTCATCCAAATCATTGATATATATTGTGAATAGCTGGGGCCCAAGCACTGATCCCTGCCTGCCACCCCGAAAAAGACCCATTCATTCCCACTCTCTGTTTCCTGTCTGTTAACCAATTTTCAATCTATGCCAGTATATTACCCCCAATCCCACGTGCTTTAATTTTGCACACTAACCTCTTATGTGGGACTTTATCAAAGGCCTTCTGAAAATCCAAATAAACCACATCCACTGGTTCTCCCTTATCTATTCTACCAGTTACATCCTCAAAAAACTCCAGTAGGTTTGTCAAACGTGATTTCCCTTTCATAAATCCATGTTGACGTTGTCTAATCCTGTTGATTTTTCTAAGTGTCCTGTTATCACATCCTTTATAATAGACTCTAGCATTTTCCCTACTCCTGATGTTAGGCTATAACCGTCTGTAGTTCCCTGTTTTCTCTCTCCCTCCTTTTTTAAATAGTGGGGTTACATTTGTCACCCTCCAATCTGCAGAAACTGTTCCATAATCTGTAGAATTTTGGAAGATGACAACTAATGCATCCACTATTTCCAGGACTACAGCGAAGAGCATGACATTCAAGCCAGTTACTTAAGTATTTTATGTTTGGTAACTTGCTGAGCAAGTTGACCTCACATTTTTCTATTACTTTCCAATGATCCATTTTGGTGCCTGTCTGACTGAGATCAACTCTTTATGCTGCAGTATTTCTAGTTTTGTGGTGCGGGATTGTACTGTCTAGGAATTGAGTGGTGACTGTTCAACCCCATTTCTTGTACGGGCAAATTCAGTCAGGCTGGTTTTTAGAGTAGAGTCTCTGTATACGGGAGCACGAGTCATAGATGGGGCCCATAACACCAGAGCTCTGATTCTCTGACTACACTCCCGTCTTATGAGGTTGAGTCCAGGAGTGCAGCCTTGTTGAATTTGTCCAGTAGTTTGCCTACAGAGAACGAGACAGAGAGTGAAAGTAAGTAGACTTTCGTCTCATCATTCTGGGCTGGTTCTGATCCCAAGTCCTAAAAATGAAAGGAAAGTCTTAAATATTCAGATTTGAAAATAACTAAAGCTAGTGCAAGCTGGAACTACATCTTAATCTTTTTATTGATGGAATAAAAGCTAGTAGTTGCTAAGAGTAAAAGCATTACCGGTCCCTGCAGCTGAAACTTCACACTCAGAAATTATATGTCTAGGGTTATTGGCCACAGCTGTGATATTAAATGGCTTTATTTATAGTACAGTTTTAATTCCCAGCAAGAATTTATTGGCAGCATAATTGGTAAGAAAGTGATCTTGTGGTCTTTTGACTTGTTGCTTCTGAAAGTTTTTTTTGAAATACAGTAAAAGTTGAAGAGCTAGCAATTTAAAGCACGATAGGTAAGTAAAAGCTGCTGTGTAAAATCAGAACAGTCTTTAACTTCCCAGTAAGTAGATCTTCAAGATGACAGACAGTTGCCTCTGAAGAGTGACTAAGCCAGTCTTGTGACTTGGTCCAGCTGATTTGTGTGGGTGCTCCTCTGCCACCTCGGAGTATTCTTCAGGTCCAGGCAGGGTGGCACAGTGCAGGACTAATCCATCCCCAGCCAGGGTTCTGCTCAGTTGTAGGTCAACAGGGAAATGTGCTACAACAGGGAGATCTAAGTAAGACAATAACGGACAGCTCTGGGAAGATGGGAACATAGGTACAGGAGTAGGCCATTCGGCCCTTCGAACCTGCTTCGCCATTCGATTAGATCATGGATGATCTGTACCTGAACTCCATTTACTCACCTTAGCTCTATATCTCTTGATACGCTTACCTAACAAAAATCTATCAAGCTCAGTTTTGAAAACTCCAATTGTCCTAGCTTCCACAGCCTATTGGGGGAGAGAATTTCAGATTTCTACTACCCTTTGTGGAAAAAGTGCTTCCTGATTTTTGCTCCTAAATCGCCTACCTCAAATTTGAAGATTATGTCCCCTCGTTTTTGATTCTCCCACCAGAGGAAATAGTTTCTCTGCATCTACCATATTGAATCCTCTTAACATTTTAAACACTATGATCAGATCACCCCTTCATCTTCTTCACTCAAAGGAATTCAAGCCAAGTTTATGCAACCTATCCTTATAATGTAACCCTCTAAGCCCCAGTATAATTCTGATGAATCTATGCTGCACCCCCTCCAAGGCCAATATATCCTTCCTGAGCTGCGGTGCCCAAAACTGAATGCAGTACTCCTGATGGGGTCTGACCAAGGCTCCATACAACTGATGCATAACTTCCTCCCCTTTTTATTCCAGCTCCCTTGAAATAAAGGCCAACATTCCATTAGCCTTTTTGATTTTTTGCACTTGGGAATCAACTTTTCAGATGTCTCCTTCTACCATTTCTATAGACTAGCGACCCCTAATTTTTTTTTAAAAATGATTCGAGTATCTGACAAGTATGGAAACAAATCCCCATAGTCAAGAATCTGCAAACCAAGGTACTGAGAAATCCATATGGGTAGAGTTTCCATTTGCCTAAGGATGGAATGTGTGCTCCTTCCCCATATATGCTTCAACAGTGCCTTGATATTTTGAAAGAAGCACAAAAAGATGACATATATGCACTTTGTACGTACATTGACCTGATGTTTATTAAACACCATATTCAATGTGCTTAGGTCACTCTTTTGGGCGTACCAGTCATAGTTTTGAGTGCACTGAAGTGACTTGATTGTTCCATAGCCTTTGCTAATGCTTACCTATAGATGAAAGTACAAACCTGAGGAGTAGAAAAGAAATGTTAAAGGTAACTTAGGCAATGGGGCCGATTTTCAGATGGCCGAGCGGGTGCGTTGGAGGCTCCTAAAATGGCGGAATCCCGGAGCGGGTTCGGAGCCCGGCTCCAACCCACTGACTTCCAGGTTCACCAGTGACTCGTTCGGGTGCGCGCGCAGCTCCCGCATGTGGGACTTCCACTGGCAATTAAAGCCAGCGGGATGCTGCTTTAGATAGTTAGGTAGATAGTTGAGGTACTTGACAGACTGCATTGAGTGGAGATTTTGACAGGGGTGCAGTTTTGAAGGATGCTCAGCGTGTTTCCCGTGCTGTGGGAAACACTCCCCGTTGGAGCAGATGTGTTTCAGCCAGCAGCCAGTGGGAGATGCAAAGGATTATTTGACAGTTGGGGGGAAAACCTCATTTATTGCAGCAGGGCACTCTGTCACTTCAGACAAAGTTTTGGCTGCAACACCTGTGTCTTTCCACTCAAAATTCTTAATTTATACCCTAAACTCTGCTATGTAAACACATTTACCTACTTTGCGGACCCCCTCAAACTCACACCATCAGGATGGTGGGGTGGGGGGGGGGGGGGCGCCATAGCTGCATTCACCACTTCATCCGAGGATGAGCAACGTCAACAGCCTCGCCAGGCACGCCGTCCGCCTCCTTTGTAGGATGACCCAATGGGTGGCATCGAGTGTGGGTGTTCATGGTGAATCTCATGACTGGGACTTGTTACACAAGCCAGTCAAGAATGACCAAGACGTGGCAGGAGTGGTGATAATACTTAATGTGTCATTAACAAAAATCAAATATAAATTTAAAAAACACATGACAAACTGTCAAACACCCTTGTGCATCCCCTTTGTGGTCACAAAACCTTTGCCTTATGCTTCCGACTACTTCCGACTCCCCCGTGGCTGCAGCAGAGGTAGTGGCAGGTTGCTCTTGTTCGTGCCCTGACCGATTAGATGCTTTGGGCCCACGCCCTCTGTGTTTCGGTGCCCGTGAGGGCCCCTCCAAAGACTGCTCCACCTGCACCTGTGCAGGGGCAGACTCGAGCACCTGGAGAGGAGGCAGCATTGTGGGTACTGGTTGAGAGGGGGGCAACGGGTGAGACATGGGGGCGCTTTGAGTGGCGTCTCCACTTCCATGTCCCCTTTCGCCATCATCCCTCCCCTGGGCCAGGCCCACACCGCTCCTACCACCCTGCTGGATGACAGTTTGGAGGACATGTGTGTAGCCTTGTAAGGCCAGTGCTAGTGTATTTGCCTGCCTGTTCAAGGCGGCAGAAAGTTGCTCACCCTGAGTCTGAAGGGCCGTTGTCAGGGCCTGAATGGACTCAATGGTGAGCTGTGAATGAAGCTCGATGGTGACTAGCCTTCCCTCCATTGCAGACATTCTCGCACTTATCCGTGACACTATCTCAGAGATTCCCTCCTGTACCTGTGCCACCATTCCATTCATGCAGGAGTTGGACTCCTCCATCCTCTGCGCGATTGTGGAGAGTGCGCGTGGCATCTGTTCCAGCACCTCGCAAATGTGCTGCTGCCCTTCGATCATTCTCCTTTTAAAGGATGGCCCCCAGGGTTCAGCTTCTGTGTCCAGCTGAGCAGAGCCTGGAGAAGAGTGCTCCCACCGACACAGACTCTCCACAGCTGCCCCTGCCACCAGTGTCTGCCCGTGCTCACGTGTGCGGTGACTCACGATGTGCGACCCCAACTAACTGAGGACGGGGACCCACCGATGTGTGAGTATCTGCGCTGGTGGATGGCTCGCTCAGATGGGACGGTGCCCCCTCAGAGGCCGGCAGGTCCTCTGAGGAATCGCCCTTTGCCGTCACGGCGGTCGCTGAAGGCCCTGTAAGAGAACAGAAGGCAATATTAAGCATGATGACAGATGTTGAGGTGCTGAAGATGGCAAGGCATGTTAACACCATTAGCTATTGTGAGTGCTGAATGTTAAAGTTCTGTCACCAACCATTTGTCGGGTGGCAGTCTCGGCGACCCCGACGGACAGGCACTCGAGGGTGCCGTTTAGTTCAAGAGCCTCCTGCTCGGTGTCCCTGAGGACGACCAGATGTTGAGCCCCCCCCCCCCTCTGGTCTTCGCCCTCTCCCATGCATTCTGGGCTCTCTTCTCCTATAAAGGGAGAAAGTAGAGAGGCATGAGTGAGGGATGGTGACATGGCCAACTGCTGAATGCATTGGTTTGGGTGAGGTTGACCGTGAAAGAGATGCATCAGAGGGTGAGTATGAGACAGAGCCATGACATTGTATGGGGATTGGGTTGAGTAGTGGTGGGATGAGTACTGGGGAGTTGAGGAATTGCAGGTAAGTTGAGGATGAGCTTTGAGTGGATGTGAGGAGTGATGTGTTAGAGTGGTATTGGTAGTACAGAATGAGATGTGGGATGGGGGCGGTGATGTAGAAGATAGAGTGTAGGAGAATGAGTAAGTGTACTCACTTTGGCTGACCTCGTTAGGTCATTGAAGCGCTTCCTCACTGGATCCATGTGCAGGCGACGTTGCTGCTGCTTGGCGATCTGCTCTACCACCTCGAGCTAGGCCTTCTGGATGGCAGAGTCAGGCCACTTCCTCCCATCCGCTGGGCAGAAAATATCCCTCCTCCTCACCCCATCCAATAGTACCTGGAGTGAGGCGTCTGTAAATCTTGGAGCAGCCTTTCCCCTGGTCTGCTCCATGCTGTACTTTTGGTTGTTTGCTACAGGAGCAGCATTGGAGGACTGCCTCTTTAAATAGGGCTCCTCCAGCTGACAGCCTGTGATGCGGGTGCGCAGTCCGCCCGCTGCGCAGATTGGCGACGGGAAACCCAGAAGCCACGGTAAGTGCCTTCAATTTATCCGCGATCGCATGGGGAACGGACCGATTTTACTGGGCGGGTTACACACACACCTAGTCGCCCCCCCCCCCCCCCCCCCCCCGGTTGCTGCCATCTTGCCTCCCTTGTAATATCGGGGCCAATGTGTCTGTTTTTCTGTTTTGCCCTCCCTTCCTGTGGAGAAGCAGCTATCCTGTGTGGCATGCCTTCTCAATAATACAGCCAAGCTTAGAAAATGTTAAATGTTTATTAATACCTGCTTCCTACTTCTACATGCTCTGCTGTAGAGAAGTGGCAACACATTACCTCTCCCAGCCACTTTGTTTTGAAGCTTTTTTTAAATATTGTTCCTCCCTGTGTTCAGCCCCCCCCCCCCCTCCTCAACTCTAACGGTGTAAGGATGCTGGGGTGTCAGTTCAGCTGAAGATTAAATGGTTACTGTGGTGCTTTTGTTTCTGCAGTTTCCCTTCAGCAAGCTCCCTTATCAAAACAGAGTGCAATATCCAGCAGCTGAGAATGGCACCATTTGTTTGTTACAGCTTGATAAATTTAATTGGGTGAAATTTCAAGTTAAACTTTGGGGACCTTTTGGATTGTTTGATGGATGGCAGGAATTGTTCTTTTACCAAAACTTGTTCAGCTCCATAAAGTTTTGGCAATGAATTCAGTGCGAGCTGAGCTCAGCAGAATCCTGGCCAACAGTTATAGCTCTAATGATAAAAGAAGACACTTGCCGACGGTGACTGTCTCTTAACATAAATCTCAACAAAAAAAAACATTTTGACCTGGGATTAATTGTCATCTAGATAAATCAGATGACAAGTTTGGATCAGATCAGATCAAATTAATCTTCTAGTAAAATTACAGGGACAAAATAAAAACCTTCCTTTAGGCAGTTGCTAATGAATCAGTTTTAATTTATGGGTAAAAATGAAAATCCTCATTATACCTGACAAATCATAGCCCTAGGTAAACATAGAACCTCTCCAGCATGACCTAAATAAGTTCAGTTTTTCCACTGGATGTTCTGTCAGTAGGAGAAAAAAACCAAAGGTCAGCTGCTTGTACAAGTGCACAGCAATAGCTTGGAGAAAGTCACTGTGTATATGTAGCCAAATGAAACGAAGCTGAAATAATTAAATACAGACAAACCTCATTAGTATATACTCAATGAGACCAGTCAGAAATGTCGTCTTCCACGCAGGGGTGATTTTATGGTCCTCTGAATAGCAGGGAGGGGAAAGCTAAGCTTGGAAATGAACACTGAAATAAAAATGATAATGACCAAACCATAGAGTAGAACATAAGGAGATTGCTGGTGATTAGAGGCAGCCAAGGCTTGTACATTTTAATATGGTTTCTGCTGGTAGCAATGTGGTAGCACTCCTGCCTTTGAGTCACAAGGTTGAGAGACTTGAGCACCTAATTTAGGCTGACACTCCAGTGAAGTACTGAAGGAGTGTTGCACTCTTGGAGGTGCTACCTTCAGATAAAATGCTAAACTGAGGCTCGTCTGCCCTGTAAAAGATCCCATGGCAGTATTCGAAGAAGAGCAGGGAAGTTCTCCCAATGTCCTGGCCAACATTAATCCCGTAACCGACACAACTAAAGCAGATTATTTTATTACTTATTTCATTACTGTTTGTGGGATCTTGCTGTGTGAAAGTTGCTATTTCCCCACATTACAAGCGATTCTACTTCAAAAGTACTTCACTGGCTGTTGGGACATCCTGAACTCATGAAAGGTGCAATATAAATGAAAGTTTTCTTTCTTTACTGGGCGATTATTATAATGAATGTTCCAAAATGCAGATCTTAAAATTGTAAGAAAAGCCATATTTCACACAGTAAAGTTGGCAAACAGTGCTAAGTAACTAGGAAACAGAATCTTGGATAATGGGGGATTTAATATGGTGCTCTACATAATGGTTTAAAGCTAATTGTCTTTAATGATATAATTGATGGGTGGTGTGAAGTCATGTAAATTCTCATAATCTCATTAAGAAATGTCTTATCCCGTCCTCTATAATACTGCATTCCACCCTCATGTGGGTAACCACTGTGGTGAATGTTGGAGAAGAAACCAGTCAGGAAAATGTAAATTGGCTGTTGTAAGTCTGGCAGGTATAATTCAAAGTGTGTTTTCAAACTCTATTTTTGTATAACCTTAGTTTTTGGCACCCTGGACCTTGACTCTGTAGTTTGGACTCTAGATTTAATATCTAAGAAAAAGAGTCAATCGAATTTTAGCTTCTGAAAAATATACATGCAATTCATTGTGTAGCTCGTTAAGGAAACACACCACTATAATTATCCTGGTCGCAGTGTAACATATCAATCACTTGCAGCCATGTATGAAAGATGTGGTAAATCATGTGTTTTAATCTAGAATATTCATAATAGAAGCAATAGTGTGATTCTTGGCACCTGTAGTGCTGATGTGCATCAGGGGCAGGTGTATAACTGCGTTGTGCATTGTGAGGCATATTGCAGTGGGAAACCACCTGTGCAACAGACTACCTATGTACCAAGAAAGTGCTCGTTTTTTTTTTGTTTGATTACGCTCCTGTGAACTCCTTGGGACGTTTTACTACATTGAAGTTGTTGTAGTTTGATTAAGACCTCAAAAAAAACTGTTGAAAGTTCTTTGCCATATCGTAGTGTAGTGGTTATGAGTCTGGGCAAGCATGGGTTCATAGCCAGTGCTGAAAGTGAATTGGAAAAAAATGACCACAAAAGCTGCCAGATTGTTGTTTTTTTTTAAAAAAAACCCTGGTTCACTCATATCCTTCAGGGAAGGAAACGTATTGAGTCCAATACTATGCTGCCTTTGAAATGGCCTAGCAAGCCACTCAGTTGTAAAAAAATAATTGCAATCCCACCAAGAATTCTCAGAGAAGCTTAGGCAGTGTAATAAATGCAGCCTTGGAAAAGTGGTCCATGTCCCGAGAGAAAATAAGAAAGAAAAAACTATTCTCAGCACCAGGATAGAAAGATATTTTCTGCAGTTCTTTCTGTTACTCTCCCTCCCCCTTTCTCTGTCTCTGTGTTGGTGAGGCGGTGGAGGGGGGGTGGTGGTATGACAGCTGAGACCAATCCCCCATGCGCATTTCCAGCAACGGTCATTGAATCATCATCAGATGAGGGCATTCTAGTTACTTTTCGCCAGGGATACTGATGACAACTGTAGCACAACCTCCACTGTGATTCGCAAATTCACCACAGGCTAGGGATTAAACCTGGAATTGGCTACTCCTAAACCTGGGATTGGATAAACTTGTTTGACCTATCTAGGGCATGGGGTTTGTAACATTCAGTTTATTGTGGAGGCACAATCCAAGCATTGGTGACCCCTTCATTCTTGGGGAGAGAAACAAAACTAATGGGATCAAAGTGCCAAGTTTACAGCGGTAGTTTTGATTGAGATAAAGTAATCTGTATTAAAACATGTCTGGACTAAAAGTTGGAGGTAGCAAAGCTTTGCAAATAACTCAGTACCTGTTATGTTTAAAGAGCAAGTGTGGTCTGTTGAATTGGCATATAATCATAAACATTAAACAGATCTCCTGTCTCCCTTGCTTCCTTAGTGTTCCATGCTAGAAAGCCTGGCTCAAGGCAGCCCAGAAACAGATATTTTGTGTTGAATTTCGGTCATGTGACATTGCAAATGAGAAATGGTGATCTTGCATTCTGTTCAAGTATGTTCATATGTATAGGATTCCATTGCGCTTGTCAAAGAGCAAGGAGTTCTACAGCTGCCCTGGTCAACAGGTCAATTAAGACTATTTTAAAAATACAGATAAACTGGTCATTGCTGTTTATGGCAACCTGCTGTGTGCAAATTTGCTGCCTAATTAGCGGTGACTACATTTCAGTCGGTGAACCACTTTGGGAATTCCTGAGACTGTGATAAGGTGCTCTATAAATGAGTGTTCGTTTCAAGGTCCAAGCACCGGACCTTAACATGTAATTTTGGTGCAACAGATAATGCCTGGAATTTCTGCAGGGCTTCTATGGGGTAAAATTTGCAAAAACTCCTGGATATAACATTAACGGCTAAAAACGTTAATTTCTCTGCTGATGATCTGCTGAAGTTATGGCAGGAAATTGGAATGACCATGTGGAAATTCAGGGCTCATGTGATTTTTCTGGTGTTGCACACAATGCTGTTTCTGCTTGTGCTTAACAATTAGGGACATTTTTCTGGCCATTATTGCTGTTGGTGCTGGAGGACAAGAAGCACTCGGAGAAGGTTGTGGGGGGAGCGAGTCCAGGATCGACCTTGCTGGATTCCCACACATTCTGCAGTGTATGTGAAAATTTGAATGGGATTTAAGGAGCTCGCATCACAAACAAGCGAGCTTCATTTTAATATTGAAATCTATTTTCATGCCATGTATATTTGCGCATGTGCAATTTCCCATGATTCTCCCTGGGAACGTGCTGTCTGCGGAGTTTGCCTGTAGGAAATAGGCAATAGGGGCAGGTGGAGGAAGTCTGCATTTGAGGTTGGGACCATGCGTGCTTTGAGAATAAGTGATGGAATTTATCTTTGGTTTCATGGTATTTTCCGCAGCATTTTTTTGAGAGGTTATTTTTTGAGGTTTTCGCCCAAAGTTTTAATCGCTGCAGTTATTATTTTGAAAATCCACATGCAAATGGGGATTCCTCTATTTTTGTGCTTGAAGGACAAAGAGGATAGAAGTGAGTTGCAGTGCAGATGAGATTGGATAAGACTGCCCTTACCCATGAAGCTAGAGGCACACCTACCTTGCAATGTCAGAGAATCCTGCTTTTGCAGTTTGCACTTTAGCCAGTCTTCACTCAGAGGGTTGTGAATCTTTGAAATTCTCTACCCCAGAGGGCTGTGAATGCTCAGTCGTTGAGTATATTCAAGACTGAGTTTGATAGATTTTTGGACACTAAGGGAATCAAGGGATATGGCGCTAGGGTGGGAAAGTGGAGCTGAGGTCAAAGATCAGGCATGATCTGATTGAATGGCGGAGCAGACTCGAGGGGCTGTATGGCCTACTTCTGCTCCTGTCTTATGTTCTTATGAGATGGTGACAAAGTTGTGTCATCCCCTAGAATCTGCCCTTCAGCCAGCCTCCAAGTCGAGAGCTGGTCACAGAGGATTATTAGCCATCTCAGATTGTGATGGTGTCATTTGTTGGTTCCCTCAGATAAGCTCAGTTCCAAGCACCATTATGAACTTTAAAGTAAAGTACCCTCTGTTCATCTGCTTCCAGTAAACCAGTCCAAGATTAGTGTCTGTACTTGTTAGTGAAGGAAAGGTTACAAGTCAACTCAATCCAAAATGCTCTGGCATGAACGAAACAGGAAACCTTACCGATTCCCAGCTTTTTCTAGGGAAAACATATGTGCTTCTCTGTTTGAGTCTTCAACTGGATTAGTGTCAGAATTTCAGAAAGTGTTATCATGTTTTAGCAAAGCTAAAATAATCCAAAACAGACTTTTGCCCAATTTGATATCCAACTGTGTAGTATTAAGCGGACTGTGAAGTAAGCTGTGTCTCAACAATAACTATGGAGGGCGCTAACAGGATTGAAATGAAAAGGCAAACAAAATCTGCTAGTGTAAGCAGGTAAACGAGTAACCAAGGTAGAGGGGTGGTTATTTTGGAGCAGAAGAATGCAGCTTACAGTCAGCCAAGTGCTTGAAATGGAAAAATCTCACAGTTGCTTTAGGTAAAGCCATCCTAGATGGGAAGCGGTACATTTAGAACTAAATACCTCAAAAAGTGATTCCATAATATGAAAATACTAAGAGTGTGAGCTGCTATGCTGTGAGAAAATAACAAAGATAATGGAAACTCCTTGGAAATTTTGCAGAGAAAAAAAAGTTACGTAGTTGGATGGACAAAGACAGAGAGAGAGGTTTGTATGTATGTGTGTGTGTGTATATATAAATATATATAATACTGTTCACAACCTTGACCCTGAGATGATCTTCCGACCATCTATCTTGCTCTATCACTAAGACCATCTACTTCCACCTCTATAACGTCGCCTGACCCCGCCCCTGCCCTCAGTTCATCTGCTGCTGAAACCCTCATCTATGCGTTTGTTATCTCTAGACTTGACTATTCCAATGCTCTCCTGGCTGGCCTCCCATCTTCCACCCTCCATAAACTTGAGCACATCCAAAACTCTGCTGCCCATATCCGAACTCGCACCAAGTCCCATTCACCCATCATCCCCGTGCTTACTGACCTACAGTCCAGCAATGCCTCGATTTTAAAATTCTCATTCTTGTTTTCAAATCCCTCTGTGGTCTCACCTCTCCCTATCTCTGTAACCTCCTCCAGCTCTACAAACCCCCATGATCTCTGTGCTCCTCCAATTCTGGCCTCTTGTGCATCCCCAATTTTTATCGCTGTACCTTTGGCGGCTGTGCCTTCAGCTGCCTCGGACCTAAGCTCTGGAATTTCCTCCCTAAACCTCTCCGTCTCTCTCTCCGTCTTTAGGACGCTCCTTAAAATCTCACTCTTTGATACCTGTCCTCATGTCTCCTTATGTGGCTCGGTGTCACATTTTGTTTGATTATTAGTTCCTGTGAAGCGCCTTGGGACATTTTACTACGTTAAAGGCACTACATAAATGCAAGTTTTTTGTGTGTGTGCGTATGTGTGTAGGTATATATCTATGTATAGATAGAGATATACTTAGTATTTTGGACACCGATCTGGCTTAATCAGGCCATTGTATATGAATTGTAGTCTTGCCAAACTCCAGCATTAGGCATTAGTAGTTGAATAAAGTGTGAGATTTCATGATAAAGAAACGTTGTAATTATTTATTCAAATAATAGTTTTATTTTTTCGAACAGTGCCATATTTGAGAGCATAGCTGGATTAAATAAAATTGCAATGTTACAAATGCTGGGAATGGTGTCAGATATCATCTGTGTTGTGTGCAGTTTTGGGTATCCATTGGTGACTTTCATTTATATAGCACCTTAAACATTAAAAATAAAGTCTCAAGGCATAAAGGGAAAAAAATTGATGCAGAACCAAAGAAGGAGATATTAGGAGGTGTGACCAAAGGCTTGGACAAGAAGAGGATTTTAAGGAGGGCCTTTAAGGAGAAGAGGGAGATGCACAAGGAGATGGTTTTGGGAAGGGATACCATAGTGTGGGTCCTAGGTGGCTGAAGGCATGATTGCCAGTGGTTGGGTGAAGGTGTTGGGGGGGTGGTGGCTGGTGGAGATATATAAGAGGCCAGAGTCAAAGGAATGGAGAATTTAGGGAGGTTTATGGTGATGGAAGAAGGGTGAGGAATACAAACATTTGGATGTCAATTTTAAGTTTAAGGCATTAGGTGACCAGAAACCAGTATCAGTCAGCGGAGACAGGGTGATAGGCAAGAGGGACTTGGTCTAGGGTAGGATTCGGGCAGCAGAGTTTTGGATGAACTGAAGTTTATAGACAGTGGAGGATGGGAGACTGGCCAGGAGAGCATAGGAGTAATCAAAGCTGAAAATGATAAAGGCATGGATGAGGGTTTCAGAGCACATGGGCTGATGTAGGGGCAGAGGCATAAACATGTAAAAACAAAGGAAAAGGTGCACTGTTAAATCACTCGGACGTTACCAGGGAGGGGCTATGGGCCTGAGGGAGACTTGTGAAGTTAAAACCTTTTTCCACTGGAGCTGTGGGGTGACCTGATAGAGGCCTTCAAGATTATGAAGGGTCATCATAAGAGAAAAGAATTGAAGGAGAGGTTAGAATAAATTTCTTTACACAACAGGAAGTTAGAATGCGTTATTCTCGGCCACAAACCATTGCTGAAACAGGGTCCATAAATTCCTTTTGCAAGAAAGAGAGGAATGTTAAATGGTATGGGGAGTGAGCAGGAGAGTCCGATTGGACTCGATGTGAAGAAAAAAATTGCATAAACTTGATGGGCTGAACATTCTGTAACGTTCTATGATTCTAATAGCCTGAAAATTGATTTATTTTAAAAACTGCAGTAATAAGGCTACACATGTTTTCTGAAAAATTCTTCACCTTTTGACTACGGCTTCCCTCTGAAAGGCTGCGATCAATCTCCAATGACGTATCCTGTAGATAGTGCTGTCCCATATGGACATTTCACTATGCCCTGCTATCCCTGGACTTTGTTTTCTCAGTTATTGTTGATCTTTTATCAAAATGGAGAACAAGACGGTTATGAATGTAAAAAGCACAACTCCGATATTTTTGTGGTGCCCAGAAACATAAAGTTATTGAACTGCATTTCAAGCAGATTTCGTTTCGGAGTTCATTCTTGCTAAGACTTCGCTCTATTCAGGGAGTAGCCTTTGCTACTTTGGGCTGGTACCCCACTGAGCAACCCGAATGATAAATGAATGAATGGATTGCTGTAAAATGAGGATAGTTACCTCTGTGGTTGAAGGTAAGTAGAATGGCAGGGAGCCAAAATTCTAAAGCCTTTTACTTAAGCATTATACAAATAATAATTAGAAATAAATATGTGTTTATATATTTTCCGTTATTCCTCTCGTGAACTGGAACACTCTTCTTGTTGGGTTACGTTATCCACGAATGCCAGCTGCTTTCCAGTACTTCACCGAGCAGTTGTCCTTTAGATGGTTTTACATTGGGTTTGCTCCGTGTCAGTGCCACCAGCTCCTGGCGCTCTGGTCATCTCTGGCCCTGAGAGAGATGTTTCCAGATTGCCTGAGGCTGGCCTCCAGGGAGACCCAGTGGCCTTTATGGATTCATCGAGGTTACCTTGGGGTTGTCGCCTGCTGCACGAAACCTGCATGTCAGTATTGGCACACCACAAAACCACTATAAAAGCAACTGAAGTGCAAGTTCAAGGGAGATTTTCGGTTAGGCCATTTGGGTAGTGGAGCAGGGGGTAAAATCTCAGTCAAGGCCAATCCTGCCCTCACCTGATGCCCAGAAGCATGAATTTTCTAGTAGAAGTTATTTCATTGGATAGAACCATGACTGATCTTTAGCCATGACACAGAGACCAATTATCCTGAGATTGGCAAATGCAGCACAGGCCAGAAATGGAACCTGAGAACTTCTTGGTCTTTTTTATCTCACAGCATCAGGTCCATTTAATATCCTTTCTAGTTGGATTGCAGGAGGCATTAATGCTGTGATATGCTGGTTCTGTAGATTGGTGGCAGTTTCACTGTTTGTCTATAATTCTGCTGCTGGTATACGAAAGCCAGAAATAGCAGTACCAATGCTGAAAGGTGATTTCTGAAATTGGGCTTAAAAGGGCAACCAGTATAAAAGCTGCTTGACTCACTGGCCCATTAGAGGAGCGTGTTTACATGTTTTTAATGCGTGTTCTGAAATTCAAAGAAGGTGAGGTGTTTTCAATTCACAGTAGCGATTTTCTTATATTTCCATTGTTTACTTTCTTCTTTCATTGGCTGCTCATATTGGGGTCAGTAGATTTTCCACTGGGGTAAGGGGACTGGAGGTATCACCATAAGTGGTAGGAGCTGGTTCATGAATGCCTCAGTTTAATGGTGCCAATAGCAAAGCAGATAAAAATAGATAAAGAGGAGGTACTTAGAAGGTTGGCAGCGTTTAAAGTAGAAAAGGCACCCAGTCCAGATGGGATGCATCCTTGGTTGCTGAGGGAAGTAAGAATGGAAATTGCAGAGGCTCTGGCCACAATCTTCCAATCCTCCTTAGATATGGAAGTGGTGCCAGAGGACTGAAGAATTGCAAATGTTACACCCTTGTTCAAAAAATGGGAAAGGGATAAACCCAGCAATTCCAGTCAGCCCAATGTCGGTGATGGGGAAACTTTTAAGAAACAGTAATCTGAGACAAAATTAATTGCCACTTGGAAAAATATGGGCTAATAAATGACATCCAGCACAGATTTCTTAAAGGCAAATTGTGTTTGACTAACTTGAGTTCTTTGATGAAGTAACGGAGAGGGTTGATGAAGATAGTGTGATTGATGTTTTGTATATGGACTTTCAAAAGGTGTTTAATAAAGTATCACATAATAGACTTATTAGCCCATGGGGTTAAAGGGGCAGCATGGATACAAAATTGGTTAAGGGACAGAAAGCAAAAAGTAGTGGTGAACAGTTGTTTTTCGGACAGGTGAGAAGTGTGCAGTGGTGTTCCCCAGGGGTTGGTATTGGGACCATTGCTCTTGTTGATATAATTGACCTGGACTTGGGTATACAGGGTATAATTTCACAGTTTGCAGATGACTTGAAACTCAGAAATGTAGCAAACAGTGAGGAAGATAGCAACAGACTTCAGGACAGACTGGTGAAATGGGCAGATACATGGCAGATGAAATTTAACAGAGAAGTGTGAAGTGATGCATTTTGGTAGGAAGAATGAGGAGAGGCAATATAAAACTATGATGGGCCGTATCTGTGCTGTATGATTCTAAGAGTCACTTGCAGCATTCTTCAGGGATGCAGAAGGAGTAAGCATTATAAACCTTCCTCGTTACACCACTAATGTCACTCTTATCTTCAATGTACATCCATTACCACCGTTTAACTCATTTGCTTCCTTGTCACTTTAGGCTTGGCACAAATCAGAGATTGGTGGTGTCAGAATTTCACATCTTTAATTGTAATGGTTCTTTTAAGGATTCTTACACCTTACTGATTGTTTTGAAACCCCCACAAAACCTGCAAAATAGTTTTGCTTTGTGAATAAGTTCTCGGGGGAAATGCTGATGCACAGGTGGCACTTTCCCTGGTGCCAGCCCCATTTAAAATTGGCAACTGATCTTTGCGAGTAACATCATGATCAGCACTAAGTTACGTATATGCATCGTACCAGGGCCATTAACTCTGCAGGTACAAAATAATGCATCCTTAAAGGGGAAGCATGTCCAAGGGAAGTGTTTTTATTCCAAATGCCCCCTTTTTAATCAAAGAAAATGGGAACTTAAAATTTCCTATCAACACGGAGACAGTCAAGGAAGGGGCTTTTCCAGCTAGAGCACTTTGGTGACATAAGTTACAGAACACACCTGAGAGCGGCTCCATAGCCACAGTTGGGAGTTCGGACTTCAAACCAATTTAGGTGCCACCGGATTTACCTGGCCCCACAGACATGCAGCTGCCTGGGAAATCAAATAATATCCAGTTCCCCCATTCAAATTTATAACTGTTACATTTTAGAAACAAGAAATAATATTTCATTACCTCTCTTTCATGGACCCAGGAACAGGCAGCTAGCTGCTAGAAGGCACACAATATCTCTTTGATGGCTCATTCTACATTCCATGGAGAAGTTGCTAAACTTCCTAGATGGTGCTGCCAAGATCTGGAACTCTAGTTATGCAACACTTGTAAACTGAGACTTTTATGCTTCTTACAAGCAGTCACCCAAGCTCTCATGTGATACATTAATGTTTTGGGACTGGGCATGAGATTTTTGGGGGTGATGCATACAGATGGGATAGGGCGGGGGAGTGGGACTAGCTGGATTGCTCTTGCATAGAGCCGGCGGGGACTCGATGGGCCAAATGGCCTCCTTCCATGCTGTAACCTTTCTATGATTCTATGTAAAATGCATCCAAATGAAACTGTTAATCATGCCGCAAAAACGTAATACAATCAAGCTCTTGGCACGCTGGTACCAACTGTAGACTTTGTGCTCATTGTATCAGATCTCTGTCCAGCATAGCATCTGTAACCACAGTCCGCATACCATCACAAAGATTGCTAATCTATTCATTAGCCTGTCATTCTCCACCTTCCTGGCAAGATCTAAGTTCTTCACATACAAAGAAACCTGTTCAAATGGATTTTCTCCATGTTTTGTACTAACTTGCCCATGAAGCACCAGATGTCAGAAGATGATTTAAAAAAAAGAACCAGGGAAGCACCTGCTCATCATGGACCTCGACATATCTCCCTCCACAGCCCAAAAGCAGTCATATGCAGGGTCGCTGTCTTTTGGTGACAGCATGAATCAGATTCTGTTCTCATTCCATGTGATTGTGATTTTCTGGCATTTTTACCAGCGTTTTGGGGATCAGGCTTTTGCGATTCCATCAGTTTTCCTGTGAAAACTTTAAATCAGTGGCCTAGGCGTTAAACAACAAAAGAAACCTACTAAACATGCTAATTATATGTCTTTTTTAAAAATTCATTCATAGGATGTGGGCATCGCTGGCAAGGCCAGCATTTATTGCCCGTCCCCAATTGCCCTTGAGAAGGTGGTGGCGAGCCGCCTTCTTGAACCGCTGCAGTCCGTGAGGTGAAGGTTCTCCCACAGTGCTGTTAGGAAGGGAGTTCCAGGATTTTGACCTAGCGACAATGAAGGAACGGCGATATATTTCCAAGTCGTGATGGTGTGTGACTTGGAGGGGAAGGTGCAGGTGGTGTTGTTCCCATGTGCCTGCTGCCGTTGTCCTTCTAGGTGGTAGAGTTTGCGGGTTTGGGGAGGTGCTGTTGAAGAAGCCTTGGTGAGTTGCTGCAGTGCATCCTGTGGATGGTACACACTGCAGCCACGGTGCGCCGGTGGTGAAGGGAATGAATGTTTCGGGTGGTGGATGGGGTGCCAATCAAGCGGGCTGCTTTGTCCTGGATGGTGTCGAGTTTCTTGAGTGTTGTTGGAGCTGCACTCATCCAGACAAGTGGAGAGTATTCTATCACACTCCTGACTTGTGCCTTGTAGATGGTGGAAAGGCTTTGGGGAGTCAGGAAGTGAGTCACTCACCGCAGAATACCCAGCCTCTGACCTGCTCTCGTAGCCACAGTATTTATGTGGATGATCCAGTTAAGTTTCTGGTCAATGGTGACCCCCAGGATGTTGATGGTGAGGGATTCAAGAGAGGTGGTTAGACTCTTTCTTGTTGGAGATGGCCATTGCCTGGCATTTGTTTGGAGCAAATGTTACTTGCCACTTATGAGCCCAAGCCTGGATATTGTCCAGGTCTTGCTGCATGCGGGCATGGACTTCTTCGTTATCTGAGGGGTTGTGAATGGAACTGAACACTGTGCAATCATCAACGAACATCCCCATTTCTGACCTTATGATGGAGGGAAGGTCATTGATGAAGCAGCTGAAGATGGTTGGGCCTCGGACACTGCCCTGAGGAACTCCTGCAACAATGCCCTGGGGCTGAGATGATTGGCCTCCAACAACCACCACCATCTTCCTTTGTGCTCGGTATGACTCCAGCCACTGGAGAGTTTTCCCCCTGATTCCCATTGACTTCAATTTTACTAGGGCTCCTTGGTGCCACACTCGGTCAAATGCTGCCTTGATGTCCAGGGCAATCACTCTTACCATTATACGTCATATGCACATATATATCAGGATAGGGGTCTGCAGAAAGTGGCCACTCTTGTCACATCCACAGTATCTGACTGATGCTTACAATATCAGTTATATAATATTGCAGCCTTGAATTTCCACAGGGGTTCTCTTGATCTCCTGCTGTAACTTCAGTGGGAGATTGGGACAATCCCTCAGAAGTTTACAGCCCGCTTCTCTAACCAGTGCCGCTTGACTCACTTGGTGGCACTCTCACCTCGGAGGTGGAAAGTTGTGGATTTAAACTCCCCTTTGGACTTGAGCAAATTATCTAGGCTGACACTTCAGTGCAGTACTGAGGGAGAGCTGCATTGTTAGAGGCGCCTGTTTAGCTGGACATAAAAGATCTTATAGCACTATTTAAATGAGAGCCAGAAGTTCTCCTGGTGTCCTAGCCAATTTCTTTCATTAACCAATACCAGCAAAAAAAGCTTATCTACTCATTCATTCTTTGATCGTGGGACCTTGCTGTGCTTGTATTAGTTGCTGCATTTGCCTGCGTAGCAGTGATTGGACTTGGAAGGTAATCCATTGGTTGTAGATGATATATAATGAATGCACATTTGGTCGTCTTTAATCTCTAGTTCCTGATGCAGATACTCAAGTTAATATTGATGGCCAAGTTCAGTTACTCCTTCACTTTTGTCACAAAGGATAGTTTGCTTGTCAAAGAAATATAGCATACAGTAGGCCTTTATTGCAAGGGGGTTGGAGTACAAGAGTAAGGAAGTCTTGCTACAATTGTACAGGGCTTCGGTGAGACCACACCTGGAGTAGCATGTACACTTTTGGTCTCCTTACCTAAGGAAGGATATACTTGCTTTAGAGGCGGTACAACAAAGGTTCACTCGATTGATTCCTGGGATGAGAGGGTTGTCCTTTGAGGAGAGATTGAGTAGAATGGGCCTATATTCTCTGGAGCTTCGAAGAATGAGAGGTGATCTCATTGAAATGTGTATAAAATTCTTAGAGAGCTTGACAGGGTAGATGCTGAGAGGCTGTTTTCCCTGGCTGGAGAATCTAGAACTAGGGGGCATAATCTCAGGATAAGGGGTGTGCAATTTAGCACTGAGATGAGGAGGAATTTTTCCACTCAGAGGGTGGTAAATCTTTGAAATTCTCTACCCCAGAGGGCTGTGAATGCTCAGTCGCTGAGTATATTCAAGGCTGAGATCGATAGATTTTTGGACACTAAGGATATGGGGATCGGAGTGGGAAAGTGGAGTTGAGGACGAAGATCAGCCATGATCTTATTGAATGGCGGAGCAGGCTCGAGGGGCCATATGGCCTATTCCTGCTATTTCTTATATTCTTATGTTCTTAAAATGTGTCATTTCCACACAAACGTAGTAACATTCAGTTTGAATGAGAAATAATTTCAGCTGCATATGTTGCCTGGTAACATATTAATATAGCTGGGAGTCATACAACTATGCACTGACTCCACAAAGCATTTAATAATTAAACAAAGTTATAAATGAAGCAAACTGTGTCAATAAGTGAAATGAATCTCTATGCTTGCAATTATGTTTGTTTGGATCACTTCAGTGGTTTCTTGAGTCCCTGGGCTCTTGTTTTTCATTTTAGTAGGTTTATGATGAAAAGCTGACTAAATCTTTGTTTTCCATTCCTGCTGACTCTTAAGGTTAACATATCTCTTCACAGAACGATGTGCAAAAGGGAAACAGAGTGCTCTATAATCCTAGATGGAGGCTTTCTAAAAATCGCAGCAATGTGACAAAGTGTAATTACAATTAACAAAAAAATGCCTAATTACGGCACCAGCAAATTTTATCAGCCATGTTCTCTCTTTATTGCAAGTGTTTGGAGTCCGTGGACTGCAGCAGGCAGTTGTAATGAACCACTGTACTTGTCAGACATTTAGTGAAGCACAAAATGAATGAGAGGTTGCAGATTTATCGTGGGTTTTAACATTCCACTGTCTATTCAGCAAGAAGATGAATGTGATCTTCAGTTGCCCTTAAAGAGATGCAGTCTTGCCATCAGGAACCCCTCTTTAAAAAATCAATATGGTGGGGGTGAGAGGTTTTGTGGCCTTTTGATTCTTTCCTCCTCTGTTCAAACAGTGAATTCTGATGACGTGGGAACTCCTGACTAGAAGTTAGTGTCTGACTGTTTTGAGAGAGAGAAATTATCAGAGGTAGTCAGTAATCCAGGATACTTCATGAAGCTTGTTGAACTCCATCAAACTGTCAAGCATCGGAACCCATTAACATTTGTTGTTTAATCCAAAATAAGATGTTACATCTTTTGAACTGTTTTTTCTAAAAGGAATACCGATGGCAAAAGGTTTTTTTTAATCAAGTAACGTGTCATAAATCTGAACCTTGTTTTGTTCCTAATTAAAGAAGCCCGATGGCTGCTTCTGAACCTGCACCAGGTTTAGTTCACTGACATAGATTGTTAACGGCTGCCGTGAAGTAAATAGCAAATGTTTTCTGAAATCAACCAATTGCTTCTTCATTTTGAATTTCTTGTTTCAAAAAAAAATGGAGTTTGGAAACTTGTTAATGTTTGGATCTTAACAGACACAAATGTATTCTTTGGGCCATGAGATTCTGTGATACTCTACACTTGTCTAATGTGATTTTTTTTTTGTATATTGTAGGGTAATGTTATATGTAATAAGTTTGTCTGATAGCCTCACCTCAAAAGAATTAATAGGTTGAAAGAGGGAGTTTGTTTCGGTTTTAGTACCGTCTGAGTTCTCGTGTGTGGTGACATGGAATACTCCATTTTATTCCTGTGTGACAGATGTGCCACATATACATCATATTTCAAAACTTTATGGTGATACTGAAATTCATATGAGATTATGGAAATGGACAGAATTTGCCATTCAGCGACAAAACTTTTTGCCAACAAGGATCAGAAGCACACTTATTTATATCTAGAGTTGTTCTTTCGAAGGATGATGGACCTTTTAAGGAGTGTTTTGTTAAATTTATTTTACCTTGTGCTTTGTAGTATTTATGTTCGTACTTAATAGTTCCAATTAATTGTGAATATATTTTGTTTTTAGCCTGTAAAATCTGAGCTGAGTTCAGTAACTGTATTCCATTGTGTGTCTGGTAGTGCAGTGTGGGTCTGTGTTTAATCAAGTAAAGCATTATTGCAAATAGGACAGTTGTTAACCCTCAGGTGATACAACCCTACAAGGGCAGGTTACTAATATGGTACAGTTTTCAGACCGTAGGGTACAAGGTCCAGTTACAGGAATTGCTGTTAAGGTAATGAGAGAACAAACAATTTTATGTAGTTCTGTTAAAAAAAAACACAAATTGCAATCTGTAGTTGGTCTCCTTCATTTTGGTATTTTTATCCTCATTTCCTTGTCTGTTTGGCCCGGTCTCTGCAGCAAATAAGGCGGGCTCACAGCTTATTCCCTAGTGGCTGCCAGTGTCTCCGGTCGCCAATCGTAGGATGCACCAGAAACCTCACCCAGGAATGACTCTCCTCTAATTTTCACTCTACCTGCCCTGGCTGACACCTCTGTTTGGCATCTCCCTGCTCAGTGAGCCTCAGATCACTGAGTGACCAAGACTCGAACTGGCTTTTAGCCCCCATTTTGTTGGGCTATGAATGCTCTGATACCGTGCTGTCTATTGACACTTTAATAACTTCCATATTTATTTCCTTGTGAGTTTAATAGAATAACTATCTGATTGGACCTTCCTAACCAAATCTGGATGGCAGTCAGTTGGAACATATGTATAAATCTAGCCCACATTAATGGATCAAATATCATCTCTGGATATAAAGATCATTAGAGAAATTGGCCTGCTGAAACCCCTAGTGGCTGTGGGGGTGCAACACAAATTAGTGTTTAATTTACATCCCAGCTGAGCTCAGTGGTCACACTCTCACCTCTGAGTCAGAAGGTTGTAGGTTCAAGCCCCAGTTTAGGGATTCAGCACATCATTATGCTGACATTGAAGTAAGGAAGTGCTGCATTGTTGGAGATGCCATCTTTCGGGTGAGGCATTAAACCGAGGCCCCATCTCCCTGCTCAAGTGGAGTGAATGATCCCATGGCACATTTTCAAAGAAGAGCAGGGAGTTCCTCCTGGTCAACATTTTTCCCTCAACTACCATCACCACCAAATCAGATTAACTGGTCATTTATCTCATTCGCTGTTTATGGGACCTTGCAATTTGCAATATGGCTGCTGCTTACAAAGCGCCAGGATGGGCCGAATGGCCTCCTTCTGTACTGTAACCATTCCATGATTCTATGCTTTTCATTGTATAACAGTGACTATCCTTCAAAAGGGCTTTATTGTATATCATTGTAGGTACAGCACAGGAGGAGGCCATTCAACTCATCATGCGCATATAAATGAAAAATTCTTCCTTTAATCACAGTCTCACCAGAACCACTATTTTGGGAAATTTTGTTTCGTATGAACTATATGTTCATTTCTCTCTACTCGAATAAACAGCATATGTCCAAATCTCAAAAGGACAATTCCAGGAGATAGAAATATTTTCTACGGTCATCCCTTTGAAATTTGAGCTTTCGCTCTTTGGTAGGCTAGAGATAAGTGAGCTTTAGCCTACATTTATTTAATTCTACACCTGACGTGGGAGTGCTTCAGTATTGGCAAAACTTCACATATTTCTTCTGTGCACCATTGTTTTGTAAACTGCCCTGACAGGAATTTGAACACATGGTTAACCATCACTTGCTGCATTAGGTTTCTTGGAGTATGGAATAATTCGCTGGAAAATCTTTACTTGCCAGTTGGTACCTCAGTTCAGCTTTTCAATAGTTCAGGTGCTGTCAGCAACCACCTACTTTGAGATGTATGTCCTTGTCATGGTGGTCTTTGGCTGCACTCTGCTGAAGAACACCACAACATGAGGGGCAAAATGTGAACAAATATTCAACTCCCCAACACTGTGGCATTCCATGTATAGAAATAAAACTGGATCCTGGGGAAGCATTATTTATCCTCATAAATACTCAAGGAGATGACCATTGTAGGCCCTTATTCAGGAGCATTTGCCCAGAATTCTGTCCTTGTTCTGCTTTTGTGATTTTTTTTTGCTTCTCGCGGGAAGAGATGGGAACATTGTGCCAAAAGAAGGTTTTGGAAGTCTAGTTTGCCTTGTCAGTTAAGTAGTTATACCATCAAGTCACTTTATTCTCAGCTGTACTTTCAATTTAGGCTTACTTTTGAAGAAATAAACAAACTGGAGTTGGAATTGAGTTGCAGCAGTTGGAATGTTCTACACTTCCTTTTCACATGGATATCAGCAGAGATCCCAAAAAACCTAGCAGCCCCATTAATCTCTCCGGTGTCACCTAAATACCTTACATATTGAAAGGACGTCTGTGCGACGATGTAAAGTGTTTTCTATCCAGTTTATCTTGAAATCCAGGACAGACAAACCCGGACTAGTCAGGAAACTAGGTAGTTCAGGAGGATTGCTGGAAATTGAAAAGTGATTGGGATCTCTACGGTAGCATTTTTGACAATTCTAACTGTGTGGAAAAAATTCCCAAAAAGACAACTTCACACAACATATGAGGGAACCCTGATGGTACATTCACTGAATGAACTTTTCCCCCCGTAGTTCTATCCACAGCGTTTTAAATTGAGTTCCTTTCAAAAAGGGCCATATGGTAACATTCTACAAGAAACTGTTGCTGTGCAAAACTGATTAAACTAACCTGTGAAGGAAGGAAAGAATCATTTCAAAGATGCATTGATCTCTGCAAGGCGCTGAACATGAAAATGCAATAAATTTTGTCTGGAAATGTTATAAACACTTGGAAAGTATTAAACCTGTCCAGCTGTTGAGGTACAAGCATTACTTATGGAGCTGTTATTTTTGCTGTATGAGTAATATTGGGCACAGGGCTGCTGTCGCTAGATTTGCCCATTGCTACCTGGCTCCAGTTTACAGTGAGACTTTGAGCACGACTATGCATTTGCAGATATAGACCATGTTTGTGGGTACAGGGTTTTGAAGAACGTGGTCCCCACTGTGAATGATCCACTTTACCCAACCCCACATACGATTAATCTACAGTACCTGCAAAGGCATTAGTGGTGTTTGGTTCACACCAGTAAGTAGACAGTGTAGTTTCCATTTGCCTTGTGATGTTTTGATATCAAGCTAAGCTTCAGCTTTTGAGTTGTCGTTTCATCTTTGGCTGTTACAGTTAACGTGGTGAGAGCACGGTGTCACTTCCAAGATTTTCAGTGAAAAAAAAGTTCCTTGTCACAAACGAGTTTTCCTGATGTGCATTCTTTTTCACACTTGTACACTCCATAGCAGAGTTTTACTAGAAAGTTATCTAAAGCAGGGCCCCATTGGTTGATTCTGTCTCCACTGCAAGCCCAGGGCACTGAGGCCAATTTTAGCATTCTCACTGGCTGAGCAGCAAATTGACCATTCAACCTAGGATGTTTTTTGGCTTGTATAGCTCAGTACCATACCCGGGTTAGCTATTGGTGGAATGGAATATCATTCTTAAATTGAAAGGGCCAAGTTTTGTAGCTTAATTTTCAGAATAAACCAGAAAGAACACAAAGATCAGCATCCCAAGGCCTTGAGTCATTTCAAAACCTGATATCAGTCAAGGTAACGTAGACCAGTGAATATCTGAGCCCTCTCTATTAGTGAGCATAACGCGAGGGTTGACTAACAGCAAAGGACAGCTGGGCAGCTCTGTTGAAAGATTATTTGTGAAATTTGGTTCTGGTTGGGAAAGGACCATGGACACAAGGTATGAACTAGGATGTGTGGCGTACTAGATTAAAATTTCACATTTTCCATAGAGTAAACGACCAAAACCAGAAGACCTTAAGCCCTCGAAGTTTCAGATAGAGAAATTCATAGAGAAGCCAACAAAGCAGCTGCTAAGTGTTTTATCAGGCTCACAACATAACATCTTGACACGCATCTTGAAAATTTTGATGAAAGATAAACCACTGCTGCTCAAGTGCACGCTATATACAGAGCAATCTCTGATGATCCTTTGTGCATTTTACACTCTGCCTCCCTGTCATTTAGATCCGTATTAAAAAAAAATGCTTGTGCCCATTTTCCTATAACCTGATGCAATGGGAGCACCTTTTAAAGGGAGTGTGGCAAGTAAAAAACAAGCCAGCGCTTATTTTTATATTTCATATATCTTAATACAGATTGTTAATGTGTTTGATGTTTCTACATACTCTTGGAACAAAGCCACTTATGCTCATGTAAGCAGAAATGAAGTGTGGATTGCTTCTTCCTCGATTATTAACCCCAGATGTCTAGTGTCCTCTTTGCACCAATATCATGCCAGTTTTCTGAAGCACAGTTTGTGTTGTGTTGTCCCAACAAAATAATATTTTGCGTAGCTTGATTCTAAACATTCCCTAAAATGATTGATGTGTTACAAATACTTGATGTGTTACAAATTTCAGATCTGAGCTACGAATACTCTCAGGTTAAGCATCACCAGTCTCTCCTGTAAGCAGATTGGGACTTTGCCTTTACTGCCTAATATCTAATCATATGATGGCAGGACCTAGGGATCATAATATTGAGACGTCTCGTGGTGTGAACTGGGTACTGTAAATTCGACATGGCTCCCTGTGCATTACTCCTTGTCGACTGGAAAGTGGACTGATGAATTCTGCAGTGAGATCAGGCCAATTGTAAACCAGCAAGCTGGTTTATTTTAAATGTAATGTATGAACGATTCGAGTACACTTTTCAATGAGTTTTCAAAGTATTTTATAATGGCCCAGAAATTTCATGGTGAGGGCATGAATTAGATTTTTTTACCTTACCCTTCAGGTCATATTATTTTTATGTGACAAATTGCTGGAAATGTGAGTTGATAATGGTGCAACGAGGTCAATGGGGCATCTGGGACCTCCTGAACATCCAGTCCAATGGTCTATCTCCTTAACCAATTAAATTTTTAGGATAGAAAAAGGAATGGTGATCAGTGGAGAAGGGAATAGGATGGATTAGTCAAATTAGATACAGAAAGAGAAATAAAGAGAGGGAAAGAAAGATTGAATTAAGAGAGAGAAAAAGGAAGATTTTTTTTTAAAAACTAGGAATAATTTACTACCTGCAGAAGTGAGAATCCACAGTTCCAATTGTTCCCTTTCTGGGCCTCCAAGGTTGAATTTCAAGTCGGGACCATAAATCATATCATAAACGGGGTCCTTATGACATGAAATACCAGCCTTAAATGTCTGTGGCGAGATTCATTCGTATTTACGGCGTAAGTCCTGAAATTTCTTCACGCTCATGGGGAGGTTGACAGCGAGATCCCGTTTTTGTGAGGCTCACGGCAGAGCGGCGTAAACCAACCAGCAATTTGTGGCGATTCATAACTCATGGGGTATCTCTTCTTTGCCACAAATTGCTGGCTTTTTTACGCACTAATAATGGTGGATGTTGTGAACTCGCCATTATTTTTCCAGCAATTTCTCGGCCAATGCTTCTGGTAACATAGAAAATAACAAAGCACACCACCCCTGTTAACTAGCTAAATCCCGGAATCTAGTCAGAACTAACCTTGGAAAGAAAATTTCCTCCTGTGTCTCTCATCCACTCCATTTATGCAGACTGTATTTCTGCTCAGCTAGACAGGTAGCCAAAAACTGACTTCTGACCTTCCGCCAGCTCCCCATGTCAGAGATTGCCCATGTGAGCTATCAATACTACTGCTCAATTTGATGTGGGTCCCCTGGCAGCTACCAACCCGATCCCCTCCACTGAGTTCAAATGAATCAAACCATTCCAACATATTAGGTGCGAGTGTCATGAGAATGACTTGACATACCCCATTGTCTCAAGTTGATGTGGTGTGCAAGAAATACCATTTTAAGCAGAAGGCTTCAACTGGATATAATTTGAATTCCCAACAGCATTGTGTGCATTTGACCTCTTATCAGCTGCATTTTAACTTAACATCATCATAACATAAATCAACACATAAATCGTCCCAGGCCAATTCTGAAATGTGACATTGTTCATCTGCTGTAGAGTAAATCTGACCATTAGTGTCCCATTTGAAAAATCAGATACTAATACAGAATTATGACTATTTACGAAGCGTACAATGCTGATATAGGGAGGAGCTAGCTGGTAGATGTAAATTGTACCCTGAATCTGTAAAGCTACTTATCCACTTAAGATCAGCACAGACCCTGGGTTAATCAAACTTTTATTTCAGTTGGTTTTGTTAATTTGTGCTACATTATACTGCAGCTACCAGTCTGAGATCTGCATCTGTTGTATAGGTTCCAGCCAGGCAGTGCCCCATTTATCCTGTTTGGCTGGAACTGTAATTTTCATGCCCAAACAGAGCTTTGCTAACAGTTCAACGCATGTGCAGGGCTCCTCTTCCAGCGGCTAAAATCTAAATGTTTAGAAAGCACAGGTTAGTGTCTACACTCTTAACATTTAAATCACCAAAGGATCTTCTCTGAGTGCTCTCTGTTGACCAGAAACTTAACTGGACCAGCCACGTAAATACTGTGGCTACAAGAGCAGGTCAGAGGCTGGGTATTCTGCAGCAAGTGACTCACCTCCTGACTCCCCAAAACCTTTCCACCATCTACAAGGCACAAGTCAGGAGTGTGATGGAATACTCTCTACTTCTCTGGATGAGTGCAGCTCCAACAACACTCAAGAAGCTCGACACCATCCAGGACAAAGCAGCCCACTTGATTGGCACCCCATCCACCACCCTAAACATTCACTCCCATCACCACCGGCGCACCGTGGCTGCAGTGTGTACCATCCACAGGATGCACTGCAGCAACTCGCCAAGGCTTCTTCGACAGCACCTCCCAAACCCGTGACCTCTACCACCGAGAAGGACAAGAGCAGCAGATACATGGGAACAACACCACCTGCACGTTCCCCTCCAAGTCACACACCATCCCGACTTGGAAATATATCGCCGTTCCTTCATCGTCGCTGGGTCAAAATCCTGGAACTCCCTTCCTAACAGCACTGTGTGAGAACCGTCACCACACAGACTGCAGCGGTTCAAGAAGCCGGCTCACCACCACCTTCTCGAGGGCAATTAGGGACGGGCAATAAATGCCGGCCTCGCCAGCGACGCCCACATCCCATGAACGAATTTTTTAAAAAAGCTGGACTCCATGCAGTGTCAAACCTCAAGTGGTGTGAGTCTATCTTCTCCCAGGGAGCTTGTACTACTTCTCTCCCGAGTCACATTGAACTCTGACTCTGGATTCAAACTGCAATATTTGGGTAGTGGAGACGAGGAAATCGCTTCATGTTACAATTGCAGTATAAGTGGACCTTTGAACCACTTAGTCTGCTGGGCTCTGTTTTCCAGTGACATTAGTACCGGTGATTTCAGCAGAAATTCAAGTTCTGTCGTCTCTTTTAAATCATGTTAATGGTAACAGAACCCCCTCTTACTGATTTTAAAAGGGATCTTAAGGACAAGCTGCGTCTTTAATTATAACCTGTTTGCTCACCTGCATAAGTCTGTTTGCTGTGAAGCAATATATCTTTGATGAAAGCTAATGCACCAGCAGAATTATTTTGAAATACAAAAGATTGTGGGTGGATTGCTAAGGTGTATCCAGCCCCTCACTGGACAGGTGTCTGTGCTTCTGAGTGGTGCCAGTCTCAAATTCAAATTCACATGGAGACCACACACACACACCTTCTTGGAATGCATTTGTGATCGTACATTACTCAACAGAACTAGCTGCGCCTCTAGCCAAGCTGTTCCAGTACAGCTACAACACTGGCATCCACCCGACAATGTGGAAAATTGCCCAGGTATGTCCTGTCCACAAAAAGCAGGACAAATCCAATCCGGCCAATTACCGCCCCATCAGTCTACTCTCGATCATCAGCAAAGTGATGGAAGGTGTCGTCGACAGTGCTATCAAGCGGCACTTACTCACCAATAACCTGCTCACCGATGCTCAGTTTGGGTTCCGCCAGGACCACTCGGCTCCAGACCTCATTACAGCCTTGGTCCAAACATGGACAAAAGAGCTGAATTCCAGAGGTGAGGTGAGAGTGACTGCCCTTGACATCAAGGCAGCATTTGACCGAGTGTGGCACCAAGGAGCCCTAGTAAAATTGAAGTCAATGGGAATCAGGGGGAAAACTCTCCAGTGGCTGGAGTCATACCTAGCACAAAGGAAGATGGTAGTGGTTGTTGGAGGCCAATCATCTCAGCCCCAGGGCATTGCTGCAGGAGTTCCTCAGGGCAGTGTCCTAGGCCCAACCATCTTCAGCTGCTTCATCAATGACCTTCCCTCCATCATAAGGTCAGAAATGGGGATGTTCGCTGATGACTGCACAGTGTTCAGTTCCATTCGCAACCCCTCGGATAATGAAGCAGTCCGAGCCTGCATGCAGCAAGACCTGGACAACATCTAGGCTTGGGCTGATAAGTGGCAAGTAACATTCGCGCCAGATAAGTGCCAGGCAATGACCATCTCCAACAAGAGAGAGTCTAACTACCTCCCCTTGACATTCAACGGCATTACCATCGCCGAATCCCCCTCCATCAACATCCTGGGGGTCACCATTGACCAGAAACTTAACTGGACCAGCCATATAAATACTGTGGCTATGAGAGCAGGTCAGAGGCTGGGTATTCTGCGGCGAGTGACTCACCTCCTGACTCCCCAAAGCCTTTCCACCATCTACAAGGCACAAGTCAGGAGTGTGATGGAATACTCTCCACTTGCCTGGATGAGTGCAGCTCCAACAACACTCAAGAAGCTCGACACCATCCAAGATAAAGCAGCCCACTTGATTGGCACCCCATCCACCACCCTAAACATTCACTCCCTTCACCACCGGCGCACTGTGGCTGCAGTGTGCACCATCCACAGGATGCACTGCAGCAACTCGCCAAGGCTTCTTCGACAGCACCTCCCAAACCCGCGACCTCTACCACCTAGAAGGACAAGGGCAGCAGGCGCATGGGAACAACACCACCTGCACGTTCCCCTCCAAGTCACACACCATCCCGACTTGGAAATATATCGCCGTTCCTTCATTGTCGCTGGGTCAAAATCTGGGAACTCCCGAACAGCACTGTGGGAGAACCGTCACCACACGGACTGCAGCGGCTCAAGAAGGCGGCTCACCACCACCTTCTCGAGGGCAATTAGGGATGGGCAATAAATGCCGGCCTTGCCAGCGACGCCCACATCCCGTGAACGAATAAAAAAAAACATACCTTTCCAATACTGCCTTCAAATAGGCAATACAACAGTATTCAGGTGGCTTATACTTGTTGGAGCCAAATTATTTTCTGTCAGGGATAGGGAGTACTCCTCCTGTTTCCTGTATTTGTGACTGGGCCTTGGGATTGAAGAATATGCTGCAATACTGGAATTATTTGACGGCATTGTTAACAATGGATTCTTTCTTTCTTTTCCAGGTGTAATAACCGTACTCAATGCGCAGTTGTAGCCGGACCTGATGTGTTTCCAGATCCTTGCCCAGGAACCTACAAGTACCTGGAAGTTCAGTATGAATGTGTTCCTTACAGTAAGTGTGCTCTTGTGTTTGGCACTTTCTCTAATTGAACATTCTGTTTTGTTTTTCTCCAAAATGTCACCACAAATTGTTGTGTAGAGTTGTATGCTTTCCTTGGAACATACAGTGAAATAAAAGTCCATGCTACAGCATTGTACGTCGCACAGTGCAATGACACTGCAGATTGAGACACACACCTTTTGTGAATTGACTACTCAACTCTGCTGCCATTTTTCATAAAACTGCAATTATTAAAAAAAAAATTATCAAGGAGGTAGGAGTGCACTTCAAGTACACATCTCAGAATTGCAGTGATATGCGCCTGTGTTTTTTTTATCCAGACCAATTGATCTGTTCAACCCTTGTATCTCGCCGTAACTGTGATATTGAAATTTGAGAACTGAGCAGCATGATTTACTGGGCAGCACAACTCTGCAAAGAATTTTTAAATTTTTACAATGAGGTTGCTGCACTGTGTACTCAGAGCCTTTATACCTTTCTATGTTTTTAAAAAAAAGAGTGCGCTTGTTAAGCAATCTCATCAGGCTTCTTGAATTCTGAGCTACCATTAAAAAAATATTTATTCTGCAGTGCTGATCATGGTGTCAGTATTTACTAAATGAATGAGTTAGCCCGTAGGCAGATTCAATGTTGTTTTCCAACTCTATCCAATGAGAATAGCCATTGAATAAAAAATGTCACATGGTGTCTTGGACAAATTGAAACTAAATATACCAGGAAATTAATGACGAAAAATGCACTACTTGTCTGTTTCATTCATCCCTAAATTGGTTTTACAGCAACTGAAAAATCCCTTTGTTTCATTCCATCACTAGGAGTTCCAGCTTCCCAATATTTGTTGTCTGATTTTGAATGTCTCACCTGTGGAGGTGTGTGTTTGTTTGTTTGTTTGTTTGTTTGTGTGTGTGTGTGTGTATTTTTGAGAAATCAATTCTGATTTGACGCGATAATGATTTGATCTGCCACCTCCTGTTGGGATGGCTGGCTATTCCCAGGCTCCTGACATGATTGCTGACAGCACATGCTAAACAGGAATCCTGATGCACAAGTGGAAGATGTGACGGTAATTAGTTTAACATGGCTCTATAAATGATTAATTCTGCTACGAAAAGATACCTGTTTGTTTTATCAATTTATAGCAATCTTGAGAAACCAATTATATATCCATAAAATAGAAGAACACTTTGCATGTATTCTGAGATCTTTAATTGATGTTTATTGCACTGTGAAGGACAGTAGTGGTTCAACAATATGAGGTTGAGTGTCCTAGTTAACCAGTAGATTATGCCTTCAAGGAGCTGGGGTAATATTTCACGTGGTCCTTCAAAGGAGAACAGAACAGAATGTAATGTGTCTGAGGATGTGATGGAACATTGCTCTGTGATTTACCTAGGGTGAGAAAAGATAGTCAGGCTGATATGTGCTTGTCCCAACTTTTCTGATGGATCTCATGCCCATGGACCAGTCAGTACTCCCTCCCTCCCACCTCCTGGGAGAGACCAAAATCAGAGATCTGCTGCAAATTCAGGAGTCCTCTGCCAAAAATTCCTCTTTGACCCCTCATAGATGATCTCGCAAATCCCAGGAGGCCCCAAATGCTTATTATTTTAATGAATAATTCGTCTTACTTTCCATGTGCTGCAATCACCTCGTTTTATAAAGGTCCTTCTTAAGTCAGGAGTCGGTCTCAACTACCATCTCCGGAATCCTCTTCCATTGGTCAGTCGCCATCTGAGAAATGGGACATCTGCAAATACTGACTGCCATCTTCACTACCTGCTTTCTCAGTTCTTGTGGGTGGCCCCAAGTTCTAGGCTATCCCATCACCTCAAACAGTCCACTTGCATTCCCTCAACACCTGTAATAATTTTTATTTATTCGTTCATGGGATGTGGGCGTCGCTGGCGAGGCCGGCATTTATTGACCATCCCTAATTGCCCTTGAGAGGGTGGTGGTGAGCCGCCTTCTTGAACTGCTGCAGTCCGTGTGGTGAAGGTTCTCCCACAGTGCTGTTCGGAAGGGAGTTCCAGGATTTTGACCCAGCGACGATGAAGGAACGGCGATATATTTCCAAGTCGGGATGGTGTGTGACTTGGAGGGGAACATGCAGGTGGTGTTCCTATGTACCTGCTGCTCTTGTCCTTCTAGGTGGTTGAGGTCGCGGGTTTGAGAGGTGCTGTCGAAGAAGCCTTGGCGAATTGCTCCTGTGGATGGTGCACACTGCAGCCACTGTGTGCCGGTGGTGAAGTGAGTGAATGTTTAGGGTGGTGGATGGGGTGCCAATCAAGCGGGCTGCTTTGTCCTGGATGGTTTTGAGCTTCTTGAGAGTTGTTGGAGCTGCACTCATCCAGGCAAGTGGAGAGTATTCCATCACACTGCTGACTTGTGCCTTGTAGATGGTGGAAAGGCTTTGGGGAGTCAGGAGGTGAGTCACTTGCCACAGAATACCCAGCCTCTGACCTGCTCTTGTAGTCACAGTATTTATATGGCTGGTCCAGTTAAGTTTCTGGTCAATGGTGATCCCCAGGATGTTAATGGTGGGGGATTCGGCGATGGTAATGCCGTTGAATGTCAAGGGGAGGTGGTTAGACTCTTGTTGGAGATGGTCATTGCCTGGCACTTGTGTGGCGCGAATGTTACTTGCCACTTATGAGCCCAAGCCTGGATATTGTCCAGGTCTTGCTGCATGCGGGCTCGGACTGCTTCATTATTTGAGAGGTTGCGAATGGAACTGAACACTGTGCAATCATCAGCGAACGTCCCCATTTCTGACCTTATGATGGAGGGAAGGTCATTGATGAAGCAACTGAAGATGGTTGGGCCTAGGACACTGCCCTGAGGAACTCCTGCAGCAATGTCCTGGGGCTGAGATGATTGGCCTCCAACAACCATTACCATCTTCCTTTGTGCTAGGTATGACTCCAGCCACTGGAGAGTTTTCCCCCTGATTCCCATTGACTTCAATTTTACTAGGGCTCCTTGGTGCCACACTCGGTCAAATGCTGCCTTGATGTCAAGGGCAGTCACTCTCACCTCACCTCTGGAATTCAGCTCTTTTGTCCATGTTTGGACCAAGGCTGTAATGAGGTCTGGAGCCGAGTGGTCCTGGTGGAACCCAAACTGAGCATCGGTGAGCAGGTTATTGGTGAGTAAGTGCCGCTTGATAGCACTGTCGACGACACCTTCCATCACTTTGCTGATGATCGAGAGTAGACTGATGGGGCGGTAATTGGCCGGATTGGATTTGTCCTGCTTTTTGTGGACAGGACATACCTGGGCTAATTCTGGAACACAAGTCTTCAGCACTACAGCTGGGATGTTGTCGGGGCCTATTGCCTTTGCTGTATCCAGTACACTCAGCCGTTTCTTGATATCACGTGGAGTGAATCGAATTGGCTGAAGACTGGCTTCTGTGATGGTGGGGATATCGGGAGGAGGCTGAGATGGATCATCCGCTCGGCAGTTCTGGCTGAAGATGGTTGCAAACGCTTCAGCCTTGTCTTTTGCACTCACATGCTGGACTCTGCCATGATTGAGAATGTTTGCAGAGCCTCCTCCTCCTGTTCGTTGTTTAATTGTCCACCACCATTAACGACTGGATGTGGCAGGACTGCAGAGCTTTGATCTGATCCATTGGTTGTGGAATCGCTTAGCTCTGTCTATAGCATGTTGCTTCCACTGTTTAGCATGCATGTAGTTCTGAGTTGTAGCTTCACCAGGTTGGCACCTCATTTTTCGGTATGCCTGGTGCTGCTCCTGGCATGCTCTTCTACACTCCTCATTGAACCAGCGTTGATCCCCTGGCTTGTTGGTAATGGTAGAGTGAGGAATATGCCGGGCCATGAGGTTTGCAGATTGTGCTGGAATACAATTCTGCTGCTGCTGATGGCTCACAGCGCCTCATGGTTGCCCAGTTTTGAGCTGCTAGATCTATTCTGAATCTATCCCATTTAGAACAATTGTAAACAATTTTACAACACCAAGTTATAGTCCAGCAATTTTATTTTAAATTCACAAGCTTTCGGAGATTTTCTCCTTCATTTGCCTGAGGAAGGAGAAAATCTCCGAAAGCTTGTGAATTTAAAATAAAATTGCTGGACTATAACTTGGTGTTGTAAAATTGTTTACAATTGTCAACCCCAGTCCATCACCGGCATCTCCACATCATGTATCCCATTTAGTACAGTGGTAGTGCCACACAACACGTTGGATGGTGTCCTCAGTGTGAAGACGGGACTTCGTCTCCACGAGGACTGTGCAGTGGTCACTCCTGCCAATGCTGTCATGGACAGATGCATTTGTGACAGGTAGATTGGTGAGGACGAGGTCAAGTAAGTTTTTCACTCGTGTTGGTTTGCTCACCACCTGCCGCAGGCCCAGTCTGGCAGCTGTGTCCTTCAGGACTCGACCAGCTCGGTCAGTCGTGGTGCTACCGAGCCAATCTTGGTGATGGACATTTGAGTCCCCCAACCAGAGTACATTCTGTGCCCTTGCTACCCTCAGTGCTTCCTCCAAGTGGTGTTCAACATGGAGGAGGACTGATTCATCAGCTGAGGGAGGACGGTAGGTGGTAATCAGCAGGAGGTTTCCTTGCCCATGTTTGACCTGATGCCATGAGATTTCATGGGGTCCAGAGTCAATGTTGAGGACTCCCAGGGCCACTCCCTCCTGACTGTATATCACTGTACCGCCACCTCTGGTGGGTCTGTCTTGCCGGTGGGACAGGCGATACTCAGGGATGGTGATGGAAGAGTCTCGAACGTTGGCTGAAAGGTATGATTCTTTAACTACCTGAATCGGATACCATGTAAGGTTACACCTCTCTTGCTTTGAATTGTTTTGCATTGAGATTTTCAAAAACTCAAGAAAATGGTAAGATGCCCCAACTAGAAATAATTTTAAGGTACTTAGCCTCTGCTGCCAACAGCATCTCAATTTGAAGCAATTTTTATAAAAATATAGAAATGAATGAGGAGACTTAATGAATAGCTTGTAATGATCTGCTTGGTAGTTGCCTTACCCAGTTTTGAAACTCTGCCATACAGAGCTGGATGGTCCCAGGTTCAGTCTCTGCTATATTAGCTGAATTTATTGGCTGTAGGGGTGCTACAATTTGCATCAATAACCCTGGACTAGAGTGAGGGTAAATAACTCGGGGATGTTGCTCCAGCTATCCATTGACTCTTGCTGGGAACTCGGTATGTGTGGATGTCGGATTCGGAGAAGACTGTCTATGATGCATCCTCCCCCTAACGGACAAGTGCCCTGTCGATGCCCACTGAATAAAATAATAACAATGTAAAATAAATGATCTGGACTGAGGAATTTAGGGAACAATATTGAAATTTGCTGATGGGAGGGAGGGGGGGGAGGAGGCTGGAATGACACATTGTGACAAGGACTATGAAAGACTGCAGGAGGACATAGAGAGGCTTGCAAGATGGACAGATAGGTAGCAGTTGCAGCTCAGTGTGAGGAATGAGAAGTAATATATTTTGACAGTAAGAATAGTGGAATCATCAGCACCACAAGAACTCCAGCTGTTCATGAAAGTGGCCCACCACCACTTCCTCGGGGCAGCTGGGTTTAAGCAATAAATGCCACCTTTCCAGCATCAGCTACACCCTGAGAACAATAAAATGGGAAGGAAATACATCTTAAATTGTAAGATTTCAATTGTAATAGAGGAGCAGAGGGACCTTGGTGTTAAAATGCACAGGTTGTTAAAAGTATCAGGGCAAGTCGATAAGGCCATAAAAAAGTCAAATAGAATATTTGGTTTTGTATCCAGAGATCAAGATAACAAAAGGAAGTAATGCATTTGGCATATTGTTTTAGACACCTCATTGTAGGAAGGACATAAAAGCAATGGAAAAGATGCACATGAATTCATTAGGATGTTACCAGGGGTGAGGGTTTAAAGTTCTGAAGAGAGACTTGAGTTGGAGCTTTTTTTCTCTGGAGCTGAGAAGGTTAAGGAATAACCGCTGATAAAGGGTTATGGCAGAGTAAATAGTGATGGATTGTTTTCACTGGTTGGCAAGAAAGTTTCGAAAGGGCACGAATATAACCAAGTATGGATGGGGAAGTTAAGAAAAGAAAAGTGGGTGGTCGGAATGTTGAATTCTCTGCCACAAACAATTGTTGAAGCAGAATACACAGGTACTTTTAAAAGGGAATTAGATAATTGCTTGAAATGGAGAATCATTGAAGGCTGTGGGGAGCAAGCAGGAGAGTCGTGGAGAAAAACACTGGTGCAAACTCGATGGGTTTAACCGTCTGTTTCTGTGCTGTACCATTCCATGATTCTATGAATGGCCACTGAAGGTGAGGTATTGGATAGCTGCCATACTTGATTAGTGCAGGAAGATGAGAAATTGGTGTTGGGAGAAGTAAAATTTTAAATCCATTTAGAAAAAAATCAGTTTAACCACAAGCAATCAGTGTAATGCTGTCGGCACCATACCTGGCATATTCTGAGAAGGGTTGTGATGACAACAGGCTTTAATAAACTATGGGTTACATTCTAATCAAACCATAATGACTTCATATGGAAACAACTAATTATTGTTTTAAGTACTGATTATTTTTCTGCAAATTAAAATTCAGCAAAGCTATAGCACTGAATATGCAGACTAGTAGATTTGGAAGTAGCTGAGACTTTGAGTGGTCTAAGATATAAAATCCTTTTTAGGTGTGTCTTAAAGGAAGGCGAATGTTAGTTCTTCTTATCTACTACCAGCATAGCTTCATTCGTCATTCCCCAACCCTCTGCCCATCCCCCCCTCCAACCCGATCTAGCTCTGGTAGCTTCAAAGTGACCCATTGCACATGTCAGTTCAAGCTGTCATCGATCTGCTTCAGCCCAAAGATTTAAAAGTAAATATGCAGCAGCAAAGATCACAGCAGTGGTGGGCTCCCTCAATCATGATTTTACATTTCACATGTCAACAACATTTCTATTCCTTTTCATTTCTCCAACTGCAGAAGTGGCAGAAACATTAATTAACATAGATTGGTGATACATGCAAGTAACCAGCTTGTGATGCTGCAGCTAAATCACTCCCTTTCACTGCAGGCTCCTGATCTATACAGGAAAGTATTGTTCACAATTTTTTTGTACATTGCACTGATCCAATATTCATTATGTACGTAGGTATAATCATGCAGTGCGCCAACAGAAAATTGGTTTTCATTTTATGATGCATGCCAGAGAGGTCGTGCAGAAGGGAAGATGCTCGAATAAAGTTCCGTATCAGTTTCTTGACGTATTAAGAACCATTCAAAGGCTAACCTAAAAATGTGCTTGCACTACCCTGCAAGCACATGTTGCGGTAATGATGATAGCTGTGACAACTATGAAGGTGCTGTCAAGGCAGGTGAGAGAGTGGGCAGAGGTCCCAACATGGAGCAGAGCTAGAAATATTGAAATGAGTAATTCATCTGTTTCAGTTCACACAGCACTATGGGTGTACCTGTGAGTTTTACTGTACCAGACATGTTGTTTACATGTCTGGTACAGTAAAACTCACAGGTACACCCATAGTGCTGTGTGAACTGAAACAGTCTCTCGCCATTTTCTTAATAGCGAGAGACTGGAAAGTACTGCAGTACAAAGGGATCTGGGGGTCCTAGTGCAAGAAAATCAAAAAGTTGGTATGCAGGTGCAGCAGGAGATCAAGAAAGCCAACGGAATGTTAGCTTTTATTGCTTGGGGGATAGAATATAAAAACAAGGAGGTATTGCTGCAGTTATATAAGGTATTGGTGAGACCGCACCTGGAATACTGCATACAGTTTTGGTCTCCATACTTAAGAAAAGACATACTTGCTCTCGAGGCAGTACAAAGAAGGTTCACTCGGTTAATCCCGGGGATGAGGGGGCGGACATATGAGGAGAGGTTGAGTAGATTGGGACTCTACTCATTGGAGTTCAGAAGAATGAGAGGCGATCTTATTGAAACATATAAGATTGTGAAGGGTCTTGATCGGGTGGATGCAGTAAGGATGTTCCCAAAGATGGGTGAAACTAGAACTAGGGGGCATAATCTTAGAATAAGGGGCTGCTCTTTCAAAACTGAGATGAGGAGAAACTTCTTCACTCAGAGGGTGGTAGGTCTGTGGAATTTGCTGCCCCAGGAAGCTGTGGAAGCTACATCATTAGATAAATTTAAAACAGAAATCGACAGTTTCCTAGAAGTAAAGGGAATTAGGGGTTATGGGGAGCGGGCAGGAAATTGGACATGAAGCTGAGTTCGGATCGGTCAATGCCCTGTGGGTGGCGGAGAGGGCCCAGGGGCTATGTGGCCGGGTCCTGCTCCGACTTCTTGTGTTCTTTAGATTTGTGGTTGGGATCAGATCAGCCATGATCTTATTGAATGGCGGAGCAGGCTCGAGGGGCCGATTGGCCTACTCCTGCTCCAATTTCTTATGTTCTTATGTTTACATGCCAACCGAGAAAGCTAGCAAAGCAGGTCAACAACTTTAAAAGGACAAGCTGGCACAAGCCTCCAAAAAGCTAGCACCTGAAGAATGGCTCTGATTACAAATTTATGATGGAGTTACACAGCTTCTGTACCTTAAACAGTTGGTATACACAACATGAAAGCCTGAAGGAGAAATCCAAATGTTGGAGGTATAAAATTGATAGTGCATTGCTGGAATGAGCTCGAGGGCATGCTGCTCTAGAAAAATTTTGATTCATTTTTGAATTAAAAATGATGCATTCTGATTAAATTCTAAGCACTTTTATACTTCACAATGAATAAATATTTAATCTTTAAAAAAAACACTAAAATGACATTTGGATTTTCAGCAAACAAATCAGATCATCAAATACTCAAGGGTTACTTCAACAGCCACTCCCCCACATCCAACCCCTACCACCCCAGTTCTCCAAAGACCCAGTTCTCAGGGAAATGGCACCCCCTACCCTTTCACGGAGACACTTTCTGCTCTTCCTGCCCTCCCACTTCATACTGACACTCTTCTCCTCCTTCCTTAATTGGGCATTTTTCTCCCACTTCTCCAGACCCTCCAACTCTGATAGAAATCTTCCACCCCCCCACCCTTGTCTCTCCCTACTTTCCCTCAGTTAATGTTGGCATTCTTCTTCCTCCCCCACCCCAAAGCACTACTCTCGGCTTCTGCCCTCTTCCCTCTCTCTCTCATTACCATCCATTTTCCCTTCATTGCCATGCATTTGTTTTTCATTGATCCCTTTCATTGCCATCTATTCATGCACACTGCCATGCTTTCCCTCCCTTGATTGCCATCTCCTATTGCCATGCATTCGTCTCCCCTTCCACATTCCTACTTGAGTTCAGCTGCTAATAGACTCGATCGGGATTCCTCTCCCCAGCACCTGGATCCCACAACAGTAATCCCAGCCACTACGTACTATAGTGGGACTTCCTGTTCTTGCGAGAGCTCCCGCTTCATTGTGTTTCATTGTGGACTGTTTGGTCAGGTGTGTAGGGGTTTTGCAGCAGTCTCGCACACTGGGTTTTTTAAGTGGTAATTCATATCTTTGAGGAACCAACTGTTCATTGTTATCACCCACAATTCCCTTAAGATATGGGTTTTATGGGGACACTGTAGGAACTGGACACTTAAATGCATAGGGTGCTAAATTGGGCCGTGTTTAACGCGTTGTTTCGGCGCTACATACCTGTCCGACATCCAAGATGGCGTCTTGGATGTGCATGCACGTTTCCTGCGTGACGTGCTCCAGACGCCATTTTGGTATAGGAGTTAGCACATGCGCAAATACCGGATGCTGGAAGCATGTAAAGTAGGAGAAAATGCGTGCAATCAGTGTGCAACGCTGATTTAAAGTGATACACACAATTTTCAACCTTAACGCTCAACTCAACGCACAGTCTTATCCCCGACCATCTAAACTTTTCTTACAGTGCCTGAAGGACCCCCCACCACCACTATTTAAAGGGACCATGCAGGTGTTGCAGGATTATTGCTTCTGGGTGCTGGAGGAGTAGGAAGTGTTTTTTGAAGCTCCCTGTTCTTATTGAGAGTTCCTAGACTACTTTTGAGAGTGCTTTGGCAGGTACTGCCTTACGGGTCGGAAAGTTACAACCCTGGTGGAACAACCTTCCTGCCAACCGTGGGCGGTCTGCTAGGGCTCCCGCTGCGCATTGAGCATGACTGGGAGGATGCAGCGAGGCCACGCCCAGCAGGTCAAGCTGCGAGGAGACGGAGGACGAGGAGGCGCAGGAGGCCCTACCCAATGAGGGCCTTCCGGGATCAATTCTCTTACCTCAACATGACCGAGGAGGATTGCATCCGACGCCTGAGGTTCACCAAGGAAGCCGTGACCGAGATCTGTCAACTAGTGCGGCCACAACTGCAGCCTCACAGCAGGGTGCCTGTGGCTGTGAAGGTCACCATGGCGCTGAATTTCTACGGCTCAGGATCATTTCAGGCCTCTGCTGGCGACATGTGCAACATCTCGCAGTATGCAGTGCACTGCTGCATAAGGGAGGTCACAGACGCAATATACCACCAAGAAAGACAAGAGCAGCAGGCACATGGGAACACCACCACCAGCACGTTCCTCTCCAAGTCACACACCATCCCGACTTGGAAATATATCGCCGTTCCTTCATTGTCGCTGGGTCAAAATCCTGGAACTCCCTTCCTAACAGCACTGTGGGAGAACCGTCACCACACGGACTGCAGCGGTTCAAGAAGGCGGCTCACCACCACCTTCTCAAGGGCAATTAGGGATGGGCAATAAATGCTGGCCTTGCCAGCGACGCCCACACCCCATGAACAAATTTTAAAAAGGAACAGGTTCATCACCTCCCCTCTCAACAGAGACGATCAGATCGAGCGAGCACGAGGGTTCGCCTGCATTGCTGGGTTCCCCATGGTGCAGGGTGTCATTGCACGCATACTGCCCTGCGTACACCGCACATCGACTCGGCTGTTTTCGTCAACCGAATGGGCTTCCACTCACTCAACGTGCAGTTGGTGTGCGACCACACGCATCGAATCATGGAGGTCGATGCCCGCTACCCTGCGAGTAGTCACAACGCCTTTGTCATGCGGCAGTCCAACGTGCCAGCTATCTTTCACCTGACTCGGCAAGTCAAAGGCTGGCTACTGGGCGACAAGGGCTATCCCCTCAAACGTGGCTCATGACACCGGTCAGGAATTCACGGACACGTGCACAGCAAGCCTATAATGAGAGCCATGCTGTCACACGCAACATTGTGGAGTGCACTATAGGCCTCCTCATGCAACGCTTCTGCTGCCTATACCGGTCTGGAGGAGCCCTGCAGTAGTCCCCTGAGCGGGTGGGCAGATTCGTGGTGGTCTGCTGCATGCTGCACAATGTCGCCATCATGAGGGACTAGCCTTTGCCACCAATGATTGAGAAGATCCTGAGCCAGAGGTGGAGCAGGAGCAGGAGGAGGGGGTGGCGCCGGAAGGGGAAATGGAGGAAGACGCAAGGGTGCAACAGGAACCACAGGCCGTGTCTACAAGGGCTGTGCGTGCTCGCCTGATCCGTGCCCACTATCAATAATTGGAACGACATCCCCCAACTCACCAACAGCCCTACATTCCCCACCTTTCCACTCCCACAAGACAAACAAATTGCCCCCCATCTGATTACACATTGGTGTCCCTCTCAGCTCATTGTATGAATAAGAACCACCACCAAATGCAAAATCAAACTCTCATTTATGGATTAATAAATGAAAATATGCAAACGTAACAGAACTATTCACCCTTGTGCATTCCTTTAGTGCCTTTTGTTCATGTGCCTTTACCTATCCTAGTGCTCCTACAAGGTGCTTCCCCAATGGCTGGAGCATGGGTGGTGGAAGGCTGCTGGCCTTCAATGGAGGAACATGCAGATGGCCTTGGAGGATGATCTCAAGCAGCTCTGGGCCGGGAGGGCCCGGCTTCAGACTGCACCATCTCAGCATAGGCTGCAGCAGTCTGGCCTGGCTGGCCGAGAGGCAACAACAGGGGCACTGGCGGAGTGGCAGAGGTGGGAGCAGGTCCGACTGCCATGGCGCCAATGCCATTCTCCCGTGGCAGCACCACAGCAATCCTGGCGATCGCTGGAGAACAGATTGCTGGAGTGCTGTGATGCCCTGGAAGCCCCGTTCCACAGTGGTCCCCAGAGCCGTCAGAGCTCCAGATGCAGCAGTCAGACCTTGGATGGCAGATATTTGTGCTGTAATGAATGCTGTGACATCAGTCATCAGACGCTGCATCATGGTGGGTACCATAGATGCGCTGATGGAGGTGATCACCCATTCCATGTTGGAAAGGCTGGGCTCCAAGCTCTGCGCCAAGTTGGAGCTGGACTCCTCCTTGTCTCTTCTCATTGTGCGCAGGCTTTCCAGTGCCCCGAGCATTTGTTGGTGCACGCCCATCAGCCGTTTTCTGTAGCCTGGCTCATCGAAGTCCACATCTGACTCCTTTGCAGCAGAACTAGTGAGCGACCTTGCCCTCCGGCGAGCTGGCCCCTGTGATATCCGTTCTCTCCACCCCGGCTCCTGTGCACTTGTGCTCGGTGTCTCACCACGTGCAGATCCCTCCTCTAACCTAACCTCTAAAGAACGCGCAGTGTCAGTCTCTGAGCTGGCGGAAGCAAGTGTCAGATCGAGTGACGGTGTGGCTTCAGTGTCCCCCTCCTCCTCCTCCTCCCTCTCGGACGGTGCCGCCACGTGTTCTTGGGTATCTGCAATGACAAAGGGAAACGGGTTGAGCTGTGGAGTGGGGAGAGGAGCAAGTAAGAGGTGTGTGCTGACAGCATGTGCAGCACATGAGTCAGAAAAGATTATGAGAGGAGGGAGATGTGAAAAAGGAGAAGGAGCATTAGATATGCAGAGACCCCCTTCACCGGGACCTCCAGCACGGCATGTTGCGACGTCCTGCCCAATGATCTGCAGCACCATCTCCTCTCGGTGGGTGAGGACGTGCAGCCTCGGGTCCCTCCTGCTGCTGGGTGTTATATTCCACATTCTTCTACAAGACAGCGGACATTGTGTCAGTGTGTGTGTGGGTGATGTGCCTGTCATGGTTGAATAGCTGCCACTTTATGTGACTTGAGTGGTGGTTGTGTAGCCTACAAATGTGGCACTATGCGGCTGAGATGCAGCATTGTGTATGGATGGGCAGTGTTTGTTGGTGGGTGGGTGACGGAAGGTATCATGCGTGGAGCAGTGGTGCAGTTGGTAGGATGTGACACTTGACACTTGCATTCACTCACCTTGACCACTCGTGTCAAATCATTAAACTTCCTCCGGCACTGCATCCACATGCGTGGTGCAGTGCTCCTCGCATTCACCTCCTGCGCCACAGCCTGCCATTGCCTGTGCAGCTGTAGTCTAGAGGGCCTCCAGCCACCCTGCAGGTACATGTTTGCTCTCCTTTGGTCCATTCCTTCCACCAGGGCCTCCAGAGCATCGTCAGAGAAGCATGGAGCCCTCTCTCTTGCTGGTGCAGCTACTGTCATGGTCATTTCCCTTCTTCTAGTTAGCTGTGTACCTGCCATTTGAAATGTGCCTGCACCTTTAAGTAGTGCAGGCTGCTGATGACGTGCGCTGTCCACGCCCCATTTCCAACTTCCTCAATTTTAGCAGCGAGGGCTGCACTTGCTGCACAGAGATTTCACGTGCTGCCTGCATAGGGTCCGTCAGGCGCGGGGCTACCATCGCCCAGAAAGGACCCTTATCCAATTTTTCCCCCATAATTCCTTGGTAATAATTGCCCATCATTTGGATGTGCGTACAGTCATTTTTTTTGCTTATGACCATCTTGGCATGTTGCTTAGTTGCTTCAACGCCACATGGGTGCATCTACTCTTGAAATGTAAAAAGTACCCTGTCAGACTTTCCTACTGTGATTGCTGCCTCTAACATTAAATTTAATGTATTTAGTAGCATGTCGAAACAGTAAGTCCATAATATCACTCGTACTGTGGTGAACTGCAAATTGACTGATCATTGCCAAGTCTTTTGCCATTGCCTGGAAGGAACCTCCTAGAAAAAAAGTTGAGTGCCATTGTCGCTTTAACCTTACTGTCAGAATAGTATTGACGTTGCTTCTCAGTTAAATGTCTGGTTGTTGGAGATAGCATAATTCACCAGTGGTTTCCTTGGTGAGGTCAAGGTCGCTGTTCACCCTTGGTAGGCACATTGCTGGGTTAATAGTAAACCCTGGTGGTCCTCTTCCTATGACCTGGCACAGGACTTACACTGAGGCAATCAACACTATCTAAAGGAAGGAGGGCATGAGGTTGCACTGTCCTGCATGAGACTTCCGCTGAATGCAGGACAGTTTGCCATTTGGGTTGTACCCTAACTTGTGTGGCAAAAATGAATACTTTTCTCTTTGTACCGTGTTATTAGCTTCTTTCTTTCTGTCACGATATGAGGTTTAAAGCCTGGTATACTCTCAGAAGCTGCCCCAGTTTGCTTGGATATGTTAGGGTAGATTTTTCCTCTGGGGCTCTCCTGCTGGGTGCAGTGTGACCGAGAGGCCTGCAACAGCACCCTATGCTGCTGGCATTCGGGCCTTCTGGCTGTTGCTGGAGAATCCCGAGGCCCTTGGATCATCGAAGGAGGGTGTTAGTTTGAGAGACTTGAGCACTTAGGCTGGCACTTCGGTGCAATACTAAGGAAGTGCTGCACTGTAGGAGCTGCCACCTTTCGGATGAGATGTTAAACCTGCCCTCTTAGGTGGACATAAAAGATGCCTCAGCACTGTTCAAAGAAGAGCAGGGGCGTTCTCCTGGCGTCCTGGCCAGCATTTATCCCTCAAGCAACAGCTTTAAAAAAACGATCTTGTCGTATATTTCATTGCTGTTTGTGGGACCTTGCTGTGTGCAAATTAGCTGCCATATTTTCTACATTACAACAGTGACTACACTCCAAAAAAAAACTTATTTGGAAGTATAGCACTTTGGAACGTCCGGAGGCGCTATATAAATGCAAGTCCTTTTTTAAAATGAGAAAAGCCTGTTTAATCTTAAGGCTGCCTCCGAGATTCCCATAGATCCTCTGATCCATGTGGCCCCAGCAGAAGCCCTAACACCAGGTTTCTTCAAGCGCGTCTCCACTGGGGCACCCAACGGTTGAACAGTGAGCAAAGTGAGGCAGGAGGTCAGGTCTTGTCCCTGGAATTCCAGAATAAAAGCACAACACAATGGGAATGGCGACCTGATGTTTCCACTCTTTCTTCTTCATTGGATCTGAGAACTAAATGTTCCCCAGGCACGAGGAAGAGGAAACTCCACCTTAATAGCTGTAGAATGTAAATGTTATAACTGTGATCAGATACCCTTGAGATGCATCAAGCCATTAAATTCAAATACCAGCATCTTGCAGGTTTTGTTTGCATGTATGTTTGATTGGCAGCTCATTTTTATTTTGAGACACAAAATTACATTTTCTTGTGTCCCAGTCATTTTTTGGGTTGGGGGGGGGGAAATATATTTCTCAGCCTCGCTTGTAAAATTGGGTAGTCTGTCTGAAGCCATCAGAGAGGAAAAGGTGGGCCAAAGAGACTCCATGGACAGTTAGCAACAAACTGCCACACAAACGTCAATATTTAGGGGCCTGTTCAGTTTAAATTGCAGATTAGCACTGCAGGCATAACGGTTACTTTTCTATTGAGTCCAAAGAGGGATAGTTAAGCTTGGAACAACTATAAATCTACAGTGCTGTATTGCTTTCATTCAGCAATCCATTTACTACTCCATAAATGTGTGACAGTTTATATCCTAGGCCATAATGTAGTTTATTCAACCATCTTCCGAGATCAAGGAAGATCACGTGAGGACGTGTGATATAATCGTGAGAATGATAGTAGCAACACTGTATCATAGTGAATATTAGGACTCCCTGGTCGAGCATGCTCTGGTCTCATCCAACAATGAGGAAGCATTGACCATGTCTTGGAATGAGACGAGAGTCTCATTGTTCCTCTCCTCTTCTCTCCCCCCAGCCCACCAGGCAGATTCACAATTTCTACAACTAAGTTTTTAAAGCTTGCCACCCAGTGTGCTCTTTAGCTTTTCATTCTATTGATATACTGCCTTTTCCCAGCAAAGTATTTCTTGCCAAAGTAAATTTGAAAAGTTTCCTTTTTTTCAGTATTGGCTGAAGTTCAAATTTAAAGAAAAAACTATGTACAAGGCGTCCTGTGTAGTTTATCTTGGCTTCATAACAGACGATCTGTAAGAGTATTATAGTGTTTGGGGAAGTTGGTCTGTTGTGTTTCGATAATTAAGTAGAACTTATATGTTATATGTTATAAATTGACTTAGGCTGTGGTATGGTTTCAGAGTACTGAAGGATCAAGCTAGTTATTGTGAATTCTGGCCAGGAGAAGACTTCAGCTGTCTCACTTGGTGCTGTTGAAACTAGAAGCAGAGCAGTGAGGAGCAAGCAGGTGTTCGGCTGGCCAGAATGTTTTTGATCCAAATAGTCGAGTACAAGTGTGCTAGCCACAGAGTGTCATTTGTAATCTGGAATCCCAATCCATGGAGAAATCATTTCAGTAAAAGAGAGTAGGGGCAAGTTAAACTTCATTTTAAATGTACTTTCAAGTCAGGAAATGTGTCCGCGACAAATGTGTGTTTAGCTTATGCAGTTGCTGTTGGACCAGCCTTCACTTTAGTAGTATTCCATTTAACTTTTAGTTTTTATAAGTCTCTGTTTAAGCTGTTGCAGCAGCAGTAAGGTGAGCCGTGCTCTCCAAAACTAAATTAAGACTATTTATGTAACTGTGCTTTACGCACCCTCTGACCTCTAATGGGGAATACAGCTATTTGAGTCCAGTCGTGTCAAGGAGTTAAATTAACATTATATTTTTGAAATGTTCGTATCACTAAAGCATCCTCAAATTAGTGATTCAGGTTACTGATGCTGCACCCCCTCCAACCCCCCGGCCGAGGATTGCACAGACTTCAATGTTTAAGCAATCTCTCCGTCACACAGTGACTGAAAATTAGCCTTTTTTTTAAGAAAAGGGGGACATTGATGGTGAGAGTGAAATGAATGACTTGCAAGCATGAAAAGTGATACACATCTACACTGGTGATTCTTTGTCGGTTAATGAGCCATTTCTGTACAAGACTGAAGAAATGGAGGGGGAAGCAACATTAAATAAAACTGGCTTTATATGAGTTTTGGCTTTGTGCTCAGTGCACAGTGCCAGGAAAAGTGCATTAAAGAGTTCGTAAACTTGGACATTTTTAAATGGATTAACAATGTATCTGGCTAGCTGGAACGAAATGCTCCATGTTTGAAAATTACAGATATGTCCGTTGCTTTTATTTCAATAGCTGCCAGAAGAAATGAAAAATAAATACGTAAAGGAAATGAAGTGAGGAAAGCAAAAAAAAATGTAGAAATTGTCATTTAGAAGGATCTCAGTAATTGAGTTGTTTTATTAAATGAGCTGTCTGTCATTTGATAAACAAAAAAAAAATTATGACTTGCGTTTGGATACTCAATTGCACATAATCTGAATGCTGCTGCCAAATTTTGATGTGAAGATTAAGAAGAAATCCCGAGCAATCTGCTAATGGCGAGCAAACCACTTGTGACAAAACAGAGCCTTTCTAACTAGGCGAAGGCCTTTTAGATGCTCTCCCTTCAGAAATTGCTATTGTTGTATCTGACTGAAAGATTGAGCAAGGTTAAAAGGCCAATTCTTTTTATTTTTATAAATGCTCTCTGAAGTGAGATGGCTGTTTAATTAAATTTGTGAACCAAGAAAAAGGATGAGATGTTGCTGTAAGCCATTGTGTGGGGTGGATATTACATTATACTGTGCAAGATTTTGGAAGTCTAATTGGCTTGGAGCTGGGCCCAAGGTAAAGTTGTTCACCTTAAGAATATTGTTAGAGGCATCTAAATCAGCAGATCTGGAGCTATATTGCCAACAGCTTTTCCTGACCAGATTAAATTGTGTGTGGCACCAAATGAAGCCTCAGATAGGTTGGGCCTCATGTTTGTGCAGGTGCTTAGTCTCTGTAACTGCAGTCCCCACCGCTTATAGCAGGCGCGTTGGTGTTAACACGATTTGCCTGCTATATGCAGCTGATGTAAAACCCTAACCAGCATATTTTTTTAAAAAAACAGGAAATCTCACTGAACAACTGCCTCTCCTAATTGTTAGCAGTTGCATCCAGAATCTTATCACTAAGGTAATATCGCACATTAACCAGGTGTGAGCACCTGATTGAAATGCTTGAAGATCCGACTTCACCTGAAATCAGCAGAGCCTTTTTAAATGGGTCTGTACAATACAGGGGATTAACAAGGTGTGAACAGCTCATTGAAACTGCTTGAAGACCTGGGTAAGTACGGAACAAATAATTATTGAACTGCCTGAAATAGTCGGCACGCTTAATACCTTATAAGCAACACCTTTGTAATGGACTCCTATGGAAATGGAAAATGGTTAGTGCTATTTGCCCAATATTGGCAGTTGCCCATGTTAAGCGTGGATGGTGTAAGTGGTGGGGACTGTACGGAGTTCTTGAATAGTTTCTTATCTCATTATTGTCTCAATAACTGTTCTCCCCTTTCCACTCTTGAAGGTATTGACTGCCCAGTGGGATGCAGTTCCATGGGCAGTAATCAGTCTCTGGTACCTCACCCAAACGGCTGTTGTTCATATGTGAGGCCTAATGTTGAGTGCTGATAGGTTATATGTTTCCATTACATTCACTAAGGCAATTGTTCTGGGAATTCCAAAGTATATTTTTAATTTTTTTTAAATCTAGGGAAAAATTGACCAAACTTACAACTGTGCATGTATTGAAATCAATTAAAATCTGTGGAATCAGAATGAGTTGAACATAAGATGGGAAGTATGTCCTCAGTGCAACACCCTAATTCACTACTGCCTACAAGTATCTCACCTGTTGATACCAAAAGCATGGAATCCATTCTATAAAATTTGTGGCAATAATCTGATTTTTGTCATTTGGGTCCTATGGATTCTGTTGCAATATATATCTACTGGCATTATCTATACTCAAAAAAAAAAAATCAAGCTCATTGCAATAAATTTTTGTTAATACACAGGAGGAGGCCACACAATAGACTTACCTGTGAGCGTTCATTTGAAAAGGATATCCCTATTGTAGAAACTGTTGACTATGTGCTGTGTTTCTGAGGCAAGGTGTGATACTCTGCGGCTTAGCCTCCCTCCTAGCACCACATGGGAAGCAGCATCAAAATGGTAGTTCTGATTGGGAAGGCAGCCACCCTAAGGCATACTTCTTAGTTTTAATTTGGTTCTGATATATTTTTCAGGTTATACTACAGAACAGAGCTTTCCTGTGACCTTTTTTCCTGAAGCAGGATTTTATCTTAAATTTGAATTTTTTGCTCATCAAAGTGAACTCCTTATGCTGTGCACAAACAATTTGCCTCAGCTCCAGCCTCAGAAGAGCACCCTTAGTTTCCATCTCATACACCAGCCATTTTGTGGGCATCTTCTGAGTTAGATTGTTAATTTAGTGTGGAGTTCCTTTGTTTTAAAATCCTTTACTAGTTTAAAATGAACATTTCTGATGACGGGGAAGGGAAACTGATTTGGGGAAATTATTGAACATGGCCGTTTAATAGAGCTGAATTAACACCCATAATCCAGCAGTAGTTCAAATTCCTGGTTCAGTCGAGCTCCAAGCCAGTACCCTGAGTCTTTAAGAAAGGAACAGATTAACATTGGGCTGTGTAAGCACAATCCAGAATGCTTATAGAAAATAAGTATTTTTAAATAAGAATTTTTCAAACCAAAAGCAGGGAGGAGAACTGAATGAGGTTGGGTTAAGGCAGATTGTTGGCGCAGATTAGAGGAGTGTCAAAATGAGTGATTCTTTGTAACTCAGGTCCAGATGCGAACAGCTCTTTAATTTGGGAGACTCCCGAAGGATTAAGGACTTTGCTTACTATTACTTTGATTTGGAGTGTGGTGTTCAGTTCTCCACCATGTAATTTATAGATCTCCTGACTCTTAATTGTAGTGTATCTTTGAATAGTGATACTGCCCTATATGTTCAGAATGCCTTGCCCTGAATTGTGATGTTGGCAGTCTGCAATTTCCAAATGTGTGTGCGCTGGGTTGTTAACATTAGTGATAGCTATTTTCAGCCATTGGTTAAAATAATAAATAAAATAAAATAAAAGACTGTAAATACTGCTATACTTGGATAGTCATTCATCATCGACCATTTCAGTCCTGATTTGAGGGAGCCAAAACATGGCTTCATCCATCCGACCACCTTTCCATTGATCCATACGTCACCTGATTTAAGGGAATGAAGATTACTTTCTGAAAAATAACTCCAGATATCTATCCAGCCACCACAATCCACCCATCTACCTACCCAGCCATCCAGAAAACAATCCTTGAACATTGTGTGGGTAGGCTTCTCTTCCAGTAATTTAGCATCAGAAAATTGAAATAAAATAGTGTCTGAAATCAATGAAATTACTGTTGAAGCAGCTTTGTAGCTGAGATGGGAATATTAATATTGATCAGAGATTGTAGCATTCTTGAATTATCTTAAGGGCAAAAGGAGGGGAATAATAGATTTTTATCCCACATCCAGTAAGCCGCAGAGCCATCTTCAGAGATGGTCAGTTGTTGCTGACCGTGAAACTTGAGTGCCTTAACTACAATGAATTTGATAGCAAAGCCTCGGGTCAATCAAATTAACTTGAAACTTTATTGCATTGGTTTTTAACTCATTTTATCTGAAAGATGAGTAGGTATTGGGTAAGGTGATATCAGCACTGTGTGCGCAGGAGCTTTTTATGCCTTCATCTGTTAAGCCATTATTAATGGCTGATGCTGTTAAGTTTCCCATTGCCTTCAAAAGCATTGATGTCAGTGTTACTTTCATCTGACACCTGTCATTTTATATTTGAGATGGTCTCTACATTTCTCTCCAGAATCCTGTAGCATAACCAGAGTGAACTGCAATCAATTGTTTGGAACAGTTTTTTGTGTATGACGCACTCAATGTAAAAGCAAGTTGGGATTAAAGGGTTGTAGAATATGGAGGTCGAGTTTCCGCTTGGGCAAAATTAGCATTTGGGCTCAAATTGCACCCAAAATTTGCGCAAGCTATGTTACAGTTTGAGCTTCCGCTGAAATGCATTAATATAATCACAAACACAAACACAAAATCTTTCATGAACCAGCGCAATTGAGCAACTTAATAGAACGCAATTGTTTTTTTTGCCTTTGCAATAAAAATATTAATTGATGTATTTAAGAGTGGTAATGTTGTGCAGTTTTATTAAAGCTGAAAATGGGTTTATCACAAAAAATAAACAGTTTTAATGAGTGTTTAGTCCTCCATCTGTGAATAATCTGATTTTAAATCACTGAAAATAACTTTAAAAAAAAACTATACTGAACCATTTACTCGTTGTGACTGCTGCCAGAGATCGAGTACTTCGTCTTTCAATGACTTGCATGCTAGGGACAGCAATCTTACCGCGCATGCACATTGTAAGTTACCAAGTGCCCTCGCTGCCGTTAACTAAAAGCGGGGACCGGAGGCCCATGGCTGAGCACCAACAATGCAACTGATGCAGGTGGTCATAAGGGGGAAAGGGGTGGAAGCAGAGGGAAGGGGGAAGCAGAAGCACGGGGGTGGGGGGGGGACGACACAGAAGCATGACGGGTGGGGGCGGGTTAAGCAGGAGGCCGGAGGGAGCAGAGTACGGGGTGAGGTGGGAGGAGGGGAGAATGTGATCCAGGTCTAAGGTTGGGGGCAGGGGGACGGGGAAGAGGAAGAGGAGGAGGAGGAGGAAAGAGATGGAGAACGTGTTTCAGACGGGGAGATGGATCATGCTCTCCATGAATGGCAACGAGTTATCGGATGCAGTGTCACTATTCACTTTGTAATGTAAAAGGTGACCCCTAGCCCCCACTTTCTGAAAACAATCCATGGCCCGCACGCAATGCCCCATTAGTCACTGCAGCCCTCTCTGAGTGTTTAGTTTGATGGAGTGATTAGTAACAGTGTGAGTACTTCTGGTTGTTGATCGACTTGTGACGTCCTCCTGTGTATGCACGGAGCCACCCGATGATGTCACTCTCAGCGCATGCTAAAAAGCTGTGGCTCCGCTCGTGACCTCACTTCCAATGACGTCCCCTCATCTTTCCTCATTTAATGAAATACGCCTCACAAAACCAACCTTGCAGCTCAAATTATGTTAAATAGTCATTGCTGTGGATTTGTTAAATCAGGCCTCACCGAGAAATAGCTACAGTCCCCCATATGATCTTGCAGTGCCCGTTCATGGGGCTACATATTTGAAGGAGCCCACAAGTCAATTCCTGGCTTGGCCTGGCGTGGAGTGTTTTCAGAGTCAAAGCGAGGTGGGAGGCTGCTCAACGTGGAGGCCTCACTGCTGCAGCAGATGGGAGTTTTTACAGATCATGCTGATAGTGTGCCATGCATGATGCCAGGTTCACAACAACTGGCACAAATTGGTGCCATACAGTCCTCTATAGAGGGGGCCTGGCTTGCCAGTGGAAATAATCTTTCACTATTTACTCACAGTAAGAGCCCCAGGTTTCATTCACCCCTTCACTAGCTGCTCCTCTCTTGGCATCGCTCCCACTCACTATGTTCTTGCTGCTCTTGGCTCTACCCGCCCCTATTCCCCAGTCACCCTCTTATCAGGTGGCATCTAAATTTACCCAGCTCTTTATACCTATCTGAGTAACTATGGTTCTTTAAGCTAGGAATTATCCTTGTAGCTCTCTTTTGAACCTTTTCCAAGGCCACTATGTCTCCACCATGTGAGGGGACCAAAACTGGGTGCAGTACTCCAGATGCGGTCCAACCTGCAACCAGAATAATAATGACAGAAGGTGGTCCTTTGCTTTGTAATGAATGATTCTATTAATACAACCCAATACCATTAGCTTTGGCTCCAGCTTCTCCACAATGATCATAAACCTTCAGTGATCTGTGCACAATAACACCTAGATCATTTTCTTTCTCATCCTCTTTCAGTATTATTCCCTGTAAATGATAACGTATTCTGTGTTGGTCCTTCAAACATGCATGAAACTACATTTATTTGGTTTTTAGCGGCAGGCAGGCAGACCTTCCCTGGAGCTTCACTATGTTTGTAGGCCATTGAAAGGTACACTTGCTGCTGCTCCCGAGATGCCCTTCCACACCATGCATTGCAGCAGGTCTAGTCACCAGGCATGATGGTGATCGATGACTATGGGCCATGAGATTGAGGCCGAGGTGGGATAGTGCACCACGGCAACAGTGTTTGTCTCACAACTTGTTGGAGGTGAGGGGTAGGTCAGGGCAAGTTTATGGAAATGATTGATGGTGCAGTAAAGAAGCGGAGGATTATTATTGCTCTCCAGGATGACCGTAGAGTAGTAGGCGGCCTTGGCAGAGAAGGGGGAGGCCTGAAAGCGCTTGATGTTGTCCATCCTGATATGGTGATGGATGGTTAAGCATGTTGTGCACCGATTACATCCTATGCCCCTTGGGCTTGCAGGAGTGAAGATGGGCCACACCGGGAGAAGGAAGGAAGGAAGGACAGAAATAAAGGAAACAAAACACGGCAGCCAATTTGCACACAGCAAGGTCCCACAAACAGCAATGAGATGGTGTTAGTGAAGTAGTAGGGTGGGACTGATGCAATCCCGCCAGCAATGTGGAGGCCTCGCTCCCCCAGCAGATAGGGGAGTTTCATTGGCGTTTTTACAGATCATGCTGATAACATTCAACAAGGTTCCACATAAGAGACTGTTAACAAAAATGAGAGCATGTGGAATTGAAGGCAACCTATTGGCTTGGATAGGGAATTGGTTAGTAGGTTGGAGACAGAGAGATGGGATAATAGGAATGCACTCCAATTGGCTAGTGGTAACCCACAGCGATCTATACTGGGGCCACAGCTTTACACAATATTTATAAATGACTTGGACAAAGAATATATCAAAGCATGCTGATGACACTAAGTTAGATGGGAGCAGAAAGTTGCAAAGGGACATTGATAGATTAAGTGAGTGGGCAAAACTGTGGCAGATGGAGTTGAATATGGGAAAGTGAGGTTATTCACTTTGGAACTAAGAAATATAGATCAAAGTATTTTCTAAATGTCGAGAAGCTAGGAACTATGGATGAGCAGTGAGATTTAGAGGTCCAAGTCCAGAAATCACTAAAAGCTAGTGGACAGGTAGAAAAAATAATTAAAAAGGTTAATGGAATGTTGGCCTTTATCTCAAGAGGGCTGGAATACAAAGGTGGTAGAAGTAATGTTGCAGCTGAACAGTGCTCTGGTTAGACCCCATCTGGATTGCTGCATTCAGTTCTGGGCATCACACCTCAAGAAGGATATATTAACCTTGGAGGTGGAGCATTGCAGATTCACCAGAATGATACCGGGGCTAAAAAGGATAAATTATAAGAATGGGTTACATCGACTAGGCTTGTATTCCCTTCTGTGGAAGATTAAGGGGTGATCTAATTGAGGTGTTCAAGATGTTTAAAGGATTTGATAGGGTAGATAGAGAGAGACTATTTCCTCTGGTGGGGGAGTCAAGAACAAGGGGGCATAACCTTAAAATTAGCATCAGGACGTTCAGGGGTGATGTCAGAAAGCACCTCTTCACACAAAGGGTAGTGGAATTCTGGAAAGCTCTTTTCCCCCTCATTCCCCCCCCCCAAAAAAAAAAGCTGTTGAGGTTGGGGGTCAATTCAAAATTTCTAAACTGAGATTGATAGAATTTTGTTAGGCAAGGGTATTAAGGGATGAAGAACCAAGACGGGTAAATGAAATTAACATACAGATTAACCATGATCCAATTGAATGGCGAACAGGCTTGAGGGTTCAATGGCCTACTCCTATTCCTATGTTCCTATGGCAGTCCAGGAGATCAAAGTAGCCGAAAGCCAAACATTAGAAGGAGGGAATAGCATCTGTTGTCACTTCTTTAGTGGCAATAGTTACTGCCTGTGTGTTTGAATTTAGCAATTCCACCCCCCCCCCCACCCCTGTTCATTTGATTCCCGATGGGTGCGCTGCCAGCAAAATGATCAGGGCCACAGAGGGATCATAAGAGGGAAATCAAGGCAAAAATCGAGGTGGTCAGTTCTGGTGCAGAGTTTTGGCTGAGGTGCCTTGCCCCACATTACTTGCCAGACCACCACCCAGAAGTGGATGGCTTTCATAAGGAAAGTCCAGGTCTTTATGTCAGAGGAAGATATGAACAGTCTGCTGCTCAGACCACACTTTGACTCCCTTGTGCAGTGCTGGTCACTGAGGCACAAGGGAGCTATTGATGTGCTGTGGCCTGTGTGGAGAAAAGCCACAAGGAGGATCGTTATATAGGAGAAAACAACATAGATTCAAATGTAGGAATGATATCAAGAAATCATTCTTCACACAAAGAGGGATCAATACTTGATTCAAGGCAAGCCATATGGTCTTGCTCATCCATAGTCATCTTGCGATCTCTTTTTCTTGAATGAAGAAGAGAAGGAGCAATGGAAGGAGGATGAGCAGCATTCTTAGATACACATAACCCAACTGGCAGGGCAGTTGTAGGAACGAAGAGAAGGCACTGTGCAGTTTGTGTTGCCTGTAATTACCAACAGCTGTCGCCTGTATTCCAAAAGACACTGTGTGTTATCTGCAGCTGTGGAGTAGAAGGCAATGCTGCTGTCTGTTGGCCCCATACCTGTCTGCCATCTTTCCCGCAACTCCATGTTTGAACCGCTCCAATCAGGTTTCGGCCCTAATCAAAGTCAAGAGTGACATCCTGTGTGACTGTGTCCGTGGTGCACTATCACTCCTCATCTTTATTTCAGTAGTTCGTGAACACGGTTAACCACACCATCCTTCTCCAACGTTTCTCCTCCATTATCCAGCTGAGTGGGAATGCCCTTGCTTTGTTCCGCTATTGCCCATCCAGTCATAGCCAGGGAATTCCTGCAATGGTTTCTTTTCCCGCCCCCGCACCGTGAAGTTCCCGGTGGATTTGTCCTTGGCCCCATCCTATTTCTCAACCGTGTGCTGCCCCTTGGCGACATTATCCGAAGACATGGCATTAGCTTCTACAAGTATATTGATGACACCCAGCTCTATCTCAGCATCACCACCTCTCTCGACCCCTCCACTGCCTCTGTGTTGTCAGACTGTTTATCCAACATCCAGTCTTGGATGAACGGCAAATTCCTCCAATTAAACATTGGGAAGATCAAAGACATTGTCTTCGGTTCCCGGCACAAACTCCGTTTCCTCGCTACTGATTCCATCCCCTCCCTGGCCACTGTCTCAGGCTGAAACAGACTGTTTACAAGCTCAGCATCCTAATTGACCACGAGCTAAGCTTCCAACCCCATATCCTCTCCATCACAAAGACCACCTACTTCCACCTCCACAGCATTGCCCGTCGCAGACACTACCTCAGTCCATCTACTGCTGAAAGCCTCATCCATGTCTTTGTTACGTCCAGACTCAACAATTCCAATGCTCCCCTGACCGGCCTACCATCTTCCACCCTCAATATACTTGAGCTCATCCAAAACTCTGCTGCACGTATCCTAACTCACAGCATGCCTCGTTCACCCATCACCCCTGTGCTTGCTGCCTACATTGCCCCCTGGTCCACCAACACCTTAATTTTAAAATTCTTATCCTCATGTTGAAATTCCTCCAAAGCCTTACCCCTTCCTGTCTGAATTCGGTAGTGTCAGCGCTGTGCGATTTCTGAACTCGGTAGTGTTAGCCTTTAAAGTCAGTAGTCTTAGCACTGTGCCTTGTCTGAACTCTGCAGCCTGCCTGGATATGACTGGATCAAATTATGCATTCCAGTCAAAGGGTTGGATGAGTTTTGTCCTCCCATTTCCTGTCAGTGGCAATAGCAGATTATGTTAGTTCCACCAAAGTGGTGGTAATAGACATGACCCTGCATTTGCTGCTTTCATTGGTGTATACTAGTCAGTTATTTTAGTAAATTAAATATTTACTAATGTTTATAACGTGCGTACTAGTGCCTGTGCGCCTAAGAAAACTAGCTTAATTTTAAGACCCTCCGCAAATGGGCGCAATCGGTAGAAACTTTCAATCCTTGTTATTCCGATCAGCGGCGTTGCTAGTTTTGTCAGTGCAATGATTTTTGAACCAGCGCAGAAGATCGCCGAAACTCACAACTCCAGCTGAAAAAGCCAGGGCAATCCAGTGGAAACTCTACGCCTATATATTTAATGGTGCAGATGTTAAAGCTAATTAGTATTGATATTATTAATATGCTAAAAAATAACAAATGAAGGAAGCAGGAAACACTAAAGTGATTTTCATTATTAGTATGTCTTTAAAGACAACATTAGTACTTTGGCCATGCTAATATAGAGCATTGTTTGTCTGCATACAATCTTGGACAATGCGAGATAATGGCTAACACGCAGCCTTCAAGCACAATCCAGCGTGCCTACAAAAAGCAGAGCATCCTGTTACAATTACAAAATTAGAAGTTATTGGCTTCTCTCCCTTCCCTCTTTTCTGGTAGTTGATTTCCTTCATAGAAGTGTTTCAATGACAAGTATATCCATAATATAACTGATAAAATAAAAGGCAAAAGACTTACCATCCCTTCAGCCAACAGCAGATCCCTTATGAAACTATAGTATCTTGAATCATATTTTCAAATTGCTTTTCAGGAATATTTTTAGTTACTCAATCTTGTGGCATTGCACATGGGGAATCAAGAGTAAGTACAGAAGGGTTAATTGAACATGGGTGTGCAGGTGTAATTGAGTCCCCATTTTAAGTTTATACATTGTCATTATTTTTATGTAATATTTGAGTTGGTATTATCTATATATCTAAAATATATTAAAAGTCTTGTGTCAACATGCACTTCCTGTCTTATTTTTCCATTTTCAATTCCGATATCCTGATAGAGTTTCCCATTGAATCGACGGATGAGTCTGTTGTTATGGTTGCGCTGATGGGAAAAGAGCGTGATCCTGGACACACACACACACACACACACACACACACGGATAAACGAGTTGCCTTGTGTGCCAGGCGCTCGGCAGCATGTGCCAAGGTGTCCACATTTATAATGGAAACTGCCGCTAGAAATTTGTCTCACTGTAATCGCACCCTCCTGGTTGTTGAGGTGCTGCTGGTTCCAGCTCAGGATTGATGGGCTGTGCTGTAATTTCTATGGTTATGTTACTCGATCCCAGTGACTGTAACCATAACTGACTTCTGTAAGGTGTTCCGTTCCCTTCCACCGTACACTGGTTCTTGGACCTCTGAATTACAAGATCAAAATTGCATGCGACAAACAGGCTTTGGCTCAACCCAAACTTGATAGTTTATTAGACCAAAAAAACCCCAGTACAAACCCTTCTATGATTTGACTGAAACTTACAATCACCCATCCGGCTCGTCGTTACCAGTGCTGATCGTAGGCCTGGATCTGGAAATGACCGGTTTCTGTCCTTCTTCCCTTGACTGTAGCCTCTGCAGTACAAACACCTTAGTGGTTTGTCTGAAACTTATAATCACCCACGTGGCTGGTCGTTACCGATGTTGATTGTAGGCCTGGATCTGGAGGTGACTGGTCTCCATCCGTCTTCACCTGACTGCAGCCTCCACGTGCTGCTGTTGTACCTTCTTAAAGTGCTCCAGTCATGCAAACCCCTACCTGGGCCTCAACTGTGATTTCAGCCATCAATCTGTTAATTGTAAACAATTTTACAACACCAAGTTATAGTCCAGCAATTTTATTTTAAATTCACAAGCTTTCGGAGATTTTCTCCTTCCTCAGGCAAGGAGAAAGGAAGGAGAAAATCTCCGAAAGCTTGTGAATTTAAAATAAAATTGCTGGACTATAACTTGGTGTTGTAAAATTGTTTACAATTGTCAACCCCAGTCCATCACCGGCATCTCCACATCATCAATCTGTTAGTTGCTTGATATTCACACCTCTTCATCTGGGCATCTCGGTGATTCAAAACTCCTTAGTTGGGCAGAGCTGTGAGGTTGAGAGACTTATTACCCCCTCCCTCTCCCCTCCCCCACCCCCCCCTGCTACCTGCACAGCATCAGGACAATGCAGTATTCCTCACTGTGATGGCTCACAGCATTGTTTAGGTGTGAAAGGCCTTCCATTCTTGACCGATACTGAACATGGCTCAGAGGCTCAGTTTGATTATACGTTGTCTCGACGTTAATGTGTCTTTGCCGGGCCTCATTGTTTGATGTAAATGAGTCTCCGAAACTGATCATGGGTTGGAGTCTCTTTGGCACCTGGGGTTAACTGTTTCATATCTCGCGGCCTGATCAATGTCTTGCAGTTTTAAATTGATTTTACAGTATTTTCCGTATTTGTAGTCTTACAGTCCCTCCTTTAATATTTTGTAGACACTAGAGATATTACTTTTGATGCTTCTCCTCCACTCTGAGGTGCAGTGCTGGTTTCAGCCAAATCTTATTTTTTTTTAATCACACCAATACATTTGGTCTAATCATCCCAAATCCGCTTTTAACAATCTTACACATTTTTCCTTCTTAGCCTTTTCTTTTAGTTTACAGAGCAGTATCAATAAATACAATACAATAATCAGTTGCACAATCACTAACACATGCGATGCGATTTGAATCCAAGACGGGTCCAAAATATTGGACCCAATATCCCACCAAGGAGGGGTAACTATTTCTTCAATTTCATCCCTCACTTTATTATTCTGTTGCTGTAGCGTATTGTAATGTTCTACATCCTTTACCAGTTTAGTCAAGTGTTCTGGTAATGGCGGGATATCATATCCAAAATGTGATAAGTATTCCTGGAGGTTCGGCAAATTTCCATTAATTGTGATATTGATTGGAGTGTGATCCAAGATGGGGATTATCCTTTCCTGTGCTACCTGGACCTCCACCTGGGGTCTGAAGCAAAAGGCAGAATCTTGAACTGGGCACTAGGTATCATTGTGTACCCTATATCGGCTTTCACTAGTGGTGACACAGTAAGTTCCATTGCCCTCATACGCAACCTGGGGCGGAACGCGGCCCTGAGCCATTGCTTCCATAGTACAGTTGATGGGCTGTCCGCCCCCAAATTCGAACCCACATACTGGCCGATGGAAAAGTTTCAGGTGGTATGGGAACAATACCACGTGTACCTCCTCCCTGGCATCCCGTTATCATTTGTTTGTTATGGCCACAGTTGACCGGGACTGGGTATGCTTCAGAGGCCAACCGTAACTGACACGGATTCATATGGTTGTTATATGTACTTATAGCTCTTCGATGTCTGTTGCCAATCCATGACATAGAAACATAGAAAATAGTAGCAGGAGTAGGCCATTCGGCCCTTCGAGCCTGCTCCGCCATTCAATATGATCATGGCTGATCTTCTATCTCAATACCATATTCCCACTCTCTCCCCATACCCCTTGATGCCTTTTGTGTCTAGAAATCTATCTAGCTCCTTCTTAAATATATTCAGTGACTTGGCCTCCGCAGCCTTCTGTGGTCTTATTAATGTATTTATTAATGTATTTATTGTCTGGGCGTGAGTTTTCAACTCAGCTATTATTTCCTTCAAGTGAATTATCGTCACTTGGCCTTCCTGCAACTCTTGTCCCTCAATATCATTACCCTCCCCTAGTATTTCCTTTAGCTGGTCATTTAGGGTGGTCACCTGCATTTGCAGCGGAGCTTAATCGATACTGTTGACCAGTGACGTCCCTGTATTAAACACTGTGGCCACATCTTTGATCAATCCCCTTTTTCGTCTCCCCATACCTGGGTGACTGATTTTTACCGGTTTATATAAATCTTCCCGACTCTCGTCCCCATGGTCGTTCTCATAAAATTGCTGGAACATCTTCTTTAGCAGTTTCTCACACGACCTCTCCGTTTCTGGCGGGCACCACCTGGGTAACTGTAACTCTGTTAAATTGAGAATGACCGAGGCTATCTCGTAATGTACATTGTGATACACCACTTTCCCTGATGGAATCAACACCATCCCATTTCTAGGTCCGGGTGTCGTTATGGGACACTTAACCTCTATATCCCGAGTCTTTGGGGTTTTTGGTGGGGACTTTATTTTGTGCGCGACCAGTTCAGTAGCATTGACTATCCCTGGAGGATCGGAGATCACACAAGAGTCGAAACTCTGGGTCCAATTCATTCCTGACCTGGAGACTTGCCATTGTCGTTTAAAAGCAATTGTGAACCCTTCTTGACATTTATGTCTCGACCCGACCCCACACACAAACTCCTTGCTCCCTCTTCCACCATTTGTCCCAACACAATTTTACCCCTTCCTTAGTTCCCACAGTCCAACTGTTTGAGTTATTGTCCAGTTTTTCCCAATCTGTGGATACGTCACCTTTCTTTTTGTCTGTCTTTCGTAGCCACCACCACCATCCCATGGAGGTGCTCCCTTGGCATTCTAGACAAACCTGCCTACCCTCCTTCACCTGTACCTTGCTGGCTGTGATATTTACTTTTGGACAGGACACCGATACTTCCCTAATTTTGTACCCGGTTTGAGCTGAGTACTTGGTGGAATTTGACCCTAGCCAGCCTGGCCAATTCCCATCGTGGGAATATGTATCCGTACCATTGTTCCCTCGTGTCCCCGCCACCCCCCGCAGTTACAGTGGGTCTGATTCCTCCCATACACCAGTAAACGAGAGACATCTCAATGTCCCCCTGGCTCCCCTGCTCTGCTCCAAATTGGATCACCAACACGTTCAGCCACAGTGTCCACTTCATCTCCCGTCCTTGGTTCGACTCGCTGCTACAAAAGAAAAATAAAATACGAAGTACTGCTCTGTGAGGGGTCTTCCCTTCACAGGTTCGACTAAAATCATTCACATATTTACATAATACGGGTTAATCACCGCTTTCCTTTCCCTCGAGGTTTGAGTTGCTTGGGGCCCGGGGATGACGTAGGAGGAGGTGTCCAGGACACTCTGGGCTGAAGTATCCAACTTCTCCTTCTCACCGCCCCTCCCCCTGAGTTATCCTCATCATCCCACAACATGGGAGGAAGGCTTGCACTGATCAAACTTATGATCGTTCCCTGGGCTTTAGTTTGTTTTGTTCTCCTCTCTTCGGGGTCATAGAGCTTACACTGGTTAATATGGAGCCATTTTACCCGTTTCGACAGTTGTACCACATATACCATGGGACTTGCCTTATCCACAATACTGTACGGCCCTTTATACAATGGTTTGACTGCTCCTATTCTCGCCTAATTTCTGATCATGACCTGGTTCCCTACTTTCCATTCCTGCGCTTTCCGTGGTTCTAACAGCATTTTATTTTTTTGGTGCTGTTTTCCCATGTTATTAGTTGCCTCCCAATGCAGCGTCCTAAACTATCATGCAGATCCCTCACAAACCTGTCTCGGATAACCTCCTTAGTCTGCGTTTCTGTGAGGATCGGCACCAGCACGAGTCGGAGTCCTCATTGACCTCTCTGTCATCAGCTCATGAGAGACTGGCCCTGATGTTCATGAGAATTTTGTTTTGCTTTTGCAGACACTGTAGCCAAATCGCCTTTTCCCTCGATTTTCAATGGTTACTACCCATTGTCCACTCTGCTGCTTTTTCCTGCGGATTAAACATAAGAACATAAGAAATAGGAGCAGGAGTAGGCCAATCGGCCCCTCGAGCCTGCTCCGACATTCAATAAGATCATGGCTGATCTGATCCTAACCTCAAATCTAAATTCATGTCCAATTTCCTGCCCGCTCCCCGTAACCCCGAATTCCCTTTACTTCTAGGAAACTGTCTATTTCTGTTTTAAATTTATTTAATGATGTAGCTTCCACAGCTTCCTGGGGCAGCAAATTCCACAGACCTACTACCCTCTGAGTGAAGAAGTTTCTCTTCATCTCAGTTTTGAAAGAGCAGCCCCTTATTCTAAGATTATGCCCCCTAGTTCTAGTTTCACCCATCCTTGGGAACATCCTTACCGCATCCACCCGATCAAGCCCCTTCACAATCTTATATGTTTCAATAAGATCGCCTCTCATTCTTCTGAACTCCAATGAGTAGAGTCCCAATCTACTCAACCTCTCCTCATATGTCCGCCCCCTCATTCCCGGGATTAACCGAGTGAACCTTCCTTGTACTGCCTCGAGAGCAAGTATGTCTTTTCTTAAGTATGGAGACCAAAACTGTATGCAGTATTCCAGGTGCGGTCTCACCAATACCTTATATAACTGCAGCAATACCTCCCTGTTTTTATATTCTATCCCCCTAGCAATAAAAGCCAACATTCCGTTGGCCTTCTTGATCACCTGCTGCACCTGCAAACTAACTTTTTGATTTTCTTGCACTGGGACCCCCAGATCCCTTTGTACTGCAGTACTTTCCAGTTGCTCGCCATTAAGATAATAACTTGCTCTCCGATTTTTCCTGCCAAAGTGCATAACCTCGCATTTTCCAATATTGTATTGCATCTGCCAAATCTCCGCCCACTCACCCAGCCTGTCTATATCCCCTTGTAGGTTTTTTATGTCCTCCTCACTCTCTACTTTCCCTCCCATCTTTGTATCATCTGCAAACTTTGATATGTTACACTCGGTCCCCTCCTCCAAATCATTAATATAGATTGTAAAGAGTTGGGGACCCAGCACCGACCCCTGCGGAACACCACTGGCTACAGGTTGCCAGTCCGAGAATGTACCATTTATCCCAACTCTCTGCTTCCTGTTAGATAACCAATCCTCCACCCATGCCAGAATATTACCCCCAATCCAGTGATTCTTTATCTTGATCAATAATCTTTTATGTGGCACCTTGTCGAATGCCTTCTGGAAGTCCAAATACACTACGTCCACTGGTTCCCCTTTATCCACCCTGTACGTTATATCCTCAAGAACTCAAGCAAATTTGTCATTCTCCCATGTGCCCATGTGCCCATGGCTCAGAAATGTTTACTTTTTTAAACACACATGCGAGGATATCCTATCCTCCATTGAGGGTTTCTTGCCTCTGACCTTATTCATCATTTTGTTCTAGACCTTGAGGTCCCTTCGTGGTCGCCAGGATCTGTAAGGTGTTCCATTCCATTCCGCCTTGCACCAGTTCTTGGACCTCGGAATTACAAAAACAAAATTGCAGGCAACAAATAGGCTTTGGCTCAACCCAAACTTGTTAGTTTATTAGACCAACAAAACCCCAGTTCACACCCTTCTATGATTTGACTGAAATCACCCATCCGGCTCGTCGTTACCAATGCTGATCGTAGGCCTGGATCTGGAAATCACCAGTTTCCGTCCTCCTTCCCCTGACTGCAGGCTCCGCAGTGGTTTGCCTGGAACTTACAATCACCCACATGGCTGGTCGTTACTGATGTTGATTGTAATGATGTGGAGATGCCAGTGATGGACTGGGGTGGACAAATGTAAGGAATCTCACAACACCAGGTTATAGTCCAACAGTTTTATTTGAAAATCACAAGCTTTTGGAGCTTACCTCCTTCGTCAGGTGAGTGAGTGAAGGGTTCTCAGAACTCATAGCATATATTAGCCTGGATCTGGAGGTGACTCGTCTCTGTCCGTCTTCACCTGACTGCAGCCTCCACATGCTGCTGTTGTACCTTGAAGTGTTCCAGTCATGTAAACCCCCACTGGGCCTCACCTGTGGTTTCAGCCATCAATCTGTTGGATTGCTTGATATTCACACCTCTTCATCTGGGCAGCTCGGTGATTCAAAACCCCTTAGTTGTGCAGAGCTGTGAGGACGAGAGACAACTCCTTATCTCCTCCTTGCTACCTGCACAGCATCAGGACAATACGGTATTCCTCACTATGATGATGTGGAGATGCCGGTGATGGACTGGGGTGGACAAATGTTAGGAATCTTACAACACCAGGTTATAGTCCAACAATTTTATTTTAAAATCACAAGCTTTCGGAGATTATCTCCTTCGTCAGGTGAGTGAAGGAGATCACCTGATGAAGGAGGTCACCTGACGAAGGAGATAATCTCCGAAAGCTTGTGATTTTAAAATAAAATTGTTGGACTATAACCTGGTGTTGTAAGATTCCTTACATTCACTATGATGAGCCCTTGACTCACAGCATTGTTTAGGTGTGAAAGGCCTTCCGTTCTTGTCCAATACTAAGTATGGCTCAGAAGCTCAGTTTGATTATACATTGTCTCTATGTTGATATGTCTTCGCCAGGGGATCATTGTTTGATGTAAATGAGTCTCCGAAACTGATCATGGGCTGGAGTCTTTTTGTCTGGTTCACTGTTTCATATCTCGCAGCCTGTTTCATGTCTTGCAATTTTGCAGTGTTTTTACAGTATTTTCTATATTTGTAGTCTCACGCTTGTAACTGATTACTTGTGATTTATTTGGGTCAGCACAGTTGAGTTTTAAATTGTGATCTTTACATCTTAGTAGCACAGAATTTAACATATTGTGCAATTTTTTTCTCTGAATTGAAACCATGTGTGGTCAAGCCTTGAGACCTGCTAAGTTTTGTTCTCTTGAAGTTATTCTGTGCATTTTGCTTTTTGCTAATTTTGTATTTGTCCCCATCTTTGCAAACACATCTCCATTATTCAGAGGGGTCTGTCATCTGTTTTGATCTTTGTGCTCATCTGTGAAATCACACTGCTAGTAAAGTGGCAATGTTAGTGACTGCACTGCTGATGATTTGTGATGTGTTATTGTGGATGTGCTGCGATAGACAAATCTTTCTTGTTTTACTCTTGGTTGTTTTGGTGCGTTACGTTTTTTATTTTCGTCAGTGTAACCTATTGGGAATGTTGATGAATAGCAGCCAAAAAAACATAGGAATCTGATCACTTAGCTGTGTCTCCCAAGTTCACTGGCATTTCAGAGCATGCAGCTTAGCATCCTAGTGTGAGTTCACACCTTGGCACATGCTAGCTCAGGGGGATAAAAGTGGACACAGCTGATTTGCTGGGATGAACCACACAGTGCTGAAATGGTTGGAGACCTGGAGAGAAAATAATCTTCGGTTAAGGTTGAAATCTGAAGCCTGACGTTTCAGGAAGCTGACGGGAAACAGTCTGGTGAATGGTCAATTCTTAGCGGGTCTGGGACATCTCCTCTGTGTGTGGTTCAGTGAAAAAGAGCTGATAGCAGCTACATGGTCATCATTTTCAAATCCACATCCATGCGCAGCCCCCAAAATAAAATGCCTGCCTGACTGTATTAATTCTCATTACATTCAAGCTTTTGGGCACAGTAAGAACCTGTGTGAGCTAATCAACGTCCTCAACAATGTTCCTCTTTTGAAGGTGGTGAGTCACACTAAGGTACAATTTCACGAGTGCTGGCCTCACTCACTTGCCCTTGACCATCAATGTTGGCAGGCTCATCAGTCATAAGAGGGCATCGGAGTCAAGCCGGATCCTGCCTTTGGCCAATGTTTACTGCGGTACTCCCAGTTCATGAGTTATTGGATAGGAATGGGGGCCTTGACCATTTTTTCCCCCCCTACCCCAGCTGCATGGAGCCCAATTGTGACTTTCTGTTGCTGAGAGCACATATCAGCAATGGAACCTGGGATCTTGCTGGTCTTTCTGGCTCGGCTCCATACTGGGTAATGCATGTACCAACTCAACAATCTGTTTTCCTTTTGAAATGGCAGAGCAGATACAAAGAACCTCTCCATTGCACATCAACTGTCACTCTCCAATTTCTGTATCACATTTAAAAACAAGTAAAGGCAGGCATTTGGAATGTATAGAGGAACGCACCCAACAAATTAAAATATCTAAATGGCACAGGAGCCATTTACCTGTTGCACTCTTATTTTGAAAAAAAGTGAGAGAAAGCCAGGGTTTTCACCTGTGACCTGAGGAGCAATTGAACTCTGACCTCACCCAGTGTTTACCTAACAGAAATTAGATTTTGTCTCTCTGAAGGGACACAGATTTAGTGGAACAGAATGATACATTGGGCATTACATGATATTATACAGCTATTCTTATTAAGCAGCATATTATCTGATTTACCATGAGCAACACCGCAGGAAATCTGCAGTAATATCATGGCACGGAAATTAATGCAGCCAAAAAAAGCCTATTCAAGGACTGTACTTGTTACTGAACTAGATGGGGGGGGGGGGGGGGGTGGTGGGCAAGCTCCTCAAAGGATAAGACTCTTCCTTTTGAGTTTGGAATTGGACAGTCGTAACTGGGATCTGTAGATATTGCAGACTGTTAATCATTACAGCTGTGCTTTTTTTGAAAAATGTAAAGGCTGAAGAAATAATTTGATCTAGCGTCTCTATTACAAAGCTGGTCTATTCTAAGTATGCTGCCTGCATGAAATTTGGGGGCATGAAATCTGATGACTTATTCAGAAATGAGCGCTAACATGACATCTTACCGCTTCACCAAATTAAATGAATCAACCAGGAATACCACAGGTATTGAAATTTTCAGTAAATTTGTCGTTTATTTTTTCCACAGTAACTGAACCATCAGATTTTATGTAAGCTGCCATCATAAACATCCTGCAGTCATTACGCTAGGCTTATGTGAGTGTAGACCATATGTGCGATCCAGTGGTGCAGTAATATAAGAAAGTCTCAACTGTAATCTGTCGAAGACTGGCAAACTTCCCATCCACTAAATCAGTGAAATGGGGAGACGTTGCCAAAATCATATCAGTTTTTAAACTTACTTCTCGTCATATATATATTCTGTTGTAGCTGATCATCTTAGTTCTCAGTTGGAATGCTTTCATTCTTTGAGTACTGAATATTCTTAATGGATTTTACAATGCTCACTTCTTAAATCATAAAGCGTCTATTTAAATCGCTGTGTGGCATCGAGAATAGAAAATGGGAAGTGGTTGTTCAGTGGATTAGAGCGTTTTCTGAAAGAAAGCTGGTTTTGAATTTAGTCCAAACTGGTGAGATCCCCTCACCCTTATCCTTGCCCTGGCCACACTTTTTATATATCTATCCGTGTCTCTCCTGTTTTTTTTTCCTCAATGTATTTTGAATGAGTTGGAGCCTTTTCTAGTGACACTAATCCACAACACAGACCTGCTTATAAATTACTGCTGGATTAGCATTTTTACTTGTACTGCAAGAGTGAACTGCGTGACAGCATTTGGAATGTTCAGTACAGTAAGGGCTATTCATTAAAGGTTATGGTTAAGGCACATTGTTGGGGCAGTGTAGGGAGAGTGTTATCTTGTACATAACATGTCTAGCACTTCTAGGTGAAAGCTTCTTGCTAAATGCGGGTTGAAAAATTGAAGAAGGTTCACATGGAGAACAGCTTTTAGGTTCTCAGGAGATCAGTTAATTCCTTTTGCTGTGCAGTCACTGTTATATATGCAAATTTGATAGCTGATTTGCACATAGCAAAGACTGCAACAACAACTCGCATTTATATAGCACCTTTAACATGGTAAAACATCCCAAGGCGCTTCACAGGAATGTTATCAAGCAAAATTCGACACCGAGCCACATAAGGTGATATTAGGACAGGTGACTAAAAGCTTGGTCAAAGAGGTCGGTTTTAAGGAGTGTCTTATAGGAGGAGAGAGAGGCGGAGAAGTTTAGGGTGACAATTCCAGAGCTTAGGGCCTAGACAGCTGAAGGCACGGCCGCCAACAGTGGAGAGATTAAAATCGGGGATGAGCAAGAGGCCAGAATTGGAGGAGTGCAGGGATCTCGGAGGGTCGTTGGGCTGGAGGAGGTTACGACGACAGGGAGGGGTGAGGCCATGGAGGGATTTGAAAACAAGGATGAGAATTTTAAAATCGAAGCGTTCCCGGACCAGGAGCCAATGTAGGTCAGCGAGCACGGGGGTGATAGTTGAATGGGACTTGGTGCGAGTTAGGATACGGGCAGCAGAGTTTTGGATGAGCTCAAGCTTATGGAGGGTGGAAGATGGGAGGCCAGCCAAGAGAGCATTGGAATAATCGAGTCTAGAGGTAACAAAGGCATGGATGAAGAACAGCAAATCTTTGAATGATACTCTGTTTTTGGTGGTGTTGGTTGAGTAAGGAATGTTAGCTTGGATACCGGAAGAACTTGCTAGAGTCCTATGGGATCTTTTTTGTCTGCCTAAATAGGCAGATAGGGCTTTGATTTAATGTTTCACCTTCAATGACACCCTGACAATGCAGCGCACTCTCAACTACACTAGAGTGTCAAATTGGATTACGTACTCGTGCTCAAGAGTGGAGCTTAAGCTCTCAATTTACTGCCTCAAACTGACGGTGACACAGAAAGATCTATTGAAAGAAAGAAAAGAAAAAGAAAACTTGCATTCATGTAGTGTCTTTCATAATCTCAGGGTGTCCTAAAATGCTTTACAACCAGTGAAGTACTTTTGAAGTGTAGTCACTGTTGTAATGTAGGAAATGTGGCAGCCAAGTTATGCACAGCAAGGTCCCATAAACAGCAATTTAATAAATGACCAGTTAATCTGTTTTAGATGTTGGTTGAGGAATAAATATTGGCCAGGACACTGGGAGAACTCCCCTGCTCGTTGAGTAGTGCCATTGGATCTTTTATATCCACCTGCGAGAGCAGTTGGGGCCTCAGTTTAATGACAGTGCAGCACTTCTTCAGCACTGCGCTAAAATGTCAGTCTAGATTATGTGCTCAAGTCCCTGGGGCTTGAACCCATGACCTTCTGCTCGGAGGCGAGAGTGCTACCTCTGAGCCAAGTCTGACACAAAAACGAGCACACAAAATGACTCCAGCTCCAGGAAATATTGCAGAGTAGAATTTGGGAAAACCATTTTCAAGGTCTCCTGATTCTGCTAAGATACAGTATCATAAAATGTGCTGACAATCCTGAAGTAGTCTCAGTCACTTGGGTCTGCAAGTTATGCTGTTTCTGTATTAGTATCTAAACACTTAATGCGTTTATGTGAAATTCCTATTTCCATTATTTTAAAGGAAGCATTAAGCATCTTTATGATAAAATCACATGAGGCCTACATTAAAGTATTGGACAAATGAAATTCATATTGACGTGTTAAGCATTCGCATGCTAATACTGCCAGGTGCGCCTTTCAAACCTCTCCACTATGTGAAGTTGTTTTGAGAGGTTGTGACATGAATATTTGACGCACGCTCCGACAATTGGTTTCAGGGTGCCTCCTAAACTGAGGACCTTTGAACGCATCTGGAAATGATTTTAAGATCTGTTGAATTACATTTTAAAGTACCTCAGAAGTATTTTAAACCGTATTAAAATATTTCAAGATGTCTTAAATTAAATAGTCATGCCTGTAGCAGGGCTGCAGTTTGCAAGATTAACAATAATCTTGGAAGTGGAAGTGGGAGGGGGAAGAGATGAGTTATATAAATAAAATGAGATTTGCTACAGTGCATTATATTTCACTAAAAAGTGGAAAGGTGTCCTTTAGAGTTGCCCCTTAGTTTTGAAGGATGAGTTCTTTTGACAACCCAAGAATGCCAGAGCACCTCAGTTAGCTGTTGGCATGAAGCTATCTTTGCCTTTTAAATGGTTCCTGGAGGCAAACAGTCCTGTGGTAGTGGCTGGAAAATTCATTTCAATTGCTGTTTCTAACTTGCTATTTTATTTCTGCAGCAATGGACATGATGCAGCTCAATTAATTCAAAGAGCTTGCCCCCTTTTTAAAAGACTTCATGTTTTGCTCCTGAGCTAGATATAGAATGCGATGAAGCATTTCTTGTTTTAAAAAAAAATTATTTCAAAGGTACCATGTCATGTCCTGGGGTCGTGTTTACTCCAGGGCTGTTTTCAAACTCCTGTTCGATCAACTTACTAGAAATTCACAGATTGATTTTTCAGATATTAGTGATGGAAAGGATGCATGTGTTTTAAAATCCACTAACGCCTTCTGTGCTGTCACTAGGACCCTAATGATGGGATGGGGTCAATGACATTTTTGTAATATAAACACCGAGCAGGACAACTCTAGATTTTGTCTTTCTAAATTTGTCTTGTGTCTGGAGAGAGCATTTTGAGCTTCACAATGCTAGGAGGAAATAGTGGTGGAAACAATTTGAGGTGATGAAACAGGAGCATCACACCAGAAATGAGTTGCATGAAAAGCATTTCCGCTTAAGTATGATTTTTTTTTCTCCTCCATAGTGTGTCAACGTAAATATGTAAGATAAGGCAATAATGGTTTCAGTACTTAGAAATGAAGAACACCCAAGTGATGCCTAGTCCTATATCAGGAAAACATTAAGGCTGCTTCATTGACTTTCTTAAAAGGGGAACATTGATTGAAAAAAATGATGCACAAGTAAATAAAGTTTTCTCTCTCTCTCTCTCTCTCTGGTCATAACTTCAGTCCTTCAGGCTCTGCTTTGCTGTTACTGATGAATAATGAGCTGCCCAGGAAGAATTCAATGTAGCAGACTGATCCATTTCTTTATTTCCTAAACCTGGCACTACAATGTGGAATCTTATTGACATGGTGTACCAGGCTATTGGCATGACACACAACAACTGTGTAAAAGAAAAGTTTTATTTTTGTGGGCCCAAGACTCATAATTTTGGATAGTCTGTTGTTTTAATGTGCTTTTGTATTTTGCCCACCCCACTATTCTCCTGAAGGTGCCGACTCATGTCAGGTCTAACTCACCAGTTCCTGACAGCCCTCCGTTACAAGTGACCAATGGTGTGCCCTTGGACACGGAGGCCCACATTCACAGCTTCACCTGATGGGTGCCCCTATTGCAATCAGGCATGTGCTACCCACAATTCTTAGGCCATTAAGAATAACAAACAGAAAATTGTGAGCCGTTTGCACCCGTATTTGAGATAGGCACTCTAACGTGCAAAACTCGTCCATCGGGGAACTGAAGAGGAAAATCTGGGCCTGCGTTTTGGCAATTCAGTCACAGGGACACAATAGTTGAGCCTGCTCTTGTGCTTGTTCAGTATCCGCATACATGCACTTTGCAACTGGAGTCACTAGAGAGTAAGTACCTTGGCTAGATTCTTTATTTGTCTCCAACCTGAGGACAGAGAGGCCAACCTTAGTCCCATTGTCATCCTGGCTGAGATCCAGAACTCGGCACAGGGCCCAGGAGGATAGAGACCTTCCTGACCTCCTTGGCTTGTTGCCATATCTGTTTTCCTTTACATGTGTCAATAAAAAGAGTTTATTTTTGTCATAACTTGAAACAATTTCTGTAAAATGCTGTGCTATGAAAGTTCTCATAAGTAAGGATTGGGGATTTTTTCCCCTTTTCCATATTGCTGTTTCTGTTGAATTTAATCTTTTTGTAGTAATGGCAGCCTGTAGTTTTTGGATTGTGCACAGATGCATATGTAAGAAATGAGATTGGCTAATAATACAGGAAACACTTGATTGTACTGTTTTAAGATTATACACTAAACAAGATAATTAGATATAATGGAGCAAAGCATCTATTTGAGGTATTATCACTACATTATTTATTATAATTGCCATTTTAGTGTTAATCATTGTTGTGCATGGTTAGACGTTAACTACTTTCTTTTGTGATGGGAAGATTAAGAGTTTCTGGAGCAAACTTTGAGATTAGATGTTTTATTACAATGACTGTCTGAATATATAATCTTTTTGCACAAGTATATAGAGGATGTTTGATCTGAATTGTTGGTCTAATTATTATCAGCGCCTTTTTAAACTTTCTGCAAGATCTCAACTTAGCAACGATGAGCGAAACAAACAAAGCATGAATTTGAATCCAGACTACTTGGATAGTTTTAGGAAAACCTTATTTCCTTTCTTTAAAAAAAATGGTAATAAGGGTCAACCGTAAATAACTGGGGTTAGTCAATCTTTGTTTCTCCATGATAGTATGGTGGGGAGGGTGAGTGAGAGCCCCACGATGACATGTATATATATTTGATCCCTGGTATTCCAAGGTGGGGGGGTAGGGAGGGAGGGAGGGAGGGAGGAGAGGGTATGCCTTTAGCCCTATCCCATGCAGTTTAGTGAGAAAGAAATAACTTGTATTTATAGAGACATCCCAAATCACTTCACAGTCGATGAATAACTTTTGAAGTGCAGTTACTGTCATTATGTAGGCAAACACGGCAGCCAATTAGAACATAAGAACATAGAAATAGGAGCAGGAGTAGGCCATACGGCCCCTCGACTCTGACCTGTCATTCACTCAGATCATGGCTGATCTTCGACCTCAACTCCATGGGGGGCAGTTAAATTGGCGAGAGGGACCTCCACCTATCCACTTATCTCAATGCTGGGAACCATTCCCTCTGGATCCCAGCAACTGCCTTCGACAGGCATGATTTTAACAGCCGGGCAGCTGAGCCCTGCCAACTTCCAGACCGTTTTGGTGGGGAAGTTGGCAAGTGGCATGTTAATGAGGTCGTTAAAATGGGCCGAGCCTGCCTGCCTGCTGTTGCTCCTGGACGGACACCCAGCTTACTTTGCTGTGCTTCAGCCCAGGAGTACAAATCGATGCCAGTGTCTCACAATACAGTGTTAAGAGCCATTATATATGGTGCCCACTGCAAACATTTGGGTCTACGTAGACTTGAGAACTATTTTAAAAGCAAATGCAAACAAATATCACAAGATATTAAGACCAAAAGATGCCGTTGCTTCAGAGCTGGGAAGGTATGAATTTATATATACTAAAATGTGGGTGCGATTTCTGAATTTCTACTGTATAAAATTTGGTGTTGCTGTCATGGGATGTGATCCCATTTCTCTGTTTGATATCAGCCTTGGTTCGGTGGTTGCACTCTTGCGTCGGAGTCAGAGGGTCGTGGGTTCAAGACCCACTCTAGAGACTTGAGGAGCACTGAGGGAGTGCTGCACTGTCTTTTGGATTAGACATTAAACCAAGTCTACCCTCTCAGATAAATGTTTTTTTAAAAAAATGTAAAAGATTCTCTAGCAATAATTGAAGAGGAGCACTTCTCCCAGTGTTCTGGCCAACATTTATTCCTCAACCAATACTGTCAAAATTGTCTGGTCATTTATCCCATTGCAGTTTGTGCGACCAAGCAGCTTGACCGCTGTGTTTCCCTACATGACTACAGTTGAAAAAGTAGTACGTTGACTGTGAAGTGCTTTGGGACATCCTGAGGTCCAGAAAGGTGCTATATAAATGTAAATGCCTCCTCGGATGGAAAGCCTTCTGATGACATTGGCCTATTTGATAAATTAAAAACGGAGCGGCTAAGGTTAGGAGCACATTAGAATACTGCTGCTTACATGTTGTTTAAACTCACTCATTTTGTCTAGCTTCAGGGAACTTGCATTCCTTTTGTCTCATCCTGTAGCTGAGTAAACTGTCCAGCAACACGCTGCATACAACAACAACTTGCATTTATATAGCAACTTTAACATAATAAAATTACCCAATGTGCTTCACAAGGTTATCAAACAAAATTTGAGACAAAGCCACGTAAGGAGACATTAGGACAGGTGACCAAAAGCTTGGTCAAAGAGAGAGGTTTTAAGAAGTGTCGTAAAGGAGGAGAGAGAGTTAGAGACGGAAAGGTTTAGGGAGGGAATTCCGGAGTTTCCACTAGAAGCTGCTGAGTAATTGATTTGTCTTTTGTGAGAATGACAATACTGTGCTTTTGGTTGGCTAGTGAAAAGAAAGGGGAAAGATCAAAAATATTTGAGCCATTTTAGTAATCTTCACTGACCACTTTGTTAGAAAAGCTGCTTGTGCCATGAAAGGACTTAACAAGTATGCTTGTGTGTACAGAACATTTTTTCATTGCTGTATCCTTTTGAAGACTGAAGTTAATTGAGCTTTAACAGTACACTGGATTCAACATTCCATCCCATCTGGCAGTAGTCAGGTTGGAAAAAGTAATGAAGATAATTACCATGTTTTAAATCGAATGGATTTGAGTATTAGTTAACTAGAAATTCATTTACTTTGAGGAAATCTTTTCTTTGTATTGTATACTCGTGGTAGGTCTGCATGGAAATGAAAAATCAATCCTCTGTACTGACAACAAATCACATTTTTAAATAAAGACTTAATGTCTCTGCTTGTCATTAGTTTAAGTGCACATTATTAATCAGGGTTTCTGGTTCAGAGCCCTTTGTGATGCCCTCAAAGTATTAATATTTAACGGCCTACAGTCACATTTCTCAATCAGTGAATAAAATTACAAGAAAAATGTTTTTGATTTTAATCGTAGCAAATTATGTGGTTCTCCACATTACTATAATGGTATTTCAAAACCTTTTTGCAACCTGTTTTCTTATGTATTTTTATTGCCTCGTGCCCTTTCACCCCTTTGTCCAATCCCAGTGCCTTGCTCCATTCTTTAGCCAAGTTTCAGGCCCGTGGTCTGCTTAAGATGGACATTAGGAGCATGGTGGCTCATTGTTCAATTTTCCTTGCCTTTTGCTGTGCTCCTCCTTGATCGCATGTGAAGACAGGAATTTACTGCGTGAGGGAGTGAAAGTACAAACCTGTGCTTTTCCATTCCACTTGAAAAGCATTTGGGATCTCTGAACTACTGCAATGTCCTCCCTGTAATCTGCACTTAAACATTTTGCAGGAAAGGTTTTCAGCCTTGCATGTAACTTTAAAATTGCAAAAAGCTTTCAGTTAACTGTTACATTTTGTGCTCACATGAAAATACATTTGTCTTCAAACTGGCAATTAAATATTTGTCAGTGTGCGAGCTCTCCATGAGATGCTGGCAATTACCACTTTTATTCAACTATCTGGCAGTGAACTTTGTGTTTAGTTTTATTGATCCTTAGTGGTTTAGGCACCAATTATTTCCTTCCATCATGAGTCTTGCTAAAGAGCTGGATAAAACCAGACCCCTTATGGTATATATAGTTATTAATGAGTTTTGAACCAGCTCTCCAAAAATAATGGCCTGGAATTTACTTGTATTTTTCAGTGCAGCGACTGTTGTGCTGTTCTTTTCTGAGGAAATTTGCACTTAGGTGACGTTGGTTACTTTTACGTTGGAACCTCGCTACGCGCGTATTTCCTTAACCGTTTGGACTACTCCCGAGTTACATCCGCTGAAACCCAACTGAGCTCATAAACTTAGTTCTTTCCCATGCAAAAGACCAGCGAACATGAATTTTTTGCATTTACTCCAGTTCTGAATGGGCATAAATGTACGCCCAAAAATTTAGCTACAGCACATCCGCACCTAAACCAAGATCGACTTAACAGAAGAGTTTCAGCCTTGAAACAGGCCCCAAACTTTATTTCTGGAGTTTGATCGTGATTTTCTTTGCGATTTCTAAAAAAACCAATTCTCACTGGGACCTTTACTGTTTTATTTATCTTTGAATGCTTAATTATGGCATCAGAATCTGTAACAGTAAGAAGAGAAAAGCCTCCACAATTGCATGCACTGGTGCTTAATGTGCATGAATGATGGTTTGATGGCTTCAAACTAATTTTCATAACAGCAGTAAGATAAAGAGGGACTTAAAGAAGGAAGATGGCGTAAGCTTCACATGTTTCTTTGGGTCCCCAATCGTTATACTGAATTTGTACTTGTTTTTAATGTTACAGCATATGCAAATGAGATCTGCAAGAAATTTTGGCATAAATTATTGACTGCAAGATCAGCATTAAATTCAGTTTGATATCAGCATATTTGGATTGAGAAAATTTCAGGCCAATAATACTTTCAATTATATAAATTCTCATGAAGCACTGAGATTTTTGATAGGATGAATTGCTTTTTCAGTTATGTAGGCCAATATAGCTGCCAATCTGTACCAGCAATATCTCCTACATAGGTAATGAAATCATTACTCACCTAATCTGTTCTGTTTTTGCTATTGGTTGAAAAGGAATGTTGGCCCGGACTGTACAATGCACAACCAACCAGAATTGAGGTGTCTGGTTTTATGCAGCTCTTCAGCAAGCACTATAAGATCTTCATTGTCGCTTTCAACTACCAGAAAATGCAGACAGGACCACACTTCAGTGTTTTATCTGAAGAACAGTATACCCGACAATGCAGAACTCCCTCAACACTCCACTGGAGTATTAGGCTAGATTATGCGCTCACCTCCTGGGATGGACCTTGAACACATAAACCGCTAATCCACAGTTGAAAGTGTTACCAACTGAGCAAAGCTGACACACAAATCCTGTAACAGTGAGTCAAATGTCCCTAAGTTGAGAATCTATTCATTGTACTGAAGACGGGAACTGGGCAAAGACTCAAATCCTGCTTTCAGTACCAAGGGATGGTTTCTACGGATATTTTGACCATTTTTTGTGGGTTTGTCATCAAATGGGGAGCGAGGATGTCACAAAGGAGTCAAACATCAACAACACTGCAAGTGTGTAATATGTTATATGGATATATATAATATATGAGTATATTTTGTTCATGATGGAAAATATCTCTAATGCTTGTATTCTGAAATTTGTTCATGCATATGACAGTTGGATTTGAAGCAAGTAAATCGCAAACCGAAAGGAAAGAGGATTCACAGTATAGATACAAATAACGAAGGCCCTTCAGCTCATCAATCCCAAAAAACCCGACATTCCCTCCGTCACAGAATCCCATTGTTTCTTAAATAATTCCAAGGTTTTTACCTCCATTACTCTACATCAAACTCTATTCCATGCATTGGTCACTCTTTGGGGTCCTTCCTGTATCATTAGGACACTGATTTGCATAGGCGAGAGGCCTACCACTTCTTTCAGGCAGGCACTTTGGCCGCTCTGCGGTAGCCTCTGTGAAAGTTACAGTGGGCTGATTGCCAGTGTTAAAGGAGTGATAAGGACCTAAAAAGGGGTTGGTATTCTTACCGTGTGGCAGAAGCTCCTGCCTGAAAGAACCAGTTGGCCTCTTCCCCATGCAAATCAGAGTCCTAATGATGTAATTGCGACACGAATGCTTCGCCCATGTGTACTGGCGATCCAATCAGCAAACGGCCAATAACATTTTTAAAATGGATTTTTTTTGTGTGGAGTCAGAAGGAGCTGGAGTGTTCCTTCTGGTTCCACAAAAATACTGCGCGCCACTGTCAACCTGGCCTCGGCATCGCGTTTCCCCCGCCCCATCTCCGAGCCTTTGCTAATGTTTCAGCCGGCCGACGTTCCTGAGGCCAAAGAGTTTGGCATCCGCAACTCGCCTGCCAAATTCATATAAGGCCAGGGCCTCAAAATCAGAGCCACCTCTTCACCGCCGGAAGAGACGTCTGGCCAACGTGCTCCTCCAGTCAGTCGGCCGAAAGTCAAAATCAACCCCGTTGCGTGAAAACCAACTTCAGACATCAGTCCTAAATTTGTCTTGATTGGGTAGATAAAGGGAATTGCAGTTAATGTCATGGAAAAGACATTCGATAAGAGGTCTCTCAAAAACCTGCTTACAAAAATTCAGGCAAAAGGAAATGTAGCAGCATGGATAGAAAGTGCAGGGTCCGCTTTGCCACAGGATATCATTGATGCAGAGGCCATTGCCTCTTTTAAGGGATAATTCCATAAATACTTGAGGCAGAGGAAGTTATAGGACTAGGGGAAGAGAGCAGGGCAGTGGGTTCAATTTTGAATTGTGCTGGCAACAAGCCAATGCAGATGATGAGCTGAATGGCCCTGTTCTATTGTGTAAACTTACATTTTTTTTTACTTGTCCTACTGTCATGGTTTTATTTGAAGTGTTTCAGATCTATATTTTCCATCATTTGCTTGTTTTCAATGCTGAAAAGCCCAAGTTTCTCCAGTGTCTGAAGAATTAGTCTTGTGGCTCTTCCCTGAAACATCACCAGTGCTAGAATGCCTCCCTTGTGTCTCAGTGACGTTAACTGGACCCAATACTCGAGATGTGGCATATCCATTGCACTACAATTTGAGTGTGAGAAGCTCTGACTTGTACTATACTGTTTTGCCTTTATAGTGAAGTATTCAGTTTGCTTCCTTGATTGCTACACTGCCATGATAAGACATGTTGAGTGTAGAGTCTACTGAACCCTAGATATTTTTCAGTTTCACCTTTCTATACTTTAATATCATTCATGGAGTGCTTGCCATGGAGAGTCCTGGAATAAAAAGGTAAATACATTGAGAAATAGTTAAAAATAATCGGATAAATTAATTAATTACTAATTACAAATCACATTAAATCCATTTACTAATTGTTAAATAAGTACATATATAAATAAATAGTAATTAATTAGATCTAAGGGGATAAAATAAAATAAGTAGGGGATACTAAAACTAAAGGGATCTGAACTTGAATTAAGAAAGAATCTGTCATACATAAATATTAAATAAATATAAGTTAAAGGGACACTAAGATAAAACATAAGTAACATAAGAGGCCTATAAGCAGACACTAAATAGAATGGAGGGACAACTGAGACCAATTACCTGCAATTCCTGTGCTATGTGGGAACTCCAGGACGTTTCAGGTTTTTCTGGGTGACCATGTGTACAGGAAGTGCCAACAGCTGCTCGAGCTCAGAGTTTCTGAGTGGCTGGAATCACTCAGGGCATACAGGCGTCTGGGAATTTCCTGGATCATACATTCCAGGAGGTGGTCACTGCACAGCCACAGAGAGCTCAGAACAGTAAATGAGTGGCCATCTGGCAGCGTAAGAAGAGGCAGGCAGTGCAGAACTTCTCTGGGAGCGTGGCACTCACTAACCAGTTTTCAGTATTTAATACTGGTGAGGGTGAAGACACCTCGAAGGAGTGCAGTCTGGAGCCTGGCACAGTGGGGCAAAGGGTTGCACAGGGGGACACAGTGAAGTGTAGGAATGCAGTGGTTATAGGGGATTCGATAGTTGGGGCAGACAGGTGTTTCTGCAACCGCCGACTCGAGTCCTGCATCATGTGTTGCCTCCCTGGTGCCAGGGTACAGGATATCACTGAGAGGGTGCAAAACATTTTGAAGGAGGAAGAGGAACAGCCAGAAGTCATGGGCCACATGGGAACCAATGACTTAGGAAGGAAAAGGGTTGAGGTCCTGCAGTCAGAGTGTCAGGAGGTAGGAAGGAAGTTAAAAAGCAGGACCTTAAAGGTGGTATCACTGGATTACTGCCAGTGCCACGCGCTAGTGAGTATAGGAATAGTAGGATAAAACAGGTTAATGCATGGCTGGAGAAATGGTGCAAGAGCAGGAGTTCAGATTCCTGGGGCATTGGGACCAGTTTAAGATGGACGGATTGCACCCAACAGGGCTGGGACCAATGTCCTCGCCATGCTGTGAGGGAAGGTTTAAACTAATTTCACAGGGAGGGGCACCAGGATAAAACATTTGAGAGGAGAAACAAGATGCACAGAGGACTGGGAGAGACAATGAGCATTAGAGTAAAGAGTAGTTCAGAAACAGGAGGGATCAGACAGGGGGCAAATGCAGGGCAGTCTAAGATGGGTTTGAAGTGCATGTGCGTAAATGCACGTAGTGTGGTAAATAAGGTTAGTGAGCTGCAGGCACAAGTCGCCTCACGGGACTATGATATAGTGGCAGTAACAGTGACCTAGCTCAAAGAAGGGGAGGATTGGGTACTTAATACTGCTGGCTACAAGGCATTCAGGCAAGATAGGGAAGGAAAAAAAGGAGGGCTGGGGTGGGTGGCAGTATTGTTCAAAGAAACCATTATTGCACTGGAAAGGGATGATGTAATTGAGGGGTCAAAGACAAAATCTATTTAGAATCATTGAATCGTTACAGCACAGAAAGAGGCCACTCGGCCCATCAAAGCCTGTGCTGGCTCTTTGTAAGAGCAATCCAGTTAGTCCCATTTCCCCACTCTTTCCCCTTAGCTCTGAAAATTTTCTCTCTAAATATTTATCCAATTCCTTTTTGAAAGCCATGATTGAATCTGCATCCACCACCCTTTCAGGCAGCGCATCCCAGATCATAACTACTCACTGCGTAAAAATGTTTTCCTCACGATGCCTTTGGTTCTTTTACAATCACCTTAAATCTGTGTCCTCTGGTTCTTGACCCTTCCGCCAATGGGAACAGTGTCCACCCATTCCACCAGCCTGTCTATGTCCTCTTGAAGTCTATCCCTATCCTCCTAATTGTTTACTTCACTCCCAAGTTTTATGTCATCTGCAAATTTTGAAATTGTGCCCTGTACACCCAAGTCCAAATCATGAATATATATTTTAAAAAAAAGCAGCGGTCCTAATACCGACCCCTGGGGAACACCACTGTATGCCTTCCTGCAATCTGAAAAACAACCATTCACCACTACTCTCTGTTTCCTGTCAATTAGCCAATTTCGTATCCATGCTGCCACTGCCCCTTTTATTCCACGGGCTTCAATTTTGCTGACAAGCCTATTATGTGGCACTTTATCAAACACCTTTTGGAAGTCCATTACACATTATCAACCACATTGCCCTCATCAACCCTCTCTGTTACCTCATCAAAAAGCTCCATCAAGTCAGTTAAACACGATTTGCCTTTAACAAATCCATGCTGGCTTTCCTTCATTAATCCAAGCTTATTCAAGTGACTATTAAGTTTGTTCCAGATTATCATTTCTAAAAGCTTCACACCCCCGAGGTTAATTTGGTTCGAATTAAGGAACAATAGAGGAGCTATTAAGCTACTGGGTATACACTATAGGCCATCAAACAGTGGGAAGGTGATAGAGGAGCAAATTTGCAGGCAAAACAAAAGAAAGATGCAAGAGCTATAGAGTAGTGATAATGGTATCCTAATATCGACTGTGATAGCAACGGTGTAAAGGGCAAAGAGGGGGAGGAATTCCTGAAATGTGCACAAGAGAACTTTCTTGATCATTGTGTTTCCAGCCTATTGAGGAAGGAAGCAGTGCTGGATCTTGTTCTGGGGAATGAAGTGAGGCAAGTGGAGCACATTTCAGTGGGAGAGCATTTGGGGAACAGTGATCATAATGAGTGAGGTACGAAATGAGTACTGTGCATCTGTCTTCACTGGAGAAGAGGATGCTGCCAATTTGGCAGCAAAGGAGGAGGTAGTAGCGATATTGGATCGGATAACAACAGATAAAGAGGTGGTACTTAAAAGGTTGGTAGTACTCAAAGTAGAAGAGTCACCCGGTCCAGGTGGATGCATTCTAGATTACTGAGGGAAGTGCGTGTCAAAATTGTGGAGGCTCTGGCCACAATCTTCCAATCCTCCTTAGATGTGGTGGTGCCAGAGGACTGGAGAATTGAAAATGTTACACCCTTGTTCAAAGAAGGTGAGAGGAATAAACCCGGCAATTACAGGCCAGTCAGCCTATCGTTGGTGGGGAAACTTTTAGAGACAATAATCCGTGACAAAATTAATTGGCACTTGGAAAATTATGGACTGATAAATGAAAGTTAGCATGGGTTTGTTAAAGGAAAATCGTGTTTGACTAACTTGATTGAGTTCTTTGAATGAAGTAATGGAGAGGGTTGATGTTGAGTTTATGGACTTTTAAAAGGCGTTTGACAAAGTACCACATCATAGATTTGTAAGCAAAATTCAAGCCCTGGGCATTAAAGGGACAGTGGCAGCATGGATGTGAAATTGGTTAAGGGACAGAAAGCAGAGATTGGTTGTTTTTCAGACTGGAGGGCAGTGTGCAGTTGTGTTCCCCCAGCAGTCAGTATTAGGACCACTGCTCTTTTTAATATATATATTAATGACCTGGACTTGGGTATAGAGGGTATAATTTCAAAGTTTGCAGATGACACAAAACTATAATGAGACCAGGAATGTGGGACTTCAGTTATGTGGAGAGACTGGAGAAGCTGGGGCTGTTCTCAGACCGGAGAAGGTTCAGGGGAGATTTGATAGAGGTGTTCAGAATCATGAACGGTTTTAGAATCATAGAAATTTACGGCGCAGAAGGAGGCCATTCGGCCCATCGTGTCCGTGTCAGCTGAGAAATGAGCCACCCAGCCTAATTCCACTATGCCGCATTTGGTCCGTAGCCCTGCAGGTCACGGCTCTCCGGGTGCAAATCCAGGCATTTTTTTAAATGAGTTGAGGGTTTCTGCCTCTACCACCCTCTTAGGCAGTGAGTTCCAGACCCCCACCATCCTCCGGGTGAAAAAGTTTTCCTCATTTCCGCTCTAATCCTTCTACCAATCACTTTAAATTTATGCCCCCTGGTTATTGACCCCTCCGCTAAGGGAAATAGGTCCTTCCTATCCAATCTATCTAGGCCCCTCATAATTTTGTACACCTCAATCAAATTACCCCTCAGCCTCCTCTGTTCCAAGGAAAACCACCCCAGCCTACCCAATCTTTCCTCATAACTAAAATTCTCCAGTCCTGGCAACATCCTTGTAAATCTCCTCTGCACCCTCTCTAGTGCAATTACATCTTTTCTGTAATGTGGTGACCAGAACTGTGCTTAGTACTTAAGCTGTGGCCAAACAGTTCCAGCATAACATCCCTGCTTTTATATTCAATGCCTCGGCTAATAAAGGAAAGCATTCTATATGCCTTCTTAACCACCTTATCTACCTGTCCTGCTACCTTCAGGGATCCGCACTCCAAGGTCCCTCACTTCCTCTACACCTCTCAGTATCCCATTTATTGTGTATTCCCTTGCCTTGTTTGCTCACCCCAAATGCATTACCTCACACTTCTCCAGATTGAACTCCATTTGCCACTTTTCTGCCCATCTGACCAGTCCATTGATATCTTCCTGCAGTCTACAGCTTTCTTCCTCACTATCAACTGCACAGCCTATCTTTGTGTCATCTGCAAATTTCTTAATCATACCCCATACGTTTAAATCCAAATCGTTAATGAATACCACAAAAAGCAAAGGACCTAGTACTGAGCCCTGCGGCACTCCACTGGAAACAGTCTTCCAGTCACAAAAACACTCGTTGACCATTACCCTTTGCTTCCTGCCACTGAGCCAATTTTGGATCCAATTTGCCACATTCCCTTGGATCCCGTGGGCCTTTACTGTTTTGACCAATCTGCCATGTGGGACCTTATCAAAAGCCTTGCTAAAATCCATGTAGACTACATCAGTTGCGCTACCCATATCGATCGTCCTTGTCACTTCCTCGAAAAATTCAGTCAAGTTAGTCAGACGCAACCTCCCCTTAACAAATCCGTGCTGACTGTCCTCGATCAGTCTGTGCCTTTCGAAGTGACAGTTTATCCTGTCCCTTAGAATTGATTCCAGTAATTTGCCCACCATCGAGGTTAGGCTGACTGACCTGTAATTACTCGGTCTATCCTTCACTCCCTTTTAAACAATGGTAAAACGTTTGCAGTCCTCCAATCTTCCGGCACTACGCCTGTATCCAGTGAAGTTTGGAAAATGATTGTTAAAGCCTCTGCTATTTCCTCCCTGGCTTCTTTTAACAGCCTGGGATACATTTCATCCGGTCCACTTTCAAAGATGCTAATCCCCTTAATATTTCCCCTCTCACTGTTTATCCCATCCAATATTTCACACACCTCCTCCTTAACTTCAATCCCTGCATCATCCCTTGATAGAGTAAATAAGGAGAAACATTTTCCAATGGCAAAGGGGTTGGTAACCAGAAGATACAGATTTAAGGTGATTTGCAAAAGAGCCAGAGGCGACATGAGGAAACATTTCTTTACGCAGCGAGTTGTAATGATCTGGAATATACTGCCTGAAAAGGTGATGGAAGCAGAGTCAATAGTAACTTTCAAAAGGAAACTGGATAAATACTCGAAGGGAAAAAAATTACAGGGCTATGGGGAAAGAGCAGAGAAGTGCGTCTAATTGGATGACGCTTTCAAAGAGCCAGCACAGGCACAATGGGGCTAATGGCCTCCTGTGCTGTATCATTCAGTGATTCTAATATAGTGGCATATTCTATTGTTTTCCTCTGAGTGAGAAACCCCAGTGAGTTGAATAGGTTTTTCTTGCAATTGAAAATCATAGTATTCAGCGATCTCACATGAGTTGTTCTGTTGATTAGATTTGATCGGCTTTCCTCAATAGGCATGGGTATTTGGTTTAGTGCTGGTCGTCAGCACAAGTAATTGAAAAGCGTTTCTTCATCTGAGTGAATTATTATTTTCTGCTTCCACTCACATGAAATAACACTTTGTTCAGGCAGCAAAATTATCACCCATGCCCACAGAACAAATAACATTTTCCCACAGCACCTCATAAAAGCAGCTGTTAATAAAATAATGTGATGCAGTTCTCGAGCTTTAGGAGCCTGCGTTCAGCATTAATGACATGACATATTGGTTCTTCTGAGTGTTGTAAAAAGCAAATAATCTCTTCATCATAGGTTTGTCTAAGGGATTCATCAATAAAATATATTCTTTTCCTGCTTTGTGACCCATAACCCCCCTTCATAAATGTACTAAACCTTGCCGAATGACTTGGAGCTGCCGGGGAGATAGGACCAATTTGGCACCAAGGCAGTGCCTTGTGAAAATGAGCGGTTGAAAGTTCAGTTGCTCGTCTCCTAGTTCCCAAATAGCACAATGACATGCCGAATAGCTTCTGATTTCTCTTTTGTTTCTCTTTATAAGTGGTCGTGTAGCCAGTGTGCCAGGACATTTCATGCCATTCTACTGATTGTACCAAACAATGGAAACTAATGGAAACAGCGTTTGTGACAGAAATTAAAATGATTGTTATTTTTTAGGTTCTTTTTCTCTGAGTCAGCACTGAGCGCATTATTGGATTAAAAAGAAACGTAAAGAGAGGGTTCATTAAAGAGCATTGGAGTCATATTTTTCGGCCTTTCAGGGGGGGAATTGTAATGGTGCTTTGGATCAGAATATGTATCCCATAATGCAGGATTGACAGTTCGATTTGTGACCAAACACTAATCTTTATTTTATTTGTTCTGGCACACACGAGGGAGGGAGAAGAGATTTCCTCTCGATTATTTGCAGCAACATCCTAACAACAAGAACAACTTGCATTTATGTAGCGCCTTTAATGTAGTAAAACATCCCAAGGCATTTCACAGGAGCATTATCAAACAAAATTTGACACCGAGCCACTTAAGGAGATATTAGGACAGGTGACGTAGGTTTTAAAGGAGGTAGTCAGATTGAGAGGTTCAGGGAGTGAATTCCAGAGATTATGGCTTAGGTAGTTGAAGGCATGGTCGCCAATGGTGGATCGATTAAAATCGGGGATACGCAAGAGGGCAGAATTGGAGGAGGATTGTAGGGCAGGAGGAGGTTACAGAGGTAGGGAGGGGCGAGGCCATGGAGGGATTTGAAAACAAGGATGAGAATTTTAAAATTGAGGCGTTGCCGGACCCAGAGCCAATGTAGGTCAGCGAGCACAGGGGTGATGGGTGAACGGAACGTGGTGCGAGTTAGGATACGGGCAGCAGAGTTTTGGATGAGCTCAAGTTTATGGAGGGTGGAAGATGGGAGGCTGGCCAGGAGAGCATTGGAATAGTCAAATATAGAGGTACCAAAGACATGGATGAGGGTTTGAGCAGCAGATGAGCTGAGGCAGGGCAGAGTCGGGCGATGTTAGAGGTGGAAGTCGGAGGTCTTGGTGAGGGAGCGGATATGGGGTTGGAAGCTCATCTCGAGGTCAAATAGGATTCCACTTTCAGCCAGAAGTGCCGAGTGGATGATACATGTCGGCCTCCTCCCGATATCCCCACCATCACAGAAACCAGTCTTCAACCAATTCGATTCACTCCATGTGATATCAAGAAACGGCTGAGTGCACTGGTTGCAGCAAAGGCTATGGGCCCCGACAACATCCTAACTGTAGAGCTGAAGACTTGTGCTCCAGAACTCAATGCACCTTAAGCGGCACTTACTCACTAATAATCTGCTCACCGATGCTCAGTTTGGGTTCCGCCAGGACCACTCGGCTCCAGACCTCATTACAGCCTTGGTCCAGACATGGAGAATAGAGCTGAATTCCAGAGGTGAGATAAGAGTAACTGCCCTTGACATCAAGGCAGCATTTGACCGAGAGTGGCATCAAGATCCCCAAGTAAAACTTAAGTCATTGGGAATTAGGGAAAACGTTCCACTGGCTAGAGTCATACCTGGCACAAAGGACGATAGTTGTGGTTGTGGGAGGCCAATCATCTCAGCCACACGACATCGCTGCAGAGTTCCTCAGGGCAGTGTCCTAGGCCCAACCATCTTCGGCTGCTTCATCAATGATCTTCCCTCCTTCATAAGGTCAGAAGTGGGGATGTTTGTTGATAATTGCACAGTGTTCAGTTCCATTTGCAATTCCTCAGACAATGAAGCAGTTCGTGCCCGCATATAGCAAGACCTGGACAACATCCAGGCTTGGACTGATAAATGGCAAGTAACATTCGCACCAGACAAGTGCCAGGCAATGAACATCTCCAACAAGAAAGAGTCTAACCACCTCCCCTGAATGTTCAACAGCATTACCATCGCTGAATCCCCCACCATCAACATCCTGGGAGTCACCATTGACCAGAAACTGAACTGGACCAACCACATAAATACTGTGGCTACAAGAATAGGTCAGAGGCTGTATATTCTGCAGTAAGTGACTCGCCTTCTGACTCCCCAAAGCCTTTCCATCATCTACAAGGCACAAGTCAGGAGTGTGATGGAATACTCTCCACTTGCCTGGATGAGTGCAGCTCCAACAACACTCAAGAAGCTCGACACCATCCAGGACAAAGCAGCCCGCTTGATTGGCACCCCATCCACCATCTTAAACATTCACTCCCTCCACCACCGGCACACCATGGCTTCAGTGTGTATCATCTACAGGATGCACCGCAGGAACTCACCAAGGCTTCTTCGACAGCACTGCCCAAACCCGCGAACTCTACCACTTAGAAGGACAAGAGCAGCAGGTACATGGGAACAACACCACCTGCACGTTCCCCAAAAAATGAAACACAACATCCCGACTTGGAAATATATCATCATTCCTTCATCGTCACTGGGTCAAAATCCTGGAACTCCCCACATAACAGCACTGTGGGAGAACCTTCACCACACGGACTGCAGCGGTTCAAGGAGGCGGCTCATCACCACCTTCTCAAGGGCAGTTAGGGATGGGCAATAAATGCTGACCTTGCCAGCAAAGCCCACATTCCATGAATGAATTTTAAAAAAATATAGGATGCCACGGTTGCGAATGGACTGGTTCAGCCTTAGACAATGGCCAGGGAGAGGGATGAGTCGATGGCTGGGGAATGGAGTTTGTGGTGGGAACCAAAGACAACGGCTCGGTTTTTCTAATATTTAGTTGGTGGAAATTTGTGCTCATCCAATGCTGGATGTCGGACAAGCAGTGTGACAAATCAAAGGCAGTGAAGGGGTCGAGAGAGGTGGTGATGAGGTAGAGCTGGGTTTTATCCACATACATGTGGAACCTGACATAAAAACTGAAAATGCTGGAAAAACTCAGCAGGTGAAGCAGCATCTGTGGAGAAAGAAATAGAGTTAACATTTCAGGTCAAAGACCTTTCATCAGCACTGGAAGATTTAAAGAGTTCAAGTCTTTAAGCAAGTACAGAGCCAGGGAAAGTGTGGGGGTGGGAGAGGGGAGGAAAGAACAAAAGGGAAGGTCTGTGATAGGGTGGAGGGCAAGAGTGATTAAATGACAAAAGGGATGATGGTGCAAGGCAAGGAGGGTGGTAATGGGACAGGTTAAGAAACAAAAGATGGGTCTCGAGGAGCTGTAAATGGCAGCATCAGATCCATTACCAGCACTTGCTGTCTGAAAAAATGGGAGCAGCTGCACTGAGCGACTTCTTACCCTTGGTGATTTCAATCTCCATCCCAACTCATCATACCCTCTCTCCAAATTTTGCTTTTGGTCTCAATCTGAGCTCCTCGCGCTTGTTGTTGAAGGTGAGGGTGGAGGAGGCAGGGAAGATGGTTTTAATAGTGGAGAAGAGAAGCCAGGGGTTATTTTGCATGATCCTGGAATAGTGAGCAGTTTTGGCAGAGGAGAGCAGGACCCGATAGTGCTCTGTGGTCCAGCCAGATCAGGGATGAATGGCTAAACCAGTTGTCCGCTATAAACGTTCAAGTTTGCATCCCTTGGACTTAAGGAAGCAGAGATGAGGGCCATACCACGGGGAATGACCAGGGTGAGAGACACTAGTCATTTTAATGGGGACAAGGGCATCAAAGGTGGAGGTGAGAGTGTGACTGAGCAGATCAGTAGAAATGTCGTGGTGAATGAAAGACCAATGGCTAGACTGTTGGGAATTTGGAAGTGCTGTTGTAAGTGACTTGGGGGAAGAGTTTTTTCCAGGGGCGTATACAGAAGGAAGTGGGATTGGGAGGGGGGATGGGGGTGTGAGTGTAGAGGGATACAAGGAAGTGATCAGAGATGGCCTTATCTGAGATTGACACGATGGGAGTAAAGACGCCACGTAAGATGGCAAGGTCGAGGGGGTGGCAATGAATATTGTTAGGGGAGCTCATATGACATGAGAGATTAAGGGAGAATAGGAGAGCAGTGAGCTCAGAGGAGAGAGGGTTTAATGAGTTGAGATGGAGGTTGAAATTGCCGAGGGTAAGAAGTTGCTCAGCGCAGAGGCTGAGGGAGGAAAGTAGTCAAGATATCTCAGTGCAAAATTTGGCGTGGTACCTGGGTGGGAGGTAGAGAACGAGGATTTTAAAGGAGAGGTAAGATGGATGAAACAAGTTGAGATGCTCAAAGGAGAAGCAGGTGCCAGAAGAGTAGGGGGACAGACCAAGGTGTGATTTGGTGATAAGGGTCTCACCACCACTGCACTGATCTGGCCGGGGCAAGTGGTGGAAGATATAGCCAGGTGGGGAGGCTTCATTAAGGGGGAAGGTGTCATCACCCATCAGCCGGGTTTCTGTCAAGGCCATGATGTCGATGCAATCATCCACATTAAGCTCATGGATGGCAAGGGCCTTGTTCACAAGTGAACGGACATTCTGGAGGAAGATGCGGAGAGGGGCGGTGAGAGCTGATCTGCTGGCAGAGTCCACAGGGTCAGCGTTGGGAGGGGTGAGTGAGACGGGAAGGAGATTCACGAGATTAGCCCCCAGTGGGCACGCTGGACGGGAAGGTCGGTGAGAGAGCAGAATGGGGCAGTTGGGGTTGCTACTTGTAAGGAGGCAGTGACGAGTTTCTCGATTGGCCCTTCGGAGGATACCAGGAGAGGCACAAAGGGAAGCTGTAGGCTTATCCAAGAGGGAGTCAAGCCTGGGAACCTGGCAGGAGAGTAGGAAGGTCGAGGAGTGCTGAAGGGTTGGGGTAGAGATTTGGGGGGGCCAGAGTACCTGTGAGGGGAGAAATGAAAGGAGGCATGATGACAGGAGAGAGGGGCCCAGGAGGGGTATAGAGAAAAGAAGGCGGGGGGAATAAAGGGAAATAGAAGTAATGGGCTCGTGTCTGGAGCGGCACCCAAAATACACATGCGAATGGACACAGGAAAACTCATGTTACAAAGGCCTGGTTACATGGCAAGATTAGGATAGATATGTCCTGGTAATAAATGGGGAATAGAGAGGAGACAATGGGCTCAATTTTGAAATGGTGGCGGGTTGGCAGCAGTGGGGGGGGTGGTGAAGATGTGCGTGGCAAACCCGAATTTAAAACTTACCTTTTTCGACGTGATCACGATGTAATTGACGGTGATTAAAGTTCTTTCTGGATTTCGCGCCTGGCAGCCAGCCTGATTGACAGGAGCTGCAACACCGAGGGGGGAAGGGGGGAGTGAGAGAGAGAGAGATGTCATCTGGCGCTGGAACAGAGAGTGGGGGACACTGAAGATCGGTGGGAGGGGGAAAGGAGAAGATGTGGGGGAGGAGATCGGAGAGGGGGACATCAGAGCAGGGTGGAAAGGTAGGTTTATTTTGTTTTTTAACTTTGTGCAATGGTTTATTATTTTATTTTTGCCTGATCCGGGAATCGGAAGCTGTGGGAAAGTCACCCAGGTAAGTTTAAAATCGTTTCAACGATCTACTACGTCAGAAATAAAGTACCTATTTGGTTCTTTAACTATCATCCCGCCGGCTTTAATCGCCGACTTCTGGATTCGTGAAGTGGGCGCGCACACAGGCGCGTCTGTGGGGAACTCGGAACTCGGAAGTCAGCAGGTTGGAACCGGCTTTCGAACCCGCTCGGGATTTTCGCAGCCCCAACGCACCCGCAATTTGGGCTCCATTTTAAAATCAATGTGTGTTTCAGAAAAAGGTAACTATTTCACTATCAATAGCAAACTGAGGGGATCTCCTTCCCCCTTAATACAAGCTGTAGTCTTTTGAGCAATTAAATTTTATCTTAAATAACATTTCTTATTTCATAGAATCATAGAAATTTACGGCACAGAAGGAGGCCATTTGGCCCATTGTGTCTGTGCCAACCGAAAAAGAGCCATCCAGCCAAATCCCACATACCAGCTTTTGGTCCGTAGCCTTTTAGATTGCAGCACTTCAAGTGCACATCCAAGCACCTTTTAAATGCAATGATGATTTCTGCCTCTACCACATTTCCAGGCAATGAGTTCCAGACCCTCACCACCCTCTGGGTGAAAATGATTTTCCTCAGCTCCCCTCTTATTCTTCTACCAATTACCTTAAATCTATGCCCCCTGGTTATTGACCCCTCTGCTAAGGGAGATAGGTCCTTCCTATCCACTCTATCTAGTCCCCTCATAATTTTATACCCCTCAATTAAATCTCCCCTCAGCCTCCTCTGTTCCAAAGAAGACAACCCCAGCCTATCCAATCTTTCCTCATAGCTAAAATTGTCCAGTCCTGGCAACATCCTTGTAAAGCTCCTCTGTACCCTCTCTGGTGCAATTACATCTTTCCTGTAATGTGGTGACCAGAACTGTACACAGCTCTCAAGCTGTGGCCTAACCAATGTTTTATACAGTTCTAGCATAACCTCCCTGCTCTTATATTCTATGCCTCGGCTAATAAAGGAAAGTATTCCATATGCCTCCTTAACCACCTTATCTACCTGTCCTGCTACCTTCAGGTCCCTCTGTTCCTCTACACCTCTCAGTATCCTACCGTTTATTGTGTATTCCCTTGCCTTGTTTGCTCTCCCCAAATGCATTATCTCACACTTCTCTGGATTGAATTCCATTTGCCACTTTTCTAACCAGTCCACTGATATCTTCATGCAGTCTACAGATTTCCTCCTCACGATCAACCACACGGCCAATTTTTATATCCTCTGTAAACTTCTTAATCATGCCCCCCTACATCTAAGTGTGAATCATTGATGTAGACCACAAAAAGCAAGAGACCTAGTACTCAGCCTCACTGGAAACAGCTTTCCAGTCACAAAAACACCCGTCGACCATTAGCCTTTGCTTCCTGCCACTGAGCCAATTTTGGATCCAACTTTCCACTTTCCCTTGGATCCCATGGGCTTTTACTTTTCTGACCAGTCTGCCATGTGGGACCTTGTTAAAAGCCTTGCTAAAATCCATGTAAATTTCATATGTTTTCTGTATAAAAAGGTGAAAATAATGTAATTATAGGACTGCTGCAAGATCAGAGTACACAATTGTCTTGTCCCTATGTCTTGCTGGCCAAGCCTGTTTTTTATGCTTGCATGCTTTCCAAATAGAGAATAATGAATACCTAAGAGTGTAGTAATTTCACTCAACAGTGCCTGAGGGTGAGCTCACCACCTTCAATTCACTTTCATCTATTCATTTTTTTTTTAGCCCCATTTTATTTGGTATTTTTGTTGCTACTGATTGCCATCATGGCAGATATTTGCTGGATGTGCAGTGGAGCTGATGCATTATGACATCCCCACTGAATCAATGTTCATCACTCAAAATTTTAATGATTGCGTCTCAATTAGTTGATAGCTGGTTAGTAACTCATTCAGGAAGATGATATGACTAGTTTTTAATTGGAGCTGCCATTTTCCATCAGTTTTTGACTTCTGGTGCGACAGGGTCACTGAGTCATGAGATTTAAGAGTAGCCCAACAGTCAACCACTGACGTACATTGATGGGTTTGAGACTTTAGGGTCAAGGTTAATCTTCAGGGAAATTTCAAGATGGGCAATCCTACTGCTCACAACAACTGCACTCCATTGTTATAGCTGGAAAAGTGGTAAACATTGAGAGCATGTCAGAAATTCAGGCAAGGAAGTCAGCATGCTCAAGTCACAGCCCAGGCAATCTTTCCATGGATAGAAAATGGTGCGAGCAACAGATCGGGTGCTAAACATTCACCTCGCCATGCCTCAGCACTACAGTCTGACTAACAGGTGGGAATCGAGAGAAAATGGCAGCTGCAATCAGAAGACTTGCCTTAGGAAAGTGATTTTTAAAATCTGTTAAATAGTGCACAAGGCAAATTATGCAGCAATGTGATTGCTGGGCAAACTCTAGAATCATGGCATACCACCCTTGAAATTCCTATTTTCCATTGTGGCTTCAGACTGGAGTAGAACATGTTTCTTTTTTTGTACCTGTAGTCAATGGGGTAGATTTTCGTCTTTACTGCCTGTGCATTCAGCAGAGCCCAGAAAGAAAAATATGGATGGGACGATTGCAGGCCTTTGACAGAACCCGCCCAATTTTCCTTCCGTTAAATCAGGCGGATTCTGTAAGGGGCGTGCGAGCCTTCCACCAGATTTTCCTTTCTGTGCTCCGCTCCAGATGATATAGAATGCCCAGGCAGTGAAGATGAAAATCTACCCCAATATCATTCACTTATGCACCCTTGCTCCCAACCACAAGATGAAGCACATAAGGCACAGAGCTCCCTCTCGCTCTGAGCTAAACTTGCTGTCAAAATCCTTGGTTTATTATTTGCTGCAAATGTTTTTTTTTAATAATTTTGGGACGTGGCAATAGCTCAGGAATAAATGAAACGGTGATTGTATTAACTGGGGTGAGGGAAGCTTGTAGAAAGAAATAGGTTTGTTTAATGGTCTGACAAACAATCGGCATGGTTTGAATGGCCCAGGGCCTTAAATTCACCCCACTTGATGGAAAATGGGCCTTGAGAAGCCTGCAGTCCTGACCTACCTTAGCACCTCAACTACACAAAAGCAGTTGTGTTGAGGCAAGAGGTTCCAGATAGAAAGAGAATGCATTTTATAATTTCTATTAAGGAAATGTAGTTGGACAAAATGTATTTACTTATGTCAAATATTTTGTGTCCTTATTTCATTTTGCTTTCAAAGAAAGGAAACCGACAGCGTTTAAGTTTCTTCTCTTTTAATCGTTAGACTTAAAAGTCAGGGGTTGAAATATTTAGAAATAAATTGAATGGGTGCGATTGGAAAGTCCAACATTTTTTCGTGAGGGAGCAATGTGGGGATTGAGGAATGAAATTAAAACCTGTCGGAATGCTTTTTTGGAAACTATTTGTTTTTTTATCTGCACACCTGACACTGCAAATTCATTTGGTAACAGATATTGTAAAACTGCTTTGTACGAAGCTGTTATATTACAACTGCTAACGTTGGACCTCTGTTTAAAAAGGGAGAAAGAGATAGACCGAGTAAATATAGGCCAGTCTCACCTTGGGCAACTTATTGGAATCAATTCTGAGGGACAACATAAATCGTCATTTAGAAAGGCACGGAGTAATCAAGACAATCAGCATGGATTTGTTAAAGGAAGGTCGTGTCTGATAACTTGATTGAATTTTTTGAGGAGGTATCAAGGAGGGTTGATGAGGGGTAACTCATTTGATGTAGTGTACATGGATTTTAGCAAGGCTTTTGACAAGGTCCCACATGGCAGACTGGTCACAAAAGTAAAAGCCCATGGGATCCAAGGGAAAGTGGCTCAATGACAGGAAGCAAAGCGTAATGGTTGATGGGTGTTTTTGCGACTGGAAGGCTGTTTCCATTGGGGGTCCCTTGCTCTTTGTGGTATATATTAATGATTTGGACTTGAACGTGGGGAGCTTGATCAAGAAGTTTGCAGATGATATAAAAATTGGCCATGTAGTTGATATGAGGAGGAAAGCTGTAGACTGCAGGAAGATATCAATGGACTGGTCAGGCGGGCAGAAAAGTGGCAAATGGAATTCAATCTAGAGAAGTGTGAGGTAATGCATTTGGGGAGGGCAAACAAGGCAAGGGAGTACACAATAAATGGGAGGATACTGAGAAGTGTAGAGGAACAAAGGGACCTTGGAGTGCATGTCCACAGATCCCTGAAGGTAGCAGGACAGGCAGATCAAGTGATTAAAAAGGCATATGGGATACTTTCTTTTATTAGCTGAGGCATAGACTATAAGAGCAGTGAGGTTATGCAAGAACTGTATAAAACATTGGTTAGGCCACAGCTTGAGTACTGTGTACAGTTCTGATCACCACATTACAGGAAAGATGTGATTGCACCAGAGAGGGTACAGAGGAGATTTACGAGGATGTTGCCAGGGCTGGAGAATTTTAGCTATGAGAAAAGATTGGATAGGCTGGGGTTGTTTTCTTTGGAACAAAGGAGGCTGAGGGGAGATTTAATTGAGGTATATGAAATTATGACTGGACTGGATAGAGTGGATAGGGAAGACCCATTTCCCTTAGCAGAGGGGTCAGTGACCAGGGGGCATAGATTTAAAGTAATTGGCAGAAGGATTAGAGGGGAGCTGTGGAGAATTTTTTTCACCCAGAGGGTGGTGGGGGTCTGGAACTCACTGCCTGAAAGGATGGTAGAGGCAGAAACCCTTAACTCATTTAAAAAGTACTTGGATGTGCACCTGAAGTGCCGTAACCTACAGGGCTACGGACCAAGTGCTGGAACGTGGGATTAAGCTGACTAGTTCTTTTTCGGCCGGCACGGACGCAATGGACGAATGGCCTCCTTCTGTGCCGTAACTTTCTACGATTCTATGAAGATAGTCCAGAAGCACTTTCATTCTCTGAAGCACAGAGATTGCTTGGATACGGTTTAAAAACCACAGCTCAGAATTCCAGTGCTGAGGTTAATCCTTACTGGGCTGAAATACTGGATTATAGCCATGTGTGCTGAAAAGAAACCTCAGCCTGTCAGAGCCTTTCTGCCCAATAAACTATATTTTTAATGACTGCCTTATCAGTCGAACCCTGGAGCTCTTTCATTCATGTGTGGTAAGATTGCATGCCTTGTATGTGTACAGCAATCTCCCCCTCCCCATCCCCCACCCATTCTGCCTTCGACCCGTGTTAAAAGTGAACCACAAACAAATGGATTTGTGTGAGAAACGTGACATACCCTCTTCTTTTAACGCTTTAATAAAGTGGACTGGATGCAGAATCCTTGTTTGCAACCCGGATCTCTCCTCGGGTCAAATGTCCGCTGACCATTTAGCCAGCTGCTTCAGTAATCTACAGTGTTAGTCTGAACTCCTTGGTATTTTAACTGACTGCTGATGTGCAGAAATCCACAACAGACAAACCATTTGGGCATTGCTTTCAAGTCTGAGATCTTTTGTGGATTTAAGTCAGCGCTGGGCTTCTCATGTTCATGCTTGGCAGATAGTTGTCCATTTACCTGAGCTAAAATGGTCAAAACTGATGTGCAGCGACTATAAACTAGCCAGAGATGACTCGAGACTTGCACTTGCTGTTGAGTTAAAATGGTGTTGCAACGTCAGACTTTGCCTCGCATTGTGTGTTGATTATCCAACTGGTGTTGTCAACCTGTCCTGTCAACCTTTTTAAAACAAAATTGTCTTGCTTGAGTATTGTTTTGTTCTTTCTCACCAGGTTTTACAAAATAATTATATCTAACTGTTTCAGTAATGATAAATAGTTTCCCCAAACTGCCTGCTTCCTCTCACCTTTAATGTGTTTTTACAGTAATGCCATGCTGGTGAAGACCATTAATCTGTTCTCTTTTCTCCTTCATTTCTTTCTTCCTTCTCCCAATGCCTAAGTAGAAGTGGAACAGAAAGGTAATAAAATACCTTAGAAATTACACATTTACACTCTCTATTGTGCACTTACCTTATTAACATTGTTTAAGCAAGTACTTTGCTCTTGTTTTGGTTGTGTAGATGTTTGTTTAACAAAGTTTAGGTGTTTCTGTTGTTTGTTAACAGGACATGCGTATTTTATTTCACAACTTGCACATTTCCTGCTTCATTAGAAGAGATCAGATCGTGGAAGACTTAAATGTTTCCCTGCTTTTCTCCTTGCCCCAAAATAACCTTCCCATATCATGCCTCTTTAATTTTGTTTTATTCTTAGCATCCATTTAGCGAAAGTTGCTATTTATTTTTTTTGCTATTAAACTATTAGTTTTAATTCAGAGCACATCAATAGATATTTGTAATGAAGTGACAATTGATAGCACCCTGAAAATCCCAAACCACTACTCCCCTTTTATTAAAAAAAAATTCATTAACCTTTTGAGTTTCTAGATATCAAAAACAATTTATGTGGTATTCTGAAAATTCTCAGCAGTATTTTAGGAATTTCAAAACTTTGTTTATTTATGATTTTTTTAATATATATATATATATATAGTTTTGTAACTTCATGCTTTGAGTGAAGAAAATTTCTGAATTTAAACTATTTGAAGGATGCTCAGGAAAAATTGAGAACAAAAATCCATTGATTTTACCAAGCTGAACTACCTTATGGGATTTTAAAGTGTCTATCTTATCTTCTGTTTCCACAGTTTTCCTATGCCCTGGAACACTTAAAGCCGTTTATCAAATGGACCACTTGTTTGAATCTGATCACCAGTCAGGAGCTTGGTGCAAAGACCCACTTCAAGCTTCAGACAAGGTCTACTATATGCCTTGGACCCCATACAGAACGGATACATTAACTGAATACTCTTCAATGGGAGATTTTATTGCAGGACGACCGACCATCACCTACAAGCTTCCTCATAGAGTGGATGGAACAGGGTTCGTAGTGTATGACGGAGCATTGTTTTTTAATAAAGAGCGTACAAGAAATATTGTGAAGTTTGATCTCCGGACTAGGATCAAGAGCGGTGAGGCCATCATAGCCAATGCCAATTACCATGACACATCGCCGTACCGATGGGGAGGGAAGTCGGACATTGACCTTGCAGTGGACGAAAATGGTTTGTGGGTCATCTATGCAACAGAACAGAACAATGGTAAAATCGTAATTAGCCAGTTAAATCCTTACACATTGAGAATTGAGGGTACTTGGAATACTGCTTATGACAAGAGGTCAGCTTCAAATGCTTTTATGATTTGCGGGATTCTGTATGTGGTGAAATCAGTGTATGAAGATGATGACAACGAAGCTACTGGGAATAAGATAGACTACATCTACAACACTGAGTTAAGCATGGATGGGAATGTTGATGTCTCGTTTCCCAACTCCTACCAGTATATTGCAGCAGTGGATTACAACCCCAGAGACCATAAATTATACGTGTGGAACAATTACCATGTTCTGAAGTATTCACTGGAGTTTGGCCCACTCAACGAGAAAGGTATGTGGTGTTAGTCTGATCCTGCTTGACTCTGTCAGTATTCTGCAGTATGTTGGACAGAAATAACTTCTATGCAAAAGCTTCTCAAATTTCTCTTTGGTTGTGCTGCTGAACACTTATTATCCCCAGTCCCCTCTCAGTGGGTTCGAGCAAGTGAATGCAATTAAAATACAAAGTTTTAGCACAGTCTGCTGCAACTGTTCGGTGCCCTTTCTAAAAGCTTTGAACTTACTGAATGGTGACCTCTTGTTCCTTGAGAAATGTGTTGTCTCAGGCATCAATTGTTTTGTTATTTTCTTTTCAAATCTTTAAGAAGAGACCATTAGCTAGAAGTTGCGTTTATGTAGTGCCTTATCGTGTTCTCAGGCTGTACAAAGTGCTTTGCAACCAATAGATTACTTTAAATTAAAGTAAGTGTTATTATGCAAGCAAATCTGGCAGGCAATTTGAACACAGCAAGGTCCAACAAATAGTAAATCAACAAATGACCAGTTAATCTATGCTTGTTTGCTGGCTAGGAAAAAAATATTGGCCAGAACTCCAGGTGAACTCTCTGCTCTTCTTTGAAAGGTGCCAGAGGATCTTTTACATCCACCTGAACAGGCAAACAAAGGCCCAGTTTAATGTCTTACCCGAAAGACAGCACCTCCAACAATGTAGCACTCCAGTACTACACTAGAGTGTCAGCCTAGAGTAGGTGCTCATTTCTTGGAGCAAAGCTTGAACCTATCACCCATGGTTCATTGGTAGCACTCTTGCCTCTGAGTCAGAAGGTTATGAGTTCAAGTCTCACTCCAGAGACTTGACCACATAATCTAGGCAGACACTTAAGTGCAGTACTGAGGGAGTGTGGCACTGTTGGAGGTGCCATCTTTCGGATGAAACATTAAACTGAGGCCACGTTTGCGCCCTCAGGTGGATGTAAAAGATCCTCTGGCACTGTTTTGAAGAAGAGAAGGGGTGTTCTTCCAGGGTCCTGGCCAATAGTTATCCCTCAACCATCCTCTCTAAAAACAGATTATCTGGTCATTATTACATTTCTGTTTGTGGGACCTTGCTGTGCACAAATTAGCTGCCGCGTTTCCTACATTACAACAGTGACTACACGTCAAAAGCACTTAATTGGCTGTAAAGCACTTTGGGATGCCCTGAGGTAATGAAAGGCGCTATATAAATGCAAGCCTTTTTTGACAGGCAAGAATGCCACCAACCGAACAAAGCTGATGCTTAAGATGGTGCATTATTAATGTTAAAAGTTGACTGTAAGTGGGCTGTGAATAAGCAGAGGGAAAGGGTTAAAAAAAAAAGCAAAAGGAATATGCTTATTCTTTCACAAACATACTTCACAATGAAAAAAATCAGTTACACTCTTCCCTTTGTGATATCTCCTTAAAACAATTTTAAAACTGACTGAACTCCGTATCACCTGCAGTTTCTGTTTTTATTTAAGACAACGTGATGAGCTAACTTTTCAAGATAAAGCGTGTTTTTTTTTCTTGCAAAGTGAAGTAATAAGGAGAAACTGTTTCCACTGGCAGGAAAGTCGGTAACCAGAGGTCACAAATTTAAGATTATTGGCAAAAGAACCAGGGGGGAGATGTCCATTTTTTGTTATGATCTGAAAGGGTGATGGAAGTAGATTCAATAGAAACTTTCAAAAGGGAATTGGATAAAAACGTGAAAAGGAAATATTTGCACAGCTATGGGAAAAGAGCAGGGGATTCAGAATAATTGAATAGCTCTTTCAAAGAGCTGGCACAGGCATGATGGGCCACATGGCCTCCTTCTATGCTGTAAGATTCTATGATAATGTGAAGTATAAAACAAGAGGAAGCCATTCAACCCATCAAGCCTGTTCCCTCCTTAGAATATGTGCAATTTGCAGTATCGTGGATTCTCCCAAACCAGATCTATCTCCTGATTAAGGCAACTGACTGCAGACAAACCTCCAAGACAATAAAGCTCTAATATTTCTCCCTTATGCCCAAAGTTAATTATGCAATATTAATGCAACTTTGCAGACAAACTCTGAACTGCTCCATTTCACAGGCGACTCCTACATGATCCCAGAAACACATTGGTGATTTTACAGTGGTGGCGGGTTGGCAGTGGGGTGGGTGGTGAAGGTGCTGCATGAACAAAACTTAGCGTTTCCGACACAATCGCATGTTGATTGATGATGATTAATATGCTCTCTGGGTTTTGCGTCTGGCATCTAGCCTGATTGAGAGGCTGGCTGCCATCAGGAGCTGCAACGTGAGGTGGGGGGGCCCGAGAAAGAGAGAGAGAGAGAGTGAGAAGTCATCCGGCACTGGAACGGAAGACTGGGCGGGAGAGGGGGGGAGAATGGAAGATCCGGTGCTGGACTGGAAGACTTGGGTGGGGGGGGGGGGGGTAAGAAAGAAAGGATGATCGGGAGGACATTGGGGGAAGATCGGGGGGGGGGAGGTGAATAGGGTGACATCGAAACATAGAAAATAGGAGCAAGAGTAGGCCATTCGGCCCTTCGGGCCTGCTCCTCCATTCAAAATGATCATGGCTGATCGTCTAACTCAGTACCCTGTTCCCGCTTTTTCCCCATTTCCCTTGATCCCTTTCGCATTAAGAAATATATCTATCTCCTTCTTGAATACATCTAATGACTTGGCCTCCACTGCCTTCTGTGGTAGAGAATTCCACAGCTTCACCACCCTCTGAGTGAAGAAATTTCTCCTCATCTCAGTTCTAAATGGCATACCCCGTATCCTGAGACTGTGACCCCTGGTTCTGGACTCCCAGCCATCGGGAACATCCTCCCTGCATCTAGTCTGTCTCGCCCTGTTAGAATTTTATGTGTTTCGATGAGATCATCTCTCGTTCTTCTAAACTCGAGTGAATATAGGCCTAGTCGACCCAATCTCTCCTCATACATCAGTCCTGCCATCCCAGGAATCAGTCTGGTAAACCTTTGTTGCACTCCCTCCATGGTAAGGACATCCTTCCTCAGATAAGGAGACCAAAACTGCATACAATACTCCAGATGTGGTCTCACCAAGGCCCTGTATAACTGCAGTAAGACATCCCTGCTCCTGTACTCAAATCTTCTTGCAATGAAGGCCAACATACCATTCACCTTCCCAACTGCTTGCTGCACCTGAATGCTTGCTTTCAGCGACTGGTGTACAAGGACACCCAGGTCTCATTGCACCTCCCCTTTTCCCAATCTATCACCATTCAGATAATCTGTCTTCCTGTTTTTACAACCAAAGTGGATAACCTCACATTTATCCACGTTTGACTGCATCTGCCATGTTCTTGCCCACTCACCCAACTTGTCTAAATCACATTGGAGCCTCTTTGCATCCTCCTCACAGCTCACATTCCACCCCAGCTTTATGTCATCTGCAAACTTGGAAATGTTACATTTAGTTCCCTCATCCAAATCATTGATATATATTGTGAATAGCTGGGGCCCAAGCACTGATCCCTGTGGTACCCCACTAGTCACTGCCTGCCACCTGGAAAAAGACCCGTTTATTCCTACTCTCCATTTCCTGTCTGTCAACCAATTCTCAATCCATGCCAGTATATTCCCCCCAATCTCATGTGCTTTAATTTTGCACACTAACCTCTTGTGTGGGACCTGATCAAAAGCCTTCTGAAAATCCAAATACACCACATCCACTGGTTCTCTCCTCTCTATTCTAGTTACATCCTCAAAAAACTCCAGTAGATTTGTTAAGCATGATTTCCCCTTCATAAACCCATGCTGACTTTGTCCAATCCCGTTATTGCCCTCCAAGTGTTCTGTTATCACATCCTTTATAATAGACTCTCGCATTTTCCCTACTACTGATGTTAGGCTAACTGGTCTGTAATTCCCTGTTTTTTCTCTCCCTCCTTTACATTTGCCACCCTCCAATCTGTAGGAACTGTTCCAGAGTCCATAGAATTTTGGAAGATGATTACCAATGCATGCACTATTTCCAGGGCCACTTCCTTTAGTACTCTGGGATGTAGATTATCAGGCCCTGGGGATTTGTCAGCCTTTAGCCCCATTAATTTCCCTAGCACTTTTTTTTACTAATACTGGTTTCCTTCCGTTCCTCCCTCTCACTAGACCCTTGGTTCCCTAACATTCCTAGGAGGTTATTTGTGTCCTCCTTTGTGAAGACAGGACCAAAGTATGTGTTTAATTGTTCTGCTATTTCTTTGTTCCCTATTTCTGACTGTAAGGGACCTACATTTGTCTTCACTAATCTTTTTCTCTTGACATATTTATAGAAGCTTATACAGTCAGTTTTTATGTTCCCTGCTAGTTTACTCTCATACTCTGTTTTTCCCCTCTTAATCAATTTCTTTGTTCTCCTTTGAATTCTAAACTGCTCCCAATCCTCAGGCTTGCCGCTTTTTCTGGCAATTTTATATGTCTCCTCTTTGGATCTAATACTATCCCTAATTTCTTTTGTAAGCCACTGTTGAGCCACCTTTCCTGTTTTATTTTTGCACCAGACAGGAATGAATAATTGTTGTAATTCCTGCACACGTTCCTAAAATGTTAGCCATTGCCTATCCACCGTCATCCCTTGTAATAAAGTTCCCCAATCTATCATAGCCAACTCGCACCTCATACTTTCATAATTTCCTTTATTTAGATTCAGGACCCTAGTTTCGGATTCAACGACTTCACTCTCCATCTTAATGAGGAATTCTATCATGTTATGGTCGCTCTTCCCCAAGGAACTCAGCACAACAAGATTGTTAATTAATCCTTTCTCATTGCACAATACCCAGTCTAGGATCGCCTGTTCTCTGGTTGGTTCCTCAACATATTGGTCTAGAAAACCATCACGTACACACTCCAGGAATTCCTCCCCCACAGTATTGTTGCTAATTTGGTTTGACCAATCTATATGTAGATTAAAGTCACCCATGATTATCGTTGCACCCTTCTCGCATGCATTTCTAATTTCCTGTTTAATGCCTTCCCCTACATCTCCACTACTGTTCGGGGGCCTATGGACAACCCCCACCAACGTTTTCTGCCCCTTGGTGTTTCTTAGCTCCACCCACACAGATTCCACACCGTGATTTTCCGAGCCAATATCCTTCCTCACTATTGCATTGATTTCCTCCTTTACTAACAACGCTACGCCACCTCCTTTCCCTTTTTGCCTGTCCTTCGTAAATATTGAATACCCCTGAATGTTCAGTTCCCATCCTTGGTCACCCTGCAGCGGCGGGGGTGATGAGGGGGACATTGGAGCAGGTTGCAAAGGAAGGTTCATTTCGTGTTTCCACTTCCTTCCATGGTTTTTTATATAATTTATTTAGTTTCTTGTTCCCTGATCCGGCCCTTCACGCGTTGTTTTACCAGGCGTGAATCAGAAGCGGTGGGCAAACTGCCAAGGAAAGTTTAAAAAAAAAATCTTTCTAAGTATTTAATCTGTCACAGGTAAAATGAGGTACATTTGGCTCTAACTGTCACTTCCGTTTTCGGGTCGCCTACATGCACACTGGTGAGTCCCTGGGAAACTCGGAAGCCAGCGGGTTGGAACCGGCTTCAGAACCCGAACGAGATTTCCGTGATTTTTGGAGCCCCACCCCCAACGCAATTGCCTCCTAAAATCACCCCCATTGTGTTCTGTACAGTATTTGATCATCTCTGTTCATTCTTATTTCCATAAAACATTAATTCTATTCTGAAGCTCATAAAGCTTTTCTTTAAATGGAGCTAACACAACATTATCTCAGGAGATTGAAATGCTTTGGGAGAATACACAATACTGCAACTTGCACAAGTTCTATGGAGGGAACAGGATTAATGGGTTGAAGAGCGTCCTCTTGTTTTATACTGACCATTCTTAAGAAAAAAGTCATCCTTTATTTTAAAAGCACTTAAGTTACATAACATTAAGTTACCTGAAATTTGGACAGTTACATGGGTAAGATGGGTATAGAGGGATATGGGCCAAGTGCAGGCAATTGGGACTAGCTTAGTGGTATAAACTGGGCGACATGGACATGTTGGGCCGAAGGGCCTGTTTCCATGTTGTAAACTTCTATGATTCTATGAAATAAAAACTGGCAATCCGCAGCTGGTCAGTCTTTTGCTTAGGGTCTATTACAATACTCTGAAGAAAAAAATGTTCTCACTTCGGGCTTGTTGATGTTGCACGGAAAGCCTCTAGTGTGCTTTTTACAGTCTAAGCTAAATAACCTACTTGCATTATACCCATGCTTCTGAGCATTTTAAGACCTGGATCCATTTTCCCCTTCCCTTCTTTTCTCGATTGAAACAAGTTCAGTTTTGTGAGTCTCTCAAAACTTTGAGACTTCTGTCATGGAATTCTCTCTCTGAATTTTATCTATTTTGGTCCCCTTGTACTAAGTACTTCCTTGTGCCCCATTTCCACGTTTTCCAAGCAGGATGACAGGTGGCCAAACCTCTGCAGCAGCTGTGAAGTAATTAGGTGTTGGATGTATTGGAGTGTCTGGGGTGACCTTGCTGGTACTTTTTTGACTTAAGAATGCCAGAAATATTAAAAAGTTTTTCACTCTCCAGCACTGGTGAGAACAATAAGTCAACCTTTCCAATTACATTTATTATTCCTATTTATTGCCTGTGGTAATATATCCATCCTATACTTGAAAGTCCTGTAGGGAGGATGGCTTGTAATTAAGCACTGTGTGACACACAATCTTATAGGAGAGCTTCACCTGTGCTAAGGAGTATGGGTATGAATCACTGCCATTTTGACTTGGGTGCCATGGCATTCAGAATTTGAAAACGAGCTTCCAAGGACTCAATTCTGAACAGACTCTGAAGCCAAATCTGATTTTGCAGTCTATGCTAATCTGTACTGTCCAAAATCAGTACTGTAACTCCCCTCCCAAAAAAAAAACACTTTCAAGAGTTGCTGATATGTTTTATAGAAGGCACTAAGCTCAAAACTCTCTTCTTTTTCAACAGACATTGCGTTTCTATTAAATAATGGAGGAATTAACTCCCCTCAGCCTGAATTGTACATGCACTAGGGGCTGGTGCACTACATGGTGGGATCGAATTACTTGAATGGCAGCCTTGTGATGGGTTAGATGTGCTGATATGGAAATCCTTGTAACCTTTAGCTACCTATTTGTAAATTTTTAACTATAGTGATAACATGTTAACTGAAACTATTCTGCCTACATGTATTAAAATAAGCAGCTGCTAGTGTGATTACCAGCCCATAATTCTCCAACCTCATCATATCAGTAGGCCTCACCTCTTCCCTAAATCTGCTCCTCAGCATCATTATTTGGACACCTGGGACAATCAAAAGCCTGCTGGTAGAACCTCTTCCAAATACCACTAACAGTAAAATCACTCCTGAAGAAGTACCATTATCGTGACTAAATTACATAGATGCTAATTTTGAGCGATTTTTCTATCTGTATGAAATATGAGTAATATGTTCTCAAGGCCATATAGAGTTGAGCAGGTTTTCAACGCCCTGTCTGACTTGCTGATGGGGTATGAGGTGCAGAACTCTGGCTCTCAGCACTTCCCAGACACCACAAACTGCCAGAAAATGAGTAGAAGAAAGTACAAGAAACAGTATTGTAACCGGGAAACTATCCACTCCCTTTGGCTATTGTATTAATCCAACAAGCAGATATAGCTGATTTCACAGGGGTAGTTTTCACCTTCACCGCCTGGGTGATAATCTGGCGAAATGCTTTGCCCGCCCGTTGTAGAACCCAGTCAATTTTTAGCCTATTGCAATCAATAGAATGGAATTCAGGCGGTTTGCACAATGGACGCTGATGGTAAAAATGACCCATTTGTCACTGCTGTCGTGTTTATGGGGAATCTCTTTGAAAACTTTACTTTAATTTCTGAGTTTTTGAAATTGGTTTGAAGTATTTTACTAATATGTCAGCATTTATTTCTTGTGTGTACAAAATGGCATAGCAATGCTTACACAAGTTGGACTGAATTAAACTGGGTCCTGCAGCCATTTTCTGCCAAGTTGGGGAGGGCAGTGAGCAGGAGGAGCCGGGGGAAGCATATCATATATGTGCTAGAAAGATAGCATATCAAATGTTATTTTGGTATGTCCTAAATTGGCAGAACAACAGGTGACTCCGGCACTGTTTGAGAGAGAGAGATGGACGGTACATTTTAGTCCACATTTTAAACTCCTTTTGTTGAAAATTTATCTGCTGATCAAGTTGACACTTGTTCAGTGCTGGAGAATATGTTTCCCATTTTTGTCATTCCCAGGTCAGGGTATAGCACAGCCAGAAGTCAGGTGAAGCTCCCTCTGCGAAACCCCAATAGTCCTTTGTCACAATCTCAAATGATTACCAGAAATTGAAAACATCAGTTCTTGCACTTGTGTAAATTTCTATCCTCCTTACATAGAAACATGACAATGGAATTCCATGCGCAGATTAATGTCTAACTAGAAAATGTCCCACAAATCGGGTGATGGTCCATTCAGGTCCATACAAAATGGTGGGACCGACCAACACACTAGCAGGCAACATTGTTTTTTTTGCCAGCTAGAGTTTTGATTGGAGACAGTAAGTAAGAAGGGTGTTACTGCATCCTACAGCAAGTATGCCAGGTTATTGAGACTGCACAATTGCAGTGCTCTGGCCATCGCAGGCAGCCCTGTGGTATAAAGCAGGAATTCATATCGATTTCGCACAGAACTGCCAACAGTTCAACATAACAGCTGTCTGCATTAGGGACTGGGTTCAGATTATTTAAACTCGTATCACTCAATATGCTTACAAAAACAGTCGGGAAGCCTTTAAACCCCCCCTCGGTCTCAGTTGAATTGGACTATTCTTCATTTCTAATATACATTGTTTTCAGCACTTCGTCCTATTTGTAATGATCACGCTCGATTCAGGGCTGTTGCAGTTTTCTTTTCCTGAGAGTAAATTTATATTGGGAACGGCATCACCGTCCATATGTCCCAGTGTGTGCAGTAATGCCAATTTCACTAACAATAGAATGGAATGGTCCACGTCCTTTTCCATAGCTATTCTAAACCTTTGTAAACAATTTTACAACACCAAGTTATAGTCCAGCAATTTTATTTTAAATTCACAAGCTTTCGGAGATTTTCTCCTTCCTCAGGCAAATGTTTCAAGAGCTCCTTGAAGCCTACGCATTTATACATATTGAACAATACATGGTGTTTACAGACTGCCCCTGCAACTGCCCGTTGCCAAGGCAATCACCGTGTTCAGACAGAGAGGTGTCACCTGCAGAACCCCCGAATACACATTCAACAAAAAAACAAACAGGGAAAAAAAAGAGAAAAAAAACACAGAGAGAGGCAGAAACATCCGGAAGGCAGAGAGAGCCAGCAAATGACCCATTATATTAAAAACAGATAACATTTGTTCGCTGGTGGGGTAACGTGTAGCGTGACATGAACCCAAGATCCCGGTTGAGGCCGTCCTCATGGGTGCGGAACTTGGCTATCAATTTCTGCTCGACGATTTTGCGTTGTCGTGTGTCTCGAAGGCCGCCTTGGAGTACGCTTACCCGAAGGTCGGTGGATGAATGTCCATGACTGCTGAAGTGTTCCCCGACTGGGAGGGAACCCTCCTGTTTGGCGATTGTTGCGCGGTGTCCGTTCATCCGTTGTCGCAGCGTCTGCATGGTCTCGCCAATGTACCATGCTCTGGGGCATCCTTTCCTGCAACGTATGAGGTAGACAACGTTGGCCGAGTCACAGGAGTATGAACCATGCACCTGGTGGGTGGTGTCATCTCGTGTGATGGTGGTATCTGTGTCGATGATCTGGCATGTCTTGCAGAGGTTACCGTGGCAGGGTTGTGTGACGTCGTGGACGCTGTTCTCTTGAAAGCTAGGTAGTTTGCTGCGAACGATGGTCTGTTTGAGGTTGGGTGGCTGTTTAAAGGCGAGTAGTGGAGGTGTGGGGATGGCCATAGCGAGGTGTTTGTCCTCATTGATGACATGTTGAAGGCTGCGGAGAACATGGCGTAGTTTCTCCGCTCCGGGGAAGTACTGGACGACAAAGGGTACTCTGTTGGTTGCGTCCCGTGTTAGTCTCCTGAGGAGGTCTATGCGATTTTTTGCTGTGGCCCGTCGGAACTGTCGATCGATGAGTCGAGCGTCATATCCCGTTCTTACTAGGGCGTCTTTCAGCGTCTGTAGGTGTCCATCGCGTTCCTCCTCGTCTGAGCAGACCCTGTGTATTCGCAGGGCCTGTCCATAGGGGATGGCCTCTTTGACGTGGTTAGGGTGGAAGCTGGAAAAGTGGAGCATCGTGAGGTTGTCCGTGGGCTTGCGGTAGAGTGAGGTGCTGAGGTGCCCGTCTTTGATGGAGATTCGTGTGTCCAAGAAAGAAACTGATTCTGAGGAGTAGTCCATGGTGAGCTTGATGGTGGGATGGAACTTGTTGATGTTATCGTGTAGTCTCTTTAGTGATTCCTTGCCGTGGGTCCATAGAAAGAAAATGTCGTCGATGTATCTGGTGTATAGTGTTGGTTGGAGGTCTTGTGCAGTGAAGAAGTCCTGCTCGAACTTGTGCATGAAAATGTTGGCGTATTGGGGTGCGAATTTTGTCCCCATGGCTGTTCCGTGTGTTTCGGTAAAGAACTGGTTATCGAAGGTGAAGACATTGTGATCCAGGATGAAGCGGATGAGTTGTAGGATGGCTTCCGGAGATTGGCTGTTGTTGGTGTTGAGTATTGATGCTGTCGCAGCGATGCCGTCATCGTGGGGGATACTGGTGTATAGTGCCGAGACGTCCATCGTGGTGAGAAGTGTTCCTGGTTCAACTGGTCCGTGGGTACTGAGTTTTTGTAGGAAGTCTGTAGTGTCACGACAGAAGCTGGGGGTTCCCTGTACGATGGGTTTCAGGATGCCCTCGATGTATCCAGAGAGGTTCTCACACAGGGTTCCGTTGCCTGATACGATGGGACGTCCGGGTGTGTTGGCTTTGTGTATCTTTGGGAGGCAGTAGAAGTCTCCCACGCGGGGATTACGTGGGATGAGAATGCGTAGGATGCTTTGAAGGTCTGGATCGAAGGTCTTGATCAGTTTGTTGAGCTGGTGGGTGTGTTCTTTGGTCGGATCTGCGGGTAACCGTCTGTAGTGTTCCTGGTTGTCCAGTTGTCGGTATGCTTCTTTGCAATAGTCTGTTCTGTTCTGTATGACTATGGCTCCTCCTTTGTCCGCTGGTTTGATGACGATGTTGCGGTTGGTCTTGAGAGCGTTGATGGCGTTGCGTTGTGCTCGGGTGACATTCTGGACTGTCTTCTGAGTGCGGCTGATGAATCTGGCATTGACGCATTTCCTGACAGCTTGAGCATACATGTCCAGCTGAGGGCAGCGACCCTCCGGAGGAGTCCAGTTTGACTCTTTCCTCTTCGGTTGCTGTACCGCGGATCCCTCTGTCTGCTGTTCCGGATCGTCGATTGTCTCATTGGGTTCGCTGCTGAAATCTTGGGGTTTGTGGTAGAATTCCCGGAGCCTCATTCTCCTGATGAATTCCTCTGTGTCCGCCGCGAGACTAGTGGGGTCCATTTTGGTAGTGGGGCAGAAATTGAGCCCTCGGCTGAGAACTTCGATTTCGTCTGGTTGAAGGGTGTGGTCGGATAAATTGACAATAGACTTCCCTGTGGTTGCAACCGTGGTACCAGGGGAAGCTTGGTCGTTGCTGGTGGTGATGCCGAGTTTCTCAAGCTTCCTGCTCTTGGTTTTCATGTAGGCAGCGTAGTTCCGTTGCCTCGTCTGTTTGGCGGTATAACGTAGCTGGTCTGCTGTGTCTTGAGTACAGGTTGAGAGTATGGACTCTATCTTGGTTTCGAGGTTGTGGCGTCTGCTGTAGAGTTGGTGTATGAGATGGTTGCGGAGTGTGCGAGAGGTACGGCGGCAGAGTCTCTCAGCGTAATCCGAGTTGTATGTGGACTTGAGTGGGTTCGTGATCTGGAGTCCTTTCGGGATCTTGTCTGCTTTCTTGCAGCTCTGTAAAAACTTGATGTCTGTGTCTAAATGCGCGATCTTCTTGGATATCCTTTCCACTGTGAGCCGGCAGTTTGTGGTGTCGATGGTAGTCATGATGTGGAGATGCCGGTGATGGACTGGGGTTGACAATTGTAAACAATTTTACAACACCAAGTTATAGTCCAGCAATTTTATTTTAAATTTTATTTTAAATCGTCGAGCAGAAATTGATAGCCAAGTTCCGCACCCATGAGGACGGCCTCAACCGGGATCTTGGGTTCATGTCACGCTACACGTTACCCCACCAGCGAACAAATGTTATCTGTTTTTAATATAATGGGTCATTTGCTGGCTCTCTCTGCCTTCCGGATGTTTCTGCCTCTCTCTGTGTTTTTTTTCTCTTTTTTTTCCCTGTTTGTTTTTTTGTTGAATGTGTATTCGGGGGTTCTGCAGGTGACACCTCTCTGTCTGAACACGGTGATTGCCTTGGCAACGGGCAGTTGCAGGGGCAGTCTGTAAACACCATGTATTGTTCAATATGTATAAATGCGTAGGCTTCAAGGAGCTCTTGAAACATTTGCCTGAGGAAGGAGAAAATCTCCGAAAGCTTGTGAATTTAAAATAAAATTGCTGGACTATAACTTGGTGTTGTAAAATTGTTTACAATTGTCAACCCCAGTCCATCACCGGCATCTCCACATCATTCTAAACCTTATGATACTATGATTGCAGTTCCCTAACTATTCCCCCACTGAAACTTGCTCCACTTGGCCCGCCTCATTCCCCAGAACCAAATCCAACAATGCTTCCTTCCTCATTGGGTCGGAAACGTATTGGTCAAGAAAGTTCTCCTGAACGCACTTCAAAAATTCCTCTCCCTCTTTGCCCTTTATTATCACTATCCCAGTCTATATTAGGATAGTTAACATCCCCAGTTATCACTACTCTATGGCTTTTGCATCTCTCTGTAATTTCCCTGCAAATATGCTCCTCTATATCCTTCCCACTAGTTCGTGGCCTATAGAATATACACAGTAGCGTAATGACACCTCTATTGTTTCTTAACTCTAACCAAATAGATTCTGTACTTGACCCCTCCAGGACATCCTTTCTCTCCAGCACTGCAATATTCTCCTTAATCAATACTGCCACCCCACCCCCCCCCCCTCCTTTCCTTCCCTGTCTTTTCCCTGAACATCTTGTATCCAGGAACGTTTAGTACCCAATCCTGCCCTTTTTTGAGCCAGGTCTCCGTTATCGTCACAACATCATATTCCCATGTGGCTATTTGTGCCTGCAGCTCACCAACCTTGTTTACCACGCTTCATGCGTTTACACACATGCACTGCAAACCAGTCTTAGACTTCCTTGTACTCTCGCTTAGTCTGATCCCACCTAATACCGTACTATTTCTTATTCTAGTGCTGTCTTTCTCTCCCAATCCTTTGTGCCCCTTTCCAATGCTACATCCTATTGCCCATCCCCCTGCCAAATTAGTTTATCCCCCACAGCACCACTGAACCTCCCCGCGAGGACATTGGTCCCAGCTCCGTTGAGTGCAACCCATCTGGCCTGTACAGGTTCCACCTCCCCCAAAATTGGTCCCAATGCCCTAGGAATCCAAAGCCCCCCCTCCTGCACCATCTCTCCAGCCATGCATTCATCTGCTCTATCCTCCTATTTCTATACTTGCTAGCACTTCGCATCGGGAGTAATCCGGAGATTACTACTTTTTGAGGTCCTGCTTGTTAATCTCTTTCCTAAATCCTTTAATTCTGCCGGCAGGACCTCATCCCTCTTTCTACCTATGTCATTGGTACTGTTATGGACCACGACCCCTGGCTGTTCACCCTCCCCCTCCAGAATGTTTTGCAGCCGCTCAGTGATATCCGTGACCCTGGCACCAGGAGGCAACATACCATCCTGGAATCACGTCTGCGGCTGCAAAAACACCTCTCTGCTCCCCTAATTATAGAATCGCCTATCACTATCTCTCTCCTGACCTTTCTCCTCCCCTGTACAGCTGAGCCATCCATGGTGCTATGTTCTTGGCTCTGGCTGCACTCCGCAGAGGAACCCTCTCCCCCATCAGTATACTGGTTAGAGAGCCAGATGTCCTCGGGGGACACCTGCACTACCTACCTGGTCCTCCTTGTCTGCCTGGCAGTTACCCAGTCCCTCTCTTAGACGATGGGGTGTCCACCTCCAGAAACGTGCTGTCCATGAAACTCTCAGCCTCGCGGGTGCACTGCAGTGACTCCAGCTCCTAAACCTGGAGCTCGGGCTCCTCCAGCTAACGACACTTCCTGTGGTTGTCCAAGACACAGGAAGCGACTTGGAGTTCCCACATGGCACATGATGGGCATTCGATGAGACAGAGGAGCCCTGCCATGCTTCTATTTATTAGATTATTAACTAAACTTAACAGAAATAAACTAAAGACTTAAAAAAAACACTCACCAGCTAATTAATTACATTGTCAATCACATTGAAGTCAATGTAACAATGGGCGATTCAGTCGCTCAATAATCAAATGGTTTTTTGGGAGGTTTTTTTTCCTTCAATTTTCTTCTTCCTTTCAGGCAAAGTGGTCTGTAATTATTGAAGGGGAATTTGGTTGCAGCTTCATCTCCTGGGAGAGTTTGATCTGAAAATTCACTTCCAGAATGAACCACAGAGAAAGTTTGCAGTACATTAAGTGTAACTTGACCGGTTTTAGTAAAAGGAGACATTTTAGTTGGGGCGGCTTTTATGTTTTTAGTTTTTATTGTCACAGACAAAGTCATCAAGGTATGATGCCATTGAACATCTGCGTTCATGAATATCACATCACTATTGATGAGTAATGTCCCTTTAAATGTGGGGGTGGGAGGGAGCAGAGGCATGCAGCCTCCAGCCATAGTGTTAAAAAAAGAAAGACTTGCATTTTTGCAGCGCCTTTCATGACTTCGGGATGTCCCAAAGCGCTTTACAGTCAATGGAGTAATTTTGAAGTGTAGTCACTGTTGCAGTGAAGGAAATGCAGCAGCCAATTTGCACACAGCAAGGTCCCACACACAACAATGAAATAATGACTAGATAATCTGTTTTAGTGAGATTAGTTGAGGGAAAAATATTGGCTGGGACAAAGAGAAGAACTTCCCTGCTCTTCTTGGAAATAGTGCCATAAAATATTTTGCATCCACCTGAGATGGCTGATATTGGTTGAGGGATAAATATTGACCAGGACACCAGGGAGACCTCCCCCCCTCTTCTTGGAAATAGTGCCATCGGATCTTTTACGTCCACCTGAAATGGCAGATGGGCTCCAGTTTAACGTCACATCCGAAAGATGGCACCTCTGACAGTGCAACAATCCTAAGGGAGTCGAGGGATGAGGGGGAAGGGGAGTTGAGGTAGAAGATCAGCCATGATCTTATTGTATGACTTGAGGAGCCGTATGGCCTACTCCTCCTATTTCTTATGGTTCTTCAGTACTGCGCTGGAGTGTCAGCCTGGATTATATGCTCCAGGCCCTGCTTGGAGCAAATTCTGCTAAGCTTTGCTTCCCCCAACCACCATCATAATGCCTGGAGTGTGTTGATGTCACTATCAAAGCTTCTGCTTCCTTAAAATCCTTAAATGGAGTGGGGGAAGGAAGGGAACTGTGCAGCTGAAAGTTTGCTGTAAACAATGGGGGTAATTTTAACCCCCCAGGTCGGGTGGGTAGGGGTTAAAAATTAAAAAATGGGAAACCTGACCCAACCCACCTAAGTGCAGACCTCTTGTGTCAGAGTCCTCCAGCTCGCTGCAATGAACAGAGTAAGACACAATGATTGATTTAGTTTTGTGCTTATTTGCTTTCTTGAATTTAAAAGTCAGAAAGAACCGGTGCACCCAAGCATCGGATAATGGCAAATCGACCCTAGTTGTAGGCAGCACAATCTTGTTTGGCTCCTTGAACTGGCTGTGAAAAGCTTTCCCTTTTGTTTCAAGTACAAGGAGCATTTGCATCCCTACCAGCTCAGCTCAGCTAAACAAAGTACGGTGTGCAGGTCCTTGCAGCTCTCAATGAAAAAAGCAAGTGAGCATAAACAAAGGCCACCAGGATTGAGCTGATGTGGGTATTTTATTTACACCAATGTTTTATTGGTTTTGAAAGAATAAAATGCAGATTATTCTGACCGTCAAGTGGTTACAATCTCCCATTTGTGTAGTTTTTTTAATGAAATATTACTGTGGGGAATGACCCTAGGGCCTAACCAATTCAATGTGCAGTGGTTTTACAGCACAGTTCAAACACAGCAACTCGTATTTAGATCTCATTAACATGCGTTGTTAGTGGCAATCTGTCCAATTGAAAAATAGCCTTTTATACTTGGACATGAATTCACAACATTATATCTAATTTAATGAAGCTATTTTATTCAATAACCTGCTTCAAGTAGCTAGAAAATGGTAAATAAGCTTAATACCTTTTGTATGGTGAAACTTTTGATGGGGTCGACTGAGCGATGCCAAAGGAAAAACGTGACTTTTAAAATAAAGAGCTTGTTAGAGAAGAAATCCCAGTAAAATAATCAGGCCCACTCGACTGCCAGAACATGCATGTATCACAATGGACAACCAGAGAATGTGAACAGGGGAGGGACTCAGACAGGGAGCTTGGACTACAATGAAGAAACATATGCCCTTTGGATTGCTGGGAAGTGTTGGGTCAGCGATCGTCCAACATAAACTATTGTACTGACAGTCAAAATCCCAAGACCAGCATTCTTAAAAACACACGGTGAGACTTCAGCACCTGGAGTGCTACTGATGGCAAATCCTGTGCGTGTTATGGATGCACACAGATCAGACAAAAGATTCCCCATGTATGCATCCTGTATTTTTTGTTTAAAGGGCACCCGGTCTGTTGAAAACTGTTTCTCAGAATGTTCTAGGCAGTGTTTGTATGTGTGTCATGATTTCTTTTTGCACCAAGATCTCAGTGCATCATTTCTGTATGCGGTAAAATGGTGCACAGCTTCTCTCTCAACAAAGTAGTAATAAATACTAAGTGAGACCCCATTAAGGTTTTTTTTAATAAGTTGAAGTTTGCTGGCACATGTATGCTCAGTAATTTCCAGCATCAGGATATATTTCTACAACAACTTTATAAACCTTGATTTTCATTAAAAAAAACAAATATAGGCATAGAATACGGTGGTGAAGTGCAGCCTGTATAGTGGAATAGCCCAGTTGCATGGAGCTCCCATTTTAAAGTAGCAATCCCGGCCGCCTTACAATACATAAATTAGTATAATAAACAAAGAAAACATTCCCAAATGTTCCATATGGTGTGGTACTGAGTCATGCAGAACACACAGGCCAGATTCGATCCCAGGTCTGTGCTAAGTTAGCTCATCTCAATAACTTGCAGCAGCTGAGTGCCTACAATTGTCCTTATCATTCTGGGTTAAGGAATGGGAGGAGCAAAGGGGGAAGAGATCGACCATGGGCTCTACTCCTGGCTCTTATCCAGTGACCGTTGCTTGAAAGTATATATGGATGCATGTTGGCAGAGGATAGGATTGTTGAGCATGGCTATGGTGCCACAGTGAACCTGCCCATTCCCTGTGATGAAATAGTCTGCTGACAAGGCTCACATTAAATAAATCTACTTTGAGGTACAAAGATTGTTTAGGGAGAGGTTTAGTGGTTTGTAAATTGTAATCAATTCCAAGGCTCAGAATTGTAGCAAAATTTGTGTGACTGCATATTCATTGAAAATTTTGTTTGTGGCTCATTCCTGTTAAATCTTTTAAGTACAGATGAACCCTGAACCAAATTGGACTAATTTTGATTCATGTGCAAATGTCATCAAAAATTTATGTGGCGAATGCATATTGAGCTCTGTTCTGAAGCCCTGCCCCTTCACCTCGAGACTCCAGCTTGAATTCAATCCAGGGAGAAAGGAGGGAGCTCTCTGACCTCTAATAGATGTGAAGGGCTGCAAGTAAATTTCAAGTTCTGGCAATCTCTAGTCTTTGTCCCCAGTGAACATGATCACATTGTGTAAACCTGAACTGAATTTGACACTTCATTTAGCAGTTTGAATTGTAACTAGCCTGAGAATGCGGAGAGCTGAATTGTCAAGATGGTGCAGCTCTGCTGTTCCAGGGGTCCAAACTCAAGCTCATTCTTGGGATAAGTGACCTCTGCCACTTCTGACCCAAGGCTACTTAGCACATTCAATAGATGTACTATTCTCTGTCACTGACATTTCTCACTTTCATGTGCTCCATGGAAACGCTAACAATGTTGGTGTATTGTATGTGTACCAGCTGCTGAATGGACATCCCTGTGGCAAATGTTGACGTTCTCCCTATCTATTGTGCGTGGATAACAGCAATATATATATATAGTAATTCTCCAACTAAAGAAACCCAGTATTCTGTAATATCCCACATCCGTTTACATCATCACCCAACAATGGTGGAAGTAAAGCAACGTTTAAAAGAAAAATGTTAGCAAAATTGTCAAAAGATGACATCCATTCCCAGGGTTCAAGTGACTTGAGGTTCACTTTTGCAGTTTTAATATCATTTGAACCCTTAACCTTATTAATGCTTTATAATTTATTCCCTTCAATTCCCACCAATCTGATGATAGATGTACTGCATCTTTCCTGGAATAATTTTACCCTATTTTTTTTTTCAATTTTTAAGGATGTGAAATTATGCTGTCCAAACATTAACATATCATTGCTTAACACATTCATATTAAAGTCCTTTATTTTAATCGGGACATTAACCTACTTACTTTAAACATCTTAAAATTGAGGAGGTGGGCTGAGAAATTTTGTATGAATGAGTTGAGTGTCTGAATGCTAATTTTGATGCAGCATAACTTCAAGGCTAAAGTTTCTAATGAAGGAATTTTTTTAAGCGGTTGAGAATATTTTAGAATTACTTTTCTAACGCAGTCTGATGGCTTGCCCTGGAAAATGTCTTATCAATAGTTTGATTGTGTAATTGCTCGGATGGATAATTTTAATTGAATATTTAAAAAATATTAGTCCATCTCCTGTGGTGTTGAACATGGGGAGTTGAGACCAAATGTAGTTCGTTATGTTAAGTGGGATTGGAGGGCCAGGGATAATTGGACCAGGGCAGATTTAATTCAGTCCGCATTTTGAAGTCATACTTTCTGTCCATTTTTTATATAATACTTGGATTTTATACTATTAATAGTTAAATAGGAAGTCGCAGCAATTCGGGAAGCAGAAAGGAAAGTTGACTGGAGCAGAGATGTTTCGCTGCAGTGCATGCTGTAGGGCTGGGAGATGCAAAGGTACAGAAGGAAACAGTGCTCAATTGAAGTCCAGGTCCTGGAGGTGAAAGGACAGTCTTGTAATCCATTGTGCCACCCAGTTACCCAGGTGGAAGTGTTTGCCTTTGCCTTATTTAATTGAATTTTTTTTGGTTTCCAGTTTTGTCCCCTCCCCTGCTCACTGGAAGGCATTGACTTACAGTGGAGTATCATTCCACTGGTGCTGGCAGCCTTCTAACATCTGACCAAAGTGGCCATTCTTTGTGTCAGCTTAGAAAGTAAGTGTCGACAGGCTATTTGACAATGCAGCTGAGCTTTATCCTGCCCCCTCCCAATATCCATGTGCATGCCTTTTCCAGCAGGAGCCATTGGATAGTACTCAGATGCAGGAACCTTGGCTGATTTCTTCTCTCCAAAGCCTGGCTGCCCTACCGCTGCTTGTTGAAACAAGTTATAATACAAAAAAATCATCAATCCGATCAATATGCTAAAGGGGTAATTCTGTAATCACAGAAGAAAGCGTGAGGCAGAAATAGGGCTAGAACATTTTTGCTTCAATTTTCAGACCCATGCGCCCTGCAAGCACGGCTTCCCACTGGGACGATAGAATTACCCCTTACATGGACACAAAAACTATTGGAATTTACCTGGTCAACATCAAAGGAACACCAATAATGAACACTTTGGTTTTTTTACAAGGTAGTCTCAGTCCTCCTCTATGGAACTCCCCCCTTAAACCCCTTCATCTCGCTTCCTCTCTCCCTGCCTTCAAATGCAACGTGAAAACATACATATTCAAGCATGCCTTTGGTCATAACTCCTCCATTTATGCTTGGTGTCCATTTTGACTCTTTGGTGAAGTACCTTGGGATATTTATCTGCCTTTAAGACGTTAAATAAATGCAAGATGGTTGTTGTAGAGAGCACATTACTAGTTGGAGAGGTTCGGTCCATTGATTTTTCCTTCCCTGTGTAAAACTCAGTAGTCAAAGTTGAGCTTAGAGCAAGTGGGTACGTTGTGTTATGGTACTGTCCATAGGTGGTAGTTGATCATGAAAAAGGTTACCAAATGCAATTGCTCCAAGTTTGATCCCTTACTACTGGAAAAAAAAAATGGGTTAATTGGGTGAAGTTCAGAATAATTGGCCCCATCAGATTGACTTCTGAAATCTATATGTGCCTTTCCTTTCCCCTCTCCCCTTTCAAAGCAAAGGGACTGAACACGCCTTCATGGTGCACCAGCTCTAATATAATAACTGAAGCAAGATCCTGTGGATGGAGTACGATCAACCGCGTTACTGGTTCACGTGCGGTCATACCCTGGGCCAGCACACTGGTGGTAATTGAGCCCAAACCTCTGAGCTAGCATTGTTTTAATGTTGCTTCATTCATCTTCAGTCAGTATCCATACAGCAATCTTGCATAACATTTGTACTGTAACAGGGCTCCCACAATTCCTCTGTGCAGAAGAAAATCTTGCTTATAATTAGCCCTTCAGAGGGATAATCATGCCACTGTTTGGATCAGATTTGGGAGCAAGAGGCTACATATTCTTGGATATGGAAGTTATCCCAGAGGACTGGAGGGTTGCCAATGTAACACCTTTGTTCAAGATGGAAAAAAAGGATAAACTAGCTAACTGTAGACCAATCAGCATAACAATAATAAGCTTCTCGAGGGCATAACACAGGATAAAATTAATACTCACTTACAAAGACATGAATTAAGAAACGCAAGCACAGATTTGTAAAAAGACAAGTCGTGTATGGCAAATTAAATCGAACTCTTTGAGGAAATAACTGAATGTATTGATGAAGGAAATGCAGCGGATATGTATTTTAAATTTAGGTTTATAAGATGCTGAATAGGAGGTTTGTTAATAAAGTTAAGGTGCATGATCTTAAAGGGACTGTGGCAATTGCCTAAAAGACAGAAAAGAGTGAGTTGTGGTCAATGGTTTTTCAGATTGTAAGGCTGAAAACAGTGGTGACCCCAGGGATCAGTGTTGGAACCATCGCTCTTAGTATATATAAATAATAACCTGGACTAGTGTACATGGGATACAGTATCAACATTTTAGGAAAAATGGACAGATTAATAGACGGAGAAGATAGAAGTTACATGAAATTGAATGAGAAATGTGAGGTGATACATTTTGATAAGAAAAATAAGGAGTGGAAATATAAGTGATAAAATGTAAAAGGATTAGAGCAGTAGAGAGAAAACGAGATTGAGAAACACCAAACTTTACAAGTGGGAGGACAAGTAGATAACATTATTTTAAACAAATGCAGCTTATGGGATCCTAGGTTTTATAAATAGAGGCATAGGCCCCAATTTTCAAAGGAAACTGGGGGTGGGGAGGGGCTGCGAAAATCGGGAAAATCCCAAGCGGGTGAGAAAGCCGGCCCCAACCCGACTTCCTTCCAGGTTTCCCACAGATGCACTTGTGTGTGTGCGCATGCTTCCCGAATGCGGAAGTCCCGCCGGCAATTAAAGCCGGCAGGATGATAGTTATAGAACCAAATGTACCTCATTGAGTTACTAAAGTACTTTATTTCTGATATAGTAGATAGTTAAATCGATTTTATGCTTACCTGGGCGGCTTTCCCACGGCTCCCGATTCACGCTTGGTGAAAGCAGACATGAAGGGCTGGATCAGGCAAAAATAAACAAAATAAATTTAAAAAACCGTTGCACAAAGTTTTAAAAAAAACAAAATAAACATACCTTTCCACCCTGCTCTGATGTCCAATGTCCCCACCTCTGATATCCCCCCCCTCCCCCGATGCCTCCCTTTCTGATGTCCCTCTCAGCCCCTGATGTCTCCCTCTCCGATGTCCCTCTCAGCCCCTGATGTCTCCCTCTCCGATGTCCCTCTCAGCCCCTGATGTCTCCCTCTCCGATGTCCCTCTCAGCCCCTGATGTCTCCCTCTCCGATGTCCCTCTCAGCCCCTGATGTCTCCCTCTCCGATGTCCCTCTCAGCCCCTGATGTCTCCCTCTCCGATGTCCCTCTCAGCCCCTGATGTCTCCCTCTCCGATGTCCCTCTCAGCCCCTGATGTCTCCCTCTCCGATGTCCCTCTCCGATGTCCCTCTCAGCCCCTGATGTCTCCCTCTCTGATGTCCCTCTCAGCCCCTGATGTCTCCCTCTCCGATGTCCCTCTCAGCCCCTGATGTCTCCCTCTCCGATGTCCCTCTCAGCCCCTGATGTCTCCCTCTCCGATGTCCCTCTCAGCCCCTGATGTCTCCCTCTCCGATGTCCCTCTCAGCCCCTGATGTCTCCCTCTCCGATGTCCCTCTCAGCCCCTGATGTCTCCCTCTCCGATGTCCCTCTCAGCCCCTGATGTCTCCCTCTCCGATGTCCCTCTCAGCCCCCGATGTCTCCCTCTCCGATCTCTTTCTCTCCCCCGATCTCCAGCGCTGGATGCGTCTCTCTCTCTCTCTCTCTCACTCACTCTTTTTCCACCCCCCCACAACCGGCGTTGTAGCTCCTGTAAGCAGTCAGCCTGTCCTGTCAGTCAGGCTGGCTGCCGGGCGTGAAACCCAGAAACAACTTTAAACACCATCAATTACATCACGATTGTGCCGGGTTTGCCACGCGCATCTTCACCCGCCCCCGGTGCCAACCCGCCACCGTTTCAAAATTGAGCCCATAGAGTACAAAAGGTAATGCTAAACCTAAACAAATCATTGTTTAGATTGCAGTTAGAATATTGTAAATGTTTTAAGTGTTCTTTTAGGAAAGCTGTGAGGAACATGGAAAGGGTAAGTAAAAGATTTGCTAAGATGATACTAGTGATGTGAAGCTTCAGTTATCGCAAGAGACATGAGAAACTGAGACTCCATCCACTCGAGCGGAGAAGTTAGAGATCTAAACAAGGTGTTCAAAGTTATAAGGGCTTCAGATCTCAGTTGGTAGCGTTCCGGCGGGAGTCGGGGCCCGGGAGCCAATCAATAAGTACTTGATTGCGTGTAAAGCGCTTTGAGATATCTTGAGGTGGTGAAAGGCACAGTATAAATGCTGGTCTGTCTTTCTTTCTGTGCTGTCATTTTAACCATTGTCTCAGATGTCTGAAAATTTTCAGTCCCAACTGTATTTGAAGCTTCAAGTTAAACTTTGTTTCTGCTGTGGCTGATGAGAGGTAAAGACACTGTTAAGTTTGAAGGCTTAATGACTGTACTTGCAGGACATGGGAGGCATAACACCATGTTGGAACAGGCTGGTGTAACGCAAAGTGGAGAAGGGTGGACTACAAACAGAGAAGCAGGAGTGGTGTTGTCTGGGTCACTGATTTTATTTGGGTGGGGGGGGGGGTTGCTGGGTGTGTACCCATTGCCCCTATCCCTGGTTTGGTGCCTGTTGACCCTTGGCTGCTAAAATTATTTTTTAAAAAACAGAAAAATCTTTTGTATTTTCTGGATGGCAACAAATAAAGAAAAGGACAAGTCATTAAATTGGAGCTGTTTTTTGTCCAAAGGGAATAAAATTATTGATGTGGCTTTGTGTTGCAACCAAACTCTCTCACTGCGATCCCCTCCACAGCTTACGTTGTTCATGGATCTGCAGCACTAAGTCAGACATTTGAGCCTCTAATTATGTTTCTCAAGCTCTCACAACGTGCTTAGTTGCAATCTTCTGTTCTTGAGTTTTAATTTTCGGGCGGAAGTGTTTATAGTTCTGCAGAAAGAATAATCTAAACACTGCAATTGATTGCGCTGTATATAATTACGGTCCTTGTGGTATTTATTTCGCTGGAATCCCAATCTTAATGCGTTAAGTACCTGTAGATTTCCCAAGCCTTTAATACTATTCCTTAAATTGCCACTATTAAATTGGTTCTGAAGCAGACTTGGGAAAGATACTGTCACGTGATTTAGAGCAGACCTCATGGTGGAATTTACAGACCTGCCAAATATTCTTGAATTACCAGGAATGAGAGCTTTATAAGTATAATAAATGCAACAGCTGCCAACCCCACTTACTGTAGATATATGGGGCCATGTCCATTTTTGAAGAAGTGAGACACGTAGAAACAAAATAGAGTTTTTGTAACCAAAATGAGCCAATCTCGCTGATAATGAGTGAGAGCTGACTGCCCCAATTTGCCTGTTTTTATTTCCTGAGCGCACTGATACAGCCCTCATTGCCCACACACACAGTGTTGGTCTTCAGCTCCCATTTGCTTATTAATCAAAACTGTGCATTTATATAAGCATTCTAATAATAAAAATAGAGAAGGGAAATTATGTTCAGAAAATGCATGTGAAGATATTTATGTTCCAAAGGTTTTTAATTAAATATATCTGTGCTTGAACTCGATTTTTGATTTCCACCATCACCCAGATAGTACGCCGTCTCTCCTTTAGAAGTTACAGTTTGGGTGCTACCTATTTTATTCTTCATTGCTCTTCATTCCCCCCTTTGCTTTATTTGGGGCTATTTTAATTGTTTAAGTTTAGCAGTATGACTGAATGTTTCTTAAAGACTAAGCATAGCCTATTGAATTGACCCACAATCCTAAACGTTAGGCTGCCACATGATGATTATAGCACATTTCTTGACCTCAGGATGTCCCAAAGCGCTTCATCACCAATGAATCACTGTTGATGTGCAGCCGCCGTTGCAACGTAGGGAAACGTGGCAATCAATTTCCGCACAGCAAGATCCCGCAAACAGCAGTGAGATAAATGACCAGATAATCTTGTTGGCTAGAACAACAGCAGAATTCTTCTGCTCGTTTTCAAATATTGCTTTGGGATCTTTTGCATCCACCTCGATAGCAGATGGATCCTCTGTTTAACGTCTCATCTGAAAGACAGTGTGGCACTCCCTCATTGAAGTGCTGAAATCCTAGAGTTGGGCTTGAACCCACAACCTTCTGTCTCAGAGGCAAGAGTGCTACCATTGAATCAAAGCTGACACAAATGGGAGATTGTAGGTATATTTTTTGGTATTTTTGTCAGCCTTTACTGAACTGCTAGTTTTGTGTACACCTCACGATTATAACATCATAAAGTACAGCTCCATTAGATGGGTGTGGGCATCATTCACCATTTATCATGTCCCAGGGACAAGGGTGGTGGAAATTTCTGCACAAAATGCCCACTCCTAAATTGACTTCTAGCATTTCTAAAACATAAAACGTAGTTTTAAAAAAAAGTGACTCGAGTCACCAGTAAGTGTATGGAAATGTGTCTTTATACCCAAAATGATTATAGGACAATTCAGCTGACTATACTTTAAATAACCACAACTTTAATTTGAGTTGGTGGGTAATATTTCTGAATCAGTGCATGCAACTCAATTCCATGCTCAAAATGACTGGTGACTTGACCAAGCCTTGAGTTCATTATTGAATTTTCTGCTGATTCTTGTTGGTAAGCAACTATGTCGATAGTCGGAGAGATCCAAGACATTTATAGCAGCTGGTTAAGAATTCTTCCATCAATCTCAGCCACATTCTTTTTAAGATAACTTATATGAGGAAGGAAACCGTCCCAACTATAATACAATATACTACCACTTATTTAATTGGTGCCTTGAGCCCCTACTTGACTCGACCTGCAGCAAAGCACTCTTGAGTATCCTCTTTTTGATTTCTGCTTTCAGTTAGTATGACTGGGAAACCAGGTCTCCTTTAGCATGTTGGTGATCACTTAAACAACACTCTGCAAGCACAGTTGTGTTGTCACAATGCTATGCATTCTGTAACAGTTCTGGTTTTCTAGCCATTGTCTCTGTCTTAGAATATGGGGATGTTTGAAAAGCAAAAAAATAGTTTAAAAATAAAATATCCTTGATCAACACCTTGCAGACCTATAGGTACATTTCTTTACTCCATCTTATCAATATCACTATGCCTCAGATTTGAAGTTGGTGACTGAAGGAAATTAAAGAAATGATGCAAACAGGCATCCATTTGTATCTCAAAAAAAAAACAGGTGCAGGACTATAACCTGATCTTGTAAGCTCAAAGGACTGTTCGAGAATGCTCCAGCTTCTCCTGACTGAGTAATCATCTGAAGCCCCACATCGGATACAGACTCACTCCTCACTACTGTTGCCCCCTCTCCATCAAAATTGAAACTTAAGGGAGATGCATTTTATGACATAGTTTGTCATAATTAATAACACGTCACTTGACTGATGAAATTGGTTCAAATGGCTGTTAAGATCATACAGCGGGTGAAAGCTGAGCTAGGTCCTGAAAGAAACCTGATCACTGAATAACCGCAGTTGGCCTTGTTGGGTTCTCTTATCCTTTTTAAAATAAGTAAATCTGGCAGTACCCATGAGGAATGACATGTTTATCTGCATGTTCCTCTTGCTACTTTCTCTTTTCCATGGAGTAGGGATGGGTGGTGGCCATTGGTTGTCTTTTGTGGCAGGGCCCACAACAACAAAAGTAATTTTTAAAAAAAACGTTGACTTGTGCAACAGGGTGGTGGGAAATGAATGTACTCACACCACTAGAGATTTGAGTCCAGTCCTTGTGTGCTGCAGAGGAGGCTGGAAGTCACACGGTGGTGATGCTGTGTACGGTCCGCTGTGGGTTTATAAAAGTTTTGATTATTACCCAGTGAAGTTTAAACCTACTTTAGAATCTTCCAGGATTTCAGCTCCTCTAAGGAAAATCAGCAAAAACAACTGCTGGGTTGGCTCACCCTTATTGTTTGGAGAATGCATGGTCTCTGTTGACCACTTACTTTGGTCAGGAAGTCACCACAAAAGGAAATTTGAGCACAGAAGACAATGTTTCACCACTTATTTCTGGTTGTGACTCGTGAATGTGCGTTGCATTTTGTGGTCTCACAATAAACCAGATTTCACCCTTGGCTTGACACTTTCTGTACATCCAGCATTAGTTGCCCAGAACAACTAAGTTCCTGGTACTCAGTGATCTGTGCTTTGTAAGAAGCCTATGAGCATAAACAAAGAACCAACCTCTCTTCCCACCCCCCTCAAATAAAGTACCAAATTCCATTTGTCAGTTCAGCAGACATTCTAGAGCACTGATGGCAACCCAGTGGCTTTGGCAAACCATAGCCATTTCTAGGAGGCACAACAGTGAGAGAGTGGCAGCTCTGGCTCAGTGATAGAACTCTCGTCTGAGTCAGAAGGTTGTGGGTTCAAGTCCCGCTCCAGAGACTTGAGCATATAATCTAGGCTGACAATCCCAGTGCAGTACTGAGTGACTGCTGCACTGCTGGAGGTGTCGTCTTTCATAGAATCATAGAAAATAGGAGCAAGAGTAGGCCATTCGGCCCTTTGGGCCTGCTCTGCCATTCAAAATGATCATGGCTGATCGTCTAACTCAGTACCCTGTTCCCGCTTTTCCCCCATATCCCTTGATCCTTTTTGCATTAAGTGCTTTCAGATGAGACGTTAAACCACCCTCTCAGGCAGATGTAAAAGATCCCATTGCACTCTTCAAAGAAGAGCAGAGGAGTTCTCCCCAATATCCTGGCCAATATTTAACCCTCAACCAGCATAATTAAAACAGAAAATCTGGTCGTTATCCCATTGTGCTGTTTATAGGACCTTGCTGTACACAAATTGGCTGCTGCCTTTCCTACATTACAACAGTGACTACACTCCAAAAGTACTTAATTGGCTGTAAAGCGCTTTGGGATGACCTGAAATTGTGAAAGGTGGTATAGAAATGCAAACCAAGATGTAGCACAAGCAGCATCCAGAGCATGTAGGAAGTGAGGAACATCCAAGTGCAAGAGCAGCATCTGGGTCACTGGAGACAAGCAGAATGGTGCAAGAATAGTCGCAATTTAAAAGGCAAAAGTGAGCCTGAGTTCAAAAAGGTCTGAGCAAGAAAATCGTTGAGTAAAATGCAAACAGTAATAGGAGAACAGCTGCACCAGAATAAGTCAAGGAGAGAAAAGAACAAAAAAGGTTATTGAACGTGAAGGGGAACAAAGCAGGAATTGAGCTTTGAGTAGAGGCAAAAGCAAAATTGTCAGAGATTCAGTTTGAAAAGAATAAAATAACTAAATGTAAAGAAAAGCCCATTCCTGAAAACCAAAGGGAATTTCCGTAAAGTGGAGAGGAAAATTGAGGTGAAAACTCCAGACTGTACAGTTACTAATCGCTCGAGGCACTGAGTAGAACAACACACAAGGATTTCAGCTGCAAGATCAGACTGATACACTTGAAACCTTCAAATGTTGTTGTTTGAGCCTCTAAAGTAACTAAAAGTTTTTTTGGCGTGAGGAGAGAGAGTTGGAGCCTGGAGCGAGGAGAGGCAGTAAGCTTGGAACAGTTTGCCACTTTATGGCATGTAAGATGAGACATCCTGATACACAGAGTAGTTTATTTCCATGTAATCTGCTTTTGAAAAGAACTTGTAATACTGAATCGTATCATAGGAGCTAAAAGTATCTAACACCACCAGAAATCCTATACCCTACCTTCAGGCAGAGCGGGAAGCATATTTCATTACCAAGGGAGTGGGACTGTGGGCTGGAATAAGATAGACCACTTAAACTTTAAACTGCTTTAAATATTTTTAACACCTGTTTATTAGGACAGAAGTAAGGCAACAGAGTTGCATTTCAGCAAGGACGAGGGGTCATATAGAGCGCAGTTTAGCTCATTTATTGTCATTAAAAAAGGGAAATAATCACTAAAGAATAGCTGGGCATCTCTTGTGTTGCATTCACTAAGTGTGTGTGTGACATGCAGCCCACAATACAGGATTCCTACATCTGCCTGAAGTTCAAGGTAATTGAAACACTCAAAATACAAATCACAAATCTTGGGGTTGGTGGGTGGTGATTTGCCACGTTAAGGAAACGTGAGCGTTTAATATTTTTCTGACCATAAAAAGGTAGAGGCCAAGAGTGGCTACGAGGTAGGGGCAGAGGAAGGGACATGTGCAGAGTGTGGTCACAAGCAGTGTGAGAAGCTGCACGATCACCACCACAACAGTTATGCAACTGTGGCCAGCATCATGTCGGATCAACAGGGACTTAAACAAGTGACTATGACATCTCACAGCACCAAAGATATTTTGGTAGCCAGCAGAAGAGATCAGTAATAGTTATGGGAGATTGTAGCATTAGATATCGAGACAAGATAAGCAGATGTGACCATGAGAACTACTAGGTGTGTTGGTCTCGGGCGTGATGAATCTCAGCTCACCTCCATCCTCCAGGTGGATGGTACATTAAAGAGGTGTAGGGAAATATCCTGTTATTATGGTCCACATAAGTAAGAAGGTATCATTTGGCAGTCTGAAGTAATTTCAGGGAGCTGGGGAGAAAGCAGAAGGGAAAGACCAACATGGTAGCACTCCCTAAAATACTGTCAGTAACGTTCAAGAATAGGGAGGCAGACTGGAGAAAGATGTCAACACATGGCAAAAGGTGTGGTGTAGGGGGCAAGGTTTCAGGTTCTTGGGCAACTGGGGTCTTTTCTGCGAACGAGGAAGCTTGTACTGACGAGAGGGGCTTCACTTGAACGGAAGAGGAACAGGGATACTGTCAGAACGGACAGGTAGATAGACTGATGGAGGGATATTTACTCTAGGAAGGCAGGTGCACAGGACAGCCAGGAAGGTTTTGGTAGGTGGCAAGAAAATCGTGTGTATACCATAGTACAGGATGTCATTGCTGAATCTAAAGAAATGAAGGGCAAGGCCAGTTAGGAGCAGTGAGGGAAGAAAAAGTCCAGCACAAGTGGGGCACGGGTGAATGGATGGAAAGGGGTACACATATTTTAGAAATGTTGCAGCGAAAATAGCTGAATTAGAAGGGTTAATGCACACAGGATATGTAGACTTCATAGATGTGATGGAAACTTGGGAGGAGTACTCATGGGATATGACACTGTTCAGAAGGGATAAATGTAGACAAAGGGGTGGAGGAATCACGTTTTATATAAAGGATAACAAAGGTACAGGGAAAACAGGACTTCAAAGAGTATATGGGAGAGTGAATTTCTCTGGGTAAAGCTAAGTGAGGGAAACTACCGGTGGCAATTTACTGCCATTCGCGAGACCAAACAGCCAACATTGAGTCATTTTGCAGGAGAGCAAGGAAAGCATATGGGAGGATATTAGTCATGGGAGATTTTAACTACCCGGATATTGAATGGAGTTTGTGTAGTGATAGAAGTGAAAAGAGTCAGGAGTGTTTGTGTGTAGTAAGGGACTGCTACACGGAACAACATTTTGGAGGAGGCTAAAAATGAGTCTGTACCTGACCTAATGCTCAAAAGTAGCCCTGCATATAGGCCTTATGACACATGAAGATGAGGGATTGCACTGCAAGTGCTGTGGGACATAGGTAGGTAACAACTTAAGCTGCTGGTATACTGAATGTCACTTTTATTGTAGAGGAAAAAAATTAAAGCATATAAAATCACATCCGTTAAAATAACGGATAAAGGAATGTCAAACGAACACGTTAAGCGTTTGTCTGATATTATCGCCAGCAGTAATTTGCAATCTAGAACATGTCAGAAAGGTTCATTTTACTAGAATAAAAATGATTATATTTTGCAATCGTTAAAAGAAAGTTACGTGCACAATCATGTGGCTTTCAGGAACAGGCATGGCGAGCTAAGCTTTGCGCACCTGCCTGAATGCCTCCAGACTAGGAAATGCCATCACACTTTAATGATCACTAATGCCATTGTTCATATTTTCCCATGGATGGTTTGGGCTCTTTCCACAGCAAAAAAAAAGTGATCTCGACTATATGTGTGTGGAGAGCCGGATCTCACAGCACAGCAACATACTAGTAATAAGTCCTATGAATAGGAATCTGAGTAATTTGTTTAAATTAAGCAAATTTCTGTTCCACCAGTTTAGTGACTGGAAGGCTCGATAAAGCCAGTTAATATATTCATGCCAGAGAACCTTCACACTGGACAACAGGTGGGCGTGCCTGTTTCTCAAAAAGTTCTTTGAGGAAAATTTAAAGTTATTAAAAGCTTTATTTTAGCAGTTTTTTTATTTAAGGACAAAAACTAAATAAAATAACTGGATTCTCAATAACCATCAGTCCATCTTAAAACTTTTGGCCTCAAGTTTCTGCGCATCCAACGGTGGCAGATGCAATCTGATTGGTTCTGATATCCTCCAGTTATGCCTTCCTGTGATCTGATTGACAACCTCTAACCCGCGTGAAGAAAGGTTTGAAACACTGATAAGCTGACATGGGGTTGAAAAGCTGATGATTGGCAGGTATGGAGTTATCAGTGGTAACTCATTGAATTCAATCCCCAGAACGCCAGTAAAAATCCAGGAACGTAATTAAACATTGAATATGCATAAACCAATAGGTTTAATTGTAAGATGGTGGAATACAGTCCCCAATCTTCAAATACTGGTAGAACCCTGTGATTGCCTGTTTGGAACATTCTTTCCCTCTGCAGTCACCGATTTCAGGTCCTGAGTGAAATATCATGTACCTCAGACATGAAGTAAGGCTGAAGACAATTTGGAGGTGGTCAGAGTGCAAGACTGTTGTGAGGGGAGGTTGTCCTTCTCAGTGACCAAAGATTGTGACTGCTTTGCATTTCCTGCCTGACCATTTAACCTGAGAGCCGCCTTTGCAGCAGCAGATGGTGAGATGCACAGCGGCAAACTCCTAATGTACAGAGCATGTCCGATTGTTTATGAGTAAAGGAGCCATTTTGGCACTTCATCCTAATGATTTGTATGTCCTATCATCTGTGCACCTGGCACTGAGAAAATAAATGGGCAGTTAATAGCCCAACAATGTGTAAGTTCCTTCCATTATAACTTAATTATGTAAGATATTATTGTCCATTACTGAGTGTCTGTTGCATAATTTATGATGGCCTAGCTTGGCAGAGTGGCCCTGCAGCAAATGAGCACTAGATCAACACTGCAGTGGATGCTTTAACATAAATGGAGCCTCCACTGAGCATGTTGACTTGGCTTATGAAGACGACAAGATTTGTTTTGTTTTGCAGATCACACTTGAAATAATGAAAACTCTTTGTGTGCTATGGTTTTTGTGTACACAACAGTATTGTACCCCAGACTACAAATTTGCTGTTGCCCAGCATGAGTCACGTGGTTTCTCGCTTGTAATTAAGATGTCACTGTTGCGTTAGTTAATATGATGGGGAAGCCAGGCCCCGTTGAGGCTAGCAGTGCTTAAAAAAGAATATTAAATAAGTACAATAGTCTATTCACAGAATGATAGTATGTTAGAAACAGGTCATTCGATTCATAGTAGTGTTTTCTCCACATGAGCCACCTAGACTAATCCCACTTTCTTGCTTCCCATAATAGTCTATTTTTCAAGCAACAATCTAATTCCTTTTTAGAACAATTTATCCACTCTGTTCAAACAACAGTTTGTAGCAGAGAATTCAACGTTCTAATCACTCTCTGTGCAAAGATTTTTTCTCACCTTCCCTTGAATTCTTTTTGTGATTATCTTAAATTTACCGTTACAATAATATATTCTTAAGGTCTGATATCAGTTAAACCCTTCAATTTGTTTGCCAGGCAACAAACTCCTTAAGTACCTATTATTGTCTATGTAGAACTAGTACGTTTATGCCCTTGGATCTAATGAAGTGTTTGATTTGGCTTTCAAGTGAAATGGTGAAGCGCTTAAAGGTTTTTTTTCAGTTGCAATATTACATACAAATCTGTTTTCTGTCAACAGCTTAAATTGAGGAAAATCACATCTAATGAGTCTACTCATTGTACTGTTCTTGCGTGGTTAATTTAGTTCAGAGAACTTCAAAACATTGGAGTGCTGCAGGGCAATCAACAAAGTGCAACAAAACATGGACGAATTACTATGCACTTTTTTCAATCCTGGATAAAAGGCAGGGGGGTCAATTTCCTCGGATCTTCTCTCGCTCCGCCACTGTACCTTCGGTAGTTTGGCGAAATCCCCCTTTACGTGGGTTAATGGGGTTTCCACCGAAGTTACAGCAGCAGAGTGGAAGATTCTCCGAGGAAATTCTCGCACATGGTTTAAAAAGGCTCTCTCGACTGTGTGTGAGTGACCGTAAGTGCTTTCCTGCAAAGAAAAGTATTACTCCATTTTATGAATAATTACAACTTAAAAAGAGATCTGAAGTCCAGCTGCTAATAAAAATTGAAAATTAACATCTCTCCCCAAAGAGATACTTGTAAACTCAACGGTGTGCTACGCCCTACTGTGTCAGTAAGTCCTGGATCTTGGATGACTGCGAGAACCCTGAGGGAAAAGGGAAACAGTCAGGCTGAATGATTTAATAACAGCAGGGTATGTATGGGTACACTGAAATGGTTTAAGGCAGTTTCCTTATAGGCAGATCTCTGTTAGAAGGAGAATTCCTCTGTTAGAACGGATTGGGGTAGTTAGAAACAAACAGATTGGCAGAACTGTTGGGAGAGTTCATAAATCTGTGCCAAACACTTCTATCTAACTAAAGTAATGAATTGCTGGCATACTTTAAATAGTGTTTTCAATAAAGCTAAAAGGTAAAGCCTAATATTTAATTTCACGACCGTGAAATGCTGCACCATGTAATCCTGTCATGTACGATTTGTTTTAATATATAGTAACCATGCAAAATCACTTTAGAGATGCCAAGGTATTTGTTTCACAAAGAGTGAGCAGAGCCTCATGAAAGGTGTTCCTGCTTGAAGATAAGGGATAGGATACTGGAGATTTAGAAGAGGTTGTAAGGTTTAGTGGGAAAGCTGAACGTTTTTCTTGGCCTTTTCTCTTCCTCCTCACCTGAAGTTGTTAATTCACTCTGTCATCTTGACCAAGAGGCCATTCTTCAAGTGTGAGCCTCGACAATAATTGCCTTTAGGCCATTTGATCACAGGAGAGAGAAATCACCATCAGTCCTGATTCTGTCCTTAAGGCAACATCCTCGCACATCCATTTTGCTGGAAGGGCTAATTGGTTTGTAACCAGCGGCCCTAACTAATTCTTCCTTTTAGAGGTTCTGAGGCCTACTGTATTCCCTCCCTAAACCTCTCTGTGCCTCTACCCCTCTCTCCTCCTTTAAGATGCTCCTTAAAACCTACCTCTTTGACCAAGCTTTTGATCACCTGTCCTAATATTTCCTTATCTGGCTCGGTGTCAAATTTTGTTTGAAAACGCTCCTGTAAAGTGTCTTGGGATGTTTTACTGCACTGAAGGTGTTATATAAATGGAAGTTGTTGTACTGTAGCATCGCAGCTGTTGCCCAGCAGAGATCCACCGGCCCGGCACTGATGGGAAAGTCAAACCTGGAACCTAGTCTGTACTGTCTCTACCAGCTGGACCACAGGGAGAGCTGGGTGCTTTTAAGGAGCAATATGTTTTGATTGGTGTGGTTGATGGTAGAATCACTAATATTGAAATTGTAACAAAATGCAGAATAAAGGTCAACTTTTAAACCACAAGCATCGCTGTGCTCCTACTGCCCTTACGCTGCCACTGTTTTCAACATAAGTTTGTCCGAGACATCCACAGTCGTGGGTTCACACCAGCCTCTATGCTGATCCTGACTCAGCTTTCCAGGGATTGTGAGGTACAAGGGCAGCTGATTTGGTTTAGGGATCTGTTCAATTAAACATTAAGCAAAAAATTATCATTTGGAGACACAAAGATTCTTTTTAAAAACTGGAAATGCACAGTAGGTCAGTCAGTCTCTGTAAAGAGAAAGGTAGATTATTGACATTTTGGATATGTGCCTTTCATCAGATCTGAAGATGGCTTCAGTCTTCATTTCTGAAGGGTACACACCCAAAACATCGTAACCTGTCTTTTCTCTTCACAGATGCCTTGGAAATGGTCTTAATGAAATGAAAGGCCCCAGTCAGTTCTTTTTAAATGTTCCATGAAAGTTGGCCATTGAACATACTGTATTAAAATCTTCATAAGATGCTTTTAACTTCATTAAGCTTAAATAAGGAATGACGACTAAATATTGCAAATCACCGCACCTGATCATCATTTATTATCAGGGGCGTTTAGTAAATCTTTTCGTATTAAAAGGTTTTGAGAATTTTAAAAACCTTTTGAGAAGGCCTTTATAAATTTAATGTGGATTTTGGATCATTTTGAAACCAGAATATGTCTACACACTGAAGATCCTGTTTCTTCAATATCGAAGATTTAATAAGACTACAAGCGTCAGAAGACCTAGGGTTCAGGTGGTGCAGTGGCTTGGTTTTCAGTGCTATGTTTCGAGTCTGAGTCTCAGTCAGGCCCAGTGCACTGAAGGCCAGCTGTCGGCTATTAAATAATCCCTGGTGAAATGAGTTTCCAACTTGACGTCGTAGCGAATGTCAGATGTCCATGGTTACAAAAAAATGTCAGGCCAATCCTTGATGATTGTATTTTGTGTCCCAGGTTCTAAAAGGGGTCTACTGAATGGTCATCCTGTATGATAGTTAGAGGGTTACCACCACTCGTCTATCTAGTGCTGGTGTAAGATAACAAGCAGCAGCAATACCTGGCAACCTAAATGGACAACGCATGTTCTTCTTGGTGATTTATAGGGTAGACTTGAACAGTAGACAATCCATGTACATGCAGTGCACCCTTATAAGAGTTGTAAATTGCCACTTTGTCTCATTTATTTATGGTATTCTAAATAAACTGGAAGGCCTTGGTAAGGACAAATTGCCGCATGTTTTTTAACAAGTCGCACAAAAATAACTTGATTTCAGGAACTTCAATGTAAACGTTTTGAGAAAGGACTGATACTCAAAATAGTACTTGGTGACCCTCGGGCCACTTGTAGTCCACCTTCTCACCTCAGCAGACTTGCTCAATCCTTTGATTCTCTTGACCTTTGCTCATGGTCTTGTTGACTGAAACTGGGAATTGGTACTGTCCCCTCTCCACTTGTTCTTCGGTGGCTGAAAACTGGATACTGCCAGTTGGGGGCAGGGCTATCCCTATGTCCAATAGCACAGGCCTCTTGGAAACTCCACACTGCTACGCAGTTCAAATCAAGAGCCTTCTGTGTGAGAAATCGCTGGTATAGAGCTGTGTTGTATCACTCGGCTGTACAACATGTCAGAGCAGTGGACCTCAAGCAAGATATTACTGGGGATTGTGGTCCTTGGGGAAAAAAATACTGAAGTACAGTATGGAAAAGTAAGATGGTTTTTGATAGTTTTGAAATATACCCCAGCACTAAAATATGGAATTAAAATGGAAAATGCTGGAAATAAGCTATTTTCTTTTGAAGAGAAAGGCAGGTTATGACATTTTAAGTATGTAACCCTTCATCAGAACTAAAGGATACACAACCCAAAGCATCAAAAACTGTCTTTTCTCTTGACAAATGCACGTGCTGTGTATTTCCAGCATTTTATGTTTCTATTTCAAATTTCCAACATTTGACGTTTTATTTCTTTTTATTTTACTAGAAAGGTCCATCACCATGGGTCAGTAGTGATGTTTATTTCACACTACTAAAACAGCTAACTCGTCCTGTAATTAGCACAAACTGTAAATATTCTGTCCAGCCAATGGCAAAACTTTGGTCGAGATAACCTGAATGAAATTTCACATATTGAGGATGTAAAAGTCCTGTGAAATAAGTTTGTCCAAAATATTATAGTACCCTGTCCTGACTCCTACAGGTAACTCACACACACACTCAAATATACAGCTGACAAGACAGTTACTCTTAATATGGAGAGGCTAATCATATATGGATCTAAAATCATAGAATCATACAGCACAGATGGAGGCCACTCATTGCATCATGCTTGTGTCGGCTCTTGGGAACAGTTCTTCAATTAGTTCCACTCCCCTGCACTTTTTCCCATAGCCTTCAAATTTTTCCTTTTTAAGTATACATCCAATTCCCTTTTCAAAGTTATTATTGAATCTGCTTCCACCACCTCTTCAGGCAGTGCATTCCAGATCATAACACCTCGTGTCAAAAAATTACTCATCGTCTCCCTTCTGCTTCTTTTGCCAATTTATCTTAAAAATATGAATGAAATAAATAGCTAACCTGAAGTGCATGAACTTGTGGAAAACGACTAAATTTCCAGCCTTTTGTTGCCTGTTACTGAGTCCTTATTGATGCCTTTACATCGGCAATGGGAGTTGAGACAAAGTATCTAAAATGGCAAAAGTGAAATAAAATTGGATAATCTTTATTTTTTTAGAAAAAAGCAAAGTGAAGGGCTTAAGGCTCATAGTACAGAAATACCACCAAGGCTGAAAAGAGTTTTTAAAAAGCAGTTAAGTTAATAATAGCCATAGTCCATCTACCAAAGCATAATTCTTATTTGTGAATGAAAATTTTGGAGTCAAATTTTCCAATTGTCAAAGATTTTTATTTTAGACAATTAATTATGGCCGACCAATTTTTAAAAAAAGGTGTCGAGCTTTATAGCTTTGTCTTTTTGATTAGTATCCTTGGGGTTTAAAGCATGAAATGTCACAGTGGGCTGTGGCACAGTGGATTATCAGATTACCTTTTTATTTCTGGGACCTGTCCACATAGATGAGATTGAAGTTATTTCTGCCTGCTTCTGTGAAAAGTGTATTGAATATCCAGTTTGTAGTGAGTCCAAGTTCACATGACTAAAATGGCAATAATTCAGCATTAATTGGCACTCTGGCGATCTTGTTAAGAGAGGTCAGTATGGTACAGTGGGTGTTCTTTTAAGTTTAGGTATATTTTAGAATCTGCTTTACTCTGCATCATGATCCATGGTAAACCCAATCAAGAGTAATGTTTCTGCTGACACTGAACACCCAAAGTGTTCCATACCACCAATGCCTTCAAAAAAAATTGCCCAAAAATTAAATTTCCAAACTATGAAAGAGTGTATTTTTATAAATTAATGTACCTGGCATGAAAATAGGCAAAAAAAACCCCTGACCTCTGTGCTCATATTTCCAATGTGTGCTCTCGGCGTCAAAACTCCACGTTAGGAGTGCACATTGATAAAATGAAGCCTGAAATGTTACGTTAATACCCATTCCAGTCCCTTGTCCTTGTACCCATTTGTTTTCCCCTCTTGTAGTGAATTAGTTGCCCTCAATAAAATGCTCATCTGTAGTCATATATGGACATCAGAACCGCTCTTGGGTGTCCGCCGATGCAGCCCTCTAACTATGCGAGAAAGTGTTTTCAGATGATCTCCCTTCCTTCTCCCTCCAGCCCAAGAGGAAGCACCTGCTCTTCACCCTGAACATGTCTGATGACCTAGCTGAAAGGTCACATTTGTTTCGATAAACTGGGATGTTTGTCAGAATTGTCGCGTGATCTGAAATGTTTGAAGAGATCTAGCTGTACACTCACTTCTAACTTATTCTCGTGTAATAAATTCAGAGCATTGCCCACAGACTTCTGTCTCATTCATAACATCATGGGAGAGTGGCTCCTACACAAAATGACTGCTTCCAAGCTGCTTCTGCCCAGTCATTTCAAAGTACAAAGCACAGCAAGAAGGGAGCTATGAGAGATATCAATATGTGTATAGCTGTCCCCATTTTAGGACCTTTTGGATTATGTGGGTGTTCAGGAAAATATCATTTCCCTTTAATTCTTGGAAGCTCAGATCTGAAATCTTAGCCCATTGGCATGTGTCTACCGATTGGATACCAGAATCAGAGAACAACAGTCAAACTGAATGTGGACTTGATGTCATTTGTGTTGCAATACAGAAATCCCAGCTCTTTCAGAGAACTTTCTTCAGTGGAAGAAGTACTACTGAAGGAATTAAACACAATTATGTTTTTGTTGCAGTCTTTTGGCAAATATGATTCTACTGATGAGTACTGTATAATTACAGTATTATAAAATTGCAAGTTCCCCAGGAAGGACGTTTGATTGAAGCAGCATCGTCCCCTGAGCTTGATGGTCATGCTATCTCCTCTCTCACCCCAGCTATATTGTGGAGGATAACCTGCATTCTCCCCATCTCCATTTACATCTGTGGAGATTGTATGGATTCTTCCCTTACCTCCTCAAATTAAGCTAAACCAGAAAAGTATTGGATATCCTTGTCTTCCCTGCTAATCAAGAGAAGGAGGATTGGATGTATTCTGTCTCCTTGAGCATAATATATAAATGAATACCACTATGCCGACTGCCAGACTACTAGGAAACACACATGCATACCCACCATAAGAAATCTAAGAATAAGATACGTATTTCTTATGCTCTTGTGTTCCCCCAAATCCTGTCACATTAAATTTTTTTGTTAAATGCGATTCTCCACCTCAAATTCAGCATGTCCCAATTATCCTTTGATTACAAATTTCAGCTGAAGATAAATCACCTTACCAAAAGTTTCACACACCTCTCCACTGCAAACCTGCCCCAAAATACAATACAGAAATATGTTCAGACAAAGGTAATGGATGACATTAAGAGAAAATTATTCCAGCAAATTACATCTTGTAATGCAGTTTGGGATTGTACAGAACAATTCAGTGATCAGCTATGTATGACACAAAATACAGCTTATTTTTCTTTGGCAATCCATAGTAAAATGCTGGGAGGGATATTAAAGCAGTTTCCACAAGCTTCTTCTAAGGGACATGGGCAAGATCATTACTTGTCAGAGATCTCAGAAAAGAAAAAAATAATATTTTCAAAAAATAACTAGAAAAGAACAAGATTGAAAAATACATAAAGGTACAAGCTACGGCAATAGTATGGCAGCAAGTTTGAGACATTTCACAACCTTTTCACTGAATGAAATGATAGTAATATTCCCTGTCTCAGTAATTGGTAAATGGGGAATACATCAGAGTTTGACCAAATAGAAATTCATAATGAAATAGGCACTCAATTACAGTACTTGAAAATTCATAAGGTACAGGGGCCAAGAGAACTAACTTAAAGAAATGATAGTTGAGGTGGTGGCAGATGTTTTGGCAACTCATTGGTAACAAAGTCGACACAGGGAGATGGAGGCAAGAGCTAATATTGTTCAAATCTTTTAATAACGTCAAAAGCATGACACTGGGAATTATAAATCTGTTTACTTGACATCTTTAGTGGGACTATATTGGAAACAATTCAAGTGCATTTAACAGAAATAAAGGAATAATTCCAACCAGCAAAGATTTATAGAAGACAGATTATGCCTAATAGATGCATCAGAATTCTTTTGAACATACACCAAATTATGAATATTCTATTTCATCTTGACTTTCTGAAAACATTTGTTAAAATCTTATTACCAGAGCCTTGGACTAAACTGGTAGCTCGTCAGATGAAGGATGAAATTGTATGGGATAATAAATGTGACAAACTATAATGGGAAACAAAAGGGGTTGATCAGTGGTGGTTCTAATTCAATTACTCTTTAGTTTTCTGATGCTTCAGTATTTATCATGAGCATATCAAAAGCAGGACGTCTTAAATTTGACACCTAGCTGTTAAAGCACGCAAGACCTGCAGAAGAAAGGTACATTTAAATGACGACGGCAGGTACATGAATAAATATGTTCAGCTGAGAACTGATGTTGAATGTAACGTATTATTGCAAAGTGCAAGCTATAGGAATGAAAAGAGTGCACGACGGAATTGATTGCATAAAAAGCTTGCGTTTAATCTATGCCAGGGAAAAGGAGTAGTAAATAGAGCTAGAGACTTGGTAGAAGACCAGGGAAAACCAGTCCAAGAATTCATGAAGATTTTCCTAGTTAGTAACTTCAAGAGGCAAACCATAAAGGATTGATTTACAGGAAAAAATATTCTATAAGAGGCGGCCAGAAGAGCCCAGTGATGAGGAAACAGATGCAGTGCAAGAAGTCTAGAGATAAGGAAATGACCGAGGACATTAATTGAACCACAAGGCCTTTCAAGGTCATTCAGGATAGCTTACTTAGTCAGTAGAGGAGAAGGAGAGCCAATGCTGATGGTGAGCATTCTTGCCAAGAACATTGAGCTCAGCTGCAGGAAAGTAAAAGTTAGTACATCTGACCTTGCTTGATACAAAATTTGAATGGTCCTGGAAAGCTATTTGGTTGGGAAAGTGATAGAGACAGCAGATGGTTTTAGTGAGCTGTGGGAAAGATACTTCTCGCCATATCAGATAATTGAAGTACTTAATACAAACAGCAGGGAAGCTGGAACATGAGCAAATACCTTTCTTATGGATTGGAAGTTGAATTAGAAAGAGTAAGAGGCAAAGAGGAAGAGTTAGAAAGAAAAGGAACTTGTTCTTCAGCAGGAATCAATAGATGAGGGCAAAATGACCAGAGGGAAATGCACAGAATTGAGATTCAAGGAATTAGAAAGAGGATAAACTTGGGGTTCAGGAAGAAATAGACCAAGGCAGGATGATGGGAGTTGTGTTCACAGATATGAAGAAATGACACAGCTGTTGTGGGATAGAGAGAGAGAACATTTTTCTGATCAGCCTGGCCAAGAGTGTCAAAATGCTGTTCTACTGTGGATATGTCATAACCACACTCAATTCCGTTATCAAATGCACTTTCCAACAGGGGTCGCTAGATGGCAATCAAGCAGGAAGAGTGACTGGTTATTTTTGCCTCTCCCTAGTTTAGAGGTATCGAGTCAATTGCAGCACCTTTACTGCTGCCCTAATCAGCCAACTCACTACAGAGTGAGGACCAAAACTGGGACTTCCTGGTCTGTACGGCTGAGTTGCACACCAGGCAGTGAATTTTCCAATTACATAGAATTTACTGCACAGAAACAGGCCATTCGGTCTATGCAATGGTACGGTTAGGGGAGCCTCTCCATGAATTGTGAATACAGCAGCCCTGCAAGATGTGTCTTTTGGTACCTCGTGCACTTTCTGGAAGCCATGCTCTGTTGGCAGTAACCACCAGAGATGTATTCCTAAGAGCTCTGTTGGTTACACAGGTACATCTGCTGCATATTGTTATGCCATCCAACATGGGTATGTTACAGTATATCACACTGGTTGCGAGGGCAAAGAGAATGCTGTGATTCAGAGGATAAGTCAAGCGGAGATATGCTGACCCACTATGAAACATTGTTGAGGCCACATTTAGAGTATTGTGCCCAGTTGTGGACATTGTACTTAAATAGTGAGGTGGTGAAAAGGACTCGGAGAAAAATGATGCCAGCTTTTGATCTATGAAGAGAGATAAGGAAACTATTCTTCTTGGAAAAAAAGATTAAGATGGCACATGATCTAAGTTTTAAAAATAATGAAGCGGTTCATATGAATGTTAGTGAGGCATATTATGCGAAACAGAGGTAAGAAATCTGCAGCACGTTGTCGTAAGTTGCAGAAACCACCTCCTGAAGCTAATTTTAAGGCAATATATTCCATGGAAGGCAAACAAAAGTCTCATTTGTGCAAATGAAAGCTGTCACTATAGGTTTCTTATGTAAATCTGGTTGACATTTATCTGTCTATTAAATTAGTGTTTTTAATTTCCCAAGTGGCTGTTCTGAGTATGCCAGTAGGTGCTGTCATTTGATGTCTTAACAGCCCTGTTCTTGAACTATCCTGACTCATTGATGCAGGTTGACGTAATACCGTGTAATTCTGGACTCCAAACCTTTGACTTGAGTGCTACTTCATTAAAATCAGATCTAATGTTCAGAATTTCTTGGCTTCCTAGCTGACAGGCTTGTCTGTCATTCACTGTGGCTTGAGATGCACCATGCAGATTTGCAGCAGTGATCCTGCACATCACAAGTTACTGATGTCAGCTGAGACCCAGAGTCTGTCTTCCCTGGACGAAGGGAGCGCCCCTCAGCACAGTTGCACACCGCCACCTGATAACTGGTTTCAGAGATGTACTGAGCTAGGCCTGGCAGCAGAGAGGGCCAGTCAGGTATGGTGCAGGAAAACCCAGGAGACTGCAAAGAGGAGCAAATACCTTGAAGAGGAATATAACAATGGTAGAATGAAGAAAATGTATATTTTTAACTCGACTTTTCTGAGCTGGGATTTAATTGTCCCTACTTGGATGCCTAATGATTGACAGTCAAGATTCATCTGCAGGTTTCTTATGGATGTTGGCGATGCTGGTTACTGATTTCCGTGAATTGGTTCCCAACTTTTGACTAGGGACCTGAAATGAATGGTGGTCTTGGGGAAAGAAAGGGAACAAATTACAAATATCTCCTCTTGGTACTTTTAAAAATAGTTTTACGGAATATTTAGCTTGGGAGAGCAATTTTAGATTAATTAATGTTTGCTTACTTCCCCCCCCTCCCCCCCAATAATCTTTCTCTCAAAAGTCTTGCCTTCCCAAAAAAGGATAAGCATTTTGGATTGACTGATCATGAACCTACATCCTACTGTACTGATAGTAATCCTATCAGATCCTCTTCAGACAAGAACTTTCTCCACAGTGAAAATAATCTGATGAAGTGCTGGCAATATGGAATAAAATGACAACAGACAACAAATTTATTGGAATCTGCTTTAATCACAGCTAGCACTTTGAAAATGCCTTTTATTTTGCATAAATTTGCTTCATTGGCACATTCAAACAATTAGGGTTGAAAGTTTTTGGCCTTGCAATTTGTGTTAATGAGTACATAGTAACAAGAAAATTTGGTATTTTTTACAACTTATTGGTTGCAAATATACAATAACGGAGAGTCATGGTGCATCTGTGCTGTGCACACATGGCAGTTTGTGACTGTTTGACAAGTGGCAGAATGCTGTGCGTTTTTTGACAATCCAGGGACCTTCCGTTTATGTTTTCTGTGGGGGTAAAGAGAGGTAAATTTCAATGAGGTTTCTGTGCAAATTGCATAGCTCTGTAAAGCCACTGTTAACTTCTGTCAGTTAGCCCAATGCAGATGTTTAATGTCATTATAGAGCCACCTACTATGGGTGGGCAGTGTTTTTTTCTCCCCAGTCATATTGTATTAATTCCACACCCACAAAATCACTAAATACAAGTGTACTAAAGTGTCTCTTTCCAGCATCCTTGCTTTATACTTCAAAAGCCGCCTTAAAACTACCTGTTTAACTGTGCCTTTGGTCACCTCTCCTAATTCCGCTCCTCTAAGGATCCGATCCCAAACAGTGGAGCACTTTGAAACGTTCGGTTACATTACCAGGTGCTACATAAATGTCAGTCGTTGTTTCTGCCATCCAAAAAGTTTATAAATTTGTGCCTTTGGAGATTCCTTGATAACTTTAGTGTTTAACTCATAGCATTTACTGCATGCCTCTGCTGTCAGCTATATTTTCTGTATTTCCAGTTAAATTCTCTCCTGCAGTAATGAGACATCTATTTTGATTATCACAACTTCATCAAGCAACCTTTTCCTTAGCCGCAGTCGATGGTAAACTGATTCTATGATAAACAGAGAAGCTCAAACCTTTGTGAATGAGATGAAAAATATTCTGCTGATTCCTACATGTTTGTAGTAATGAACTTTGACTGCGTGTGGTGGGGAGGCACAACGGGTACACAAAAGGGGCAGCTTAACGTCAGCTGTAGCCACTGCGCTATTCCCCAAAACAGTGACTCATCAGTTTTTTTCTGCAGTACTTTGTACCATTTTAGACCACTTATTTTTCCGTCTCACTTAATTCACACCTTCAGGCTCGAGATTGTAATTTATTTCCCTATGGACATATTTTTGAAAGGCTAATATTTGATATAACAGTGCCCTTCAGGCCCTGATTCAGGCAAATCAGATGGCAAAGAGCTGGATTGACTGACCGATTTTAAAAAGAAATCAACCTTTTATTTCATTAAGCTATAATTTTGCAGTACAAACTTACTGTTCCACCTTAAACATCAGTAACCACAACCTGTGCAGAAAACATCTGGAACTGGGTTCAAGTCCAGCAGATGGATTGCAAAAACTTCTTTCGATAGCTGTCAAGATTTCTTAAAGTAAATGAGTTTGGGCAGCTTTGACCTATTTCCCAATGGACCAGGAGTCCACTGCACAAACTCCCCTTAAAAGTTAGTGTAATTTAGCTTTCTTGGAGAGGTCAATAAAGACAAGTAGTTTGGGAAATAAAGAAAAGTCACACTGGAGTAGATTACCCTTAAGAGGTTATAATATTAGGACCTTGTGACAGTCAGAGAAGCACTGCATTGCATCCTGAACATCTTTACCTGAACTAAGCACGGTAAAGGGAAAGAAACAGAAAGCTTTAAAAGCACACAAACACAAATGATTAATGAAGAAAACAGTCGCCACTGTAATCTACTGATCTGCCAGTAAAATATGTTGGCAGACCACTGTAATAATATAATTAAACATCCATATTAGCCTTGCAAAGTAGAGCAACAGGTGACCCAAACAGCCCTCAACAGAGAGCATGGAAAAGGTTAAACTAAGATTTGGACAACACACATCTTGGCACAATTACATTTTTAACATTTAAGAGTCAGCTCACGTCTAACAATCGATCGACTGTTAATGTCCTCACTGCATGTGAAATGTTTAGCCACAGTATTCGAGGAAACACAGATTGGAACAGATGGACTGAGAAATTAAACAAAAATGTTTTGGTTATTAAAAAGTACATTTAGTCCGGAGCAGCACATTGGTCATTCACAATTTGGAACCCTCTTGAATTGTGTTTTTGTTTCAGCTTCTAGCTTTACATCATTGTCTTATGCTAGATAATGAAATACAGCAGCCACTGTTTCATTGCTTTTGATAACAGGCAAACAGTCTGAGGATTCAGTGTGATGTCATTGTAATGCTGTAGGCCTCATTACATCAGTACTTTAAAGTACAATACTCTGAATCTGCATAGTGCCCTTGTCTTTTCTGATAAATGCTTTACAGGCGTTACAAGGCTTTGTGAACATGAAGATGTCTCTGACACCAATATCATTGGACAGAACAGTGTGCGATAAAAATGTGGTATTTGTGGGTTTCCTCGCTGTACTGCATTCTTCAGCTTAAAAATAAATTCTGATCAGAAAGAATATCAAAATACCAACCTCTGCCTCTGGGAAAACAATTCTGTAACACATCCACGTGCTAGAAATGATTAACGTGTCTCACTAGACTATTAATTAATGACACGATCTTATAAGGATAGCCCTAGCATTAACAGCACTTGTCCGACAAACAAGGTGACCATCACCATGGTCTTGTGCATGTTTATGGGGCTCCCTGTTCATTGCTGAAGTGAAGTGCCTCTGTTGTACAACTTCTCAAAGGTGAGACTGTATTTCAGTGGGTTTATGGGGATAAGGATTCCGAGTCAGTTATGGTTTGGATCTGGCCCCAACGGTCGTGGAGGTGAGAATATGGTGGGAACATCCATATCTTTGATGAAGTAACGGAGAGGGTTGATGAGAGGAGTGTGGTTGATGTTGTGTATATGGACTTTCAAAAGGCATTTGATAAAATACCATATAATAGACTTGTTAGCAAAATTAAAGCCCATGGGATTAAAGGGGCAGTGGCAGCGTGGATACAAAATTGGCTGTGGGACAGAGAGTAGTGGTGAACAGTTGTTTTTCAGACCTGGCCTTGGGTATTGAGAGTATAATTTCAAAGTTTGCAGATGACACGAAACTCAGAAATGTAGTAAACAATGTGGAGGATAGTAACAGACTTCAGGAGGACACATGGTAGATGAAATTTAACGCAGAGAATTGTGAAGTGATGCATTTTGTTTGGAAGAATGAGGAGAGACAATATAAACTAAATGGTACAATTTTAAAGGGAGCGCAGGAACAGAGAGACCTGGGGGCATATGTACACAAATCTTTGAAGGTGGCAGGAGAAGCTGAGAAGCCTGTTAAAAAAGCATATAGGATCCTTGGCATTATTAATAGAGGCATAGAGTACAAAGGCAAGGAAGTTATGATAAACCTTTATAAAACACTGGTTAGGCCTTAGTTTGGAGTATTGTGTTCAATTCTGGACACCACACTTTAGGAACGATGTCAAGGCCTTAGAGAGAGTGCAGAAGAGATTTCCTGGAATGGAACCAGGGATGAGGAACTTCAGTTATGTGGAGAGACTGGAGAAGCTGTGTTGGTCTCCTTAGAACAGAGAAGGTTAAGGGGAGATTTGATAGAGGTGTTCAAAATCATGAACTGTTTTGATAGAGTAATCAAGGAGAAACTGTTTCCAGTGGCAGAAGGGTCAGTAACCAGAGGACGTAGATTTAAGGTGATCGGCAAAAGAGCCAGAAGGGACATGAGGAAACATTTTTTTACGCAGCGAGTTGTTATGATCTGGAAAGCACTGCCTGAAAGGGTGGTGGAAGCAGATTCAATAGTAACTTTCAAGAGGGAATTTGATAAATACTTGAAGGGAAAGAATTTACAGGGCTAAGGGGAGGGGACTAATTGGATAGCTCTTTGAAAGAGCCGGCGCAGACACAACAGACTGAATGGCCTCCTCCTGTGCTGTATCTACTATGATAACACCACAATAGACTGAAACCGGCTCTGAACAGCAACTCCCTGCGACAAAAATGAAGCAGTTTTGTCTTGTTTTAACTTTATAGAGCATCCCTATCATTTGGGACTAATCAGAAGTTGCTAGTAGTCAGAATCTCATCCCATTAAATGTTGTAAAATTTCGTCAGTTGTCTGCACAGCTTTAGGGAGGAGCAACGTTACTTGTGAACAGACACAGGCTGTGGTTAATCAGTTGTGTGTATGTCAGCCGGTTATTATTTAGTGTGGTCGACAGTTACTAAAACCCTGAAAGTTCTGGTAAATGCTTTTGGAGATATTTAAAGTGCTGTGGTTGTTCAAATGTGTGTGCATTAGTTTGGAACTTCCAAGAGATATCGTTCAGACTAGCACAGCTCCTGCAGTGAGAAGAAAAGAAACACTGTTCATGTACAAGATATTTGCACAAGAAATAGCTTAACATTTATATTGTGACCTTTTATTGTTTTTCCTTCATGGAGGTAAATGGTAGGGTTTCTGCTGTAACTGTATAAATGTTTTGAATCACTGCTCGTTATTCACATGTACATCGTCTGGAGAATAAATTAACTTAATAGTTTAAACCTAAAATGAGGTCTGATGTGATGCCCGACTACTTATAAAAGATGGGAGAGAGAGTTCTTCGGAGGTGCAGGATAATTACAGCAGCGAAATTAACAGAAAGATTGTTCCATATATAGATCTCATACATTACTGAAAGCTTACTTAAATATCAAGATTAGTGAAGATGCTCTTGAAGGTGCAGCGAGTTGCAACGCCCCAATGAGAGTGATCTGAGTTGCGGGATCTGAAAAATCTAGATTCGGAAGGGTAGAAAACACCCAAAAACATAACATAAGGCATGTCTGTCTAAAGTTTGTGTCTGACGACCTGCAGAGAGCTGTTAAAAAGAATGCAACAGAACAATGCCTCTGTTTCAAAACTGTTGTGTAATTTGTACTTACTTCAACAGCTCGCTATTGGTGCTTGCTGCTCTAAATCGTGTAATCTATGATAAAACCTGTTTGGTAGTTTCACCTGTTACTTTTAATGGCATGTAGTGGAGATCTTGCCTATACTTTTAGAGATGATATGCCTTTGACACTGACAGACTCGACTGCTTTGAAGTTTCTCCAAGTTCTACCTTCTACATATTGCAACTCATCCAAAACTCTGTGATCATGTAGTATTCTGCACTGAGACCTGTTCCGCTATTAGCCATGTGGTTGCCAGCCTTCCTGCTATGGATCAGTTTTATAATCCTTGTCCTTGTCTACAAATCCATCTTTGGCCTGGTCCTTCCCTAGATCCACAAACTCATTCAATCCAATGCTTCTATACAAGTTCCCCCTCTCTTTGCTCCACTTTTGGCTGCAGAGCCTTCAGCTGTTCGGCTCCTTGCTCTAGAAATTCTACCTAAGCCCCTTCGCCTCGCTACCTCTCCCCTCCTTCAAAAGCTTCCTGAAAACATACCTCTTCGGTCTTGCTTTCACTCACTACCCCTTACTCCCTTCACTGCTCAGGTTTTGGTTGGTTTCCATCTTTCTGAAGTGTTATATTACATGAAAAGCACTACATAAATGTAAGTTGTTGTCTCTTACCTTCCAGGAGATGCAAGACTTTCTATGGGAACTAACTTTTGTATTGGGCATAAAAAAATGTATCCAGAGAAGCTTGAAACGTAACACAAAAATTGGAATAATTACAGCAGATGCATCTGATGTTGCTGCTAAAAGTCATTGGAACATTGGGTGATAATGATCCTGGTTGTGTTGAGCTGAATGAATAGGCCCCTAATAAATAATCAGATGAAAAATATATATATTACAGTGTAGGAACAAGAATACAATGAATGAATATTTTAAATAAGAGGAGGATGCTGGAACTGCACAGCAAGTCCATCGGCATCTGAAGAGCTGTTTTGTGGCTACAGAAAAGTCATGATCCAGAACTTCCGTGATCCACCAACACGAAGGGACCTCTCTTCTCCTCCCGCCCCCCCCCCCCCCCCACGGTGAATAAGGGAAATTAGCATATAGTCAAGAGTTCCCAAAGTTCGATCTTACGAACATACAAATTAAGAGCAGAAGTAGGCCACTTGGCCCCTCGAGCCTGCTCTGCCATTTGATAAGATCAAGGCTGACCTGATTGTGACCTCAACCCTACTTTCCCGTCTACCTACTATAACCTTTGACTCCCTTGTTAATCAGGAATCTATCTAACTCAGCCGTAAAAATATTCAATGACCCTGCCTCCACCGCTCTCTGCAGAAGGGAATTCCACAGACTCACGACCCTCAGAGAAAAAATTTCTCCTCATCTCCGTCTTAAATGGGAGATCCCTTATGTTTAAACTGTGGCCCCTAGTTCTAGTCTGTCCCACAAGGGGAAACATCCTCTCAGAATCTACCCCTTCTAGTCCCCTCAGGATCTTATATGTTTCAATAAAATCACCTCTCATTCTTCTAAACTCCAATGTATACAGGCCCAACTTGTCCAACCTTTCCTCATAAGATAACCCCCTCATCCCAGGAATCAGTCGAGTGAACCTTCTCTGAACTGCCTCCAAGGCAATTATGTCCTTTCTTAAAGGAGACCAAAACTGCACACAGTATTCTACATGTGGTCTCACCAATGCCCAGTACAACTGTAGCAATACATCTCTACTTTTATAGTCCATTCCCCTTGCAATAAATGATAACATTCCATTTGCCTTCCTAATCACTTGCTGTACCTGCATACTAACTTTTTGTGATTCATGTACTAGGACACCCAGATCCCTCTGTACCGCAGAGTTCTGCAATCTCTCTCCATTTAAATAATAAATGTACTGCTTTTTTATTCCTCCTGCCAAAGTGGACAAGTTCACATTTCCCCACATTATACTCCATCTGCCAAATTTTTGCCCACTCACTTAACCTATCTATATACCTTTGCAGACTCCTTATGTCCTCTTCACAACTTGCTTTCCTACCTACCTTTGTGTCATCAGCAAATTTAGCAACAATACATTCGGTCCCTTCATCCAAGTCTTGCATGCATGATGCAGTGATACCCAAGGCACAGGAATGAAGGAGAAAAAACATTACATTGTTGAATTCACTAAAAAAAGGAGCTGAAATATAAATAACACAAATAGCTGTGCAATGAGGCAGTGTCTTCAAGCAAGGCTTTATTTTGTGAAAATGCTGGCAGATAATCGGGATGGTAGGTAATAGGTGTGCAGATAATAGGGGTTTCTCTGTAAAGCTTGATATTGTGTGCTCTCACTCACACGCTCTATTTTCTTCCTCTCTCTCTCTCGATGTTCTTTGCATCCAGTAGTGTTAACTGTCTCTGGTGCACAGCATGTCCTTCTGCAATTCATCCTCCGTTGTTTATGAAGTACTGAAAATCTGAAGATGCAGATTTTCAAATTACTTGGAATCCTTTTGATTACCTCCATAAATATTTTTCTTTCATTCACTGATGACTGCAAGAATATTAGAGTATTGATGGTGCATAATGATAATTGAATTGAAGTAGACTGCAATAAATTGGATTCTTTTTGATCAAGGCAAGTTAGCCATTTTCTGGGGGGAAAAAATCTGTCAAAGAACGGATGATGTGTTATAGGAATGTATTGTTGAGAGTCTGTATGTGAGGATGAATCTGTATTTACTTATCCCTCTCCCCAAAGTTCCTCCAGGCTCTCCTGAAAGGAGGTACAGTACCACAGGTGCCCACAACTCTCTGGTACTTTGGTTAAGTGACATTCTGCCTCCATAAGCCTACACAGTGAATGATGGCAGGGTCATAAATTGTGGGAACGTGACACCCAGCTTTAATCCAGTTAAATCCTGCAACTCGTGTGTGTGTGACGCAGACAGACAGAGACGCACACGCACTTACTTTTCAGCAGGAGTCCCTTCACAATCACAAGTGGGAATGCTCTCTGATTCTTCCATTTCCCCCCTTCCACTCCACCCCCCCCCCCCAGGAATATGGAGGCAAATTATAATACTCCCACCATTGCCTAAACTGAGGGTTGCACACATCAGAAGTCAAATATGGATCCTTTCTGTTCTGTATACATCAGCACCACACTACACAGTGCAAAAACCGACTGGGCTATTAAATGACTGTTTTTCATTGAAAATATTATTTGATGGGTGGAATTGTAATGAGAATAATATTGGCAAATGATGACCATCACGATGGAATCAGTAATAAATGCCCAATTCATTATTCTTGTTCCAGTACATTTATCAATACTTAACTGTGTCTATTGTATTTAATTGGAATGGACTGAGTGTTTATTGCTAAGTTTTAGTGAACTCTGACAATCATGCACTGGAATGATTTTTGAATAGGCTAATGGTGCAAAATAGTGTTGTGAAATAGAATTTTTTGTCTTGAAATATTGAGGAATGTTGAAAGAATGTTAGGAGGAGTACTTGGGAAACGTCACCTGATTATGGTGGTTCTGTATGTTGGCAGTCAGACATGTAATGCCACTGTGTAACAGGATGTGGGTCAGTGTCTAGGGCCAGGCACTTCCCTGCTGAGATGTGACAATGGAAAATGGGAGGGACAGTAGGTGTGGGACTGTTTGTTTTTGTACAGCTCTGGATGGTTAGCTGAAGATTGGTATGGGTGGGGCAAAGGAGCAGCTCACAGATGATGTGTAGTTCGATGAGGCTGGGGGACAATATAAAGAAAAACACAAGGCTCTGGATGTAAACTCATCCAGAAAGACACTCATGTTGAGAGGGGAGGAAAGCACTTTGAACACATTTCCTGCTCCTGATTATTTAAAAGTATTATGGGGTGAAGCTGTGAAGTCTCCATAGTTGAAATATCCCACTAATACCCGCTGCCTAGGCTCTCGTATAAACAATGGCTCCTTTGGTGAGATATCAGCGGACTGTTATCACTTTTGAAATCACATCTTGGGAAAGCATTACTGCCTTCAGGAGAGGCGAGAGGAGGAAACTTTTTTTGGAGGATGAGTTATGTGTTGTCTGTTAATAACTGGGGATTATAAGTATGCATCTTAAGTGAAAAGGTTATTCACTGGACTAATATTTTGATGCTGTACTGGAGAGCAGTTCACTTTGGATACTTTATGCTGTTTTCATGGAGAAATGGACAAAATCATTATAATTGAATTCCATTTATTCCATCACTGTAAATAAGTGGGGCCTAACTATAAATCAATATAAATCAATACTCCTCATATGTATGCCAGAACCCCATGTAATAAAAATGGAACTTTTCTTATTTAGTCACTGTAAACCCAGTGGCCCTGAAAATGAGTGCTATAATAATGTTTTTTAGATAGATAACCTTAATCTTGGATTTTTGTTTCAGAATCAACATCATCATCATTTGTCATGGAAGCTACAAAAAGCTCCAATGTTAAGATGACCACCACCACCACAGTCGCAACGACAATGGCTTCAGGAAGGAGAGTCAAGACCACAACAACCCCAGCACCGGAGAATCCTCCATTACTTCATGGGACCACTGCAAAGGCACCAATAGCATCACAGCTCCCTGCTGAGGGAACAGAGTGCTGTGAAGCCACAGACAAACGTGACATATCTTGGCCCAGAACTCAACCAGGCGAGATGGCTAAAAAGCCGTGTCCTCTGGGAACAATAGGTAAGAAGCCTAATTCGTGTAAAGTTCGCTTCTGAAATTTTAAATTGACCAATGGCTTTATTTTCTTAATTGAAACTTTTTCACACTGTGATTTACTTCTAACGATTGACTTTGTAAGATTTAACTTGCATTATTTGGAATCAAAAAAATGAGATAGGGTTTTATAAGTAATAAACAGTGATTCAGGCACTTTGAATATCTTCGGCCTGTAGTTTGAGAGATTCTACAGCCTGTACACACTCAGAAATGCTAAGGTTTCTTAAAAGGTTATTTTGCTGTGCCATATTTATTTGAAATCCCAGTCTGACCTCGGTAATGCTTTATTGAATGTTAACATAGGAGGAGGTCATTCAGCCCATTGTGCCTTTCCCAGGAACAGCTCCACATAGAATCATAGAAAGGTTACAGCACGAAAGGAGGCATTCGGCCCATCGAGTCCGTGCCGGTTCTATGCAAGAGCAATCCAGCTAGTCCCACTCCCCCACCCTTTCCCCGTAGTCCTGCAAATTTTTTCCTTTCAAGTACTTATCCAGTTCACTTTTGAAAGTCGGATTTGAATCTGCCTCCACCACCCCCTCGGGCAGTGCATTCCAGAACCTAACCACTCACTGTGTAAAAAAGTTTTTCCTCATATCACCTTTGGTTCTTTTGCCAATCACCTTAAATCTATGCCCTCTGGTTCTTGACCCTTCCGCCAATGGGAACAGTTTCTCTCTATCTACTCTATCTAGACCTTTCATGATTTTGAATACCTCTATCAAATCTCCTCTCAACCTTCTCTGTTCCAAGGAGAACAACTCCAGCTTTTCCAGTCTATCCATGTAACTAAAGTCCTTCATCCCTGGAATCATTCTGATAAATCTCTTCTGCACCCTCTCTAAGGCCTTAACATCTTTCCGTAAGTGTAGTGCCCAGAACTGGACACAATACTCCAGTTGTGGCCGAACCAGTGTTTTAAAAAAGGTTCATATTGACTTCCTTGCTTTTGTACTCTATGCCTCTATTTATAAAGCCCAGAATCCCGTATGCTTTTTTAACCACTTTCTCAACCCACCCTGCCACCTTAACGGTTTATGTACGTATACCCCCAGATCCCTCTGTTCCTGTACCCCTTTTACAATTTTGGAATCAGTCAGAGCTTTACAATGTAATCTCATTTCCCTAGTCTTTCCTTATAGCCTATAATATTTTAAAACAACCAAAATGAAGACTGCTAGAAAAGAGAAGACTGAGGGGTGACCTGATAGAGGTCTTTCAGATTATGAAAGGGTATGAAAGGGTTTGATAGGGTTGATGTAGAGAAGGTGTTTCCACTTGTGGGGGAGACCAGATCTGGGGGTCATAAATATAAGATAGTCACTAATAAATCCAATAGGGAATTCAAGATAAACTTCTTTACCCGGAGAGTGGTTAGAATGTGGAACTCGCTACCAAAGGACTAGTTGAGGCAACAAGCATTGGTGCATTTAAGGGGAAACTAGGTAAATATATATGGGAGAAAGTAATAGAAGGATATGTTGATAGGGTGAGATGAAGTAAGAAGGGAGGAGGCTCACGTGGAGCATAAACATGGACCTGTTTCTTGCTGTACATTCCATGTAATTCTATTTAAGACCAGATATTGAGGAATATACTATGATATGCATTAGTGTATCTATAAATTGCTAATGCTTGTCAGCAAATTAAGTCGGCTGGGGGGAATAATTTTCAACGTTGCCACATGGGCAGAATCGCCAGCCCATTGTAGAACCCGGCTGATTTTCATCCCATTGATTTCAAGAACTAGTAGATGGTTAGAGAGCAGTGTTGATAGAGATCAACTGGCTGGCTGGCTGCCTGTCTAGCCCACTTCCATGAATTAAAATAGTCTATGACAAAAGAACAGCCTGAAAATTTAGGGAGGGAAGAGGAATGATTATTGTACCTGTTTACAAATATACACTTGACATTTTTTCAATATCTACAGGTGTAGCCACTTATACATGCTTGTCACCTGAAGGATTCTGGGATCCATTGGGTCCAGATCTGAGTAACTGCAGCTCTCCATGGGTAAACCTGCTGTCTCAGAAAGTAAGTCTCCCTATTTAAGCTGATTATATCTGTATTTATACAGTGTCTACATTGTCATTAAACCACCACTTCTCAATTTGCCTTGTCTTCCCTGCTTGTTCAACCTTGGTGAAGCCATACACCATGGATCTTGGCCCTTCTCTGGAAAAAGAAAACGAGAAAGTATTGAAAGAAAAATATGGTCTGAGTAAGAAGCAGATTGGTGGTGAATTGCTCCATCACACTCTCCCATGCTCCGATTGGAGATTGTAAGTGCAAAGCTACGGTCATTGCTACATCAGTAGCTTCCTCTCCATTCTTCAAAATGGCATCAGTACAATTCCCTTTCTTGCACAGTTCTAAATGCTTATCGAGGTACAGGTGGATTTTTAAAAAACTGTTGATCAAATTGTTTCCACAGGGCCGGATTTTCCTGTGGGCAGCATTAGTTAGACTTGCACTTACCCGTAGACTTTCTATGAGCTTTTGCATGACAAGTTCCTGTAAATTAGAGATCCAAGAAGCACGGCGCCCTCTACAGAGCATGTGGGACCTGTGTGAACAGGGCAAGCAGCTGTGTATCTCCTTAACCAATCAGATTGAAGCATCGTTAATAACAGCGCAGAGTCTGAACCAGGAAGTGTAAGTTAGAATAGTGAATTCAATGTCAAATCAGGTACAGAAAGTAAAATAAAGAGAGGGTAAGAAAGATTGAATTAAGAGACAGAGATAATAGAGACAAAGAAAACATTTTTTTAAAATGTATTTACAATGTTTTTTAATGTCCAACAATAATTAAAATCTGAAGGAATGAGATGCCACACTTGTAAAAGTTAATTTTCAGTGCGAGAGAGGTTGTTTGGCAGTAATTAAGACTTACCACACGTTAAAATGGTACTTAGACTTGAAATGACTCAACAACTTTTTTTTGGTGAGTTTTGCCCGCATATATCTGGTAAGTACAGAAACGTCATGCTGTTCAATACATTTGTATTGTCTCCGGACCTCGAGATGCCATTTTCCCGCAGCTTTTGGAGGAGCATCGTATCTCGGCCAGCAACTTCCAGATTTCCGCATTTCATTGAGCACGTGCAGTTGCCGGAAGTTACTGTCCGATTTGCATGTGAATAACGGTGAGCGCTGTTAGCCTCACCGTTATTTTTACAGCAATATCCAGCCCATGGTGTTTAATAGACAGAATTGTTCTTTCGCAAAATACCTGTTGTTTGGATTTATAATTGTGAACCATTTGCCCAGTCAAAATGCACAGCCCCTTTAAGTACTGGTCACGGTTTGCTGCAGTCTGTAGGAACTTAATGAGCTGCACCATAAGCACTTCATTTTGTGGAGATCTGAATGCATTCAGTTCCTCTTCAGCTGTTTTTAAAAATGTTAATGTGTCATAAACATTCATCAGCGTTAAAAAGGCATTAAAATGTGGAATACAGTTTTTCACAGATAAAAATGAGGCGAAATTAAAGTATCTGTTGTGTCTTGAATCCACATTAGTAATGTGCAGTGATGCTGTAAATTGATTTTATTAGAAAATGAAGACCAGATGGGACTTTTCACCATGAAGTTTTTAGTTTAGATTTTTCTTTTGCATGCATGCTTACGTGAAAATGTGGTACAGTTTGAGTCAGTTCAGTTTGTTTGCTCATTGGACCAACATAATGAAGGATTGCCTGAAAGCTGGATAAATTAGTCAGGCTGCTGCCAATTTGACTGAGTTGGAGAAGTGTTTAACTTCTGTTTGCCATGTTTGTGTTAAAGCTGCGATAATGGATAATATTTCTGCTCCAGTGTGTGTGCTTTTTGTTGAGGAGTGGTCCACTTCAGCTCTTGTAAATTGAGTAATTTCAGCTCGGTTTCTCTTGAGTAGCTTCTCAT